>NC_135808.1:55357196-56025360 GCF_964213995.1 Mustelus asterias
AGGTAGATGAGGGCATTGCAGTTGATGTTGGCTACATGGACTTTAGCAAGGCCTTTGACAAGGTACCGCATGGTAGGTTGTTGCATAAAGTTAAATCTCACGGGATCCAGGGTGAGGTATCTAAATGGATACAAAATTGGCTTCTGTTGGGTGGTTGGAGAGAGTTGTTTTTCAAACTGGAGGCCTGTGACCAGCGGTGTGCCTCAGGGATCAGTGCTGGGCCCACTGTTATTTGTCATTTATATTAATGATTTGGATGAGAATATAGGGGGCATGGTTAGTAAGTTTGCAGATGACACCAAGATTGGTGGCATAGTGGACAGTGAAGAAAGTTATCTCCAATTGCAACGGGATCTTGATCAATTGGGCCAGTGGGCTGACGAATGGCAGATGGAGTTTAATTTGGACAAATGCGAAGTGATGCAGTTTGGAAGATTGAACCAGGGCAGGACTTACTCAGTTAATGGTAGGGCGTTGGGGAGAGTTACAGAACAAAGAGATCTAGGGGTACATGTTCATAGCTCCTTGAAAGTGGAGTCACAGGTGGACAGAGTGGTGAAGAAGGCATTCGGCATGCTTGGTTTCATTGGTCAGAACATTGAATACAGGAGTTGGGACGTCTTGTTGAAGTTGTACAAGACATTGGTACGGCCACACTTGGAATACTGTGTGCAATTCTCGTCACCCTATTATAGAAAGGATATTATTAAACTAGAAAGAGTGCAGAAAAGATTTACTAGGATGCTACCGGGACTCGATGGATTGAGTTATAAGGAGAGGCTGAATAGACTGGACTTTTTTCTCTGGAGCGTAGGAGGCCTGACCTTATAGAGGTCTATAAAATAATGAGGGGCATAGACAAGGTAGATAGTCAATATCTTTTCCCAAAGGTAGGGGAGTCTAAAACTAGAGGGCATATGTTTAAAGTTAAAGGGGAGAGATACAAAAGTGTCCAGACGGGCAATTTTTTCACAGAGGGTGGCGAGTGTCTGGAACAAGCTGCCATAGGTAGTAGTAGAGGCAGGTACAATTTTATCTTTTAAAAAGCATTTAGATAGTTATATGGGTATAGAGGGATATGGGCCAAATGCGGGCAATTGGGATTAGCTTAGGGGTTTTAAAAAAAAAGGGCGGCGTGGACAAGTTGGGCTGAAGGGCCTGTTTCCATGCTGTAAACCTCTATGACAGTGCTAAGGAATCAGAAAACTTAAAAATCATCCTCCTTAGCATGGTGCAGCCGAAACCAAGTCTGGAATTAAAACTGACTTGATAAGTTTGATTCACATTACAAGCTGTAAGCATGAAGGTCGAGAAAATTACACATTTAATGTCAGGAATCTGCTGTCACCCTCAATATATTTCAATCGTTTTAACATTATTTGTTACACCTTAAAGAGATTTTCTCCATCAGATCACATCACAATTTCGTGCTGTCCCGTATCTTCAGATGGGAAGATGAGACTTGTGAAGACTTGAGCAATTCAGTAGGTTCGGTTCATATTCAACCCAGGTTGAAAGGTTTATTAAAGTTAGCAGAATGTCCTATTGTCAACAAGTAAAATTTCAGCAAAACGAACAGTCAGCAATTTTTGCTTGAAGTTAAAAAATTACTTCAATTAGCGCATCACTCAGAAATACCTCAAGGTGCTTCACATGTAATGAATTATCCTGAAGTGCACTGACATGCAGGTGAGTAAGGAACTCAATTTGCAAAGAGAACAATACTACAGGAGTGAAGAGCTAAATCTGTATTGGGTTGGAGGTTGAATCATAGAATCGCAAGGCACATAGAAGGGCAACTGGCCGAAGTCAGCACCAAATTATTTTTGGTTGGCATGTAAACCTGTCTTCAATGTGTTGCACAATCTTGAACATCCAACTGCAGGAGGCAGAACAGGTATTAGTTGGTTAACAGCACTCGCATTCCTGAGTTGACAAGGTGACTCACCTTTTGAACTGCCATCCATGCAGTGAAGTGACTAGCCTTCAAACATCCACACTCCCATCCAAATAGCACAGCTGAGATCCAAGTTAAAGAGATTCTGAATTCAGTCATTTTCTCAAAATGGCAAACTGGAATCCAGCCTATTCCCTACCTGATGAATATTAACTAAATTTCTTGGGGGCAAGTGTAACTTTAATATAAAAACAACTTGGAATACAATATTTGCATCCAAATGCCACAGTTCTTCATGGACATCAGGCTAATTTCCATTACCTTTGATATAATTTATCCAACACAAAATTAGTCTTACTTCTTTTGGGGTTAGATCTAATGAACTTCTATTTCGGGATTTTAATAATGAGGCAGTACAAGTCTTCATAAGCAATGCTCCATCCAATGCATTAAATGAAAACTCTCCAAAAGAGATGCTGCAAATACACAGCAGGTCCAAACGCATCTCAGAGAAAAGATGAGGGAAAGATACTCAGCAGATTGATGACCAGATGCATAAATTTAAAATTCATCAACAAAAGAGGGATGAGCGAGGCTGGGACGCAACTAGAATTCAGAATAGCTTTAAAATAGGAACTGAATAATTAATCAAAAATGATAAATTAGTATGATGAGAAAGGGTGGTGGATGGATATGAGGTGGAAAGCACTTTCAAAAAACCAGTGCAGGCAGTATGGGCTGAATGGCAGGCTTCTGTGCCGAGAGAGAAAAATTAAGAGTTTCAGGTGAAAATACCATGAAAAGTTAACTGGTCGTCTCCAAGTTGAGATGGAACTGTATATTTCAGTATTCTTGTTCCAGTTCAAATTTCCAGAACTTGGGATGTTGCCTCTTACTTTTTTTCAAAAACCCCAAGATCATGAAGATATTAGTAGAAAAAATTATACTAAAATTATCTCCAATCTATTTATTTTTCTCTCCGCTGACTATCAGGTTTTTATGTATCAAAATCTTTATGTAATTAGGCCTCTGTAATTTAAGTTTCCCCACCCTCTTCTGAGTCCATACACATGTGCATTTTACCTGTCAGTCCAAACTCGAGCCCATCACTCTTTTTTCATTTCTGTTTTAAAATTCTCTTTAGCCCTCAAGACTCCTTTCTCCTTTAGTTCTTCACTCACAAATACTCTACCCTCCCAACTCCTGGCGCAACCCTTCTGTCCTCCTCCACCTTCCAGCTGCTGTCCCAGGCTCGATTCTCTCATAGATAAGCTTATTGCTTCTTTCTATGCCTCTCTCGGCATCCTCCAAAGGGATCATTGAGGCCCAGGTCTACCCACCACCACCTTTCTTGACTGTCACAAAATTATCAGACTGTTTATCCAACACCCAGTACTAAATGAGCAGAAATTTCCTCCATTAAATATTGGGAAGTGTTATAGAGTGCTAATATTATGCATCTTATTTAAATCCATTGCTCCTGTCATCAGCTAGTGCAGTGATGTCATTAGTTGTTACTGTTGCCATCTGCGTGTATTCCTGCTGCACGATGTTGTGCAGGACACAGCACACAATTATGATGCATGAGCATGCACAGGGTCATACTGCAGGGCACTCCCAGGGCGGCCCAGGCAGCGGAACCCCATCTTGAGCAGGCCTATGCACAACTCTACTAAAAGACTAGGTGGACCTCATTATAATGGGTCTCCACCTTGGTCTTGGGCCTCCATATTGGCATCATCAACCATGACTGGTCTCCAAAGAGCCCAGGGATGTCCGACTGCCTCAGCACAAAGCTGCCATGGGTGGTATGCACAGACCTGCATGATGATCATCCGAACACAGACCAGCTGGACGTTCAGGGAGTGGAACCCCTTGCGGTTGATGAATGGTTGCCCTCACCTCACGGGGACTGCAGAGTGACGTGTGTCCCGTCCACTGCCCCCTACACATGGAGCATCCCTGCGATGGCCATGAAGCCTGCAGCCCGAGCCTCCTGCTGAGCATGCGCAACATCAAAATTGACGTATTGTCCTGCCCGGGCGTACAAGGCATCTGTGATCTGCCGAACACATCTGTGGACAGAGGCCTGTGAGATCTGAGAGGTCACCACTGGGTGTCTGAAATTACCCTGTTGCACAGAAGTTAAGGCCGCCGTCAGCTTAACTTCTACTGGGAGCGGGTGGTTGCCCCTCCCGTCAGGTGTCAGGTGTGCGAGCACCTCACACAAGTGCTGGACCATGTCCTTGGATAGGCAGAGCCGGCAGTGGCACATAACCTCCGACTATCCTTTAAATGAATGCCTGATCCAGTACCGCCTCTGCCTCTGTATCATCCTCCTTCTGGCCACCCTTCCAGAAGACTGCTCTGATTAGGTTGCCTGCCATTGTCATCGTGAACACGGCTGACACGGAGAGTAAGAAGGTTGGTGTGCAGGCATGGCCACTGTGCCCCCTTAATTCATTGCCATGAGTGCAACTACAGCATTCCCTTCCAGGCATGTGTTGTAGGTCAGGGACATGGGCAGGAACGGACTCCTCATTATCACAAGATGGGTCCCATTCACGACAGAGTACATGCAGTATGAGTGCTTATGTTAATCTGAGCACCCCTGTTTGAGTGTGGTAAGGAACTGGGCTGAGTGCTGGGGTTTTAGGGAGGCGGGGGGAGTGCAACATGCACTGCTTGAACTGATTAGCCCTCAAGCAGTACATGGTGCACTCTCCCCCCTTCACCACCCAAAGTCCCAGCACTTAGTCCAGTCCCTCACCACACCCCACAGCCAGAACAAAGGAATAGCGCAGTGGCTGCAGAGAACAGTCTGGACAGCACTCCATTAAGGGCCCTACCCCAGCCCACATAGCCTGGGCACAGCACCTGAAGATCTCCAGACCCTGTCTCCAGCCTCCCCACAACTCTGGGTGCTGCAGCTCCATAAAATGTACCTCCTTATTCCTGTTCAATGCTGCTACGCCAACTCCCGACTTTCAGATAGCATTTGTAAACCACACCAGAGTGCCATCATACCAGAGAAGTGGGAGATGCTAATGAGGGTGGAGATGGTTGTTGCAAACCCGCTAATCAGATAGGCAAATGTCGGTTACACTGATTTTCAGCGTGTTTCTATCAGCACCAAAAAACCTGGGTTGGGAGACGCTATAGGGGGGCGATCAGTGGGGGGGGGGGGGGGGGGGGAGTTGGAGTGGGGGGGGGCGGGGTGGAGTGGGGGGGGGGCGGGGTGGAGTGGGGGGGGGGCGGGGTGGAGTTGGGGGGAGCGGGGTGGAGTGGGGGGGGAGCGGGGTGGAGTGGGGGGGGGCGGGGTGGAGTGGGGGGGGGGCGGGGTGGAGTGGGGGGGGGCGGGGTGGAGTGGGGGGGGGCGGGGTGGAGTGGGGGGGGCGGGGTGGAGTGGGGGGGGGCGGGGTGGAGTGGGGGGGGGCGGGGTGGAGTGGGGGGGGGCGGGGTGGAGTGGGGGGGGCGGGGTGGAGTGGGGGGGGCGGGGTGGAGTGGGGGGGGCGGGGTGGAGTGGGGGGGGGGCGGGGTGGAGTTGGGGGGAGCGGGGTGGAGTGGGGGGGGAGCGGGGTGGAGTGGGGGGGGAGCGGGGTGGAGTGGGGGGGGGCGGGGTGGAGTGGGGGGGGGGCGGGGTGGAGTGGGGGGGGGCGGGGTGGAGTGGGGGGGGGCGGGGTGGAGTGGGGGGGGCGGGGTGGAGTGGGGGGGACGGGGTGGAGTGGGGGGGGGCGGGGTGGAGTGGGGGGGGGCGGGGTGGAGTGGGGGGGGCGGGGTGGAGTGGGGGGGGCGGGGTGGAGTGGGGGGGGGCGGGGTGGAGTGGGGGGGGGCGGGGAGGAGTGGGGGGGGGCGGGGTGGAGTGGGGAGGGGGCGGGGTGGAGTGGGGTGGGGGCGGGGTGGAGTGGGGGGGGGCGGGGTGGAGTGGGGGGGGCGGGGTGGAGTGGGGGGGGGCGGGGTGGAGTGGGGGGGGGCGGGGTGGAGTGGGGGGGGGCGGGGTGGAGTGGGGGGGGCGGGGTGGAGTGGGGGGGGGCGGGGTGGAGTGGGGGGGGGCGGGGTGGAGTGGGGGGGGCGGGGTGGAGTGGGGGGGGGCGGGGTGGAGTGGGGGGGGCGGGGTGGAGTGGGGGGGGGGCGGGGTGGAGTGGGGGGGGAGCGGGGTGGAGTGGGGGGGGCGGGGTGAAGTGGGGGGGGGCGGGGTGGAGTGGGGGGGGCGGGGTGGAGTGGGGGGGGGCGGGGTGGAGTGGGGGGGGGGGGCGGGGTGGAGTGGGGGGGGGCGGGGTGGAGTGGGGGGGGGGGCGGGGTGGAGTGGGGGGGGGCGGGGTGGAGTGGGGGGGGGCGGGGTGGAGTGGGGGGGGGCGGGGTGGAGTGGGGGGGGGGCGGGGTGGAGTGGGGGGGGGCGGGGTGGAGTGGGGGGGGGCGGGGTGGAGTGGGGGGGGCGGGGTGGAGTGGGGGGGGGCGGGTGGAGTGGGGGGGGGCGGGGTGGAGTGGGGGGGGGCGGGGTGGAGTGGGGGGGGGCGGGGTGGAGTGGGGGGGGGGCGGGGTGGAGTGGGGGGGGGCGGGGTGGAGTGGGGGGGGGGGCGGGGTGGAGTGGGGGGGGGGCGGGGTGGAGTGGGGGGGGGGCGGGGTGGAGTGGGGGGGGGGGCGGGGTGGAGTGGGGGGGGGGGCGGGGTGGAGTGGGGGGGGGGGCGGGTGGAGTGGGGGGGGGCGGGGTGGAGTGGGGGGGGGGCGGGGTGGAGTGGGGGGGGGCGGGGTGGAGTGGGGGGGGGCGGGGTGGAGTGGGGGGGGCGGGGTGGAGTGGGGGGGGCGGGGTGGAGTGGGGGGGGGCGGGGTGGAGTGGGGGGGGGCGGGGTGGAGTGGGGGGGGCGGGGTGGAGTGGGGGGGGCGGGGTGGAGTGGGGGGGGGCGGGGTGGAGTGGGGGGGGGCGGGGTGGAGTGGGGGGGGGGCGGGGTGGAGTGGGGGGGGCGGGGTGGAGTGGGGGGGGCGGGGTGGAGTGGGGGGGGCGGGGTGGAGTGGGGGGGGCGGGGTGGAGTGGGGGGGGCGGGGTGGAGTGGGGGGGGCGGGGTGGAGTGGGGGGGGCGGGGTGGAGTGGGGGGGGCGGGGTGGAGTGGGGGGGCGGGGTGGAGTGGGGGGGGGGCTGGAGTGGGGGGGGGGGCGGAGTGGGGGGGGGGCGGAGTGGGGGGGGCGGGGCGGAGTGGGGGGGCGGGGCGGAGGGGGGGGGGCGGGGCGGAGTGGGGGGGGAGTAGGGGGGGTCTGGGGGGGGGGAGTAGGGGGGTCTGGGGGGGGGGGGGAGTAGGGGGGGTCTGGGGGGGGGGGGGGGGAGTAGGGGGGGTCTGGGGGGGGGGGGGAGTAGGGGGGATCTGGGGGGGGGGGAGTAGGGGGGGTCTGGGGGGGAGTAGGGGGGGTCGGGGGGGGGGAGTAGGGGGGGTCTTGGGGGGGGAGTAGGTGGGGTCTGGGGGGGGGAGTAGGTGGGGTCTGGGGGGGGGGAGTAGGGGGGGTCTGGGGGGGGGAGTAGGGGGGGGGAGTAGGGGGGGTCTGGGGGGGGGGGAGTAGGGGGGGTCTGGGGGGGGGGGGGGGGGAGTAGGGGGGGTCTGGGGGGGGGAGTAGGGGGGGTCTGGGGGGGGGGGGGAGTAGGGGGGGTCTGGGGGGGGGGGGAGTAGGGGGGTCTGGGGGGGGGGGAGTAGGGGGGGTCTTGGGGGGGAGTAGGGGGGGTCTGGGGGGGAGTAGGGGGGTCTGGGGGGCGGAGTAGGGGGGGTCTAGGGGGGGGGGGAGTAGGGTGGGTCTAGGGGGGGGGGAGTAGGGGGGGTCTGGGGGGGGGGAGTAGGGGGGGTCTGGGGGGGGAGTAGGGGGGTCTGGGGGGGGAGTAGGGGGGGTCTGGGGGGGGGGGGGAGTAGGGTGGGTCTGGGGGGGGGGGAGTAGGGGGGGTCTGGGGGGGGGGGGGAGTAGGGGGGGTCTGGGGGGGGGGGGGAGTAGGGGGGGTCTGGGGGGGGGAGTAGGGGGGGTCGGGGGGGGGGGGGAGTAGGGGGGGTCTGGGGGGGGGGAGTAGGGGGGGTCTGGGGGGGGGGGAGTAGGGGGGGTCTGGGGGGGGTGAGTAGGGGGGTCTGGGGGGGGGGAGTAGGGGGGGTCTGGGGGGGGGGGGGGGGGAGTAGGGGGGGTCTGGGGGGGGGGGGGGTGTAGGGGGGGTCTGGGGGGGGGGGGAGTAGGGGGGTCTGGGGGGGGGGGGGAGTAGGGGGGTCTGGGGGGGGGGGGAGTAGGGGGGGTCTGGGGGGGGGGGAGTAGGGGGGGTCTGGGGGGGGGGGGAGTAGGGGGGTCTGGGGGGGGGGGAGTAGGGGGGGTCTGGGGGGGGGGGGAGTAGGGGGTCTGGGGGGGGGGAGTAGGGGGGTCTGGGGGGGGGGAGTAGGGGGGGTCTGGGGGGGGAGTAGGGGGGGTCTGGGGGGGGAGTAGGAGGGGGTCTGGGGGGGGGAGTAGGGGGGGTCTGGGGGGGGGGAGTAGGGGGGGTCTGGGGGGGGGGGGGATCTGGGGGGGGGGAGTAGGGGGGTCTGGGGGGGGGGGGAGTAGGGGGGGTCTGGGGGGGGGAGTAGGGGGGGTCTGGGGGGGGGGGGGAGTAGGGGGGGTCTGGGGTGGGGGGGAGTAGGGGGGGTCTGGGGTGGGGGGGGAGTAGGGGGGGTCTGGGGTGGGGGGGGAGTAGGGGGGGTCTGGGGGGGGGGGGAGTAGGGGGGTCTGGGGGGGGGGAGTAGGGGGGTTCTGGGGGGGGGGGAGTAGGGGGGTCTGGGGGGGGGGGGGAGTAGGGGGGGTCTGGGGGGGGGGGGAGTAGGGGGGTCTGGGGGGGGGGGAGTAGGGGGGGTCTGGGGGGGGGGGGGGGAGTAGGGGGGGTCTGGGGGGGGGGGGAGTAGGGGGGGTCTGGGGGGGTGGGGGGGGGGGAGTAGGGGGGGTCGGGGGGGGGGGAGTAGGGGGGGTCTGGGGGGGGAGTAGGGGGGGTCTGGGGGGGGGGGGGGAGGGGGGGAGTAGGGGGGGTCTGGGGGGGGGGGGGGGAGTAGGGGGGGGTCTGGGGGGGTGGGGGAGTAGGGGGGGTCTGGGGGGTGGGGGAGTAGGGGGGGTCTGGGGGGGTGGGGGAGTAGGGGGGGTCTGGGGGGGGGTCTGGGGGGGGGGGAGTAGGGGGTGTCTGGGGGGGGAAGTAGGGGGTGTCTGGGGGTGGGGGGAGTAGGGGGGGTCTGGGGGTGGGGGGAGTAGGGGGGGTCTGGGGGTGGGGCGAGTAGGGGGGGTCTGGGGGTGGGGGGAGTAGGGGGGGTCTGGGGGTGGGGGGAGTAGGGGGGGTCTGGGGGGGGGGGGGGGAGTAGGGGGTGTCTGGGGGGGGATGTAGGGGGGGTCTGGGGGTGGGGGGAGTGGGGGGGTCTGGGGGTGGGGCGAGTAGGGGGGGTCTGGGGGTGGGGGGAGTAGGGGGGTCTGGGGGTGGGGGGAGTAGGGGGGGTCTGGGGGGGGGAGTAGGGGGGGTCTGGGGGGGGGGGAGTAGGGGGGGTCTGGGGGGGGGGAGTAGGGGGGGTCTGGGGGGGGGGGGAGTAGGGGGGGTCTGGGGGGGGGGGGGGTAGGGGGGGTCTGGGGGGGGGGGGAGTAGGGGGGGTCTGGGGGGGGGGGGAGTAGGGGGGGTCTGGGGGGGGGGGAGTAGGGGGGTCTGCGGGGGGGGGAGTAGGGGGGGTCTGCGGGGGGGGGGAGTAGGGGGGGTCTGGGGGGGGGAGTAGGGGGGGTCTGGGGGGGGGAGTAGGGGGGGTCGGGGGGGCGGGGGGAGTAGGGGGGGTCTGGGGGGGCGGGGGGAGTAGGGGGGGTCTGGGGGGGGGGGGAGTCGGGGGGGTCTGGGGGGGGGGGAGTCGGGGGGGTCTGGGGGGGGGGAGTAGGGGGGGTCTGGGGGGGGGGGGGGGAGTAGGGGGTGTCTGGGGGGGGGGGGGAGTAGGGGGGGTCTGGGGGGGGGGGGAGTAGGGGGGGTCTGGGGGGGTGGAGTAGGGGGGTCTGGGGGGGTGGAGTAGGGGGGGCCTGGGGGGGGGAGTAGGGGGGTCTGGGGGGGGGGGGGAGTAGGGGGGTCTGGGGGGGGGGGGAGTAGGGGGGGTCTGGGGGGGGGGAGTAGGGGCGGTCGGGGGGGGGGGAGTAGGGGGGGTCTGGGGGGGGGGGGAGTAGGGTGGTCTGGGGGTGGAGTAGGGGGGGTCTGGGGGTGGAGTAGGGGGGGTCTGGGGGTGGAGTAGGGGGGGTCTGGGGGTGGAGTAGGGGGGGTCTGGGGGTGGAGTAGGGGGGGTCTGGGGGTGGAGTAGGGGGGTCTGGGGGTGGAGTAGGGGGGGTCTGGGGGTGGAGTAGGGGGGTCTGGGGGGGGGAGTGGGGGGGGTCTGGGTGGGGAGTGGGGGGGGTCTGGGGGGGAGTGGAGGGGGTCTGGGGGGGAGTGGGGGGGGTCTGGGGGGGGGAGTGGGGGGGGTCTGGGGGGGGGAGTGGGGGGGATCTGGGGGGGGGGAGTGGGGGGTCTGGGGGGGGGAGTGGGGGGGGTCTGGGGGGGGGAGTGGGGGGGTCTGGGGGGGAGTGGGGGGGGTCTGGGGGGGGAGTGGGGGGGTCTGGGGGGGGGGAGTGGGGGGGGTCTGGGGGGGGGGGAGTGGGGGGGGAGTGGGGGGGAGTGGGGGGGTCTGGGGGGTGGTCTGGGGGGGAGTGGGGGGGGTCTGGGGGGGGAGTGGGGGGGGGTCTGGGGGGGGAGTGGGGGGGGTCTGGGGGGGGAGTGGGGGGGGTCTGGGGGGGGGGGGGAGTGGGGGGGTCTGGGGGGGGGGGGGAGTGGGGGGGGTCTGGGGGGGGGGGAGTGGGGGGGGTCTGGGGGGGGGGGAGTGGGGGGGTCTGGGGGGGGGGGGGAGTGGGGGGGGTCTGGGGGGGGGGAGTGGGGGGGTCTGGGGGGGGGGGAGTGGGGGGGTCTGGGGGGGGAGTGGGGGGGGTCTGGGGGGGGAGTGGGGGGGGTCTGGGGGGGAGTGGGGGGGGTCTGGGGGGGGGAGTGGGGGGGGGAGTGGGGGGGGTCTGGGGGGGGAGTGGGGGGGGTCTGGGGGGGAGTGGGGGGGTCTGGGGGGGGGAGTGGGGGGAGTGGGGGGGTCTGGGGGGGGGAGTGGGGGGAGTGGGGGGGTCTGGGGGGGGAGTGGGGGGGAGTGGGGGGGGTCTGGGGGGGGAGTGGGGGGGGTCTGGGGGGGGGGAGTGGGGGGGGAGTGGGGGGGGTCTGGGGGGGGGGGGAGTGGGGGGGGTCTGGGGGGGGGGAGTGGGGGGGGTCTGGGGGGGGGGGAGTGGGGGGGGTCTGGGGGGGGGGGAGTGGGGGGGTCTGGGGGGGGTCTGGGGGGGGGTCTGGGGGGGGGAGTGGGGGGGGTCTGGGGGGGGGAGTGGGGGGGGGGAGTGGGGGGGAGGTCTGGGGGGGGGGAGTGGGGGGGGGGTCTGGGGGGGGGGGGAGTGGGGGGGGTCTGGGGGGGGGGAGTGGGGGGTCTGGGGGGGGGAGTGGGGGGTCTGGGGGGGGGGAGTGGGGGGGGTCTGGGGGGGGGGAGTGGGGGGGGTCTGGGGGGGGGAGTGGGGGGGGTCTGGGGGGGGGAGTGGGGGGGGAGTGGGGGGGTCTGGGGGGGGGAGTGGGGGGGGTCTGGGGGGGAGTGGGGGGGGTCGGGGGGGGAGTGGGGGGGGTCTGTGGGGGGGGGGGAGTGGGGGGGGGGGTCTGGGGTGGGGAGTGGGGGGGGTCTGGGGGAGAGTGGGGGGGGTCTGGGGGAGAGTGGGGGGGTCTGGGGGGAGAGTGGGGGGGTCTGGGGGGGAGAGTGGGGGGGGGTCTGGGGGGAGAGTGGGGGGGGGGGTCTGGGGGGGAGAGTGGGGGGGGCTCTGGGGGGGAGAGTGGGGGGGTCTGGGGGGGAGAGTGGGGGGGGGTCTGGGGGGGAGAGGTGGGGGGGGGTCTGGGGGGGAGAGTGGGGGGGGGTCTGGGGGGGGAGAGTGAGGGGGGGGGTCTGGGGGGAGAGTGGGGGGGGGTCTGGGGGGGGGGAGTGGGGGGGGTCTGGGGGGGGGGAGTGGGGGGGGTCTGGGGGGGGGAGTGTGGGGGTCTGGGGGGGGGGGAGTGGGGGGGTCTGGGGGGGGGGGAGTGGGGGGGGTCTGGGGGGGGGGAGTGGGGGGGTCTGGGGGGGGGGGAGTGGGGGGGTCTGGGGGGGGGGGAGTGGGGGGGGTCTGGGGGGGGGAGTGGGGGGGGTCTGGGGGGGGAGTGGGGGGGGTCTGGGGGGGGAGTGGGGGGGGTCTGGGGGGGGAGTGGGGGGGGTCTGGGGGGGGGAGTGGGGGGGGGGAGTGGGGGGGGGAGTGGGGGGGGTCAGGGGGGGGGAGTGGGGGGGGTCTGGGGGGGGGAGTGGGGGGGGTCTGGGGGGGGGAGTGGGCGGGGGTCTGGGGGGGGGGGAGTGGGGGGGGGGAGTGGGGGGGGAGTGGGGGGGGGGAGTGGGGGGGGAGTGGGGGGGGGAGTGGGGGGGGGAGTGGGGGGGGAGTGGGGGGGAGTGGGGGGGGAGTGGGGGGGGGAGTGGGGGGGGAGTGGGGGGGGAGTGGGGGGGGGAGTGGGGGGGAGTGGGGGGGGGAGTGGGGGGGGTCTGGGGGGGGGAGTGGGGGGGGTCTGGGGGGGGGAGTGGGGGGGGTCTGGGGGGGGAGTGGGGGGGTCTGGGGGGGGGAGTGGGGGGGGGTCTGGGGGGGGAGTGGGGGGGGTCTGGGGGGGGAGTGGGGGGGTGAGTGGGGGGGGGTCTGGGGGGGGGGAGTGGGGGGGGTCTGGGGGGGGGGAGTGGGGGGGGTCTGGGGGGGGGGAGTGGGGGGGGTCTGGGGGGGGGGAGTGGGGGGGGTCTGGGGGGGGGGGAGTGGGGGGGGTCTGGGGGGGGGAGAGTGGGGGGGTCTGGGGGGGGAGAGTGGGGGGGGTCTGGGGGGGGAGAGTGGGGGGGGTCTGGGGGGGGGGAGTGGGGGGTCTGGGGGGGGGAGTGGGGGGGGTCTGGGGGGGGGGGAGTGGGGGGGGAGTGGGGGGGGGTCTGGGGGGGGGGGAGTGGGGGGGGTCTGGGGGGGGCGGGAGTGGGGGGGGTCTGGGGGCGGGAGTGGGGGGGGTCTGGGGGGGGGGAGTAGGGGGTGTTGAGGAGGGCTGTTGCGGTGCTGATGAGGTTGAGGGAGGTGGCCGGGGGTTCCGTGGTTTGTGGGCCGCATTGACTTACAGTTTTAACTGAGCACAGGCCAGTCGAGTCGAGAGAGAGGAAGCATCACTTCGCAGTGACATGTCGGACCCGGCCCCAAGGCTTCCCGCCCGCGCAGGCCTCTCCTGGGCCCGGCCCGGCCTCACTCACCGCTGGCTCGCGCCGTGTCGGTTGGCGCCGCGCGCTCTCTCTCTCTCCCGCCGCCGACAATGCGGCAGCGCGCTGGCCGCAGGTTTGGTGTGTCCCTCAGACTGCCAGCAACAACCCTCTCCAGCAGCCGATCCCTGATCCTGCTGTTCTTCCTGCTTCACTGGCAGCAAGTGGAAACCACCAAATAGAGAGATTATCCACAGCCCACTGCACTCGTTCCTTTTCCTATGGACAGACTGGCAGACCATTGTCACTTGACCAATTTCGCCCCTCCATCCGCTTCGGGATGCTGGCCGAGCTGATATGCATTTTTCTCCTTTGCTCGTATTTCAACAAGTTAAATTATTCCTCCGAAACAATACTAGTTCCTTTATTGCACATATGCATTGGCAATAAGTTAAGAACCAAGGTAGGTTTCACTGTAGCAGGGGCCACTCCCAGAATGTACACCAATATAATTTAATCGCATACTTACTTTCACAAATCTGTGGTCGCATTTATAATGGGAACGGCCTATGTAAACTTGTCACGGTGTAATGGCACACTCCTGCCCCTGGTGGTGCTGCCCCTGGTGTTGTCTACCCTGACAGAAAGGGTTAATTACAGTGTGACTATTTTACCCGAAGAGTTTCCTTCAAAAACGCCAGGAAAAAGTGCAAAACAAAGTGCACGTCAATGAAAGATTTTTAATATTTTGAAAGGCATCAAAAACTTTCATTACAACTTGTATTCATAACAAAGCAAAATACTGCAGATGCTGGATACCTGAAATAAAAACTGCTGTAAATCTCAGCAGATCTGACAGCATCTGTACAAGAGAAACAGAAATAACGCTCCAAGTCTAAGTTCTGAAGAAGCATCATATTCCACTGATGCTGTCAGACCTGCTGGGCTTTCCAACAATTTCAACTTTTATTTGTATTTATGTTGCACTTTTAAAACATCCCAATGCACTTGATAAGTATTATCAAACAAAATGTGACCAAACCATTTGTCAACGTATCAGACCTGATAACCAAAAACTAACTCAAAAGGTAAGATTTTAAGCGGCATCTTAAAGTAGGAAAAAGAGGTGGAATGTATTAAGGAGAGAATTATAGAGTTTAAAGCTTGACAGCAGCAGGCAAGATCATTCATAGTGGAGCAACTAAAATGGGGAATGCTCAAGAGGCCAAAATTGGCAGAGCAAAGAGATCTTGGGGAATTCTAAGGCTGTTTGTAGTGTTTCCTGCATTACAACAGTTCAAATGTACCTCATTGGTTGTAAGCACTTTGAAACATGCAGTGGTTGTGAAAGGCGCAATATAAATGCAAGTACTTTTTTAAAGATATCAGGAGGGGTGAGGTCATAGGGATTTAAAAGCAAGGATGACAATTCTAAAACCCGAACCAAGAGCCAGTATAGGTCAGTGAGCCAGAGGGGTGATGAGTGGGCGGGACTTGGTGCAAGTTAGGACATGGGCAACAGAGCTTTTAAAATTACCTCAAAATTTATGAAAGATAGAAGATGGGAGGCCAGCCAGGAATCTGGAACGGTCAAGTCTTTACAATGGGCCAAGTGGCCTCTTTCTGTGCAGTAAACTTCCTATTATTGTACAAGTAACAAAGGGACAGATGTGGGTTTCAACACCAGATGAGCGAAGGCAAGGACAGAATCAGGCATTGTTAAAGAAATGGAAATAGGCAGTCTTAATGCTGATGTGGATGTGTGCTAGGAAAGACAATGAATACTGAAGGTTAGGGGTTTGTGCAAGTAGAACACTCAAAGTGGAGAAACAAAAGGAAGCACAATGTCAGGAACGGTAAAGCGAAAAAGCAAAAATGAAGAGGAAAAGATGAAATAGAAATCATGGGATGGGATTTTGTGCCCACATTCAGCACGGTGGCACATGGTGACATGGGTGTAATCGTGATAACCAGAAAACTAGATTCTTGCTGGTGAGATTGCTCTTCTCCCCCACCACCAGTGACATAAGAGGTTCCCGCACAGGAAGGGTAAGAAACTCATTTCAATACATTAACATCTCACTGGCGGGCAGTCCCGCCATAACTGCTCCTCCAATTGCATTTTTGAGCCTCGCCAGTGCAACATGGGAGAGAGAGCACCAGCCACCCCGTGGGCGGGGAGAGGGTCGCTCATAGGGTTGAATGGCAGCCTGAGAGGCCAACCCCATAGTGGGGCTCCTTTGTTGTTGGGTGGGTGGGGGTAGAACTGCGACCTGAGAGAAAGTCCTGATATCTCGGGGAGGTGTTGTGGGGGTGCTGGTTTCTGGAACTGGGGATGTTATGAAGTTCAAATTAACCATTTACCGCGGTGGTATACCCAGACCACACCCAAACTCCTCCCAAAGAAGATCGGTGCATAGGATCCTGCAATTACCCCCATGGGCCTCGTGAGTTCACTCTTAAGGAGACCTGAGGGCCAAAGAGGGTACCTGAGGTAGATGCCCAGCTGGCACGCAAAGAGGGGAGAGACCCATGTAGGGGCTTGGCCAGTGTAGGAGGTAGTAAAAGAGTGGAGCTCAGAGCTCAGTGTGAAAGCAAGCACAGCAGTCACTGACCATCTGTAGGATGCACCAGGGGCTGGATGGGCATTCAATGGCATGACCATAGCTGAATCCCCCACTATCAATATCCTGAGTGTTACCATTGACCGGAAACTGAACTGGCCAAACCAAATAAATACTGTGGCTACAAGAGCAGATCAGAGGCTAGGAATCCTGTGGCGAGTAACTCACCTCCTGACTCCCCAAAGCCTGTCCACCAATGTGAGTAGAGGGAGCATTAAGCACAGGTTAAAGAGATGTGTATTGTCTCCAGCCAGTGAGATTTACACATGTGGACGGCCTAAACCGGGATGTTGGGTTTATGTCACACTATCTGTAACCCCCACAGCTCGCCCCTGGTCTTGCAGAATCTCACTGGCTGGAGACAATACACATCTCTTTAACCTGTGCTTAATGCTCCCTCCACTCACATTGTCTGTATCTTTAAGACCTGGTTGGCTGTAGAGATTCGCATTCTAATCAGTATTCTGTAACTTGATTTTGTGTCTCTGTGCCCTGTTTGAGAGCAGATTTCCACTCCATCTGATGAAGGAGCAGTGCTCCAAAAGCTAATGGCATTTGCTACCAAATAAACCTGTTGGACTTTAACCTGGTGTTGTTAAAACACTTACTGAATTTTCATCCCAGCCAGAGCTAAAATCGTGGCTTTAGGTCTGTGAAACACAGTTCTATCCACGAACTAAGTATTGTTTACACATCTGGGGTCATACTTCTAATTGTTGGATGGGATACAAGAAAAGTTTGCATATGGTCGGTAATCTTTTTCTTACCCAATGCCTGGAAACTCTATTGCAAACTTCTTTAAAATTTCTCACTCTATTTCATCGATATTGCTCTTTCTATCTTGTTGCTAAGCCGAAAACATGCTGCACTCCACACAACACTGTGAGAGTAGGAATGCTGTGAGAGTAGGAATGGAATGAGGTGGAGGATAAATGCATGGCTGAGGGATTGGAGCAGAGGGCAGGGATTCAGGTTTCTGGATCAATGGGACCTCTCTTGGGGCAGGTGTGACCTGTACAATAAAGACGGGTTGCACTTGAATCCCAGGGGGACCAATATCCTGGCGGGGAGGTTTGCTAAGGCTACTGGGGAGAGTTTAAACTAGAATGGTTGAGGGGTGGGAATCAAATTGAAGTGACTGGGAGAGAGAAGGTTAGCTCACAAATAGAGAAAGCTTGTCGACAGTGTGAGAGGGAGGATAGGCAGGTGATAGAGAAGGGGAGCGCTCAGACCGAAGGTTTGAGATGTGTCTATTTTAACGCAAGGAGTGTTGTGAACAAAGTGGATGAGCTTAGAGCGTGGACCACTACTTGGAAATATGATGTGGTGGCCATTACAGAGACTTGGATGACTCAGGGACAGGACGTTTCAGATGTTTCAGAAAGGACAGGGAGGGAGGCAAAAGAGGTGGGGGAGTGGCACTGTTGATCATAGATAGTGTCACGGTTGCAGAAAAGATGGACACCATGGAGGGATTGTCTACAGAGTCTCTGTGGGTGGAGGTTAGGAACAGGAAGGGGTCAATAACTTTACTGGGTGTTTTCTATAGGCTGTCCAATAGTAACAGGGATGTTGAGGAGCAGATAGGGAAACAGATCCTGGAAAGGTGTAATAATAACAGAGTTGTCATGATGGGAGATTTTAATTTCCCAAATATTGATTCTCCCTAGAGTAAGGGGTGTAGATGGGGAGGAGTTTGTTAGGTGTGTTCGGGAGGGTTTCTTGACACAGTATGTAGATAAGCCTACAAGAGGAGAGGCTGTACTTGATTTGCTATTGGGAAATGAACCTGGGCAGGTGTCAGATCTCTCAATGGGAGAGCATTTTGGAGATAGTGATCATAATTCTATCTCCTTTACAATTGCATTGGAGAGAGATAGGATCAGACAAGTTAGAAAAGTGTTTAATTGGAGTAAGGGGAATTATGAGGCTATCAGGCAGGAAATTGGAGGCTTAAATTGGAAAGAGATTTTCTCAGGGAAATGTACGGAAGAAATGTGGCAAATTTTCAGGGAATATTTGTCTGGAGTTTTGCATAGCAACGTTCCAATAAGACAGGGAAGTTATGGTAGGTTACAGGAACCATGGTGTACAAAGGCTGTAATGAATCTAGTCAAGAAGAAAAGAAAAGCTTACAAAAGGTTCAGGGAACTAGGTAATGTTAGAGATCTTGAAGAGTATACGGCTAATAGGAAGGATCTTAAGAAGGAAATTAGGAGAGCCAGAAGGGGTCATGAGAAGGCCTTGGGCAGGCAGGATTAAGGAAAACCCCAAGGCATTCTACAAGTATGTGAAGAGCAAGAGGATAAGACGTGAAAGAATAGGACCGATCAAGTGTGACGGTGGGAAAGTTTGTATGGAACCGGAAGAAATAGCAGAGGTACATAATGAATACTTTACTTCAGTATTCACTATGGAAAAGGATCTTGGTGGTTGTAGTGCAGACTTGCAGCAGACTAAAAAGCTTGTGCCTGTAGATATTAAGAAAGAGGATGTGTTGGAGCTTTTGAAAAGCATCAAGTTAGAAAAGTCGCCGCGACCGGATGAGATGTACCCCAGGCTACTGTGGGAGGTGAGGGAGGAGATTGCTGAGCCTCTGGCGATGATCTTTGCATCATCAATGGAGACATGAGAGGTTCCGGAGGATTGGAGGATTGCGGATGTTGTTCCTTTATTCAAGAAAGGGAGTAGAGATAGCCCTGGAAATTATAGACCAGTGAGTTTAACCTCAGTAGTTGGTAAGTTGATGGAGAAGATCCTGAGAGGCAGGATTTATGAACATTTGGAGAGGTATAATATGGTTAGGAATAGTCAGCATGGCTTTGTCAAAGGCAGATCATGCCTTACGAGCCTGATTGAATTTTTTGAGGATGTGACTAAACACATTGATGAAGGAAGAGCAGTAGATGTTGTATATATGGACTTCAGCAAGGCATTTGATAAGGTGCCCCATGCAAGGCTTATTGAGAAAGTAAGGGGGCATGGGATTCAAGGGGACATTGCTTTGTGGATCCAGAACTGGCTTGCTCACAGAAGGCAAAGGGTGGTTATAGATGGGTCATATTCTGCATGGAGGTCGGTCACCAGTGCAGTGCCCCAGGGATCTGTTCTGGGACCCTTACTCTTTGTGATTTTTATAAATGACCTGGATGAGGAAGTGGAGGGATGGGTTGGTAAGTTTGCTGATGACATAAAGGTTGGAGGTGTTGTGGATAGTGTGGAGGAATGTCAGAAGTTGCAGCGAGACATTGATAGGATGCAAGACTGGGCGGAGAAGTGGCAGATGGAGTTCAACCCAGATAAGTGTGAGGTGGTTCATTTTGGCAGGTCAAATAGGATGGCGGAATATAATATTAATGGTAGGACTTGGCAGAGTGGACGATCAGAAGGATCTTGGGGTCCGAGTTCATAGGACGCTCAAAGCAGCTGTGCAGGTTGAGGCTGTGGTTAAGAAGGCGTATGGTGTACTGGCCTTCATCAATCGAGGAATTGAGTTTAGGAGTCGTGAGATAATGTTGTAGCTATATAAGACCCTGGTCAGACCACACTTGGAGTACTGTGCTCAGTTCTGGTCGCCTTATTACAGGGAGGATGTGGAAGCCATAGAAAGGGTGCAGAGGAGACTTACAAGGATGTTGCCTGGTTGGGGAGCATGCCTTATGAGGAAAGGTTGAGTGAGCTCGGCCTTTTCTCCTTGGAGAGACGAAGGATGAGGGGTGACCTGATAGAGGTGTATAAGATGTTGAGAGGTATTGATCGAGTGGATAGTCAGAGGCTTTTTCCCAGGGCTGAAATGGTTGCCACAAGAGGACACAGGTTTAAGGTGCTGGGGAGTAGGTACAGAGGAGATGTCAGGGGTAAGTTTTTCACTCAGAGGGTGGTGGGTGCGTGGAATCGGCTGCCAGCAATGGTGGTGGAGGCGGATTCGAAAGAGACTTTTAGATAAGTACATGGAACTTAGTAAGATAGGGGGTTATAGGTAAGCCTAGTAATCGCTAAGGTAGGGACATGTTCGGCACAACTCTGTGGGCTGAGGGGCCTGTATTGTGCTGTAGTTTTTCTATGTTTCTATGTTAACACATCTTTCTGCCACTCTCCTTGCATTATGACCATGTCGTGTCATACAGTCTAATACTATAGTTCGTTTTTTCAAAAAACCTCCTTTTGTCTTTTTAATATGATCTTCAGACAGATTTATCCCACCTGCCTATATTGTGCTTGCACTGTAGGGTTTGGACCTTCACCTAGGTTTTCTTCAGCCACACACAAAACTTCCCCATTGAGAAGAAAATGGGAGGTGGGGGTTGGGGGGAAGAAAATGTCCCAGACATGTGAAGATGAAAAACTTATCTTTTGCACTATTGCTAACAATTGTAAATAAATCTGGATTTTATGAAGTGACACCGGCTTCATGGGAGTTATTTCAGTACATCTAGACTCCGTGGCAACAAATTCAGTTTGTCACAAAAGAGTTTAAATATTTAGATGCTACAGTAAACGGAGACCAATAGAATGGTTGCAATACAGAAGGAGTTAGTTCAGCCCATCACCAGCTCTGTAAGGGCTCCTCAGCTTGTCCCATCCCTTGTTTTCTCCCTGCAGTCCGTAAATTATTTATCTTCAGATTCAATTCCCTTTTAAAAACCATAATTGGATCTGCCTCCACCACACTCTCAGGCAGTGCATTCCTAATCCTAACCATTTGCCGCTTAAAAGTTTTTTCCCCATGCAGCCATTGCTTCCTTTGCCAATCATCTTAAATCGGTGTTCTCTGGTTCTCAACCTTTCTGCCAATAGGAATAATTTCTTCCAATCTACTTTGCCCTTTGATTTTGAACATCTCTATCAAACCTTTCAATAGCTTATTCTCTAAAGAGAACAGCTTCAGCTTCCCTAATCTATCCTCATAAAAAACCCTAATTACTGGAACCATTCTTGGTTCCAATGTCCTCACATCTTTCTTAATGTGTAGTGCCCAGAATTGGACACAATACTCTAGTTGAAGCAAATGAGTGTTTTCTAAAACTTCAACACTATTTCCTTGCCTATTTTATGCATCTATTTATAAAGTTCGGCATTCATGTACCTCACCAATTTATAATAAACCACAGAACAATATACTTAGTACTACAAAAACTTATATTTATATCTTATATTCAACAGAGTAAAATTTCCTAAGAAGCTTAACTAGGGTGATATTGATAAAAGCATTTTGATACTGAGGCACAAGAGAGAAAATGCCAAAAACTTGATCCAGGAGGTAGTTTTGGAAAACATCTTAAAAGGATTTCATAATTCAGCATTTGGAAGGCAGTGGTATAATCAGACAAAGTCAGCATGGATTTACAAAAGGGAAATCATGCTTGACGAATCTACTGTAATTTTTGAGGATGTAACTGATAGAGTTGACCAAGGAGAACTAGTGTATGTGGTTTATTTAGACTTTCAGAAGGCTTTCGACAAGATCTCACGGAACAGACGACGATGTAAGGTTAAAGCACATGGGATTACAGGTAATGTCTTGAGGTGGATAGAAAGCTGGTTAGCAGATAGGAAACAAACAGTTGGCATAAATGGGTCTTTTTCTGATTGGCAGTCAATGACTAGTGGGGTTCCGCAGGGATTTGTGCTAGGACCCCAACTGTTCACATTTTATATTAATGATTTGGAAGAGGGAACTGAATGTATTATCTCCAAATTTACAGATGATACAAAGTTGGATAGGAGGGTGAGCTGTGAGGAGGATGCAGAGATGTTTCAGCGTATTTGGTCAGGCTGAGTGTGTGGGCATCTGCATGGCAGATGCAGTTTAATGTGGAGAAAAGAGGTTATCCACTTTGGTAGCAATAATAGGAAGATAGATTATTACTTGAATGGGTGTAAATTGAGAGAGGTGGATACTCAACGAGATCTTGAAGTCCTCATGCATCAGTCGCTGAAAGTAAGCACGCAGGTACAGCAGGCAGTAAAGAAGGCAAATGACATATTGGCCTGCATAGCGAGAGGATTTGAATATAGGAATAGGGATGCTTTGTTGCAATTGTATAGGGTGTTGGTGAGGCTACACATGGAGTATTATGTGCAGTTTTGGTGTCCTTACCTGAGGAAGGATGTTCTTGCTATAGAGGGAGTACAGCGAAGGTTTACCAGGCTGATTCCTGGTCTGTCATATGAGGAGAGACTAAGTAGGTTAGGATTATATTCACTGGAGTTCAGAAAAGTGAGAGGTGATCTCATAGAAACTTATAAAATTCCAACAGGGTTAGACAGGGTAGATTCAGAAAGAATGTTCCTGATGGTGGGGGAGTCCACAACTAGGGATCATAATTTGAGGATAAGAGGTAAAACTTTTAGAACTGAGGTGAGGAGAAATGTCTTCACCCAGAGGGTGGTGAATGTGTGGAATTCGCTACCACGGAATGTAGTTGAGGCCAAAAAGTTGTCTGATTTCAAAAAGAAATTAGATAGAGCTCTTGGGGCTAAAGGGATCAAGGGATTTGGGAGGAAGAGGGGATCAGGATATTGAATTGGATGATCAGCCATGATTAAAATGAATGGCGGCACAGGCTTGAAGGGCCAATTTACCTACTCCTGCTTCTAGTTTCTATATTTCTAAAAGAGAAGGAAGAGCTAAAGAGACAGAGTGATTTATTGATTCATTTTTAAAGCTTAGGGCCAAAGAAAGCTGAAGGCATGGCTGCCAATGGTGGATAAATTCAAATTGGAGATGTGCAAAGGGCTAGAAATGGAGGAAGTGCAAGAGATCTCAAACATTTATAGCGCCAGAGGAATTTGATAGAGGTAGGGAGGGGAAAGGCCACGGAGGTATTTGAAACAAGAATGAGAATGATAAAACTGAGGTGTTGTTGGACAGGTAGCGATTGAAAGTCAGCATGCACAGGATGATGGGTGAATGAGATTTGGAGAGAGTTAAGATACAGGCAGTAGAGGTCCGAATGACCACAACATTATGTAGGTGGAACGTGGGAAGCTGCCCAATAGAGCACTGGAATAGTCGAGAGGCAGCAAAGATTCAAGAATAGATGAATTGAGGCAATGTCAGAGTTGAACAATGTTACGGAAGTAAATAGGCAGCGGTCTTGGTGCTTTATGGTCAGAAGCTAGGGTGGTATGTTTTTAGGCATTACCACTGAGGGGTAGCATGTGAATGAGCAACAGAAAGAGGAGGCCAAGGGTGGATCCTTGGGGAACTCCAGAACAAGAGTGAACAGGAAACCATTGCAGATGGTTCTCTGGCTACGAATCAATAGATAAGAATGCAACTGAGCTCTACTCATCTGGAAGACTGGAGAGGTACTGGACAAAGATAGTATGGTCAACTGAGTCAAAAGCTACAATTAAGTTGAGAAAAATGAGACGAGAGAACTTATCATAGTCACAGCTACATTTTTGATTTTAACAAGGGCCATTTCAATATTGTGACTGGATGGAAACCCTGTTACTTAACAGCCCAAGACTGAATGTTGCCCAAGTCTTGCGGGCGCGGAGTGCTTCATTATCAGAGTAATCGAGAGTAGAATTGACGGCTGTGAAATCTTCAGTGAACCTACCCACTTCTGACCATATAATGAAGAAAAACTGAAGTGGAAGATAAATATGAAGCAGCTGAAGATGGTTGGGCCCAGAACACATCCCTAAGGAACTCCTGCAGCAATGTTTTGGAGCTGAGATGATTTGACTCCAATAACCAAAGCCATCTTCCTTTGTGATAGATATGACTCCAACCACTGGAGAATTTTCCACAATTCCCACTGACAATCAATTTTACTAGGACTCCTTTGAGCCACAATCAGTCAAGTACTTCCTTAAGGTCAAAGGGAGTCACTCACTTGCACATCACCTTTGAAATTCAGGTCTTCTGTCGATAATTGAACCCAAGGCTGTAACAAGGTCCTGGCAGAACCCAACCTGAATACCTGTGCTTGATAGCACGGTCAGTGATACTTTCCGTTGCTTTGCTGATGATTGAAAGTAGACTGATGGGGTAGTGGTAATTGGCTGATGGGGGGGAGGGGGTGGACACTGCAGAGCTCTGATCTGATTCATTATTTGTGGGATCACTTAACTCTATTTATTGCATTCTGATTCCATTGTTCAGAATGTAGCTAGTCCTGTGTTGTAGCTTTGCCAGGTTTTTTGGGCATGTGTGGTGTGCTGAAGGCATACTCTTCTATACTCCTCACTGAAACAGCACCAATAGCCTGTTTTGATGGCAATGACAGGGTGAGGGATATGCCTAGCCATGGGGCTATAGATTCCGATGGAATATATTGCTATAATTCTGCTATATCAAGGGTTAATGACAGTCATCCATCTGCTGCAACACTCGGAAAGAAGACTACTTTGAATGGTTAAGATAAAACGTACGGAAGATTGCCTTTCAGTTTAAAACCTCCACTATCTGCATCCTTTGCAATATAGCACCTGGAAGGTTCAGGTATTCTCAGTTCTTGAGACAGATAGCAAGAGACTGCTCCAATAAATTCAATTCAAACTTAATTGGGCAAAGGGTCACTGTGGCTGCCACCAACAATGCTGTTTATCCATCTTCTTTTTCAAAATGGTTCTTTCCCTTCCCCTGCTGTCTCTTGAAGCCAGACGAGAGCAGACAATTCTTTAATTTGCATGTTTTCTCTTGCTTCAGTTGCTAGGATGTACATAACTAATTTTCATTCTTCTCTCTCTTTCTAGTTTTTGTTTGGCACTTATCCAACAGAACAATAACTGGCACATACATATTACACCTGTCACGTAGTTAACAACTATTTGATTTTGATTTGATTTGATTTATTATTGTCACATGTATTAACATACAGTGAAAAGTATTATTTCTTGCGCGCTATTCAGACAAAACATACCGTTCATAGAGAAGGAAACGAGAGAGTGTAGAATGTAGTGTTACAGTCATAGCTAGGGTGTAGAGAAAGATCAACTTAATGCAAGGTAAGTCCATTCAAATGATGGCAGCAAGGAAGAAGCTGTTCTTGAGTCGGTTAGTATGTGACCTCAGACTTTTGTATCTTTTTCCTGAAGGAAGAAGGTGAAAGAGAGAATGTCCGGGGTACGTGGGGTCCTTAATTAATTATGCTGGCTGCTTTGCCAAGGCAATGGGAAGTATAGATAGAGTCAATGGATGGGAGTCTGGTTTGTGTGATGGATTGGGCTACATTCACAACCTTTTGTTGTTCCTTGCGGTCTTGGGCAGAGCAGGAGCCACACCAAGCTGTGATACAACCAGAAAGAATGCTTTCTATGGTGCATCTGTAAAAGCTGGTGAGAGTCGTAGCTGACATGCCAAAATTCCTTAGTCTTCTGTGAAAGTAGAGGCGTTGGTGGGCTTTCATAACTATAGTGTCGTCATGGGGGGACCAGGACAGGTTGTTGGTAATCTGGACACCTAAAAACTTGAAGCTCTCGACCTTTCTACTTCATCCCCATTGATGTAGACAGGGGCATGTTCTTCTTTACGCTTCCTGAAATTGTTGACAATCTCCTTCGTTTTGTTGACATTGAGGGAGAGATTATTGTTGCCGCACCAGTTCACCAGATTCTCTATCTCATTCCTATACTCTGTCTCATCTTTGTTTGAGATCCGACCCACTATGGTGGTTCATCAGCAATCTTGAAAATCGAATTGGAGGAGAATTTGGCCACACAGTCATAGGTGTATAAGGAGTATAGTAGGGGGCTGAGAACACAGCCTGTGGGGCACCAGTGTTGAGGATGATCGCAGAGGAGGTGTTGTTGCCTATCCTTACTGACTGTGGTCTGTGAGTTAGGAAGTTCAGGATCCAGTCGCAGAGGGAGGTGCCGAGGCCCAGGCCACGGAGTTTGGAGATGAGTTCTGTGGGAATAATGGGGTTGAAGTCTGAGCTGTCGTCAATAAATAGAAGTCTGACATAGGTGTCCTTGTTATCTAGGTGTTCCAGGATTGAGTACAGGGTCAGGGAAATAGCGTCTGCTGTGACCTGTTGCAGCAGTAGGCAAACTGTAGTGGATCCAGGTAGTCTGGGAGGCAGGAATTGATTTGTGCCATGACTAGCCTTTCGAAGTACTTCATAATGTTGGATGTCAGAGCCACCAGTCAATAGTCATAAAGGCACGCTGCTTGGTTTTTCATAGGTATCAGGATGATGGTCATCTTCTTGAAGCAGATAGGGACCTCAGATTGTTGTAAAGAGAGGTTGAAGATGTCTGTGAATACCCCCGCCAGCTGATCCGCGCAGGATCTGAGTGCTCGTCCGGGTACCGCAACTAGAGGCAGAATCAACGCCAATTTGCAGCCCAGATCAGAAATTTATCAGATTATATTGAGAGTAGTGGCTCAAGGGCCCAGCTAAATGCCTAGTTTATGCAACAATTAGATTTTTTGAGTTTGGCAGGAGAAAAATCAAACAGCACTTGTGCATATATGGGCATCAGATGAGGACAGGATTAGATACAGCTTTGATGCCACTCTATGTATAAAGATTCACAATCTCAGCAAATACATTACAATTAATAACAGATGAGGAAGGCCATCTCAGTTCATTCATCAAGAACATCTTCAAATTACCACCTTGCTCAAATAATTGTTTTCATCTCCACTCATGGGGTGGCATGGTAGCACAGTGGTTGGCACTGGTACCTCACAGCACCAGGGACCCGGGTTTGATTCCCAGCTTGGGTCACCGTCTGTGTGGCGTCTGCACGTTCTCCCTGTGTCTGCATGGGTTCTCTCTGGGTGCTCCGGTTTCCTCCCACAGTCTGAACATGCTGGTTAGGTGCATTGGCCATGCTAAATTCTCCCTCAGTGTACCCGAACAGGTGCCGGAGTGTGACGACTAGGGGATTTTTCACAGTAACTTCATTGCAGTGTTAATGTAAGCCTACTTGTGACACTAATAAATAAGCTTTAAATTTCATCGAGGAAACTGTTCTCAGCATGAAAAACTTGACATTAATTTAAAATTTATCTTTTGCTAAGTTGAACCTCTGAACTCCTTTGTTCCAGTATTTTGGTCAAAGTACTTTTCCAGACTAATTACAATCTTACTACCTCTAAGACAGTGGTTACCAACCTTTTATATGTCATGGCACACATGAATGCTATTAAAAAAATTTGAGGCACACCTCTTATTTTCTCTGAACTACCCTCCAGCCAAATACTTTTTTGAGACAACTTTCTGCTTCTGTTCGCCATCAGAGAAAACAGTGAAGTGGGCAGAAAATCCAGAGAATCAGCAAACACGGGTTTCCCATGTTTTACCGTGTATGTGTGGATCCAAATCTGATTTCCACTATAATAATGCTAATAGCTTCAGTTCCAGCTATCGTAAAACCTGGGCCATTAACTTGGAAAAATGTAAACAGTGCAAGTGTAAACTATATAAATGGAACCTTGATTTCTTTACAGTTCACAAATAATTTATCTAGTTCATACAAGATTTACTGTCATCAACATGAAAGTTGACTTTCTCTCCACAGATGCTGCCTACCTGAGTTGTTCCAGCAATTTTTCCTTATGTCAGATTTCCAGCGTCTATCATATTTTACTTTTGTATTAATATTGTGAAAACTATTATCTCAGGTAGAAAATGAAGTATGAATAAAAAGCGGTAACATAATTAAAAAAGAAAGTGCAGAGGGCTGAAATGCAGGACAGAAGTCTCAGCATAATACTCATCTCATATCTAGGCATTAGCTAAACATAACTATAGATACAAGTTATTGGCATGATTTCAATATTGTGATTTTCAGAACAACACATGCCATTTTCCTTACCTTTTTCTGTCTCTCTTTCTCACTTCCCCTGGAGTTTTTGCGCCCTTATTGAATTTTCACTTTTTGTGCAGGTGGTACATAGGGCCTTTGCCTTCAGCTCCAAGTCCCATTGGTAATGTGCATGGACCTGAACAGTATAAAAAATCTAAACCACGCATGTGCGGCTCTTTTCTGGCTGTCACTCGCGCAAGAGGCCTGAGGTCCATAGGGTCTTGGAAATGCTGACCACAGAGCTGAAGATGGTTAGTTTTAGTTTATTTTATTTTTTTAATCCCGACAGTGCAGGAGGAGGCCACTTGGCCCATCAAGCCTGCACTGACAACACTCCCATCCAGGCCCTATCCCTGTTACCCCACATATTTACCTCACTAATCTCCCCAACACTTAGGGTCAATTTAGCATAGACAATCCAACTAATCCTCATACCTTTGGACTGTGGGAGGAAACCAGAGCACCCAGAGGAAACCCACGCAGAAACAGGAAGAATGTGCAAACTCCACACAGACAGTGACCCGAGGCTGGAATTGAACCTGGGTCCCTGGCTCACGAGGACGGCCTCAACCGGGATATTGGGTTCATGTCCCACTATTTGTAACCCCCACAGAGTTTCACTGGCTGTCTTGTCTGGAGACAATACACATCTTTTTAGCCTGTCTTGATGCTCTCTCCACTCATGCTGTTTTGTTTCTTAAAGACTTGATTAGTTGTAAGTATTCGCATTCCAACCATTATTCATGTAAATTGAGTTTGTGTCTTTATATGCTCTGTTTGTGAACAGAATTCCCACTCACCTGAAGAAGGGGCTTGCAGCTCCGAAAGCTTGTGTGGCTTTTGCTACCAAATAAACCTGTTGGACTTTAACCTGGTGTTGTTAAACTTCTTACTGTGAGGCAACAGTGTTAACCAGTCTACCACCATGCATTAATTTTAAAAATTACTTTGAATCTTTTTCGCAACATCCTTGGGGGGGGGGGGGGGGGGGGGGGGGTCTTCATGGCATACTGAGTCATGGAGTCATAGGGGTTTACAGCATGGAAACAGGCCCTTCGGCCCAACTTGTCCATGCCGCCCTTTTTTTAACCCCTAAGCTAGTCCCAATTGCCCGTGTTTGGCCCATATCCCTCTATACCCATCTTATCCATGTAGCTGTCTAAACACTTTTTAAAAGACAAAATTGTACGCGCCTCTACTACTACCTCTGGCAGCTTGTTCCAGACACTCACCACCCCCTGTGTGAAAAAATTGCCCCTCTGGACCGTTTTGTATCTCTCCCCTCTCACCTTAAACCTATGCCCTCTAGTTTTAGGAGAAAACTTAGGAGAGATACAAAAGGGTCCAGAGGGGCAGATTTTTAACACAAAGGGTGGTGAGTGTCTGGAACAAGCTGCCAGAGGTAGCAGTAGAGGTGGGTACAATTTTGTCTTTTAAAAATCGTTTAGACAGTTACATGGGTAAGATAGGTATAGAGGGAAATGGGCCAAATGCGGGCAATTGGGACTAGCTTAGGGGTTTAAAAAAAAGGATGGCATGGACAAGTTGGGCTGAAAGGCCTGTTTCCATGCTATAAAACTCTATGACTCTATGATTGTATTAATATAAATGACAAATAACAGTGGACCCAGCACCAATCCCTGAGGCACACCACTGGTCACAGGCCTCCAGTTTGAAAAACAACCGTCTACAACCACCCTTTGTCTTCTGTCATCAAGCCAATTTTTTGTCCATTTGGCTACCTCACCCTGGATCCCATGAGATTTAACCTTATGCAACAACTTACCATGTGATACCTTGTCAAAGGCCTTGCTAAAGTCCATGTACACAACATCAACTGCACTGCCCTCATCTCCCTTCTTGGTTACCCCTACAAAAAACTCGATCAAATTTGTGAGACATGATTTTCCACTCACAAAGCCATGCTGACTGAAGAAGGGAAAGGGTTAATTTTTTTTGTACTCAATGTATTTTGTACCTAAAAGGTTGAACTTTGTACCTGCAATGTATCACAAACATAACCCTTCCTTATGGCTAGTCTCCCCTTTGTTTATATTGCTCCTGGTAGTAGTATAAGCCATTTGTTCTTGGTTTCATCTTTTACTTTTAGTAGTATAAGCCATTTGTTCATGGTTCCTTCACTTGTTTATATCATTCTGATAAAACAGACAGTTAAATATAAATATTGGGTTGTAAGTCTTACTTTTCCCATAGGCTTGTGTATGATTTAAACAAAGGAAGCAGCTACCAAATGGTAGGGTGCGAGAATGGCCGTTTGAAGGAGGACTCCCACTGGGACAGCTGCAATCGCACACAGTCACTTCAAAGCAAAAGCCGTGGGAAGAGCCGGGGACCAGAGATTGCATCTTGACTACAACTACCAGGAGAATTGTGCTTTATGACCCAAGGATACCAGATACACTCTGGTTTATGGTTAGAGACTATCAGAAGCTGTTAAAGGAACTATAATTTATGATCAAGGACTGTTATCTGGTCTTTGCTTTATGGCTTGTATTGGGAACCCTGATGTATAAATGTCCACGCTTCTTGTGTTCAGAGAGAACTTTGGCTTCCGCTTTCAAGTGGTCAGGTTCTCCCGCAAGCTTGTGAGAATAAAGCCTTACTGTATTTTGACTCAGACTAGCCTCAGAGGCATTTTTACCTACTACACTGACTGTCCCTAATCAGTCCTTGCGTCTCTAAATACCTGTAGATCTTGTCTCTCAAAATACGTTCCAACAACTTACCTACTACAGATGTGAGGCTCACTGGCCTGTGGTTCCCAGGCTTTTCCCTGCAGCCCTCCTTAAACAAAGGCACAGCATTTGCCACCCTCCAATCTTCAGGCATCTCACCTGTGACTATCGATGATTTAAATATCTCTGCTAGGGGACCTGCAATTTCCTCCCTAGCCTCCCACAATGTCCTGGGATACATTTCATCAGGTCCCGGGGATTTATCTACCTTGATGCGCCTTAAGGCTTCCAGCACCTCCTTCTCTGTTATATGTATACTCCTGAAGACATCACTATTTATTTCCCAAGTTCCCTAACATCCATGCTTTTCTCAACAGTGAATACTGATGAGAAATATTCACTTAGGATCTCACCCATCTCTTGTGGATCCACACATAGATGACCTTGTTGATCCTTAAGAGGTCCTACTCTCTCCCTAGTTATTCTTTTACCCTTTATGTATTTGTAGAAGATCTTTGGATTCTCTTTTGCCTTATCTGCCAAAACAATCTCGTGTCCCCTTTTTCCCCTCCTGATTTCTCTCTTAACTCTACTCCTACACCCTCTATACTCTTCAAGGAATCCACTTGATCCCAGCTGCCTATGCATGTCATATACCTCCTTCTTCTTCTTGATCAGGGCCTCAATATCTTGAGTCATCCAGGGTTCCCTACTTCTACCAGCCTTGCCCTTCACTCTAAGCGGAATGTGCTTACCCTGAACCCTGGTTAACACACTTTTGAAAGCCTCTCCCACTTACCAGATGTCCCTTTGCCTTCCCACAGATTCACCCAATTAACTGTTGAAAATTTCTGCCTGATACCATCAAGATTGGCCTTGCTCCAATTTAGAATTTTAACTTTTGGGCCAGACCTATCATTCTCCTTGGCTATCTTAAAACTAATGGAATTACGATCACTGGTCCCAAAATGATCCCTCACTAACACGTCTATTACCTGCCCTTCCTTATTTCCCAAGAGGCGGTCAAGTTTTGCCCCCTCTCTGGTCGGGCCATCCACATACTGAATGAAAACTTCCTCCTGAATACACTCAACAAATTTCTCTCCATCCAAGCCTCTAATATGATGGTTGTCCCAGTCAGTGTTGGGAAAGTTAATATCCCATACTATTACCACCCTATTTTTCTTGGAGCTATCTGTAATCTCCTTACATTTATCTATCCTTCTCCTTACATTTATCTATCCTTACATTTATCTGCATCTCCTTACATTTATCTGCAATTGTACAAGGTACTGGTGAGGCCGCAACTAGAGTACTGTGTGCAATTTTGGTCCCCTTATTTGCGGAAGGATGTATTGGCCTTGGAGGGAGTGCAGAGAAGGTTCACCAGGTTGATACTGGAGATGAGGGGGTTAACTTATGAGAAAGATTGAGTAGATTGGGCCTGTACTCGTTGGAGTTTAGAAGGCTGAGGGGAGATCTTATAGAGACATATAAGATAATGAAGGGGCTAGACAGGGTAGAGGCAGAGAGATTCTTTCCACTTAGAAAGGAAACAAGAACTAGAGGACACAGCCTCAAAATAAGGGGGAGTCAGTTTAGGACAGAGTTGGGGAAGAACCTCTTCTCTCAGAGGGTAGTGAATCTCTGGAATTCTCTGCCCATTGAAGCAGTGGAGGCTACCTCGTTAAATATGTTTAAGTCACAGGTAGATAGATTTCTGATCAATAAAGGAATTAAGGGTTATGGGGAACGGGCGGGTAAGTGGAACTAAACCACTATCAGATCAGCCATGATCTTATTGAATGGTGGGGCAGGCTTGAGGGGCTAGATGGCCTACTCCTGCTCCTATTTCTTATGTTCTTATGTACATATTTGCTCCTCGATTTCCCACTGACTATTTGGGAGCCTATAGTACAACCCTATCAAAGTGATTTGGGAATCACTTTGGTTTACAATGACTGGTTGGGAATTGCTGCTCCAAGATCACCTCTCAGACACCTCCCTGCAATAATGAAGGCTGCAATTGTACTGGCTCATCCAGCTGGTTGACCAGCGAGGTGAGATGGTAAGATGTGGCATGTGGCAAAAAATCAGGATCATGACTGGTTCTTCACCTTTCACAATCTTACCGACACTGATTTGCCAGCGAATTTGGCTCGGCGCCCTTAGTATTTATGACATAATTTAAATGTCATTAGTGAGTCCCGGACACTATTGTCTGGGCTCACTTGGACTTACCCTCGCTGGTCAAGGTCCTCAATCGGCAAGAAACATGTATGGTCCCCACCAACGGGGACCAGATGGCCTCCCCAGGGGATCAGAGGCTATTGAAACCTCGCGGGTGGTCGGGGGCAGTGCCGGGCAGTGCCCCTTGTTTGCCAGGTTGACTTGAGCGTGGAATTTTTGCTGAAACACTGGGAGAACTCCTTGTCTTTCTTCAAATAAATTTACCTGAATCCCCCCAAAAGACAGGACCTTGGTCTTATTCAAAGGACTGTACCTCCAGCACTGTAGTACTTCCTCAATCCGGCGAAGGGGGAGGGTGGGAGTGATTAGCCTAGATTACCTACTCTCGGTTACACCTAGATGTTTGGATGCCACTGCTTTCTAATATAACAGAGATCTGTGGCCATTGAGCCTCTGCTTTTCTGCAATACTTTTACTTTTGAAGATTTTACGGAATTAAAAGATGGAAAATTGTATACTAGAAGCATCAGAAAACTGTTTTTAGATCTCAATCTTTAAATTAAATTTATTTTACTCCTTTTTTTAGTAACTATGATCATTTCCTGTTCAGAAACTGGATGGATGAGTTGTTTCCCAACTTTTGTCAATAGCACCATGAGCTGTTTGTAGGAGATTGGACACACCTTTAATATCTAGTTCTTTATATAAGGTATGTTGGAGGAAGGATTCATGTCCTATCACTAACATTTATTTTGGAAAATACTCATAATTCCTAAAGGATGTGTCAACCTGCATGGTGATTTTTAAAATTTGCCTAAGATACAGTGAGGTGAAGGCAGGAGAGCAACCCCAATATTCCGTATTGGTCCCCATCACCCCTCCCCGCCTGCATCACCAGGAGAGCAGATGGCGTCAGATGTAAATTGGTTTTGATGATTCGTCACATGGTCACACAGGTAGGGGACGATGGTGAACACTTCATCACTGGATGGGAACATCAATAGGAGAGTTACCAAGGCCTATCTCATATTCCTTTGAGGCAACACTAGATCAGTTCCCTCATGGGAGTTCTGCTGCATGATGCAGGAAGGCTCAAAAAAGAAAAAATAGAAAAAAATACATTTTTTTAATAAAAAAGTTATGATCTTCCTTAAAATCACTTGACAACAGTTTTATAGTCTAACAGTGTCATTATTCTGTCCATCTCGGCAAATAGTGCTGGGAGAATAACTCCAGACAACTGATTGGCCAAGGAAGGTGCTGAAAAACCCAAGAAAGCTACAGGGGATCAGAAAAGTCTACCAATAAACAATTTGCATCTTTAGAATAGCAAAACATTCAAACCAGCTTACGTATACTAACTTGTTAACATTTTGCAAAATCAAATTCTGCGCACCCATTTAATATTTAGTACTGCAGATCATTTGATTCAGCCTAGCAGAGGGGACATACATTTCAAACTGCAAAATATATTCCTTACTCTAACTGAAAGACATTGGGCAAGATTCACCTGAATTCATTCTAAGTGTTATCGCCAGTAGGAAAACCAAAATGTTTCCACTGGCGTTGGTCGCACCTGTCAGGTAGGGTTCACCCACCTTTAGTATTTAAAAATATTCATAGCAGAAAACACGCTGGTCGGCCCACCTTTATTGAGGGTGTTGAGAGACAAGCCTCCCCCCATGGAAATTGCACCCCCTCATGACAAACACTATTTGTAACCCCCACAGAGTTTCACTGGCTGTCTTGTCTGGAGACAATACACATCTTTTTAGCCTGTCTTGATGCTCTCTCCACTCACGTTGTTTTGTTTCTTAAAGACTTGATTAGTTGTAAGTATTCGCATTCCAACCATTATTCATGTAAATTGAGTCTGTGTCTTTATATGCTCTGTTTGTGAACAGAATTCCCACTCACCTGGAGAAGGGGCTTGGAGCTCCGAAAGCTTGTGTGGCTTTTGCTACCAAATAAACCTGTTGGACTTTAACCTGGTGTTGTTAAACTTCTTAGTGTGTTTACCCCAGTCCAACGCTGGCATCTCCACATCATATCTCATAGAAGACAGAGGGTGGTGGTGGATGGAAAATTTTCAGACTGGAGACCAGTTACCAGTGGTGTACCACAAGGATCAGTGCTGGGTCCTCTGCTATTTGTGATTTTTATAAATGACTTGGAGGAGGGGGCTGAAGGGTGGATCAGTAAATTTGCGGATGACACCAAGATCGGTGGAGTAGTGGATGAGGTGGAGGGCTGTTTTAAGCTGCAAAGAGACATTGATAGGATGCAGAGCTGGGCCGAAAAATGGCAGATGGAGTTTAACCCTGATAAGTGCGAGGTGATTCATTTTGGTAGGACAAATTTGAATGCGGATTACAGGGTCAAAGGTAGGCTTCTGAGGAATGTGGAGGAACAGAGAGATCTTGGGGTTCATATCCACAAATCTCTGAAAGTTGCCACTCAAGTGGATAGAGTCGTGAAGAAGGCCTATAGTGTGTTAGCGTTTATTAACAGGGGGTTTGAGTTTAAGAGCCGTGGGGTTATGCTGCAACTGTACAGGACCTTGGTGAGACCACATTTGGAATATTGTGTGCAGTTCTGGTCACCTCACTATAAGAAGGATGTGGAAGCACTGGAAAGAGTGCAAAGGAGATTTACCAGGATGCTGCCTGGTTTGGAGGGTAGGTCTTATGAGGAAAGGTTGAGGGAGCTAGGGCTTTTCTCTTTAGAGCGGAGGAGGTTGAGAGGCGACTTAATAGAGGTTTATAAGATGATGAGGGGGATAGATAAAGTGGACGTCCAGAGATTATTTCCTCGGGTGAATGTAGCTGTTACTAGGGAGCATAACTATAAGGTTTGTGGTGGAAGATATAGGAGGGATATACAAGGGAGGTTCTTTACTCAGAGAGTGGTTGGGGTGTGGAATGGACTACCTGCTGTGATAGTGGAGTCGGACACTTTAGGAACTTTCAAGCGGTTATTGGATAGGCACATGGAGCACACTAAAATGATAGGGAGTGGGATAGCTTGATCTTGGTTTCGGAAAAGGTTCGGCACAACATCGTGGGCTGAAGGACCTGTACTGTGCTGTACTGTTCTATGTTTATTCCCCTCATGGTTGAATGCATCTCAAATGCCTGCCTTTGTTCTGAACCTCAATGTTTATAAACATTATGCCTTTGATTGACAGGTTGGATAAATTACCCACTAACCAGGAGGTTTGACTTCCTCTTTTCTAATCGCAATGTTTAGAAAGCATTTGAGATGCATTCAACCGCAGTGACCCGGGGGGCATTTAGAAATCATAGAAACCCTACAGTGCAGAAGGCGGCCATTCGGCCCATCGAGTCTGCACCGACCACAATCCCACCCAGGCCCTACCCCCACATATTTACCCACTAATCCCTCTAACCTACGCATCTCAGGACTCTAAGGGGCAATTTTTAACCTGGCCAATCAACCTAACCCGCACATCTTTGGAGGGTTTCAGAGTACACAGACAAAAATGAAGATGAAAGCTGCATTCTAAGAGTGATCTCCACTTTACTCAGGGCTGGAAGGGACAGTCCAGCCACAAGACTCCCCGGGGAAGAGTCCTGAGATCAACCTCTCCTCCTAGCACGAGCCCACCCAAATTCCAGGTTCCTTTGGGAACCCTCCCTCTGCAACCTGGCAGTGGCAGAAGGGCACATGGGAACAGTACTTAACTCCTTGTCTCCCCTCGGAGTCCAAGACGCCAGGATCATGTTTGTCAGGATCTGCACCAAATCACACTCTTGTGACCTCCTTCCCACTTGTGAAGAAGTGGGTACATTATTGAATCGAGTTTCCAGCATTTCACTGAGCATTTTTGAATATTCATTGTCAGGCAGGAACCTCATTGAGGCTGATGTGGCAGGCTGGGAGAATCGCAACAGGTTTGACCGGTGGGAATTCCGTTTTAGCCCTGACGCCTGATTCAATGGGTTGTTTGGATTCTTGGCAGGCTCGGTGAATCTCCCCATCATCATTAGATTGTGCTCTGAGTTTTAAAGAAATTGGACAGGCTAGGCAGCCATCTACTGGCTGCTTGTGAAAAGTACAAACAAGTCTTTTTAAAATCAGTCACACTGATTAAATCCCATTATAATCTTTATGTTGTTCTGAAGTCTTTTGGCTTCAAATCAAGGAACAATGCCAATGATGAATTTACATGTAAGACACTTTGGCACACATTATCTCAGTGTTCCGATGCTAATCAGTTTGCAAAGGGACGGCAAACAGCATTCTACACGTGATCAATAAAACTCATGGCAAGCTCTTTTTAGCATTTTATCAGCTGTTCCTTTACTAGGCAGCAGCCAATTTTCCATTGCCGAAGGAAAATTGGGAGGAGTATAAAATGGGCTGTCGATTTGTTATTGCCAAAGACAAATTTATACTACACTAATTCCTTTCAGGAACAAAGTTCTGCAGATGCCAGATGGTACTTCACCCAAACACCCATTATTCATACATGAAGGCTGACAGTGAGAGGCGGTCGGCTATTTGATGGCAGGGTCACAACTGAGCCTGATCCTGTTTTGACCCAACATTTATATAGGTACACACTTTCCACAAGGGGTCGCTAGACTGTAATAAGGTGAGGCTATCCTGGCTCGTGATTCTGCTTGCTAACACAATAAAGCAAATGTCATGCACTCTAACACAGCTGAGTCCTGCATCCAGACATCCCAGTCTGTTAAACTCAGTCCAAATGTTACACTGAAACCATTAACGGAACTCAATTTTGAAAAATTTGATCGACGATACAATCCTACAAAATTCCTACAATAAGAACATAAGAACATGAGAAATAGGAGCAGGAGTAGGTCATCTAGCCCCTCGAGCCTGCCCCGCCATTCAATAAGATCATGGCTGATCTGATAGTGGTTTACTTCCACTTACGAGCCCGCTCCCCATAACCCTTAATTCCCTTATTGATCAGAAATCTATCTACCTGTGACTTAAACATATTTAACGAGGTAGCCTCCACTGCTTCAATGGGCAGAGAATTCCAGAGATTCACTACCCTCTGAGAGAAGAAGTTCCTCCTCAACTCTGTTCTAAACTGACTCCCCCTTATTTTGAGGCTGTGTCCTCTAGTTCTTGTTTCCTTTCTAAGTGGAAAGAATCTCTCTGCCTCTACCGTGTCTAGCCCCCTCATTATCTTATTTTTCTCCATAAGATCTCCCCTCAGCCTTCTAAAGTCCAATGAGTACAGGCCCAATCTACTCAATCTCTCCTCATGAGCTAACCCCCTCATCTCCGGTATCAATCTGGTGAACCTTCTCTGTACTCCCTCCAAGGCCAATACATACTTCCGCAAATAAGGGGACCAAAATTGCACACAGTGCTCTAGTTGCGGCCTCACCAGTACCTTGTACAATTGCAGCAAGACCTCCCTGCTTCTATACTCCATCCCCTTCGCGATAAAGGCCAACATTCCATTTGCCTTCTTGATCACCTGCTGCACCTGCAAACTGAGTTTTTGCGATTCATGCACAAGGACCCCCAGGTCCCTCTGCACAGTAGCATGTTGTAATCTTTCACCATTTAAATAATAGTCCATTTTACTATTATTCCTTCCAAAGTGGATAACCTCACACTTGTCAACGTTATACTCCATCTGCCAGATCCTCGCCCATTCACTTAGCCTATCCAAATCTCTCTGCAGACTTTCCGCATCCTCCACGCAATTCGCTTTCCCGCTCATCTTTGTGTCATCCTCAAACTTTGTTACCCTACACTCGGTCCCCTCCTCCAGATCGTCTATGTACATGGTAAACAGTTGAGGCCCCAGCACTGATCCCTGCGGCACGCCACTAGTCACCAACTGCCAACCAGAAAAGCACCCATTTATTCCAACTCTCTGCTTCCTGTTACGCGATAGCCAATCCTCAATCCACGCTAACACTTTACCCCCAACTCCGTGTACCTTAATCTTCTGCAGTAACCTTTTGTGAGGTACCTCATCGAACGCCTTCTGGAAATCCAAAAACACCACATCCACTGGTTCCCCTCTGTCAACTGCACTCATTACATCTTCATAAAAATCCAGTAAATTCGTCAAACACGACTTTCCCTTCATGAATCCATGCTGCGTCTGCTTGATCGAACCATTTTTTTCCAGGTGTCCTGCTATTTCTTCTTTAATGATGGATTCCAGCAATTTCCCAACTATGGACATTAAGCTAACCGGCCTGTAGTTACCTGTCTTTTGTCTACCTCCTTTTTTAAACAGTGGCATCATATTAGCTGTTTTCCAATCAGCCGGCACTTCCCCAGAGTCCAGCGAATTTTGATAAATTACAACCAACGCATCTGCTATTACTTCTGCCATTTCTTTCAGTACCCTGGGGTGCATTCCATCCGGGTCCGGGGACTTGTCTACCTTTAGTCCCATTACCTCTTTAGTAGCACTACCTCTTTAGTAATAGTAATCGTTTTAAGGACCTCACCCCCTACAGTCCCACGACCGTCAATTTTCGGTAAGCTATTTGTGTCCTCTACCGTGAAGACCGACACAAAAAACTTGTTCAAGCCCTCGGCCATTTCCTCGTTTCCCATTATTAAATCCCCCTTCTCGTCTTCTAAGGATCCAACATTTACTTTAGCTACTCTTTTCCTTTTTATATATTTGTAAAAACTTTTACTATCAGTTTTTATATTTTGTGCTAGTTTAGTTTCATAATCTATCTTTCCTTTCTTTATCGCTTTCTTAGTAGTTCTTTGTTGTTTTTTAAAGCTTTCCCAATCTTCTAATTCCCCACTAGTTTTGGCCACTCTGTACGCATTGGTTTTTAATTTAATATTCTCCTTTATTTCCTTAGTTATCCACGGCTGGTTATCCCTTTTCTTACATTCCTTCTTTATCACAGGAATATATTTTTGCTGAGTACTGAGAAAAATCTCCTTAAAATTCCGCCACTGTTGCTCAGCTGTCCTACCAACTAGTCTGTGCTCCCAGTCTACATTAGGCAATTCTGCCCTCATCCTATTGTACTCCCTTCTGTTCAAGCAGAGGACACTGGTTTGGGACCCTACTTTCTCACCCTCCATTTGTATTAGAAATTCAACCATATTGTGATCACTCATTTCAAGAGAATCCCTCACAAGAAGATCATTAATTTTACCTGTTTCATTACACAGGACCAGATCCAAGATAGCTTGCTCCCTCGTAGGTTCTGTAACATACTGTTCAAGGAAACTATCCCAACAGCATTCTAAGAACTCTTCCTCAAGTCCACCGCGTCCGACTTGAGTCAACCAATCAATATGCAGGTTAAAATCCCCCATGATTATTGCTGTTCTGTTTTTGCACGCATCCATTATTTATTTGTTTATAGCCCGACCCACCTCAAAGTTGTTATTTGGGGGCCTATAGACCACGCCCACCAGTGACTTTCTCCCCTTACTTTTCCTTATCTCCACCCACAACGATTCCACATTATTCTCCTTAGAGCCTATATCGTCTCTCACTACCGCCCTGATGTTATCTTTAATTAACAGAGCTACCCCACCTCCTTTTCCTTCCTGTCTATCCTTCCGAAATGTCTGATACCCCTGGATATTCAGTTCCCAGTCCTGGTCACCCTGCAACCACGTTTCTGTAATGGCCACTAGATCATACCCATTTGTACTGATTTGTGCCATCAACTCATTCACTTTGTTTCGAATGCTACATGCATTCAGGTAAAGTGTCTTTATGCTAGCCTTTATATGGACCCGATTTGTTAGTGCATTCTTTTGATTGCACGCTCTGTCCCTACCTGTCGCAAACTGGTTATCCTACCCCAGACCATCTCCTTGCACTGCGTTGACCACCTCCCTTCTTGTGTTTGTCACCTTTTTTACTCTGCCTGAGCCCTTGACTCCTTTAACTAGATGAATGTCCTCATCATTAACCTGCACTCGTACCCTCTCCTTTACCTTTGATTTTGTAATTCCCCATATCCCTGAACCCTCCCCCCCACTATTTAGTTTAAAGCCCTATTTACAGCCCTGGTTATACGATTCGCCAGGACTCTGGTCCCAGCACGATTCAGACGAAGACCATCCCATCTGAACAGGTCCCCTCTTCCCCAATGCTGGTGCCAATGTCCCATGAATTCAAACCTATTCCTCCCGCACCAATCTTTGAGCCACGCATTTACCTCCTTAATCTTATTGACCCTGCGCCAATTCGCTTGTGGCTCAGGTAGTAATCCAGAGATTACCACCTTGTTGGTTCTGCTTTTTAATTTGGCTCCTAGCTTTTCATACTCCCTCTGCAGAACATCTGTCCCTGTGCTGCCTATATCGTTAGCACCTACATGGACCACTACAACTGGATTCTTACCCTCCCAATCCAAGTTCCTCTGCAGCCCAGGTGAGATATCCTGGACCCGAGCACCAGGCAGGCAACACAACCTTCGGGAATCTCGATCCTGGTCACAAAGAACAGTGTCAATGCCCCTAACTACACTATCCCCAATTACCACTGCATTTCTTTTTTCTTCCTCCACCTGAATGGCTGGCTCCCTGTACCACGGTGCCGTGGGCAGTTTGCTCGTCCTCCCTGCAGTCCCCATTCCCGTCCACACTGGGAGCAAGAATCTCAAACCTGTTGTACAGATTCAGGGACTGAGGCTCTTGCAACATTCTGGATCCCACTTCTTGCCTCACTCGCAGCCACACCCTCTTGTCCCTGACCCCCGGCTGAATTAGTTAGTCTAAGGGGTGTTACTGCCTCCTGAAACACAGTGTCCAGGTAACTCTCCCCCTCCCTGATATGTCGCAGTGTCTGAAGCTCAGACTCCAGCTCATCAACCCTGAGCCGGAGTTCCTCAAGCAACCAACACTTACTGCAGACATGCTCACTGGGAACCACAGTGGGGTTCACCAGCTCCCACATCATGCAGAAACAACACATCACATGACCATCCATCACAATTACCTAGTTTAAGTTATTACAAACTAAGAAATAATCCTACCTGCCACGCCCGTTTCCGCCTAAGCCCGATGAGCCAAAGCCCTTTAGCTCTCACTCTGCTACCTGCTCACTCCGCTGCCGGTTAACGAAGCTGCCCGCTGGATAGTGCGGCCTGCCTTTTAAACTTTACGCGCTAAAAAAACCCTTCCCAGCTCACCCCGCGGCTCACTTCCGCTTTACTTTTAAAGTAACTTGCTTAACAAAAAACAAACCCCGCGAAAAACTAAAAATTAGCCAGTCGCTTACCCTCACTCTCCCGCCACAAATCGATCCTCCTCTCAGCTTGTTCCGACGAACAATAACGAACAATCTGTTATTTTTGTTTCACGTTGATGATAATATATTACACCCTGGTAAAGGAAATACACAGTCACAGTTCTAAGTGATCGCTGTGTCCATTAAGCAGCATATTTCCCCTGTTCAATGTACAGAGTAATTTACAGACTTTAAAAAATTGACCATCACACCATACAAAGACAGAAGAACAGAATAACCAAACAAGTCCTTGATATTTCATTGCTGTTATTAAAATTTCAGCTTTGTTGCACATATGGTTTATTATTCAAATTTCCCATGGGCAGCAGGTTTATAAGAACATAAGAACTAGGAGCAGGAATAGGTAATTTAACCCCTTGAGCCTGCTTCGCCATAATACAATCTTGGCTGATCTCATCTTGGCCCCAACTCCACTTTCTTGCCCTCTCACCATAGCCCTTCAAACCTTTACTAAATAAAAATCTGTCCACCTCTTCTTTAAATTTGCTCAAATTCCCAACATCCATCACGATCTAGGGTAGTGAATTACACAGACTCACGACCCTTTGAGCAAAGTAATTTCTCCTCATCTGTTTTAAATCTGCCACCACTTATCCTAAAACTATGACCTCTTTTTCTAAATTGCCCGACAAGAGAAAGCATCCTTTCCATGTCTACTTTGCCAATCCCCCTTATCATCTTATACACCGGAGATAGGCCTAAACTGCCCAATCTAGACAAATCCCTCATCCCTGGAATCAATCTAGTGAACCTCCTCTGAACTGCCTCCAATGCAACTACATCTCACCTCAAGTAAGGGGACCAAAATTGTACACAATTTTCTAGGTGTGATCTCACTAATGCTTTGTATGGCAACAGCAACACTTCACTACTTTCATATTCTATTCCTTTAGCAATAAAATCCAAGATTCTATTTGCCTTCCTTATTACCTGCTGTACCCGCATACTAGTTTACTGCGATTCATGCACAAGGACACCCAGATCCTCTGCACCAAAGCACTACAAAGTTTCTCTCTATTTAGATAATAATTTGCTTTATATTTTTCCTGTCAAAATGGATAACCTCACAACTTATCCACATTAAATTCCATGATTGGACCTGGGACCTATCTGACCAGTGTGTGGTTCAGATCTACATTGAACAATGCCTTCATCCATAGGGAGGTTTGTTAACAGATTTCACTTTAGGACATAATGATATCAGTGAAAATGTAATGACATCAGTGAAGGATGCAATGAAATCAGTAAACCACACATGGTCATCAATGGAAGGCTCAATGGCATCATCATGCCAGAGATCACAAATTTCACTCAACATTGTCAATCCAGCATGTTGTCTCACAAACCATTTTTCAGATGCCAACACTTTTCTATGTGGGAGATCCGTATGAAACATGCGTTAGTTGGGCATAAAGCAGGGTGAATACTCCAAAAATACCAGCTACGCTGTGACAATTTGAAAGTGTATGAAATACGATAGGATGACATTAAAAAACCCAGAACAGAAAGAGTATTTGAACAGGAAAAAATGGTTAAAAGAAAACAGTCCTGAAAAAATATAAAGAAGAACCCAAACTAGCCAAAGAACTTTTGCCTGTTTGAATGCTAGCACATAAAGAACACATTGCGTTATTTTTCTACACACTACAGTGACAGCTACTTCATTTTAAAGGCACTTGAGGATTCAAATCACTTGTTTCATCAGGTAGGGGTTTGAGCTTTGTGGTTTTCAAAGGTAACAAATACAGGTGCCTGTGCTTTTTGGTTTTGTTGAGGGGCGGAGATGGAGATGGAGTCACATGTTTAAAACCAGACTGCAAGACATCTAGTAGAAGAAAACAGTAAAATACTTGGGAAATGAGATAATGCACAACACGTTTTTTTCCAGATTACCTGCCAGTATGTTTTAGTGACTTCCAGATGGAGTCCAGTTTAATTATGTTGTATTCTTCAATGTGTTTTAACATGAGAGGAAAACTGGTCAGATTAGGTTTCAAATTTATTTTAACTAAACATTTTGTCAGGTGTAATAAAGAAAATAATACTTCAAACTACAACAGGTTTGAGAGAGGAACTTGGCAGGTTGAGTGTCTTTAATCAGACTGATTCTTTTCTCTGATTGGAAAACAGTGGTAAGGTATCTGGAATGCAGGGCTGTAACACAAAGGTCAAGACTGCTGTCTCTGCACATTAATATCTTGCCTATTGCTACAGTTCTGGGGGGTGGGGGTTTGAATGTATATCATTAAGATCAGTCTTCAGTCTCCCCAGTCAGCCCTGCATTTGTGTTTTGTTTTTGTACAGTTTCTTGGCTCTCTTCCACTTTCTGGATTCTGACACCTTTGGATTGTGCTGGTGACTCAACACCACAAATTGGGTTGCCAACTCTCCAGGATTGTTCAGGAGTCTCCAGGAATTGTAAATTAATCTCCTGGATATTGCAGCGAACGATCCAGGAGAAAAATTCTAGGGGCATTAAAATAGTTGTTTCATTCTCTTGGAGCATTTTAATTATTAATTATAAAAGTGATGGGGAAATAAATCTGGTTGATTGGCAGTCAAGGATCAGTCAGTTGGGTACAAAGAGTCTTGTTTGCTGTCAAATTGGCAAGAGAAGGTGGGGCATTGCAAAGGTGCATAAGCTGAACAACCATTGGTGGGTTGGCTGAAGACCATGTGGCAAAATATCCTGGAATACATCAACCACAATTGCCAACTCTACTTACAAGGCAGACTGCCTTTTTACTGAAATAACAATTTCAAACATGAACAGAGATGGAATGCCAGGATATGGATTGAACGACTGAAGAAAAAAAAGTTTATCCCAGAGGTTGAGATGATGATTGTTGAATAGATACTTTCAATTACATAAAGAACTTCAAACTAAAACAACATTTATAGCATGGTTTGTGCTGTGTTGGGATAACTGTGCGGTGTAATGTTGCCCCAATGAATCATTTACTCTGGCCAGAGAATGGTATGTGGTAAGCAGTATATCTTAGGTTTGCCAGCTCTGTGACATGCCCACCAGACATTGGTCTCAAAATGTTGGTTATAGCTGTGTTGACTAATAGATTAGCTACTAGCATCATGTGGACAATTGGGAATGCAGATACTTAGTAGATTAAAAAATGATGAATACATTGGGTGTGTAGGGTGTTTAAAGGTGAATTAATAGGTTTCCTAAAAAGGGGAATAGATCAAACACTCCTGCAATAGAGAAAAAGCACATGCTAGTCAAATGTTTATACCTCAAGGATTTGAGTTCAACCAGCAAGGTTGTTTACTTGTTAGAAGAAGAGACAGTTTTCTAGCTGAAAGATTACAAACAAGCTTTTGGGTATACTGGGATGGCACGGTGGCACAATGGTTAGCACTGCTGCCTCACAGCTCCAGGGACCTGGGTTTGATTCCCGGCTTGGGTCACTGTCTGTGTGGAGTTTGCACATTCTTCCCGTGTCTGCGTGGGTTTCGTCCGGGGGCTCCAGTTTCCTCCCTGATGCGCGATTAAATCACTCGGGATGCTAGATTGTACCCGGGAAATAAAGGCTCTTCTTACTGACAAGAATGGAGCACACTATATACAATACAATCCCAGACTAAAGGGTCACCAGGCAGTGCAGTGACCTTTATACTTCCCCTGGGTAGGCGGAGCCAACTGGAGTGTACCACAGAACAATATCAACAGGTAGAACAGCCCAACCCTAACACCAACAGTAACTAGAGTAACATATCTACAAACACCCATAGTGCTGACCATCCATGGCTCGGCACTCATAGTGGTAACCAACTATGGTTCACCACACTCCCACAGTCTGAAAGACGTGCTGGTTAGGTGTATTGACCTGAACAGGCGCTGGAGTGAGGCGACTAGGGGAATTTCGCAGTAACTTCATTGCAGTGTTAATGTAAGCCTTACTTGTGACTAATAAATAAACTTTAATATATGCGACAATAATAAAGCAAATCAAATTAAATTGCCCTTTAATGTCAAGGGGTTTGCAGGGTAAATACATGGGGTTACAGGGATAGGGCCTGGGTGGGATTGTTGTTGGTACAGGCTAGATGGGCCAAATGGTGTCCTTCTGCATTGTGGGGTTCTGTGATTCTATGACATGTAAGAATTGACAATGGCATGTGACAAAAGCAGCAATCTGAATTTTACATGTGTGCAGTCCAGAGCCTAGACTCAGCCACAAGTGATCAGGAGTACTGGATGTCGTAATGTCCTAACCATGTTAAGGTCTGTGGGTTTATACAAAAAGAAAAGAATGTGGTTTGCACAAGTAAATTCAAACCAGCAACAGATTTATTCTTAAAGCTTTTGCTTGTACGGAGTACAAATTGAAAGTAAAACAGCCACCTCTGTAAACACCCTAATGACATCATATCAAATCACGTGATCAGCTCTTAAAGCAACCTGCAAACCTTAAAGCAACCAGTAAACCTGGGGGAGGGGAGGGGTCTGGCGTATGTCTAGGGGTGGGGAGAGGGTCATCGATCCAGGCAGGGCCTTGAGGGAATGGGGGTGGGGAATACTTAATCAATCCTCCATCCATGTTAATATGCCCAAGTTTGTGAGACCCTTAACTTGGATATTAATCTTTCACATAGAAACCTTACTGAACACCTTTTGGAAATCCAATGGTAGAATTTTATGGTCCCTTGCTGCTGGGTTTGCAGTTGTGCATGCCTATAAAGTTCTTTGGATGCTTTCTCATCACCCTCCCACCTGCCCAATCTGCCTGCAACTTTACAGTGGGATGGGTGAGGCCTAAAGCCTGCCCTTTCCCCAGTTGAGACCCCTAAGCGAGCAATTAATGACAACTTAAGGACCTTTTCCTGGCTAACTTCAATTCTGTGGCAGGCTGGAAGAGGGGCAGGGAGCCAATTAAATCACCCTGCTTTTGTCTTGGATGGGAAGCTGGTGGGAGATAACTGGAGGGTTGGTGACACTTCCAACAACAGCCTACTTTCCACATTGGGCTCCCATGCTGTACAAGGTTTGCCCCCTGTCCCCTTCCTGCTGCTCACCCCCCTCCCCCGCCACCCCTTGCCTCTTCACCAACACTCAATCCATCCCCTCTGCCCATTCACACCCCACTTGCGTGCCTCACCTCTCCTACCTGAGACCCCCACACTTACCTGGTTCTGCACTCTGGAACTTGACGCTGGGGACAGCTTGTAGTCCTATTCCTGGCCACAGTAGCTTGAGGGTTGCTGGCCAATCAGATTGGCTGGCAGTTCTCTGAGGTGGGGCTTCCTTCTGAGTGAGAGGCAAAAGTCCTGTCTCCAGCCAATCAACACTTGGTGCCGGGGAGCGTGTGTCAGCGGAGATGTGGGAAACCCTGCCATCTGAAAAATCCAAGCTCAAGTGTAATACAACCACTGATTCTCCTTTAGCTACCTTACTGGTCACATTCTCAAAAAAACTCTAAAAATTCGTCAAACGTGACCTCCCTTTTATAAATCCATGTTGACATTGTCTGAATATGCTATGCTTTTCCAAGATCATTGTTGAGACTTCCTTAATAATATTAGCAAATTAGAAGCTAGCTCATAACATAACTGAAATCAAGGGTCAGTGACCATTGCAAACAACAATGATAAATAAAAGCCTTCCTGCAGCATGAAGGGTACAAAAATTCCCATTTATGACAAATGAGGATCTGAGGCTGGAGTAAAGGAACGTATTCAATTCAACAAAAACTACATTGAATCCCACCCATTTCATTACAAGCTTTTTGCAGAAATTTGCAATCCACTCAGAATCAAGTGATAACAAATGTCACACTGACCGTTCTCTACATTATAGATTCCAGTGCCTATTAGGTGGTATCTGGAATTTGTCCATAGTCTTCATTCATAAACACATTTGAAGCACTGCTTTAACACATCTGCCGTTTTCTCATCGCCATCTGTATAGCTTTACAAAACACTGTACAATGTTTTAAATTGTCAGCTAAAAGTGTAAATTTGAATCTCCTTTGCTGCTGACTGTAAGCCAGTTTCCTATTTTCCTCTGATCCCCTTCTAGTAATTACATTCTTTACTTTCCACGCTTTTCTATATGGCTGCCAGTCCCTTAATACATTTTGCTTAAATAATTCTTCCCAATTCAATTTGACTGCTTCACTTCAGCTCTGATGTCTATCGTCCGGTCAGGTCAAATCACAACTTTCCTACTTTACAAACTGGAAACTTGCTTCTGATGATTTTTTAAAGTAGGATAACAGGATTTATTGTCCATAATAACCTTTAGACCCTCTGAATCAATCAAACTTGATTTAAACACGTCTGAAAATTATTTCCCAGCTTCACCAAACATTCCATGTGCAATACCTCCGCCTGAAAGATTCCAACAGTACTGGCATACAGAACAAACTTAATTTGATTCAAATAAATTATTGAATCCAACAAAAGCCATGAGCAGCTTTCAGTAAAGGTTACATTAACTTCTTGTAGATCCTTTCCAGTTCCCTGACGCAAGTAGTATGCTATTTCATATGTTGGCTGTATTACTCTAGATTCTGTGAATCATTTTAAATACAAATGAAGGTAATCAATAAGTGGGTTTATAAGATGTGTTTGAACATTGTGATTTTTTTCCATCTTCTAAATTGACAGCAAATATATTGAGTCTCCTATGTAGAGTCCAATAAATGTTCCAATATAATCAGGGATAATTTCATGACAATATACACAACAGTTGCTGGAATTTTACCACCATGCCCACCCTGGAATCAGGGCAGGTGCGGCTCACAGAACAGAATTTTCCATTGGCCTCAGGCAGGATTTTACGAGCCTCACCTGAGCGAGATCGTAAAATACCGTCCGTCTCTGAGTTGCTCTTTCTCAGCTTTAAGTTGTCCACCCAATTAACAGCATCTTAAGTGTGTCTTGATAGAGTTGGACTAATGAAATATACTGGCACATTAACACATCAGGTCAGAGTGACAGTATTCATTGCATGGCATACTGCTGAACTGAGCTATATTCTTGAGAGTCCTGAGGATTTACGGCAAATATACAGCAAACATTATTCATAGTTGGATGTGGACCAGATGGAATAAAACCTCAGATGGCTTCTTAGGCTCAAGTATCTAAATATTTTTTGTGTGTCAGTTGTGGCTAAATTGGTAGCACTCTCACTTCTGAGTCTCCAGATTCAAGTCCCACTCCAGGACTTGAACATAAAAATGAAGGCTGATGCTTCAGTGTACTGTGGAGTGCTGCACAGTTGGAAATGCTGTCATTCACATGAGACATTAAATCTAGGCTTTGTTCGCCCTCTCAGGTGAACATAAGACATCCCGTGACATTATTTTCAGGAAGAACATGGGAATTATCCCTGGTGTCTTGGCCAATATTTAACCCTCAGACAACATTACAAAAACAGATTATCCGGTCATAATGACATTGCTATTCGCGGGAGCTTGCTGTGTGCAAATTGGCTGCATGTTTCTGACATTACCAAAGTGAATACATTGCATTGGCTTCAAAGTGCTTTGGGACATCCAGTGAAAGGTGCTATATAAATGCAAGTCTTTCTTACTTTCAGAGGGGTTCGTAAGTATATAAAATTGGAATGGATATGATCCATCTGCGATAATCAGGAAGAGTTGCTGACTTAGTTCGGAAATAAAGGATTCATTTTGATGGGAGGAAGAGTGTGATTATGCAGCTTTGGAACACTTAATGCATCAATTCATTGTTGCTATGTGCAGATGCAAAGAGGTCAAAGGGAGGAAAGGGATATTGTCTGAGTAATAGTAGTTGCATTGGCTATGCTAAAATTCTCCCTCAGTGTACCTGAACAGGCACCGGAGTGTGGCAACTAGAGGATTTTCACAGTAACTTCACTGTGGTGTTAATGTAAGCCTACTTGTGACACTAATAAGTAAACTTCAATATGTCTCAGCTCTAGCTGTTAGTTGTTAATTCTAACATAGACAAGAATTTCAACTCTCAAACGAGTTGGGATATTCCACAAGTAACTAAAGAAGGTTCATATGATTATTTAACTCCAAGAAATATGGGGAAGCGGTGGCATAGTGGTAATGTCACTGAATCAGTAATCCAGAGGTTAATGCTCTGGGGACATGGATTTAAATCCCACCACGGCAGCTGGTGGAAATTCAATTCAGTCAATAAATCTAGAATGAAAAATCTAGTCTCAATAACAGTGACCATGAAACCATTGTCAATTGTCATAAAAAAACATCTGGTTCGCAAATGTCCTTGAGGGAGGAAATCTGCCATCCTTATCTAGTCTTGCTTACCTGTGACTCCAGAAATGCGGTTGACTCTTAAATGCCCTCTGAAATGATCTAGCAAGTGACTTAGTTGTATCAAACCACTAGGAAGTCAACAAAAAAGAATGATACCAGATGGAAACATCAGTGGAAAATTCAGCACTGTCGACCCTGCAAAGTCCTCCTTCTAAACATCTGGGAGCTTGTGCCAAAATTGGGAGAGCTGTCCCACAGACTAGCACAGTAAGAAGTCTCACAACACTAGGTTAAAGACCAACAGGTTTATTTGGTAGCACAAGCCACAAGTTTTCAGAGCGCTGCTCCTTCATCAGGTGAATGGGAGTTCTGTTCACAAACAGGGCATATAAAGACATAAACTCAATTTACAAAATAATGATTGAAATGCAAGTCTTTACAGGTAATCAAGTCTTAAAGGTATAGACAATGTGAGTGGAGAGAGCGTTAAGCACAGGTTAAAGAGATGTGTATTGTCTCCAACAGGACAGTTAGTGAGATTTTGCAAGCGCAGGCAAGTCGTGGGGGTTACAGATAGTGTGACATGAACCCAAGATCCCGGTTGAGGCCGTCCTCATGTGTGCGGAACTTGGCTATCAATCTCTGCTCAGCGATTCTGCGTTGTCGTGTGTCATGAAGGCCGCCTAGGCGAGCGCTTACCCGAAGATTAGAGGCCGAATGCCCGTGACCACTGAAGTCTTGCCTGGTGATTGTCGAGCGGTGTTCATTCATCTGTGTTGTAGCGTCTGCATGGTCTCCCCCATGTACCATGCCTCGGGTGAACAGAACTCCCACTCACCTGATGAAGGAGCAGCGCTCTGAAAACTTGTGGCTTGTGCTACCAAATAAACCTGTTGGATTTTAACCCGGTATTGAGAGACTTCTTACTGTGCTTACCCCCGTCCAACACTGGCATCTCCACACCATAGACTAGCAACAGCCTGACATAGTCATAGCCATAGAATCACACCTTAAAGACAATGTTGCAGACACCACCATCACCATTCCTGGGTATGTCCTGAACTACCATCGAGACAGGCCTAACAGAGGAGGCAGACGGCACAGTCAAGAGGGAGTTACCTTGGGAGTTACCGACATCGACTCTGGACCTCATGAAGTCTGATGGCATCAGATTTAACATGGGAAAGGAAACCTTCTGCTACTAACCACATACTGCAAGGACACAGAATGTACTCTGGGTGGGGAACTTCAATGTTCATTACCAGGAGTGTCTTAGGAGCACCACCACTAACTGAACTGAACCAAAAGGACATAACTGCTAGACTGGGTCAACAGCAGGTGGTGAGGGAACCAAGAAGGAAAAACATACTCCTCGCCAATCTACTAGCCACAGATGCATCTGTTCATCTCCAATTCACACACCCTGACTTGGAACTATATTGCTGTTCCTTCACTATTACTGGGTCAAAATCCTGGAACTTCTTCCAAAAGAGCACTGTAGGTAAACCTATTTCACATGGATTGCAACAGTTCAAGAAGCCAACTCACCACCATTTTCTCATGGGTATTAGGAATGGACAATAAAAATGCTGGCCTAGCCAGTGACATCCCCATCTCAAGAAAAAATAAAATAAGCAACATACTGAAAGACATGTTGGTTAGGTGCATTGACCAAACAGGCAACGGAATGTGGCAACTTGGGGAATTTCACAGTAACTTCATTGCAGTGTTAATGTAATCCTTACTTGTGACTAATAAATAAACTTTCACTTTAAGGGTACACTAATTCCTTGTACATCGTTTTCAGTTTCCATATGCAAAGTGTTATGTTATTTAATATTTTGGCCATGTTATTTGTTTCTATGAATCCTTTCAATTATTAATGAGACTGATTGATAATTTGGCCTATACAGTGTGTTCTGCTGTTGTAATTTTCTTCCACTTCTTAATTGGCAACAGTTGTGAACCTGCAATGTAGGCTCCAATAATCATTCTACCATTATCAGCAATAAGTATCACAGTTGTGTCAACCAGTTCTTTCTGGTAAAGAAAAATAATGCAAGTTCCAGCTCTTTGGAGCTACAGTTTGTAAATGAAAAAAGATGTTGAGCCACTTGTTGAAGAAGGACCGAATTTGCATCTGGAGTTGGAAAAACCCGACCTGTACGCTTTTGCAGTTTGGAAAATGCATGCCCAACCCTTCTTTTCACACAGGAGTTGGATATGAAGTGCATTTTGCAAGCTGTGGTGGAATGCATGATGAGTGCGGGTGTTGAGGCAGACTGATTAGAAGGCCCACCTTGGTCTCCAACACATTGTTTAAATGGCCTTAAACCTCACTCCCTAACCCCACACCATGGGTGGCACAGTGGCACAGTGGTTAGCACTGCTGCCTCACAGTGCCAGGGACCTAGGATCGATTCCTGCTTGGGTCACTGTCTATGTGGAGTTTGCACGTCCGCTCCGTGTCTGCGTGTGTTTTGTGGGTGCTCCGGTTTCCTCCCACAGTCCGAAGGACGTGCTGGTTAGGTGCATTAGCCATGCTAAATTCTCCCTCAGTGTACCTGAACAGGAGCTGGAATGTGGCGACTAGGGGGTTTTCACAGTAACTTCACTGCAGTGTTAATGTAAGCCTATTTGTGACATTAATAAATGAACTTTAAACACAACCATTCCCATGCCATCTTACATTTCCTGATACCACCCATGCCCCCTCACATTGCCCATGTCACCCCATACTTTCGCTATCCACCATCCAGTATGCACTATTTACAGTGCATGTACATTTCTCAGGAGTAATGCAACAGAATTAGAACTATTTTAAAATAATTAGAAAACCATTAAACCTCTAACAATCTAAGAAAATCCTAATTCAAACTCATTATCATTCACGCTGATCCAACAAAACCCAAGCAAAAAAGGTTGTGTAATTCTTTTGGTTTGGAGAAACTGTACATATACTGCTATTGGCTGGTAAAAGTTTCTATTGTTCTAGGATCAATAAAACCATCTGCTGAATTGAAGCTTTGAAACACAGCCAAGCACTCATAATTGGACAGCAGTCATAGCAAAAGCTTCCAGTTTTGACAGAGCAGATATTCATTTCAAAGCAGAGTGCCTGTCAACAAATGGAGGTGAGCAGGTTGCAGACTATCTTTTCTACTTTCAGAAGCAGGGTTTGTTTTTTTAATAGCCATATCTGCAAGTCCAATTAAACCAGACCAAACCACAGCGGAGGACCTTTTCTTTACATTTAAAAAAATACATTACAGTACATTCTCGAATGGAAAAGTGCTGCAATGCATGTGAACAATTGCACAATGCTGGCTAATAATTATGGTCAGCTTACCTTTAAAGATAAAATCCCTGTGATGTATCACTGCATTAACATAGGAACATAGACATAAAAACATTGGAATCAGAATAGGCCATTCAGCTCCTTGAGCCAGTTCCACCATTCAATGAGATCATGGCTTATCTGTGGCCCAATTCCATGTTGCTTAATACCTTTTGTTCGGGTACCAGATCAGAAACCCCAAGGTACATTAGGAAGCCAACAATTTTCTATTTTGACATTAGTGTGAGGATAATTTGATTCAATCCAGATGCAAATTTACTGACAAACTGGGGAAGCTTTTATCAAAACAAACCTTATTTAACAAAACAGTTTACCGATAACAAATGAGTTAGCTTAACCTTTAACAAGTGAACAATACTTAAACATGGCAAGATACAAGTCTTAAATATAAACCTATTGCTGTGAGTTCAAGTTCAAGTAATATTCCTTTGTAGACCTAGATCCCCTCTTTAAAATTGGTTAGCAATACTTTCTGTGACTTAGGTTATCAGCTCTGGAGCTCCCAGAGAGGTCTTTTTAAAGAGAGAGAGTGAGAGCCAATGGTTGCTTCTGGCAGTCCAGGCAGCAACTGCTTGTATTTTTAAAAATGAAACTGAAACTGTATTTCTTCCTTGCAAGCTTGGCTCCTCTCATTAACCACGTGCCTCTGTATATCTAATCCTAGGCAAACCTAAATAAACAAAAGGTCTATTAACTCTACAAAGAAACATATCCCTAGCTAAAATCAATTATTAGCCCGTTTTCTTAGCATCTGCTGCATGTTTACTAGACAAATCGACTCTTGTAACAAAACACTGCCTCTTAAAGTAACCCCACCTTAAACACAAAATAAATCAAAATATCACTGTATCATCATACTTGGCTTAACAACTATTTAGCTATCTCAGATTTAAAATGAGCAACTGATCAAGCATCAACTGCCACTGTGAAAGAGAGTTCTGAACCTCTAAGATCGCTTGTGTGCACAAATGCTTCCTAACATCTCTGCTGAACAGTCTGACCCTAATTTTTAGACTATGCCACTCTTAAAACACATCTATATTACAGTACATACATTATATAGCATCCATTAGTGGCATTTGAAAGTGTCAAAACACTTTGCACTTACATGTATGATTGGTCCAGACTCCTCAACAGGATTTCTATTTTATTCATTGACTCTCAAACTTGGCATGCTTTTAATGGGCTTTCAAACCCTGAACCACCAAAAAGAAATGGTATGCGGGAGGAAATCCAATTTCCAGCCTCCATTTAAAATGAAGACCCTGACCTCACAAGGGTAGTTTTTTTTTGGGGGGGGGGGGGAAGAGGGGGAGGGGTGGCATTGGAGTGGGGTGATTTAGCACTCTAGGCATTCATGACCACAAAATGGCAGAGGGAAATGAGCTAGGGTTTACAAATGCACAGGAAAATCAGGTGTCCTTCAAAAAAAATCCAAGTTTGACCTTTCACACACTGAAATACTGCTCCGCAACCAGACAAAATTTCAGCCCAAGAAATCAGATAATTTATCTGCTAAATCTCCAGCAACAGTATCCAGTGGAGTTAACATCTGATGCTTGCTAAATTTTACAAGCAAGCCAAGGAACATTCTGGTACAGGTGAAATGATAAATTCAACTAGAAGGTAGTTTTGTAGATTAATCTCAAGGAAGGTAAGGAAGTCTATTAAAAGTAGCTTTGTAATGTGTCATTCAATCAGAAGCCATCTGCTCTGTCCTAAGCACTGGGCAAGGTAACTTAGAAAGAAAATCAGACACAGATGTGTTTTAGTTATTATCACTGAAAAGAGAGACATGTTTTTGAAGCTTTTTGTTTTGCATTCAATCAGGACAAATGCAAGAATGCCAAATTTCAGAGAATCAGAACAATTTATACTGCAGGAAAAAGGGGTGCTGATTGGTTGGCAAGTTGACTCTGATTGGCTGAAGGATTGCCATGTAAATATCAGCAGGAAAGTGACAGATGAAAAACCTTGGCAACAAGTCTCTCTTTTCAGCAATTATTCAAGTTCTGCAATACCAAGCATGTTATTATTGATACTTACTTCAAAGCAATAAAGTTCCTTAATGTTTAATACAAAAAGCTAAACAACCCATGTCGTAAAAACCCATCTGGCTCACTGACATGCTTTAGGGAGGGAAATCTGTTTTGCTTGTTGGACTGGCCTACATGTGCCTCCAGACTCACAGCAATATGACTGACTCTTAACTGCCCTCTGAAACAATTCAAATCATAATGAACCATAACGAATAAAGTCTACTAGGACCAAAACCACCTGACCTTGATGGAAGCATCCAACATGACAAATACCCACAATGCAGTCAACCTTGCAAAGTCCTCATTACTAACTAATATCTAGGACTTGTGGATAAATTGGGAGAACTGTCCCACAGACTAGTCAAGCAGCAGACAGGAAGAGTCATAATCAGAGAATTGTACCTTTCAGCCACTAACTCTGACTCTTCTTTTTTATTCATTTGTCGGACATGAGTATCGCTAGGTGGCCAGCATTGATTGCCCATCTCTAATTGTCCAAGGGCAGTTGAGAGTCAACCACATTGCTGTGGCTCTGAAGTCACATGTAAGCCAGACCAGGTAAGGATGGCAGATTTCCTTCCCCAAAGGACATTAATGAACCAGATGAGTTTCCGACAATAAGCAATGGTTTCATGGTCATTGGTAGATTCTTAATTCTAGCTTCTATTTTTATTAAAGTCAAATTCCACCATCTGCCGTGGTGGGATTTGAAAGCAGGTCCCCAGAACATTAGTAGAGTTTCTGGATTAATAGTCTAGCAGTAATATCACTAGGGCATCACCTATCATCGTTGGGTATGTCCTGACCTACCTGCAGGACAAAACCACCAGAGGTAGCGGCTCAGTGGAAGCAGTCAGGAGGAGTGGACCTGGGAGTCCTCAACATTGAATGTAGACCCCATGAATTATCATGGCATCACAGTCAAGGAAACCTCCCACTAATTAAGACCATCCACCCTCACTCAGTCCTCCTCCATGTTAAACACCATTTGAAAAAGCACTGGATACAGCAAGGAAACAAAATGTACTTTGGATGTCTATCACAAAGAATGTCTTCATAACACCATTACTGACCAAGTTAGCCAAGTCTATAAGACTTATAGAGCATATGGTGATTGAACCAAGGGTGGAAAACCCACTTGACCTTGTCGACGCCAATCTGTCACCAATGCAACTAGCCATGACAGCAACTAGCCATGACAGGAGAGACCACTGAAGAGATTGTGTGAAATGATGACCTTTCTTCATACTGAGCGTCTTCCATTGTGTTGTGTGGCACTATCGTCATGCTAAATTGGATACACTCAGAAGAGAATTAGCAGCTCAAAACTGGGCATCTATGAGGTGCTGTGGAACTTCACAGCAAGAGGTTTAACAACACCAGGTTAAAGTCCAACAGGTTTATTTGGTAGCAAAAGCCACACAAGCTTTCGGAGCCTTGTGAAAGCTTTTGAAAGCTTCCGAAAGCTTGTGTGGCTTTTGCTACTAAATAAACCTGTTGGACTTTAACCTGGTGTTGTTAAACTTCTTACTGTGTTTACCCCAGTCCAACGCCGGCATCTCCACATCAGAACTTCACAGCAGCAGAAGTATAGTCAACCACAATCTACAATTGACTCTACAATTACCAACAACCTTGGTTCAATGAGGAGTGTAGGAGGACATACAGACCTAAAATGGAGGTCCAAACTGATGAAGCGACCACACAGGCCTAGATGTATGCTAAACAGCAGATGTAGCATGCAATAGACAGAGCTAAGCAATCTCAGAACCAACACATCAGATCAAAACTCTGCAGTTCTTCCACATCCTGCCGTTAATGGTGGTGGATAATTACACAACAAACTGGAGGAGGTGGTTCAATGCACATGCCCTTTCTCAATGATGGAGGAACCCAGCAGGTCAGGGTAAAATAGAAGTGTCGTGCCAGTACCAACATGATGATTTTGTGAATCTTTAACAAACCATGGGAGTGATTTTGCACCCGCTGTTAAGAATGGAGGAAAATCAAGATTAAAAATGAAATTGGGATAAAATTGTAGCATCCCTACAGTGCAGAAGGAGGCCATTCAGCCTATTGAACCTGCAACAACAACAATCCCATCCAAACTCTATCCCCTTAACTCCACATATTTACCCTGCTATTCCCCCTGACACCAAGGGGCAATTTAGCATGGCCAATCAACCTAACCCTCACATCTTTGGAGTGTGGGAGGAAACCGGAGCACCCGGAGGAAACGCATGCAAACACACTAAAGAAATGGGATTAAAGGGGAACTGGTGAGTAGAGTTGCCACCTGAAGGAATGTTTTGACATGCAAATTAGTTTAACAGTAGGAAAACAAATGCTTGCCGAAGTAACTCGGGGAAAACAAAGGTGTATAGAAGAAGTGAGTTCAAAGCGGAGAGATAAGAAAATAATTTAAACCTATATGCTAAAACCCTGGTCTATTGGGTGGGTCATCAAAGGGAAAAAACAATATATTCATAGCAAGGTAACTGGAGAAGACAGCAGAAAGCAGTTACCATCGTAGTCACACCCAGCTGTAGAAAGCAGAATTTCCTGAAAACAAGTTGCTGCAAAAGACTGCTGTTTAAATCAAAACTCCAACAGAGAAGAATATTCCTGCATTGAACTGAAGATGGCTTTCCCAAACCTGGAAAATAACCTGTGGGGTGCTAACTATATGCTGGATTTAGCTCATAGAGTTATATAATTTTAAATTGAGAAAAGAGATATTTCCTAGGGTTCAGGAAATGTAGGTAGTTGGAATCAAGGGATAACTTCATGCAATGCTGTGTGTGTATAGCCATTATTGTAGTTAAGTGTACTATTGTAGTGTTTTTAGTCTTTCTTGTCATGTGTTTCCTTTTAAGTTAATAAATATTCTTCATTAATTGATCACAACAAGACCTAACTGTTCCTTGCTGGTTTGCATATCTTTTCTCACATTATATCAAATTAAAAATGTGTACCACTAAGAACCGGTGTTCCAAGTTACCCGTTTTGGGACACTCTTGAATTTAACGTCAGCAGAGTTCTTAACACCCCCATTTGCCACAAGTCCAAACGGCAACATGGGTGCAAAATCTTTTGAGTACTGAAAACAAGAATTTTGCAGGTGATATCTTGTCTTCCAATTTTCCCTGCCCCTCGCTGGTGACCTAACAAGGTTCCCACCCAGGAAGGGTACGAACCTCATCTCCATGCATTTGGATACATTTTAATATGATTAATGGGCTTCCCCACCATATTGATCCCCCTGCCATTGGAAAACCCTCTTGTTAAGGTTTACAACTGCTTTTCACAAATGTGAAGCAACAGAAGGGTGCTCGCTGGGGATGCACAGGAGGAAGTGGGACTGCCAGAGTGGCAGTGCCAGGGGCCAGTGCTAGGATGCCAGGTAGTAGTGCTAAGCATAGGCTTTGTGGAGGGCTCCACTGGGGGGCGGGGAGGTTCTTGTACATGGGGGTTCCTTTTTTCCATCAGAGATTGGGGTGCTTTTGCTGGCCTCGCCCCACCAGTGTGATGGTGCCAGCCACGTCTCCAGCAAATTTTTTCCAAGTGTTTAAAAATATGGGAAAAGCCGACAGTGCAGCTGGTGAGCTGCTCACCACTTTTCTTGCCTCAGTCAACACTTAAAAATAAATGGAAAATACCACCCTATATTTTTGAAAGCTGTATTTTAAAAATGTTAAGATGGCTTTCAAGGGTTCCAGGGGTGTTTAGTGGTTTACAAAACTATCTTGTCACCAGAGAGAACAAAGAGGACACCTTTTTGATCGTGGCCTAATGTTTGTCAGACCAGGAGATAAAGTAAAACTCATCAACACCTTCATTGTAAAAGTGCAGGTTTGTCCTTTCAAACACAATAGGCTCTGGCTGACTAAACTGCAATATATGTATATAATGTAAGTTGGGGTTTTGGGGTGCGTACTGCCCCTTTAAGAGTTTGGGTCAAGTGACCCCTGGTGTTTAGCTTCTCCAAGTGTGGAACCTGGTCAAGTAGTCTAGGATTTGATTGTATGCAGTGCATACCTGTAATAGTGAGTTCCTAGTTATGAAGTCTACTTCGTGGTTCTTATCACACAACCCTTTGCTAAAGACATTCATAACAACTGGCGAACAGTTCTGTTTAAGGGGGAGATGATTGAGAATCACCCGGGACTTCGCCAGACAATACTGGAAAGAACCCGAAACATGGCAACCCTACAAAGAATGGGTAGGAGAGTTGCGACTGCTGTTGCTTTTTGTGAAAGGGGGGAGGAAATAATGGTGGTGATTTGACTTGATTTGATTTATTATTGTCACATGCATTAGCATACAGCGAAAAGTATTGTTTCTTGCGCGCTATACAGACAAAGCATACCGTTCATAGAGAAGGAAACGAGAGATTGCAGAATGTAGTGTTGCAGACATAGCTAGGGTGTAGAGAAAGATCAACTTAATGCAAAGTAGGTCCATTCAAAAGTCTGACGGCAGCAGGGAAGAAGCTGATCTTGAGTTGGTTGGTTCGTGACCTCAGACTTTTGTATCTTTTTCCCGACGAAAAAAGGTGGAAGAGAAAATGTCCTTAATTATGTTGGCTGCTTTGCCAAGGCAGCGAGAAGTGTAGACAGAGTCAATGGATGGGAGGCTGGTTTGTGTGATGGATTGGGCTACATTCACGACCTTTTGTAGTTTCTTGCGGTCTTGGGCACAGTAGGGGCCATACCAAACGGTGATACAACGAGAAAGAATGCTTTCTATGGTGCATCTGTAAACGTTGGTGAGAGTCGTCGCTGACATGCCAAATTTCCTTAGTCTTCTGAGAAAGTAGAGGCATTGGTGAGCTTTCTTAACTATAGTGTCGGCATGGGGGGACTAGGACAGGTTATTGGTGATCTGGATACCTAAAAACTTGAAGCTCTCGACCCTTTCTACTTCATCCCCATTGATGTAGACAGGGGCATGTTCTTCTTTACGCTTCCTGAAGTCAAAGACAATCTCCTTCGTTTTGTTGACATTGCGGGAGAGATTATTGTCGCTGCACCAGTTCACCAGATTCTCTATCTCATTCCTATACTCTGTCTCGTCATTGTTTGAGATCCGACCCACTATGGTGGTGTCATCAGCAAACTTGAAAATCGAGTTGGAGGGGAATTTGGCCACACAGTCATAGGTGTATAAGGAGTATGTAGGGGGCTGAGAACACAGCCTTGTGTGGCACCGGTGTTGAGGATGGTCGTGGAGGAGGTGTTGTTGCCTACCTTTACTGATTGTGGTCTGTGAGTTAGGAAGTTCAGGATCCAGTCGCAGAGGGAGGAGCCGAGGCCCAGGCCATGGAGTTTGGAGATGAGCTTCGTGGGAATAAGGTGTTGAAGGCTGAGCTGTAGTCAATAAATAGGAGTCTGACATAGGTGTCTTTCTTATCTAGGTGTTCCAGGATTGAGTGCAGAGCCAGGGAGATGGCATCTGCTGTGGATCTGTTGCAGCAGTAGGCAAACTGTAGTGGATCCAGGTAGTCCGGGAGGCTGGAATTGATTTGTACCATGACTAGCCTTTCGAAGCACTTCATAGTGATGGATGTCAGAGCCACTGGCCGATAGTCATTAAGGCAGAAGAAGGAGCTCTCAGTAAAAGGGAGCAGAGGAGCCAGCGCGGGAGAGAAGGTTTCAGGCCTAGACTCGGGTGGTGGGAAAAATTCCTGCCAGCGGCAAAACAGAATGGCAGCCCAATTCAGAGCTATAGGTCCCTTTGACAAAGAGGCAGAGAGCTGGACCTTATACTTCTGCAGGCCAATAAGATCGGCGATTGCCTGGTTGTACTGGTTTTCGTAAGTACCATGGGGAGCAAGACATTCACTGTTTTAAGAAGTTAGTATCACCGGAAAAATCGGCTGAGAAGACTTACCAAGAATTGTGTGAGGTGTTAGAAGCTCACTTCGAACCCAAGCCATTGATGATTGCTGAGCAGTTCAGGTTTTATAAGTGCGACCAACTCGAAGGGGAGTCCATTGCTCAATTCATGGTCACTCTGAAGAGACTGACACAGCACTGCGAGTTCAGAAGCATACTCCAGGATGTCTTACGGGACTGGCTGGTTTGTGGCTTCTGGCATAAAGACATCCAGCGGAGGTTATTAGCTGAATGAAATTTAGAATTTAAGTCTGCTTTGGAGATTGTAACTTCTATGGAGTTGGTTGCCAGGGAAACAGTGCAGTTGGGTGTCAGCGCCTGGGTGCACAAGGTAGCGAAATTCCTGCAGAGTTTGGCGCTGCAAGCGGAATGCCACCAATGTGCCGGGGGCAGTGCCAGGACACTGCCTGGCCATGTCCCTTCCCCCCTGGAGCTATGCTTAAGTCCCCGGGGAGACCCCAATGACAGGTTCACACCTGTGTGAACATTCCGGCGAGACAGCACATCAGCGCGGTGTCAATATACGGCGGGGGGGGGGGGGTCAGAATTGAGCAAAGGGGCAGGTTAATAATATTTAAACGCATTCAAATGAACGTTATGGTCATGAACCTGATGACATCACCGGCGAGGAGCGGGAAAATCCAAAACGAGTTCCAGATTTTGAGCCCCCGCCAGCATTCGCATGGACAGTGAACATGGGCTTAAAATCATCCATCTTTCTCACACATTTAACCTATTTTAGAGAAAGGTGAAGTTCTACAAAAATCCTTGGCAGTGATTCAAAAGAGCTCCAGAATGCCTATGCATGCTCACGCATTTACCATTCAACCATAGCAGGTTGCCTTCGACAATCAACAAACCTCCCACAATATCACAGGAATCATTGTATTCAACCACATCAATTCTATTTCCAACCAAATATTAATCCAGTTTTTTTTAATACATTCATGCACACAGCATCACAAACTACCTTTGCTCGCAATCTCTTCGCTCCCGCCTACTGCTGTGCACACCCCCTACCTCCCCCTCCAATATCTCAAATATTCATTACTGTATTTGGAGGGAATCATCCAATCTCTAGTTTTGCTCAAACCTGGGCTCAGCCTGCTGACAGATCTATCATTTGGAACATTCCACATTCTAAATGATGTGAGACGCACTTTAATCTCTGCACACCATTCTGAATCTATTGAGAGGTTTGTTCAGCTGGTACAACAATCTGCAACGTCCAAGTTACTGAAAAAAATTCCCTTGCAACATTGGCTCTGAAATTTCCTGTTCCTTTATTGCGACAATTCACATTCTTTTATGAATCTAAACTGACAATTCTGAACAGGATTCGATATTCAGAAGTTTGACTTTCTTAAAATTATAATCATCTGGAGAATTAGGTCAAAACCAGACATAATCTTCTACTCAGTCCTGACAAAACTAAATTACAGGAGGATTTGTTTAACTAAATTAATTATGTCATAGAAATGGTTAACTGAAAACTTGAGTGGTGTTAATGGATCTGGAATAAGCTTCTGGTCTACACTTTGTAAAGACAGAGGCAACAAAATCATGGGAACAGATGAGGGTGATTTCTTTATGGGTACTGTTTTGCATCTGTGCAACAGATTTGCACATGTGAGTTTGTTCTGAGAAACCTACTTTGGACGTGATATGAATCTCTCAGGATTGTTAAGATATTAATGACTCTATTTGACAGTAAATTAATGCTTATCCTTTTCTAGTTCACAGTGAAGGGAATAATGTGCACAGTTAATCAATATGGAATCTCTTATGTGGAAGTTTCTTGATGGAATAGATTTGATTGAAAAGGACTGCAAAATCTTGGTTTGCTTATTTAGTCATAGGTCGATATAATGCAGGGAACATTTTCTAAAAGCGCACTTCTAATTTTTTTAACCAAAATTATTGAATGGAAAATATGTATCACAAGAAGGCACTGTCAACATTTATTAGGCCAGCAGTAGGAAGAAAGCAATCAGAGTACACAGCCGGCCAAAAGTTGGAGCAGATCAATGCAGAGAATAATTTATAACAGGATGCTCTGTACTATTACATTCTTTTTGGAAAAAAACACAAAATGAATTTACTTGTTTGTCAGGTTATATTGCTTAGAAATATTTTATACAAAAGTATGCACTGGAAAGATTGAACAAAAGCAAATTTGGTAAATTTTCAGTGGAACAATTCTTGGCTTTTGAGCTTGAATATTCCCTCAGGTTCATGGTTTATGATCACTGAATACTCAAGAAAGTGGACTTGCTCTCTGTATCCCCCCACCCCAATCATCTGGAGTACACTCTTTTCTGCCCAAATCTAACTAAATAATAGCATGATGCAGAAATTTTAACAGAGAACAGTCACTCCGCAAACTAGCTAATCTTAGTACATTACATCCTGCCACATAAATTTTCTCCTCTTGAAGGAAGGTGGACTGAATAAGCAGTCTACTGAGACAAGGCAGAGGCTTTGATGCTATGTCTTAATTACAGACAGCCTTTGGCGTGCTGGTTGGAAAATCCACACATATTTTCTGAGAAATGTTATCCCATTAAGACTGCAAAATGGCATCTCAACCCAAAATGCTGACAATCCCAAACAGCTCTAGCTAATCAAGGACCCGCCCTTTTAAACTGCACAAAAAGAGCAAAGTTGCTATTTCAAACTGGGACCATTTTAACTGTGGGTAAACAATTTACTTCCCACAATTTAATTAAAGCAGATAGATCATGATCAACAGTTAACTGAAACACTCTTTGTAAATAGCCAAGGTTGCTTTGTCAGTGAATCTGACTACCCCAGATGTTGACCCTGGAGGTTTTTATTTGCTTCCAGTTTCAGTAGTCTGCTTGTGCAATCAATGGCAATATCACTACATGAGTAGCTATACTGTTGTGCTGCCTCAAAACCTTGAGTGATCCCTTGACAATGGACTTGGTGGCAGGGAGGAGGGGGGTACACCTTGACTATTTAATATTTGTCTGCTCTCTGATGATGAATTTGTTAGATTTCTGTTAATCTTTCTTAGAGTTTAATGATGCTCCGGGGTTCTCGGCAGCTACCTTATGGGAGACATTGAAGACTTATTTAAGGGGCCAGATCATATCTTATTCGGCATACGAGGCAAAGCAGAGAGGTAGGAGGTTATCGGAATTGCTGGGGTGTATCGCCCAAGTTGATGCCATGTACACTGCAGGCCCGTCCCCAGAGGTATATAAGGAACGTTTACTACTACAGGCGGAGTTTGAGACCTTGTCCTCATGTCAAGCGGAAGAGATGCTGTTCAAATCTAACTATACACACTATGAGCATGAGGACAAGGCAAGCAAGCTACTAGCTTATCAGCTGCACCAATTCGCTGCCAAAAGTCTAATACCACAATGCAGACTCTGAATGGGATCTCTACTGACTACAGCGAATAAATGAACTGTTTAGGGACTTTTACTCAACCCTCTATAGCTCAGAGACTACCGCCAATGAGGTGGACTTTCAGGAGTTCTTTGGGGCACTGAATCTCCCCGTAGTGGACAGGGGAGAGGCCGCAGCACTGGAGATACCAATCGACGTTGAAGAAATTGTTAGGGTGGCCAGAACAATGCCGTGTGGGAAATGTCCGGGACCAGATGGGTACCCCATCGAATTCTACAAAGAATTTATGGATAGGTTGGCTCCCCTGCTATTGCGCATGATCAATGAATCATATGAGAACCGGTCTCTCCCGCAGACTTTGAGGCAAGCGACAATTTCGCTTATCCTTAAAAAGAATAAGGACCCGCAAATCTGCAGTTCTTATAGACCGATCTCATTGCTGAATGTGGATCTCAAACTGATTTCTAAGATTCTGGCCATTCGCTTGCAGGAAATTCTGCCCTCTATCATCTCGCCTGACCAGACTGGGTTCATTAAAAATAGACATATGTACTCGAATATTCGGCAGCTGTTTAATATTATGTATGTGCCTGCCACCTCCAAGCTACCAGAGATATTAATCTCGCTGGACGTTGAAAAAACGTTTGATTGGGTGGAATGGGATTATTTATTTTATGCTCTCGGGATGTTTGGGCTCATCCCAAAGTTTATCTCCTGGATCAAAATACTGTACTTCGCCCCTCTAGCCTCAGTCCAGACAAACGATGTGCATTCAGCATTTTTCCCTTAGTCCCAGGGCTCTAGGCAAGGATGCCCCCTCTCCCTCGTTATTTGCCATTGCTATTGAACCTCTTGCTGCGGCTTTTCGCAAACGAGTGGTGTGGATTGGTCAAGAGAGAATCAAGCGGAGAGTATCGCTGTATGCGGACGACCTACTATTTTATGCAGGCGGCCCATCCAACTCGATTCCCGAAGTTTTATCTATACTCGAGAGGTTTGGTCGTATTTCGGGGTACAAGCTTAACTTGAATAAGAGTGAGCTTCTTCCTTTGAATGCAGCGGCTTGTAGCCTCCCCCTCCACTCCCTGCCTTTCAAGATTGTCACCTGACAGTTTACTTACTTGGGAGTGCAAGTGACTAGCAAATTTAGTGGGCTCTTTGGAGCTAACTTTGCTCCACTCATGGGGCAGACGAAACAGGACCTCAAACATTGGCCCATCCTCCGGTTATCGCTAACGGGCCGTATCAATGTGGTGAAGATGAAAATACTACCTAAATTTTTATATCTCTTTCAGTGCATCCCGGTGTTCATCCCCAAATGCTTTTTTCACAGACTTGATCGGCTCATTTCAAGCTTTGTCTGGAATAGGAAAAACCCAAGAATGCGGAGGACAGTCTTGCAAAGCCTAAACGGGAGGGAGGGTATGGGATTGTCCAATTTTCTATTTTGTTATTGGGCAGCCAATATGAGAGTGGTAGTGTGTTGGGTGCAGAGAGAGAGGCAACAGGAGGATCCTTGTTGGCTGCAGTTCGAACCCCACTCCTGTGCTCCATCTTCCCTGGCTGCCTTGATATGTTCCCCGGTAAATTTCCCCTCCTCCCAGTATACTAGGAGTGCACTTGTCAAGTCAACTCTTAGAATTTGGACACAATTTAGATGCCACTTTGGGTTTCAGGCTTGGTCACTGGCCTCTCCAGTATCGGCTAACCATTTTGTTCCTCCGTCTGTTTTGGATGGTGGCTTCAACATATGGGTCAAGCACAGATCAGAACATTCTGGGACGGCATGTTTGTGTCATTCCAACAGGTGCTGGATAAGTTTGCTTTACCTGCAACGCACTTGTTCAGATATTTGCAAATTCGAGACTTTGTGCGTAGGGCCAATCCCCAATTTCCGACGCTCCCACCTCGTGCCTCCTTTGACACCTTCTTAGTGCCTTCTATTACTGTACATAGTATAATTTCTGTTCTTTATTCTCAAATTCTGTCCCAACAAAACTCTCTATCAGTGGTTAAATCTTTATGGGAATGAGGTCTGGGGGAGGAGTTCTCGGAGGAGGATTGGGACCTGGTGCTGCGTTGAGTACACTCCTCCTCAATATGTGCCAAGCTGGATGTGATACAATGTAAACTCCTTCACAGAGCATATCTAACCAGGGTTAGACTCTCTACAATGTATCCAGGCACAAGCCCCATTGTGAACGGTGCTGGCAAGCTCCCGCCACCCTCTTACATGCCCATCACTGTATAATTACTGGACATCAATATTTGAGATGATTGAGGCAGCGCTAGATTGGGACATAAGTGCATCTCCCCAGGCTGCCCTGTTTGGGGTTGTGCCTTTCCAAGCGGATTTTGTAGCTTTCACTACACTCCTGGCAAGACAACTAATCCTGTTTAGGTGGAAATCACGTGCACCCCCGACGCACTCACAGTGGGTGAAGGAGGTGGTAGGTACCATTAAGCTGGAGAAGATGAGGTGCATGCTACATGGGTCCACTGCTAGGTTCTATAAAACCTGGCAACCATTTATAGCGTATGTTGGGGCGCTGCAGTTGGAGCCGGGTCAGTAGATATCCGATGGCCCCAGGACCCCGAGTGCTCCCAAAGAGCCCCCCCTCCCCCAGTTGGTGGACGCGCCTGGCCCTTTACCTGAGTACACCCGCCCACCCTGCCGAGCTATGGAGACCAACACGAGAACTTTTCTCTTTTCCCTCACTCTCTTTCTTCTCTCTCCTTCACTGTCTCTCTTTCTTTTCTCTGCTAGCTAGTTTAGCCAGGACTGTTTGGGTGCTCAGTTGGTTCTCCAGCGGCGTTCCTCTGCCTTTTTGTTTATATATTATTACCGTCATTACCGGTGCAATTAGATAGGATTTGGGTGGGGTGGGTGCCGGGGGTACCAGGGACTTGTCCAGTTGCGTTGGAATGTACACGCGAGCACTGTGTGGATCTGTATCTGTGTTTGTTTGCCATGTAAAATACAAGAAAATTTTCAATAAACATATCAAAAAAAAATCTTGAGTGATACCAGTTTAAATCTTTGTATGTTGATGGCTGCACTGAACAAATAATATAAGTTTAAAGTGTTGATTTTCCTGAGTTTTGATCGTGGAAATGCTTCTTTTTATGGAGCTCTCCTGGACTTCTGGGGTTCAACTTTGGAGGAGAGAGGGAGAGGGGACAGGATGACAAGGGGAGCTTGCCTGCATTCACAGTATATGCAATCCAATCAGTGTCATGCTGATTGCGCAGCAGCAGATATTTACCAGCCTCCAAGTCTCATTTCCTGGGATCAATACTTATTTTGAGGTGTGCCTTTCTAATGTAGCTGGAACTGCCTCACTGTTGTAGGGTGTTGGATACTTTCAGTAGGTCTTAGATAAGTCTTCATTGGCTTAAATAGGTTCATTGTATGTATTTATTAACTACAAGAACTGAATACATGTACAGTAATGGTTACAAGCTAGGAGCTGTCTCCATGTTTGCTTGTGCACTCAGCTCTGTCCAACACTCGACTGACTTCCAGGTGCAGATCATGTGTTCTCTTACATCACTGTGTGGGCAATACTTTACTCAATTCTACGTTAACCCAATATGTGCCAGACCCTCATACTACATGCCTCCCCCCCCCCCAAGTCTTTATCCAATGTATTTCAAGTTTTGATTTGATTTAATTTAAAATTGTCACATGTATTAGTATACAGTGAAAATAATTGTTTCTTGTGTGCTGTATAGACAAAGCATACTGTACATAGAGAAGGAAAGGAGAGAGTGCAGAACGTAGTGTTACAGTCATAGCTAGGGTGTAGAGAAAGATCAACTTAATACGAGGTAGGTCCACTCAAAAGTCTGACGGCAGCAGGGAAGAAGTTGTTCTTAAGTGGTTGGTATGTGTCCTCAGACTTTTGTATCATTTTCCCATTGGAAGAAGGTGGATGAGTGTATGTCCAGGGTTTGTAGGGGCCTTGATTATGCTGGTTGCTTTCCCGAGGCAGTGAGAAATATAGACAGAGTCAATGGATGGGACTAGTTTGTGTGATGGACTGGGCTTTGTTCATGACCCTTTGTAGTTTTTTGCAGTCTTGGACAGAGTAGGAGCCATACCACACTGTGATACAACCAGAAAGAATGCTTTCTATGGTGCATCTGTAAAAGTTGATGAGGGTCATAGCGGAGATGCCAAATTTCCTTTGCCTCCTGAGAAAGTAGGGGCATTGGTGGACTTTCTTAACTATAGTGTCAGCATGGAGGAACCAGGACAGGTTGTTGGTGATCTGGACACCTAGAAACTTGAAGCTCTCAACCATTTCTACTTCGTCCCATTGATGTAGACAGGGCATATCCTCCACTATGCTTCCTGAAGTCGATGACTATCTCCTTTGTTTTCTTGACATTGAGGGAGAGATTATTGTCATTGCACCAGTTCACCAGATTCCCTATCTCTTTCCTGTACTTCGTCTCATCATTGTTCGAGTTCCAAACCACTCAGGGGCGTAGCCAGGTTCTAAAGTTAGGGGGAGCGAGCACATAAAAAAGGTGCCACGACGCATACCAAATAATTTAAAATTCATTATATATTTTTATTTTGTATTTAAAATCGAAACATAATAAAAACACGTGTGTTATTTAATTATTTTACATTTTAAACGTAAAATGAAATCAAAACGAAGCAATATGAAAAAGGTATGAAGCAACTACAACAGCCTCTTTCGTCTAGGCTTCATTCTAGCAAAGGTATCTATTACTTTATTATAATGTACCTCAGTAGCCAACTGTCTTTCAATGGAGACCAAAGCTAACCCAGACAATCTATCCTCGTCCATTGTAGAACGAAGGTAGGACTTTATGTGTTGGAGCCGGCTAAAGGATCGTTCCGCAACTGCGCTAGTTATTGGTAAGGTCAGAAAAATGTAGTACAATGTGGACAGGTTAGGGTAAATGGAACACATGTCATTGGCGATTGTGAATTTTAGTACATTGTTGATGGTCAGTTTCTCGACACTTGAATTTGCCTTACTGCTAGTGCTCATTATCTCTTTGTACATGTCTTTGAATGAAAGAAACTCTTGTACGATTTCAGTTTGACTGTCGATGACGTCTGAGTACGTGTCTGCTAAAAATTCTAATTTGTTCACATTATCTGCGTTGTCAAAATGCTTTGGATCTAAACCACTAAATTTGGAAGCCACATTTTTAAAATGCTCAAATCTTTTACTTGTGCTATTTATAACAGAATCTAAGGACACGAAGTAGGATTCAACTATGAAGTTCTTTCGGGCATCAAATATTCCTTCATCTTCAATTTCTTCATGGAATATTTTTCTTTTACGTTCTCTGTGCTGCTTGTATTCCGTATTAATATCACATTTTCGAGCCAACTCGGTTGCTTCATTCTCAATCTGTTTGAATTGAGATTCATACTCATTTTGCATGTTTTTCATATCTTTTTCAAAAAGCTGAATCAAATGAGGAGCCGTTAGATCTAGACTACTTTTCTGTAAATATATGGATAAATTGAAAGCCTTGTCTCTCACTTTACTCCAGAATATAAGGAAAACTAAGAATTCGTAAGTACTGAGCGTTTCCAGTATACCCTTTGCCTCAGTGAGCTGTTTAGGAGTACAGTTTTTTATCTCACCATCCAGAATTCTTTGCAGAGCAACTACTAGTGCTGGTAAATTCTGCAAGACTGCCTCTACTGTTGACTTTCTGGACACCCATCTAGTATCACAAAGTTTCTTTAGAGTCAGTGCGAAAGGTTTGATATGATTGCGTTGTTCTTCTTTTAGTACTGAAAGACGAGGTAAACTGCCAGAAAAAAAGGTATAGACACTTTGTAGAGTTCCAAAAAACAACTTGGTTTGAATATTGGAGCTTACTGCATCAATTAGAACCAAATTTAAATTATGTGCACAGCAGTGCGTAAAGAGTGCATTTGGAGCAACTTTCCTAATCTTTGTTTGGAGACCAGATATTTCACCTGACATGGTGCTTGCTCCATCGTAAGACTGACCATGACACATAGTTATTGACAGCCCTAAGGTTTTGATTGCTGGAAGAAGAATGTTGAAAAAATCTTCAGCCCTTGCTCCAGGTAATTCGCTGAATTGTATAAATCGTTCCACTGCATCACCGTTTACTGTTACTTATCGTAAGGATAAAGAAAATTGATCAGTTCTGCCGATATCAATAGTAGAGTCAACAATTATTGCAAAGTACTTAGCCACCTTGATTTCAGCTATTATCTTTGATAGAACCTGGGCTGATAAGGACTGTATCAGATCATTTTGTATGTCAGGGCTGAGATATGTTGCATTTCGATCACTCAGTAATAAATGTTGCTCCAGTAATGTATCATTTTTGACAAACACCTTAATAAGTTCCAAAAAATTGCCTTAATTTGTACTTGGGGAACCTAAACTTTGATACTCGCGATGACCACGGAATGCCAATCCCTGTTTTCCCAAATAGAGAATCGCATCTATAATCATCCTATTTTTCTCTATCTCTTCCGTTTCCGCCATTACAAGGCCAACCAAGACAGTTCTGTCGTTGAAATAACGAAATTTGGTAAGGAAAAGATTTTTCTCCGCTTTTTTGTGACTTTCACTTTTTTCATGTTTTTCAATTTTGTGTGTACCTTTAACAAAAATCTTGCAACCAGTTTTTGGATCACTCCAACCATCCGACCGATTTACAAAAAGCCAACAAGCAAAACAAAGCATAGTGTTTGCTCTTGGTGAGTAAACCAGCCAGTGCCTATCCATTTCACAACCACTTTTAACTTGTTTCTTGTACCAAGTTGCACTGAAATAACGTCCAGCTTCATCTTTTGGAAAACTGTCAAAATTATCTTTAAGACCTGGCTGACAAGGGCCTAACTCAAGAAGAGCACGTACTAGGTCAGGTGTTACAGGTGTTTCACAAAACAGGTGTGGATCTGTTGGGTATTCCGTATGTGTGTCAATGATCGCACATAGTCTTACTGTGTCATCTTCGTCCTCTGGATGATAGTCTGCTGAAGTGGTCACGTCTTCTAGGGGCTCCACTTCCACCACCTGTGCAGCCGCAGCAGCCAGGGTGCTGTCACCAGCCCCCAGGATGAAAGTAGGTACTAGCAAGTCTTTAGAGGGTTCCACCTCAGGTGCAACCACAACGGCCTGTGCACCGTCTCCATCTCCTGGGCTGAAGGTAGGTAGCAAGTCTTCAGAGGGTTCCACCTCTGGCACAGCGAACATCGTGTGCTTGCCGAATGAAAAGTAGGTGTCCAATCTCTGACATTTTGACGATTCTTTTTCTCGATTTGCAACTTCTTTCATCTTCTTTCTGTCCCACCCAGATAGTTTCTTCTTCTTAGTGTTTTTCTCCATGGCATTCCTTATCAGGAAAAAAAATCTACGATAGTTTTTCTAGGCAATCTTAACAATAGACCTATAACACCCTCATAATAAAACAAAAAAGCAACTTAAACTTGCCTTTGCAATATATATGCCGTATATGAAATTGAACAACCCCGTAATCCATATTGCCTTTCTCACTTTGCTCCCGCTGAGCACGCGTGGCAGGGCGTGTGCACTAGTACCCTCCAGAAACTGGCAATCATGGCAATAATGGCAATCATGTCGCTTCCGTAAACTCATTAATTCATTGGTTATGCTCGAGACACAGCTAGCTCAAAATAACCAGTGCTTAAAATGGACAAAGCAATCAAATGTTCATGCAAATGGAGAGATACAAAGTGCCAGATTCTAGTTCAGCTTTGGAGTAATTAATTCTAATGATATACAGTATTGAATGAATGGTGACTAAAACTATAAATTACGCGCCGAATATTTTCACTGAACCATTCCTGCAATATCATACTCTTGTTCTTGATCTTTGCTATGTACTTAAATGAGCCGGTTTACTTAAATTAAAGCTGCCAATGTTGGACTCTGTAGTCGTTTAAATTCTTCAAGTGATAATCACCAAATCTATTTACTCACCCAATCTCAGCTGGTGATGTCTGTCGGCGAGGGATGCTTGGTCTCGACTGCCCGTTCGTCGCGGTGGCTGCATATTTATGTCCTTTGCGGCCTCTGCAATTATCCTCGTGATTGCATGCCCTCTCGGGAGATTGCATGCCTTCCTCGCTGCCTGAAGTCCCTGCATCCGTATCGCATCCCACGATTGCAGTACACGGATCAAGGACTTCAGATCTCGGGAAGAGATCTGAGGGGCCCGTGAGGAATACCCCATTGAAAAGGCGCCACTTTTGAAGAATGTGCTCAGGGGGAGCAGTTGCTCCCCCTGCTCCCCCTCTAGCTACGTCGCTGGAACCACTATGGTGGTATCATCAGCAAACTTAAAAATCGAGTTGGAGTGGAAATTGGCCACACAGTTATAAGTGTATAAGGAGTATAGTGGGGGGCTGAGAACTCTGGGGCACTGGTGTTGAGGATGATTGTGGAGAAGGTGTTGTTGCCTATCCTTACTGATTGCAATCTGTGGGTTAGGAAGTCTTGGATCCAGTCACAGAGGGAGGAGCCAAGCACCAGACCATGGAGTTTGGAGATGAGTTTTGTAGGAATAATGATGTTAAAGGCTGAGCTGGAGTCAATAAATAGAAGTCTGACATATTGTTGTCTATGTCCTCTAGGGTTGAGTGTAGGGCAAGGGAAATAGCGTCTGCTGTGGACCTGTTGTGGCGGTAGGCGAACTGTATTGGATCCAGGCAATGACTAACCTTTCAAAGCACTTCATAATGATGGATGTGAGAACCACCGGACGATAGTCATAAAGGCATACTGTCAGGCTTTTCTTTGGTACTGGGATGATGGTCGTCTTCTTGAAATTATTCTCATTTACCCCATGTGTTGTGGGAAAGTTACCACTTCGGAGTCAGACTTGGAGGTTCCAATAATAGTTTTATTTTGGTCAAAGCTTTGGGAGAAAGCACTGGTACTCCACAGTACTTGGCAGCTACCTTCTCAACTACACAATGGTAGTTGATCATTTTTATACCTTTTAGACAATAGGCAGTATGGACATTAGCCGTTAACACATCGTTACAAGTTGAGTAGACAGATATGGACATCGATAGTTAACACATCGTTACAAGCAGACAGGTATGGACATGGACAGTTAACATATCATTGTTCATAGAATGGATACATTCATACAGTTATGTCCTCTGTCAATGACTGGTTTCGATCTATACATTCAGTGGCTGATCTTGTTACATTTATGTATTTATGTCCCCATCTGTGGCTGACATTATCAGACTCATTGTTCTTGGTCTGCTCTTATCTAAAGTGCCTCAAGCTCTGACCAGCTTCCTGCAGCAATTCAGATACTGCAGGTTTTAACTTTTTGTGTAACTGTCTGTGCTAAAAGCCAGTGCCTTTTAATGTCCCTTCCCAGGTAACCATTTTGTGTGCCAGGTAACCATTTTGTGTCCATCACTTTAATTCCACCATAACACCATGTATTTACATTGTTATTACTACCCCTTCTCCTCATTTCATGTCTCAGAGTTCAGAGGTTCAGGCAGTCTGGAGGCCTTATAACTCTTCCATATCTCACTCGCACTACTGTCACGGGAGTGGTAGACTCTGTTGCAGGTAAACTCTGTTGATTTGGAGGTTGTTCTGGCTTCTAGGTATCTTTTTAATCCTCTTTTTCCATTCCTTGGTATTGAACCGCTCTTTGTTCATTTGTGGTGATAGGTGTTATGTATGTTAGGTCATGCCCCTTTAAGAGAACTGGTCAGGTGATCTGGGACTCATGCCCCACGTTGGGGGGAGTTTGCCTGGGCAATCTGATGCTGACTGTACTAGGAGAAAGATGTGTAATAAACTGTTCCATTGATTTATTACTATGACCTCACGGTCCTGATTATTCTTCAATATCAGACTTCTAAACATAATAACTGGCGATGGGGTGGAGTCACGGACATGGACTGCACATCACAGCTGATTTTCAGGAGAGGGAGGTAGATAGACGTTGTCACCTTGGATTCCAAAAATGATGGGAAATCATTGAACTGCTGTGGCAGACTCGAGGGAACAGGTCTAGGCTTTAAAAGGAGTGATTGCGAGAGGACTTGGACCGTATTTGATGCCAGAGAAGTACTCGCCGGGAAGGCTGAAGGCAGTGGTCATGAGGGGATTCGGCTACAGTTGGAGACCAGGGAGAGGAGATTGTTCTCTCCACCAGGAGCACTGAGACTTTAGGGAAGGAAGTAGTCGCGAGGGGACTTGGATGGCAATTGATGGGAAGTGTAGGGAAGTTCAGTCGGCAAGGGAGCAGCGGCAACAAGTATGCGAAGAGCAGTAAAAGCGTGTGAAAAGTGGCTACAGAATGGGAAGGCGGTAAATACTTCCACCAAAGGAACCAGAAAATGGTGGGCCAGTTTGGGGAAATGGGGCCTTTCAACAAAGATATGGAGAGTTGAACACTATACATGGAGCTTTTCAACTCTTATTTAAAGGCAAATGAGGTAGAGGAGGAATGTGCAGTAGCATTGTTCTTAAGTACTATAGGAAGTAAAACATTTGTGATGTTAAGAAGCCTCATACAACCAGAGAAACATGCCGAGCATCCCCTAGCCAAACTGTGCAAAACACTAAGAAATCATTATGCCACGAAGCCACTTATGATAGCAGAACGGTTCTGATTTTATTAAAGAACGCAAATTGAAGGTGAATCCATTGTGCAATTTGTGCTGTGTTGATTTGTGCTGTGTTGAAGAGTCAAGCTGAGCACCTCGAATTTGGCACTTTCTGATAGGATGCTTTGAGGGACTCTTTGGTGTTTGAGCTTCGTAATGAAGCGTTACAATAGAAACTGCTGACAAAAAATGTCTAGATTTTAAAATGACTTTTGAGAAACGACTTCTATGGAATTGGTTGCAAATGAAGCAACACAGTTGGGTATCAGTGTCTAAGTACACAAAGAAGCCAAAACGCAACAAGACATGCTGTCAACCATAGAATGTCATTGCTGTGGCAAGTCCGGCTACAAGAAGTCTACATGCTGGACTCGCAAAGCCCAATGCCGCCAATGTAAGTGGGTGAGGAACATTGCCCAGAATTGTAGGGCACAAGTAAAAGAGGAAAAGGGAAGTCAGAGAGAGGTGAACCTGAATACTAAGCACAAAATACATGCTGCCAGCTAAGAAGAGGACAGAGAGTCTGCCAGATTTGCCAAGAACCCAAATCGACAGAATTTTGGTTGAATATTTTATTGGTTGGTGGAGCAGTCAGTAGATTCTGGGTCCTTTCAAAGTACCTCATGCTAATACATTACCCATAATTTCGTGCACCTTTATCCAATGCAGCAGCCTTTTGTGCGGCACCTTGTCGAATGCCTTCTGGAAATCCAGATACATCACTTTCACTGGTTTCCTGTTGTCCACCGCACTCATAATGTCCTCAAAGAACTTCAAAAATTAGTTAAACATGACCTGCCTTTCATGAACCCATGTTGCGTCTGCCTAATGGGACCATTTGACCATTTCTATCCAGATGTCTCGCTATTTCTTCCTTGACGATAGATTCAAGCATTTTCCCCACTACTGAAGTTAAGCTAATCAGCCTATAGTTACCCGCCTTTTGTCTACCTCCTTTTTTAAACAGTGGCACCACATTTGCTGTTTTTCAATCTGCGGGAACCGCTCCAGAGTCCAGTGAATTTTGGTAAATTACCACGAGCGCATTTGCTATTTCCCCCAACTCTTTTAGTACCCTGGGATGCATTCCATCAGCATCAGGAGACTTGTCTACCTTTAGCCCATTAGCTTGCCCAACACTACCTCTTTAGTGATAATAATCATTTCAAGATCCTCACCTGCCATAGCCTCCTTGTCATCAATTTTTGGCATGTTATTTGTGTCTTCCACTGTGCAGACCAACACAAAATACCTGTTCAATGCCTCAGAGATTTCCTCATTTTCAATGGAACCTATATCATCTCTCACTATTGACCTGATGTCATCCTTAAATATCAGAGCTACACCACCTCCCTTACCTTCCCGTCTGTCTTTCCGAATAGTGTGATACCCCTGGATATTTAACTCCCAGTCGTGACTACCTTGTAACCATGTCTCTGTGATGGCCACTAAATTATCCTTATTTGTGATGATTTGTGCCGTCAACTCATTAACCTTGTTTTGAATGCTATGAGCATTTAGGTAAAGTGCTCTTATGCTAGTTTTTGTACCTTCTTTTTGAATCTTAACACCTCCATTAATAACATTTCCTGAGTTCTCCTTCCTTTTAACTTTTTTCATAATTTTCCATGTAGTTAAACCCTCCTCTCCACATGCTAACCTACTGCTTTGCTTCCCATTAACCATTATACTTCCCGTAGTTTTACCCTAGTCTTCCCCCCCACTTGAAAGTTTAAAGTTTTTGTGAGCACCCTATTTATCCTTTCCTCTAGAACACTGGTCCCAGATTGGTTCAGGTGAAGACCGTCCCAACAGTACAGATCCCTCCTGTTCCAATACTGATGCCAATGCTCCATGAAATGGAACTTCTCTTTCCTGCACCACTCTTTTAGCCACATGTTTACTTCCCTAATTTTCTCATCCCTATGCCACTTTGCACGTGGCTCAGGTAGTAGTCCAGAGATTTTAACCCTTGAGGACCTGTTCTTTAATTTAGTTCTTAGTGCCTGATACTCCCAAAATAGGTCTTCTTTCCTAGTCTTGCCTATGTTATTTGCCCCAACGTGGACCACAACAACCAGGTTAGAGAGGAAGATTGAGAGCTTCTGGAAGTGCGGGTAAGAATGCCCGAGAAGAGCCAGGTAGCAATGAAATGGTTGCTCAAGAACCGTCATCCCCAGCTAGAATTATTGGGCGGGATTTTCCAGCCGCGCTCATCCTGAACCCAGCCAAAGTCAACAGACCTTTCCATGGCCTGCCCCTCACCCCCTACGATTCCGTGGCAGGTGGAACAGCAAAGTCACCCCATTATGTCTACATAGACCTTGTTTTGTTATAGACATTGATATTGCCATTCGCATTTGATCATGTTTTGTATACAGTTGAATTGTGTATATATATAAGTGTGTTAAAAATGTACACATGTTATATGGGGGGGGTTTGAAGTAAGAGGAGAGGAGTGTGATGTATGTTGGGGCATGCCCCTTTAAGAGAATGTGTCAGGTGACCCGGGATTCAAGCCCCACTTTGGGTGGAGCTTGCCTGGGCAGTCTGGTGCTGACTGTGCTAGGACAATGAGGTCTATTAAACTGTTCTATTGATTTATTGCTACTGACGGGGTCATCTATTGCTACTGACCTTGTGGTCCTTAGTCTTCAATATCAGACCTCCAAACATAATAACTGGTGGTTCTGTTACATGCCATTTGTTGCTTGGTAGACAAACCTTGTGCTCATCTTCATGTTGTTTTTTTCTTCTTCTTCTTGTGCTATGTAGGTCATTACAATGTCCTCTGTGATGGAAGATGTTATGATGATGTGGTTTTTTAGTAAGTTCACCTTTGCCTTTGGCTGTGTGGTGTGCTGTCAGCAATTGACGACTGCTACTTGGTACAGCATCATCTGTGGGACTGTCATGCTGGCCGGGAGTTGCAGCGTTAGCTCTGTGGTCCAGTGTTGACCTCATTAACAACCATTGGAGCTGGAGGTTGAAGCTCTTCTTGTTATTGGTTGCTCTCTTGTCTATCCTCCATCGGAGGTGTTATGGTAACCATCTGACTGGTTAGCTGGCCTGACCAATGATGGATTCTGGCACCTGTAGCAAAAATGGACAAACTGCTCTGGAAAGAGAGAAGACGGCTCAGAGCTGAATTCCAGTCAAGATACCCTGAGTTCTTGGAACTTGCACTTCTGTATAATTTATGACAGTGGTTGTCGGCATTTTCTGCCACTTTGGGGTGATTCAGGGCTACACACACACCTCTGCTCAAGAGAAAAAAAGACTAGTTAGTGATACATACATAAGCTCAAAGATATTTGTTTGCCACTGAACCATACCGGAATCATGCCTATGACCAGAAGACAGATTCCTCTGGGCCCATAAAGTGGTATGTCTGGTGTTAGAAGCCTGAGCTATGTCTCTCAGCCAGAGTTCTTTGTCCAATAGGGCCATAACACTGGCTGCTGTGTCCAATTTAAAGTTTGTGAGGTAGCTGTTAACCAATATGTACACGTTCTAGAACAAACACCAGGATCTTTGACCACACCCAAGAAGCATTACTATGTGTCCTCTTGGTGTGCAGTCTTGACCTCACAAATCATCTGGGGTCCTCTGTGCGTTGAGATGTTTTGGCCTTATACAGTTTGCTGAAGTGTCCAACTCTGTTATGCTGAAAGCTTTGGGTTGAAATTGCAGGGCATTGATCTTGCCTGTGTGGTGTGCATTCCTCTACAGCGCTGGCACAGTCGCTCCACTGGTCTATTAGGGTACTGTTTTCCTTGACCTGGAGTGACCCTGTTTCTGTGCTGTTTAACTAACTGGACTGTGGGGTTTCCTTTGTACCATGTGGTTTATTTTCTCCTCTTAAAATAGACTTGTGCTGCATCAGGGGTTCAAACTGCCAAAAAATCTGGATAGCTTTCTCACGGGTTAGATCCTCCTTTTCTTGAAGCATGTTTGAGATTGTATTGCCTGGTACTCCTGCAACTATTCTACCCTGATAAGCTCAGATTTTAGGTCTCCATATTCTTAACCTTCATCCATCTTGTACAGGTCATTAGTGAATGAGTCGACAGGTTCTCCTGGCTGCTGGACATGCTTATTAAATTGAGTCCTTCCGAGGATTTTGTTACTTCTTAGGCTAAAATAAACACTGATGATTTTAATACTTCTTAAAATTTAGCAAATAATTTGTTGATTCCTTGTCTCGCAATGATGTCATCTGCTATTGGGCCTATCGAATAAACTGGTGTGTTAAAATAAAAGCGAAATACTTTTGGATGCTCTAAATCAGAAATGAAAACAGAAATTACTGGAAAAAGATGAATTAAATGGGCTCAAAACATTGGGCACTATTTTCCCAGAAAAAACTAAGTACCCAATGGGCAGGAATATGGGAGTTTTCCTGCCCATTTTTTGGGAGAGCCTAATGGAATGGATTTCTGGCACTCTGTGCACTACAGAAGCCATTAGGGGATTTACACTGATAGAGGGGTGGGGTGGGGTCTAATCCCGCCCGAGAGGCCGGAAGCCGAGTTTTGAGGGGTCCATTGCGCATGTGTCGATCAGTATACTAGGAGATTGGTTGATCAGCACCTTCCCTGATCGCTGGCCTCCCAATTGCCGGCCCCGACCACCCACCCTCCGATGGCCGGCCTCATGAAGGCTGGACCCGGCCTTCCAATTGTGGTCCTAGCCTCCAATCCTGACAGCCCCCCGATAGCTAGCCTCTGATCCCTGAACCCCCTGATCGCTTGGCCCAAAACCCCCAATCCCCAATGGCCAGCCTCTGAACCCTGACCCCACCAGCAACCCCCTCCCCCAATTCAGATTTCTCCCCATTCCCTCCCCTCCAATCTCCCCCAAACCCTGGTCTGGCTCTGTCCCCATCTGATTCCCCCCCCACAGGCCCTGCCTCCTTGGCACTGCTTGGTGCTTGCTGAGCAGTGCCAGGGTGCCCAGTTGACACTGCCAGAGTGCCAGGCTGGCACTGCCTAAGGCACCCCCCTGACCTCCCAGGGTGCCTCAATGACCTCCCATTGATGGGAACCATACATGAACCTCGCTGGTGTGGACCTCCACTGGTGAGCCCGGTTGATTGTGTCCTGGACTCGCTAAAGCGATGCTAATCATTATCATCATATTGCAATCAGCCTCGTGCTGTTCCCCGGTGCGAGGCTGATTACTTAAAAAAAAGGACAAATCCCATTTTGTTCCCTCCTGCTTAAATTTCCCAGCTTGCTGCGCTACTCAAGCAGCGCAGCGGGCCAATAAAATTGCGCCCATTAACTCTGGTTCTCTCTCCACAGAAGCTGTCACACACGCTGAGTTTTTACAACATTGTCTGTTCTTATTTCAATATTTTAACTTGTTCAGCTTTTCTTTTTATCCAAGCCTGAAGCAATCATTTATTAAAAGAATTTTTACTCAAAGTCTCCAATTAAATAATTGATCTGGGCTTGGATAAATCGAGATTGATCAGGAAAGAGTGCATTTCTAACCCATGGTCAAAAAAAATTTAAAATAAAAAAAATACAATTTCTGCTTTAAGAAGTTGCTGAAATTCAAGATGATCCCACCGTTCATTTGAAGACAAAGCGTTCACACAGCTGGTCCTGGCCGGCTTCTACTGCAATGGCACTCGTGCTCAGAGTTGCAAAAAATTTAAACAATGGTGGCTTTGTTACAACCGGTCCCCAGGTGAGGTTCCCCAAATTTGTTAAACTGGGTGTGATCCCTCAATTTGTTACTGTCCAGTTGGGATACCCCGAAATTCTTATATCCCAGGTGAGAAGGGATACACTGGCTCCCTTTTTTTATTCAACCCCCTCTGCTGGTTGCAACAAGGTTAACTAAAAAAATCTGTCCCTTTGCAGGTACATTTTCCTGTCGTTTTACGTTTTAAAAGGAGCCAGCTTAATCAGGATTTCTTGATTTAAAGATAGAGTGAGTTTATTAACTTCTAAAGGCAAGAAAATGGTCAAATATATGCATATATATTAATGCATATTAGAAGTGAGAATTGAGTCCAAAGTAAGTTTAAAAAAAAGACAGATGAAACAGCCTATGACTTGTGAGGATTAGATGATCGAGTGTTGCAGCCATTGTGATTCGAGGTTCTAGTGGCGCTAACCTCAGCAGATGAATAGTCAGTTTAGAGGTTCTGGTGTTCTGCAGTTTGGCGGAGAAGTGTGTCAGTTTTTGTTTCAGCTGTGGTCTTTGTTGACTTGGCTTACTTCAACAACCAGAGATAGATCTGCAAATGGCTTTTGCAGGGATGCTGCTGCCCCTGGTTGGCTTTTTGCTTCTGGGGATAGGTGTCACCCTCTTGACACCCCTGCACTGGTTCATGTACACACAACCTGGACAGATTTTCAGCTGGATTTTATCGCTGTCTTTGTATATTCCTGGAAGTCAAAATCCACAAATCCATCTGGACATTACACATAGGATATTTCTTGATGAGATCACATTGCCCATTATGTCACATTGTCTCTACCAAAAATGGCAATTAGTTTCTGGATGCTTTAGAAGAATCTTTGTCTGGAAACAAAGTGTTCCATTGTCTCTCAAAGTATCACCACCAAACCACTCCCCCCCCACCTCCCCCCACCCCAACAAATTAGCCAGTGACTGACATTACATCCTCAGCATTTTTTGGCTTGTATATCCATTTTAAAAAATGACAAATCTTACTTAATGTGTTTTCACTTCAAAATTGACGGCTTGGATTGAGTAGCTGCAGACTTTTTCTTTTCAGTGCTATGCTTTAGGGATATGAAAGTGTTGAATCCTGGCCTTTGCTATTTTTTAAAGTTGATTCTTTAGTTGCGATTCTTCCAAATTAATGATTCCTCCTGTCTCCATCCTCGGCCTTTTGGCTAAGATCAAGTGCAGTATCGACATGCTGTATTTGGTTGAAGTCATTAGGTTACATGTTAGCTTCATTTGAAGCAATTTTTAAAAGCGGCATCTCGGCCTTTTGGCTAAGATACAAATGAGATCAAGCCTTGGAGGAGGTGCAATGCCTACTCCAATCAGCTTGGATCATGTAGATCAAGCCCAAGACAGGAAGTGAGAGCCCTGTCTTGTCAGCTTGGATTGGGAATGTCTCACTTGTTGAGACTCTGAATTGGACTTGATTTGATTGAATTGGACTAAAAAAAAGAGCAGGCTCGGATGTCATGTGTTCAGGTACTGGCTCGAAAATCTGCTTTTCCAATGGAGTTTTCAAATGACAATTTCTGACCACTGAACTATTTACAAGTTTCTCAGGACTTGCTTTGTACTGGGAGTTAAAAGTTTTAGATCTGGGATTTAAAGGCTTTAGGTCTGCTGACTCTGCACATTTGGAACTAAAGCTGGACATTCAAGAGACCCATGGAGTCTTCTGCTGCAGTGAGGAATTTTACGTTTCTGCCTTCAGCTTCCAAGCCTTTCTTTCGAGCTTTTCCCTGGCAAGTCTCCTCTACATAATCAGTTTCTCAAACGCTGCTTCAGGTCAGGATGTTTCTTTGATTTTTCTTTAGTCCTGCAGGATTTTAGCTTTTGACTGCATGTTTTGGGTTTTTCCATTTGCTCCTACCATATCATAGGATGTTAGGTGCTGTTCAATTGATCTTTGTGAAATCTTTGCAGCCTTAAGTTGCTTAAAAACAGGTATTAATTAACTACAAGAACGATGTATATACATTCAGTAAAAAGTTCAAGCTGGGAGCTGTCTCCATGCTTACTTGTGTACCTAGCTCTGTCCAACACTAGACTAACCCCTAGGTTGGGGTCACGTACTCTCTTACATCAGCGAGTGGGCAGAACTGTACTCAGTCCCTTATTAACCTTACATGTGCCAAACCTTTATACTACACCTATCACCCCTGATAGTCATGATCTCCCACACAATAAGGACCTTCTGACTGTCAATCTGCAACAGCAGTCAAGCACTCACTCCCTCAGGGCTAACTTGTAGTTACTGGTAAGGCAGTGGCTGCACTTCAATTTTCTACCTTTTCCAATGAAGCTCAGTCCTTTCAGGAGGAGAAGCCACATTGGGCTACACCAGGGCCATGAAAATCTACCCCAAAAGAAAACTCAACACAAATCCAAAATTGGAAACCTTTGCAAGAACTGATTTTGCTGCACAGATTTCTGGAATCTGGTTAGTTTCCACTTGATGGCAATAATAATGGACTATTGATCTATAAGTAACAACCAACAATTGCTATTGATGTTAAACTTCTGAAACTCTCACTGGATAGCTGGGGAACTTCTCCCAAATCATCATTGGTGGAAACTCCATTTGCACATGTATTGGAGTTTCTACAGACCTTCCTCCAGAATTATGGCAGTTAATCTGGATAACCCCTCAAGGAAATTTCCATTAATTAAAAAGATTGGTTATTTTGATTATTTCATCAATACTTAAATTCCTCTAAACCCATAAAATTATACAATTGGTTCAACATTTTCATCCTTGTTTCAACATTGCTGATATTATTTTACAGTTCTGACTGGCAAATTAATCACAGATATTCTCAAAATGGCAACATTAATTGACATTACGCAGTCAATTACTATTCCAGAATCCTTGGATTCAAAAGCCGTAAACTCAGTCAACAATATGGCTGCCAATCACTCCCTCCAGAATATATAATGTATTAACCGTGGTCAATTTTGAAGTGTTCCTGTATCAAAAATAATATTTTCATAAAAGAAAATATTCCAGATGTTCACCTGAAAAAATACCAACCAGATTGGAACTATCAGAAAAAGAAGGAAAGTAGCATATTTGAGAACCCGACTGTTGAATATTTTCTTTCACACCATTTGAGAAGTTATATGATTTCTTGATGAGAATGTGTGGAAATCAAGTATCATACTTGCAATTAAAATGAGACAACTGTTTGTTATCCCAGTCCTTACGTATGGAGCAGATGGATGAACTTGCGGCAATTTTTGACGAAAGTAGAGCAAACCTGAATATTTTGCTGCCAAAATGATTCCAGTTCCCTGCATTTTACTTTACAGATTCAAGAGGAACCAGTCTGATTCCCTTCCCCATGCTGCTACTGCCCCAACTGAGATCAACTTAATGTGAGGAAATGAGAGTGAACTCTCTCTCAATATCCAAGCAACAAATTTCAGGACCAAGCTAAGCCTTTAAATATCGCACCGAAGTGCACTGTTAGCATAAAAAAAGAGGTAGAATTTGCCTATACTGTTGCATTCTCTGCCCTCCCCCATTGACTGCCCCCTTTTGTACCCTCCTCAATAATAGTAGTTGAAATAGCCTTGGTGGAACAATAATCTCAGACACAGCCCAAGTGTTTGCACTGGAAGTATAGAAAGAGAACACTAAGGATTCAAATGATGTTTTTAAAAAAACAATTGTTTGGATAGAAGAGGCAAGGCAGCCCAGCCAAAATAATATTTTGCAACTTAGCTGGCTTAGGAAAAATCCAGATTTAATGCAAGATTTTATTAATGCCAGCCAGTTTGAGTAAGCACTGTGAAACGGATACCATTCTTCTTGGTTCAAACATGTACTATATCTTCAACTTCAAATATTTTGTATAACTTTCTGCCAGAATAACCACAGCTGGACGAGTTACCTACGTCATTGTGATCAGGATACATAAGGCAAAATTTAAGACCCTGCCCAGTGGTGAGATTGATAGCGGGGGTCGTTTAATCAGGCACAGTGATGGCGGGTGGGAATTCACTCCAATTAAGTTTGTTGTGGGAAGGCCCCTGGACGGCCTCAGCTGAGGCAGTGTGGTGTGGGGTGGGAAAGATAATCAGCCAGGGTTCCAATTCTCATTACTACCCAGTGACTTCTGTTGGAAAGTGCTTGTAAACATGAAATGAATAGAATACCGTGGGTGTTTTACCCCACAAACCTTAACACATCACTCAAACCTCTAAAAGGGCTTCTTATACAATTATGTGATAAAACGTGAAAGACAAACAAGAACCAGCAACAGTAATGTGATGAGTGACCAATGAAAAATAATAGTTAAGGAAATAATTTTTGTCATCTTCTTCAAAAGTGCTGTGGTATCTTTGAAAACCACCTTCACAAATGGAACTTGTATTGATATTTTATTCTTATTTATTCTGCCTCCAAAAAATTTAGCACTTATTAGCACTGTAAGAAATTAGAGCTTGAATAAACTGGTATTTTCTGCATAGTATAGAACACTCATGCTATTAGCTAAAACACAGTAAGATTTTTAACAACACCAGGTTAAAGTCCAACAGGTTTATTTGGTAGCAAATGCCATTCGCTTTCGGAGCGCTGCTCCTTCGTCAGATGGAGTGGATATCTGCTCTCAAATAGGGCATACAGAGACACAAAATCAAGTTACAGAATACTGATTAGAATGCAAATCTCTACAGCCAACCAGGTCTTAAAGATACAGGCAATGTGAGTGGACTCAGAGACCACAACACTCTGATCAAGACCTTTGATCCGGACCTTCAGAGCACCCTCCGTGCTCTCATCCCACGTACTCCCCGCGTCCGAGATCTCTACTGCCTCCCGAAGATACACAAGGCAAACACACCTGGCCGTCCCATCGTATCGGTCAATGGGACCCTGTGCGAGAACCTCTCCGGCTATGTCGAGGGCATCCTGAAGCCCATTGTACAAAGAACCCCCAGCTTTTGTCGCGACACTATAGACTTCCTACAGAAACTCAACACACATAGAGCAGTTGAACCAGGAGCACTCCTCGTCACAATGGATGTCTCGGCACTCTACACCAGCATCCCCCACGATGATGGCATTGCTGCAACGGCCTCAATACTCAACGCCGACAACTGCCAGTTTCCAGATGCAATTTTACAACTCATCCGCTTCATCCTGGACCACAATGTCTTCACCTTCGACAACCAGTTCTTCATCCAGACACACGGAACAGCCATGGGGACCAAATTCGCACCTCAATATGCCAACATCTTCATGCACAGGTTCGAACAAGACTTCTTCACCGCACAGGACCTTCAACCGATGCTAAACACTAGATACATCGATGACATTTTCTTCCTTTGGACTCATGGTGAACAATCACTGAAACAACTATATGATGACATCAACAAGTTCCATTCCACCATCAGACTCACCATGGACTACTCTCCGGAATCAGTTGCATTCTTGGACACACGCATCTCCATTAAGGACGGTCACCTCAGCACCTCCCTGTACCGCAAGCCCACGGATAACCTCACGATGCTCCACTTCTCCAGCTTCCACCCTAAACACGTTAAAGAAGCCATCCCCTACGGACAAGCCCTCCGTATACACAGGATCTGCTCGGATGAGGAAGATCGCAACAGACACTTCCAGACGCTGAAAGATGCCCTCATAAGAACAGGATACGGCGCTCGACTCATCGATCGACAGTTCCGACGCGCCACAGTGAAAAACTGCATCGACTTCCTCAGAAGACAAACACGGGACACGGTGGACAGAGTACCCTTCGTCGTCCAGTACTTCCCCACACCGGAGAAGCTACGGCATCTCCTCCGGAGCCTTCAACATGTCATTGATGAAGACGAACATCTCGCCAAGGCCATCCCCACACCCCCACTTCTTGCCTTCAAATAACCGCACAACCTCAAACAGACCATTGTCCGCAGCAAACTACCCAGCCTTCAGGAGAACAGTGACCACGACACCACACAACCCTGCCACAGCAACCTCTGCAAGACGTGCCGGATCACCGACACGGATGCCATCATCTCATGTGAGAACACCATCTACCAGGTACACGGTACCTACTCTTGCAACTCGGCCAACGTTGTCTACCTGATACGCTGCAGGAAAGGATGTCCCGAGGCATGGTACATTGAGGAAACCATACAGACGCTATGACAACGGATGAATGAAAAGCGCTCGACAATCACCAGGCAAGACTGTTCTCTTCCTGTTGGGGAGCACTTCAGCAGTCAAGGGCATTCAGCCTCTGATCTTCAGGTAAGCGTTCTCCAAGGCGGCCTTCACGACACACGACAACGCAGAGTCGCTGAGCAGAAACTGATAGCCAAGTTCCGCACACATGAGGACGGCCTAAACCGGGATGTTGGGTTTATGTCACACTATCTGTAACCCCCACAGCTTGCCTCCTGGACTTGCAGAATCTCACTGGCTGTCCTGGCTGGAGACAATACACATCTCTTTAACCTGTGCTTAATGCTCCCTCCACTCACATTGTCTGTATGTTTAAGACCTGGTTGGCTGTAGAGATTCGCATTCTAATCAGTATTCTGTAACTTGATTTTGTGTCTCCGTATGCCCTGTTTGAGAGCAGATATCCACTCCATCTGACAAAGGAGCAGCGCTCCAACAGCTAATGGCATTTGCTACCAGATAAACCTGTTGGACCTTAACCTGGTGTTGTTGAAACTCTTACTGTGTTTACCCCAGTCCAACGCCGGCATCTCCACATCATTAGCTAAAACAGCATTGATTCTCTCTCTCCGGAAAGGCAATTTCCAAACAGGCAACAATTCTAAACAGTCTTGGGAAAAGTCAGGATCACTTCATGGTTGACATTCTATGTTGACATTCCAAAGTTGGCAGGATGGTGTTTGTGAATCCCCTTATCTATGTAAGTGTTTAGAAACAGTCAGGAAATTACCCTCCGCATGATTTAAACTAAAAAGCTGACCTCGAGCAGGGTGACAAGCAATGGAGGGAGGTGACAACCCTGACTTTTGGGTACTTTTGCTGTATCCATAGGTCAGAGGGGTTTTAATAGATGATTGACACTGGGAAGCCAGCAGCCCCCAGAAAAAGTGTATATTAACAAGTGCTCCAGGGCAAGGAGTCCTTATCAGGCAGCAGTACTCTTTGGGCAGCTGCCTTCTTCAGATGGAAGATGGACCACAGGAGGAGGGGGAAGACCAAGGGAAAATTCCCTAACAAATCCACTAGAGAGCAGAATGCTGCTGTCACAAGCTACAGCGATCAACAAACTCTGAGCAACCGTCTATTCGTTCACTGGGATTGATACACCACTCTGAACCGTCACGGGTCGTATACTTTTCTGTCTAATTAATTAATGCATCATATCTAAACTTGCTTCTAATAAACTATCTTAAAATTACTCATGAATGGTTGACTACCTATCTTCGGTATCTGTGGTCCCCGAATCCAAAATCTTACATTACTGCCCTTTAGCATCAACCTAGATCATTGCCTGACATTCTGCAGGGCTTCTCTTGATATTTCACGAATCTCTACAGTGCAGAAGGAGGCCATTGAGCCTGCACCGATCACAATCCCACCCAGTCCCTAACCCCGTAACCCCACATATTTACTCTCCTAATCCCCTGATGCTAGGGTCAATTTAGCATGGCCAATCAACCTAACCTGCACATCTCTGGACTGTGGGAGGAAACAGGATTACCCGGAGGAAACCCACGCAGACACGGGGAGAATGTGCAAACTCCACACATTCAGTGACCTGAGGCCAGAATTGAACCCAGTTCCCTGGCGCTGTGAGGCAGCAGTGCTAATCACTGTGCCACCATGCAGGCTTGGTGGAAGATTGGTGGAATCCCTGGTAAAACAATGTAAATGTTCGCTAACATGTTCATCCAGTTTTTGATTAAAGTTATGGAGAGGGAGAGAACCCTCTGGTTAGGAGCAGAATTTATTGAATGATGACTAAAAAAACAAAAAGTAGGAGTTAATGGAAGTTTCTCGAGTTGGCAAAAGTGAAAGTGGTATCTGGCAGGAAGCGCTGTTGTTCATCATATACTCAGATATTGAAAATATTGTGCTGAAATTTGCAGATGACAAAATGAAGGGTATTGCTACGGGTTATCCAACCTTTTCACGTGAGGGCTCACATTTCATTTTTAAAAATTCTTTTTTATGCACGGAGCTGATGAGCAAATTTCAGAAAGCTAAAATTTGGCACAACATTAAACAGGAATGTTAAAAAATGTCAAAGCAATACATTGACAATTTTTAAAAAAAATTGATAAAAATGGTCATTAAAAAGTGTCAAGCAGCACAGTTAACCCGTAAAACATTTTTTGCTTCTTCACTTAAGAAATGGAGCAAGAGAAACAGATGAGGCCCCAAGTTCCAGACACCAAGGAAGGGGTGGGGACCAGAGCTGAGCTAAGGTGTTGGGTTTAACTGACACAGAGCTTGTGTTCACCTCTGGCAGCACACACTCTAAGCTGGCCTTGGCAAAATTCATACAAGCATGGGGGTTGGAAGCGCTTCGCCTTTCAGTTTGGGTTTTCCTCCTCTCTCCGCCTACTTTATGGATTACTTTTTGGGGAGGGAAGGAGGAAGAGGGGAAGTCCTTTTCGGGCAAATGTCCAGTCGCAGGGTGAGCGCTCTCAAACTCCAACACACACAAACACACTTACTTCCCACCTGAGCCAAGAGGTTTGGATATTTTACCCACTGAGGTTGAATTCAAGACTGCTGTGAGGTGGTAGGTAAGTGGGCAGAATGGATGGGGTAGTAGTTGGGTTAATTGGAAGATGGGTCAGGGGGTAATTGGGTCAAGGGGCTGTTGTGTCAAGGGGTTGGTTGAATTAGGAGGTAGTTGGGTGTTCAGGGGTGTAGTTGCGTTGTTGCTGGTTGTCAGGTCGGTTTGGGAGAGTTATCTGGAAGTAGTTGGGTGTTTTGGGGAGTATTCGTATCAGGTCAGGGGGATCGTAGGGGCCTCAGTGGTGGTGATTGGGAGTTAGTTGTGCAGTTAGCCAGATGAATTTGTCCAACATTTCCTGGTTAACTATGCAGGTAACTTGCATTGAATTGTCCTGATTCTGTGACTCAAATTCAAGAGTTGGAGGCATTCGCAGCAGGTCCCTGGGGAAGCAGCTGGGGAATTTCACACCAGAAGTTGAAACTTCCGGGCAACTTCCAAGGAGGCTCATGCATCAGGCCTTCCACAGAGTTCCAATGCACAGCTTCAACTTTACGTTTGGCCTCCCATGAATCAGAGACTGGAAGATTTGGCTCCTTGTTGTTAATTTCTTCTTTAGGGATCATTTGGTAAACTTGCTTACTTTGGTCTATGGTCCTCCCACAAAGATCATAACAGAATTTGATAGGATGCATGTGATGGAACTGTTTCCATTTGAGGGCGTGTCTAGAACAAGGAACATAAATATAAGAAAGCCATCAACAAATCAAATAAATAATTTTGGAGGAATTTATTCAGACACAGAGAAGTGAAAATGAGAAACTTATTGCCACTTGAAGCAGATAGCAGTGACTAAATGAGGCTTGATGCATATGTGAGGGTGAAGGGAATGGCGTGTTGGGGAAGAGGTGCTCTGTAGGATGAAATAGAGAGATTGGATGAGGCTTGTGATGAGAATAAACACTGGCATGGGCTATTTGGATCAAATAGTTTGTTACAGTGTTGTACATTCTATATAAATTCTCCAGATGTGTTTACATACAGGGGTGGAGCTTCGTAGAATCATAGAAACCCTACAGTGCAGAAAGAGGCCATTTGGCCCATCGAGTCTGCACCGACCACAATCCCACCCAGGACCTACCCCCATATCCTTACATATCTACCCGCTAATCCCTCTAACCTACGCATCTCAGGACACTAAGGGGTAATTTTAGCATGGTCAATCAATCTAACCCGCACACCTTTGGACTGTGGAAGGAAACCGGAGCACCCAGAGGAAACCCACGCAGACACGAGGAGAATGTGCAAACTCCACACAGACAGTGACCCAAGCCGGGAATCGAACCCGGGTCCCTGGAGCTGTGAAGCAGCAGTGCTAACCACTGTGCTACCGTGCCACTTAAATCAGTAAATCTCTGACACAGGGATGAGAGTGCTATCATTGAGACAGAAGACAATGGTTGCACTTCAACCCTCATTGTTGGTTCTAGCCTGTCCAAACTCATATGTAAACAATGCAGCCACGTGGGTGCAGTAATCAAAGGCTTCTGGTACTTGTGGTGAAACCATAGATAGAAAAATTGAACATAAAAGTAGAGAGAAAAAAGCCTTATATTTATTTTCTACATCTGGTAAAAAGGAAAATAACTACCATTTTGGTCATCTCCACTCAGGATTGGTGTGAGACACTACAGCTGGGATTCTCCTGGCTCGCTGTGCAGCTTGCGTGAGGTCCAGCCAGGCTCCCAGATGCTTTTTTTAAAAAACGCAATCAGCTCCGCACTGGAAATCGCCAATTGCCATTTAACATTTCCATATGATTAGCAGGCCTGGGACAGTATTCGCCGGGCCTGCTAGCTTCCAGCTCCCCCCCCCGCCCCATCTCTTTCCTCTCCTGGAAATGCTTCTCACCAGTGGGGTTTACAACTGCTCCCTACTAATGGGGGACAGGCATCCTCACCTTTTGGGTGCGGCGGGGGCCATTGAGGCCCCCCCTGGGAGGTTGGGGACAAGGGGGTACCCCTTGGGCTGTGCCAGCCTGGCACCTTGGCTCTGCCCAAGGAGCACCCTGGCACTGCCCGTCACGTACCTTGGCACTGCCCACTGGGAAGAGACAAGAGGTGGAGCAAGAGCAGCAAGGCATACTGGGGGCAGGGCCCATTGGGGAGTGATCGGTGGGGGGGACCCATTGCCACTCTGCAAGTGGAATTGGTGGGGGAAGAGAGTGAGGGGTTGATCGGAGCTGGCCATCAGGGAGTGGGGTGGGGAGAGGTGGGGTAGATCAGGGCTAGCCCATGGGGGAGAGGTGGGGTAGATCGGGGCTGGCCCATGGGGGAGATCGGGGCTGGCCTGGGGGCAGGGTCCAGTAGGCCAGCGATTGGGGATGGGGGAGGTCTGGAAGGCCAGTGATCAGGGGGGTTCCAAGGAAGGCCATGATTGGAGGCCAGTGAACAGGAGGCCGGCAATGGTGGGGGCCAGTGCTTATGCGTCCATCTCTGCATGACAGATCAGCACATGTGCAGTGGCCTGCTCAACACTATGCTACCCACCACTTTTCAGCGGCACTCTGTATTGTTCAGTGTCGGGGATTTGTTCAGGTAAGTACGCCCAAAAAACAGGTGGGAAATACTTCCGTTTTCCCACCTGTTGGGCACTTAGCTATGTTTTGGGAGAATTCTGGCCAACATTTAAAAAAATTATTTCATTGCTAGCTAGGCCAGCATTTATTGTCCATCCTAATTGCCCTTGAGGAGGTGGTGATATGTTGACTTTTTGACCTGCTGCAGTCTGTGTGACATAGGTACACCCAATGTGCTGTTAAGAAGGGAGTTTCAGTATTTTGAATTGTGAAGCAATGGCAATATATTTCTAAGTAAGAAGTTTAACAACACCAGGTTAAAGTCCAACAGGTTTATTTGGTAGCAAAAGCCTTAAAGCCTTCTTAAACTTCTTACTGCGTTTACCCCAGTCCAACGCCGGCATCTCCACATCAATATATTTCTAAGTCAGGATAGTATGTTGCTTGAAGGGGTACTTGCAGGTAGTGGTGTTCCCATGCTTGAGCTGTCATTGTCCTTCTAGTTGGTACAGATCATGGGTTTGGAAAGTTCTGTTGAAGGAGCCTTGGTGTATTGTGGCACTGCAACTTGTGTTTGGTACACACTGCTGCCACTGATCCACCACCTTAAGGGGCCAATCAAGCGGGCTGCTTTGTCCTGGATGGTGTCGAGCTTCTTGAGTGTTTTTGGAACTGCATTCATCCAGGCAAGTGGAGAATATTCCATTATACCCCTGACTTGTGCCTTGTAGATGATAGACAGTTTTTGGAGAGTCAGTAGGTGGGTTACTAACTGCAGAATTCCCACCCTGTGATCTGTTCTAGCAGCCACAGCATTTATATAGCTGGTCAAGTTCAGTTTCTGGTCAATGATAACCCCCAGAGTGTTGATAGTGGGGGATTCAAAAATGGTAATGCGATTGAATGTCAAAGAGAGATGGATAGATTCTCTTTGTTGGAGATGGCCATTGCCTGGAACCTGTGTGGTATGAATGTTATTTATTACTTTCCATCCCAAGCCTGGATATTGTCCAGGTCTTGCTTAATAGGAACACGGACTACTTCAGAATCTGAGTCGTCGTGAATGGTGCTGAACATTGTGTAATCATCAGCAAACACCCCCACTTCTGACCTTATGATGGAGGGCAGGTCCTTGATGAAGCAGCTGAAGTTGGGCCCACCCTGAGGAACTCTTGAAGTGATTTCCTGAATTTATAAGACACAGTTAAATTCAGTACAGATCATCATAATGATTCAAACACTAAAAGTTCATACTTATCTTGTTGACACATCAACAACAACTTACCAGCCTGCTTCAATTAACTGACATCTTCTACCACCTGAGGAAAAGAAAAAGGAGATGGGCTCATCTCATGTAAATTTCCTGTTTTAATAACTTGCATTTATATCATTTCTTCATCATAGTGCAATATTCCAAGACACTTCAAAGGAATGTTATCAAACTCCGAGTCACATAAGGAGATGTTAGGACAGGCAAATTTGATCACAGAGGTAGATTACAAGAAGTGTCTGAAAGAGGGGTGGTAAAGAGGCAGAGAGGTTTTGGGAGGGAATTCCAGAGCTTAGGCTTTAAACAGTTGACGGCAAGGTTGCCAATGGAGGGTTGATGTAAATCAGTAGTGCACAAGTGACCAAAAGTGGAGGAATGCAGAGATCTTGTAGGGCAATAGAGATGGAGGAGATTACAGTGCTTGAAATGTGTCCTAAGTGGAGAAGAGGATGCAGAGATGATTTGCTGAAATTGTACCAGAGATGAAGGAATTCAGTACCAAGAGTAGAGAAGCTAGGATTGTTCACAGAGCAAAGAAGATTAAAAAAGAAATTTCAAAGTGTTCAGAATTAAGAGTGATTTTGATAATGTAGGAAGGGAGAAAGGGCAAAGCTGATAACCAGAGTACACAGAATTAAGATAATTAGCAAAAAAAGTAATGTAAAAGATGATAATTTTTTAAACTCGAGTTATGATATGGAATATGTTGCCTGAAAGCAGATACAATAGTAACTTTCAAAAGAGAATTCGATATCTGTCCTTGAAAAGGAGACATTTGCAGTATTATGTACAAAAGGGCAGGAGGGTGGACCTCTTTCAGAGAACTAATATAGGATATGATGGGCTCCCCATCTGTGCTGTAAGATTCTAGGAACTTTCAATGAGGACTGCAGCAAAATATCAGTATGGTTTACATTTGGGAATTAGCTGACCAGCAGCAGCTATTAATATAAACTTACATTTGCAGTGTAAATGGAATGTGATAGAGCTGGAAAGGAACGAGTATGTTGGCCACGTGGAAGGTGCAAGGATGTGAATGAAGTAGAGGGGAGATGAGGAAATAAGGAAAACTCAAAGCTCTGGATGTCCGTCTGCTACGGCCATGCTTTCTTAAAATGCAAATGTTTTCTTGTCTTGATTTGAGCCAAAAGTAACACATATTGCAGGAAAGTTTTACAAAGTATTTACTGCAGTAACGGCAGATAAATATTTGGCTTCAAGAAGAAAAAAACCTAGAGAAAATAAGATACTTTGAATGAATAGAACTTTTTATTGCTCTGGTCATGATGTAATACAACGTAAATGACAAGTGGAAATTCCTTTCTCATTAGCTTCAGCAGGTTTAGTTGATTCTACAGTCAGCGACAGACCTGAAATGTAAAAATAGCACAAAGGCCTTATGATATGAAATGGTAGTTCAGCAAGTAAATGCCTTGCAAGTGAGTCATACAGGCCAGAAAAGTCCCAGCTTTAAACCCCAAATTTTGTGCTTGAACTACCTGATCTTAGTTAGAAAAACTTGCATTTATATAGCATATTTCATGATCTTGGGACATTCCAAAATGCTTCACAACTACTTAAGTACATAGTCACTTTTGCAAAATAGAAAATGTGGCAGCCAATTTGCATGTAACAAGGTTCCTCAAACAGAAATGAGGGAATTCAGTACCAAGAGTAGAGAAGCTAGGATTGTTCACAGAGCAAAGAAGATTAAAAAAGAAATTTCAAAGTGTTCAGAATTAAGAGTGATTTTGATAATGTAGGAAGGGAGAAAGGGCAAGGCTGATAACCAGAGTACACAGAATTAAGATAATTAGCAAAAAAAGTAATGTAAAAGATGAGAATTTTTAAAACTCGAGTTATGATATGGAATATGTTGCATGAAAAGAGACATTGATAGGATGCAGAGCTGGGCCGAAAAATGGCAGATGGATTTTAACACTGATAAGTGCGGGGTGATTCATTTTGGTAGGATAAATTTGAATGCAGATTACAGGGTCAACGGCAGGGTTCTGAGGAATGTGGAGGAACAGAGAGATCTTGGGGTTCATATCCACAGATCTCTGAAGGTTGCCACTGAAGTGGATAGAGCCGTGAAGAATGTGTTAGCATTTATTAACAGGGGGTTTGAGTTTAAGAGCCGTGGGGTTATGCTGCAACTGTACAGGACCTTGGTGAGACCACATTTGGAATATTGTGTGCAGTTCTGGTCACCTCACTATAAGAAGGATGTGGAAGCATTGGAGAGAGTGCAGAGGAGATTTACCAGGATGCTGCCTGGTTTGGAGGGTAGGTCTTATGAGGAAAGGTTGAGGGAGCTAGGGCTTTTCTCTTTAGAGCGGAGGAGGACGAGAGTGACTTAATAGAGGTTTATAAGATGATAAGGGGGATAGATAGAGTGGACATTCAGAGACTATTTCCTCGGGTGAATGTAGCTGTTACTCGGGGGCATAACTATAAGGTTCATGGTGGGAGATATAGGAGGGATGTCCGAGGTAGGTTCTTTACTCAGAGAGTGGTTGGGGTGTGGAATGGACTGCCTGCTGTGATAGTGGAGTCGGACACTTTAGGAATTTTCAAGCGGTTATTGGCTAGGCACATGGAGCACACCAGGTTGATAGGGAATGGGATAGCTTGACCTTGCTTTCAGACAAAGCTCGGCACAACATCAAGGGCCGAAGGGCCTGTACTGTGCTGTACTGTTCTATGTTCTAGAAATGTGGTAATAGTCAGACTGTTTTAGTGATGTTAGTTAAGAGATAAATATTGGCCACGATGATGGGAAGAACTTTGCTGGTCTTCTTTGAAATAATGTCATAGGATCCTGTACATCGGCCTGAGATGGCAGATGGGGCCTGTTTCATCTAATTGACAATAGGGTTAGCATGGCTTTGAATGGCACTGGTTTGATAGCAAGTTGGCTGCATTAATTACGTAGCCAAAGGGAAAATTGGGTAAAAAAATAAAGGGGATTGAGGGAAGAAGCGGGATTGAACCTACAGAAAATCAATTGCCCATTTTGTTTTTAAATTTTTCAGTGACGTCTATCTATTTCAAAAGTCAACACAGAAGGCAGCACATTCCTTCAATTTATTTCTCTCCTCTAGACATTGATTCAAAGTTGCAGGTGGTGAACATGTGGAATATTTGCAAGGGAGGTTGATGGCATCAGAAAATTCAGAAGAGAGAATGATAGTTTTCAGGGTATAATAGGTATAGTATAGTAATTTTGAATTTTGGAACTCCAGATGTACTGTAATAGTCTGGTTGGGTTTAGTCCCATGGGTTACAAGCCATCGATCAAAACCTTCATTTCTCAACTGAGGCACCGAGTAACAACACACCCTGCATCACGTTCAGATTTATCACATTCAAAATCTATCCTAACTTAGCCGACATCTGAAGACATGGACTTCTCATCAGGGGCCAGTGGATGGCAGTGAGAAATGTGAAGCTGGACAATTTTTGCTTCTACCCCATAGCTCAGGGACACTGAAGCTAACCAAAGCTCCCCACCACAATTCCAGTTGAGATCAACCTAGTAGTATTGTCACTGGACTATTAATCCAGAAACTCAGCTAAAGTTCTGGGGACCCGGGTTCGAATCCCACCATGGCAGGTGATGGAATTTGAATTCAATTTTTAAAATCTGGACATAAGAATCTACTGATGACCATGAATTGTCAGAAAAACCCATCTGGTTCACTAATGTCCTTTAGGAAAGGGAATCTGCCGTCCTTACCTAGTCTGGCCGACAAATGACTCCAGAGCTACAGCAACGTGGTTGACTCTCAACTGCCCTCCAAGGGCAACAAGGAATGGGCAATAAATGCTGGCCAGCCAGCAACACCCATGTCCCACGAATACCAAGAAAATAGGTTCCAAGCCTATTAAGGAGCCATGTAGATTAATAAATGCTTGCTTGTAGCCATTCACATGTTGGTTTGCAATGCCAAAACAACTCTTTATGCTACTGCAAAAACAGAGGGACATGGTCAAAAAGAGGTTTTTTTAAACACGTCTCTATTTCTGGTGTGCAGTAAACATCTCTGGACAGGAATACAGATATAAATGGTGTCATTACAGGCAGTCCCAACCCTGTACCACACATTGTGTGTCTGTGTGTGTGTCTATGTATGTGTGTCTGTCTGTGTGCATGTGTGGCAAAGACAGATATTTGATAGAAAAACACATCAGTATGAGAGCGAAGTATTGAAAGGCAGTTTATGAGCGCAGAAACAGCTTTCTCTAGATTGGTGCAGACTGAAGGCAGCCTCGGATATCAAAGGCAACTCTGTGACTGGGTGGATACTGAAATGTGGCCCCCAGTATGCAATCATGTTCACATCCCAGCATAATGGCCTGCCTTATTGCAGCAACTTTATTTTTCACCATGTTCCATTTTCACTCTCCTTCAGATTTGGACCTCCAAAGGGATAACAAGGACTGATCACTTTATATAAAAGGGAAACTCACAACAATTTTTAAACCAAATGAAATGGACTCAAAACAAGACTAAACAGGTTTTCTAGTTTCTGGAGGCCAGGCAACGCATTAAATAAACATATCCCAGCATTTCCACAAATTCACCTGAGTCTTAAAAACTACTTGGAAAAATGAACACAGAGCCAGCCACTAAAATATAATCATTAAAAACAGAAAATGTTACAAATATGTAGTAGATCTGGCAGCATTTGTGTGTAGAAAAAGAGTTATGTTTCGGGGTTGTGACCTTTCATCAGAACGAGGAAAAGTTGGAAATGTAATAGGTTTCGAGCAAGTCAAAAGGGGGTGGATGAGAAGAACAAAAGGGAAGGTCTATGATAGGGTGGAAGACAGGAATTATTAAATGGCATAACATTTAATGGTGAAGCAAAAGCTGTGTTTAAAGGGACAGTTAATGATAGGATGGCTGCCATCTTCACGCAGCGTAAAGGAAATAAGAGAAAAAAATAAACTATCGAGAAACATGAAACAAATGGGATGGAAGTTATGGTCTAAATTGGATGAACTCAATTTTGAATCCAGAAAGTTGCAGAGTGTGCAGTTGAAAGATGAGATCCTTTTTCTCAAGTTTGCATTGAACTTCATTCAAATAGTGCATAGGCCAAGAGTAGAAAGATCAGAGTTGAAGCAAGGTGGAAAATTAAAAATGACAGGTAACTGGAGTTCAGGGTCCTTCTTTCGAACTGAATAGAGTTATTTTACAAAGCATTCACACAGTCCATGTTTGGTCTCCCCACTGTAGAGGACACCACATTGTGAGTTGCAAATACAATAAACCAGATTGAAAGGAGTACAAGTAAACTTACATTTCACTTTGAATGAGAGTTTGTGACCTTGGACAGTGAGAAGGGAAGAGGTAAAAAAAGCAGGTGTTGTATCTGCTGTGCTTGAAGGGAAAATGCTGTAGGAAAGGGAGAGAGTATTGGGAATGACTGTGGAGTGGAACAAGTAACAGTCTCTCTGGAATGCTGAAAGTGGAGTGGAGGTGAAGATTTGTTCATGCTAAAGATGTGGCAGGAATGGTGATGGATGATACATTGGATATGGAGGCTAGTGGGGTAGAAGGGGAGAACAAGGGGACATTGTTGTGGTTCTGGGAAGGAGGAGGAGGGCTGAGAGCATGAATAGAACAGGCACACTTGAGAATCTTGTGAACCAAGCTGGGCAAATACCCTCAGTTGAAGGACTAAAATATCAGCAATCTGTAACAACATGCATTATATCTACAGTCATTTAAGTCAAATAAGCCAAACTCAGATGAGAGAAGAGACCTGACCTGACCCAAGAATCCTTGGAAAGGACAGGGGAGGAGGGTCTGGGTCTTCACCATTCAATCTTTGCATGCAGAACTAAGTATTCAAACTTTAAAATTTATCAGGGCACGATCTTATGACCTTGTTGTGTCTGTCGATTGGCGTGGTGGAGTCGTAAGATCGCATGAGAACATGAAACTAAAAATGCGCCCACTTTCCTGCTGATTTCCATCTATGTGTGGCTTTTGCTACCAAATAAACCTGTTGGACTTTAACCTGGTGTTGTTAAACTTCTTACTGGGATTTCCATCTAACCAGACACTTTTTCCGGGTGTGATGAGGATCGCGCCCAAAAGAGGTGAGATGTCAGTTTGCATGCATTTGCATTCATTTCGATATCATTAGCGAGTTTGGCATGCAATCATTCCTCCCTCACTCAACCACCTTGTCAGCAAGATGTCACTCCAGCGAGAAAAACACCTGCCCTATAAAAATCGGTTTCAGGCGCAGCAGTGATGAAGGTGAGCGAGGAGGTGCGTACCACTGAGCACCAACCCCCAGGGTGTAAGGAGGGGCTTTTGTTGCGGCTATGATGGGAGGGCTTGCATGGGTGTGGGGGTTCATGCCGTGCTGGGGGTCCTGAGCTCGGGGCTCAGCGTTATATGCATTCCCCCTTGGCTGCTGAGCGAACCCCAAGGGGTTGCTTATGAGGGCAGCTCCTTACCCCATTGATGTCACCATGTTCACCCTTTCATCTGTCTGTTACACAGGCTCTCTGGCTGCCTGCTGACATTACATCACAAGCCCCATTAATACAAACAAGCAGCAGGTCCGTTAGCTTCTGCTCCAAACAAGGGAGCTCTGCAGCTGTTAATACAGCTTCTCACTGCATGGATTCTGCAGTGCTGCCCTCGATGGGAACCCATCCCGTGATAATCACGAGGTGTCCCTCCCCACCTCTGTCTGAACTGCAAGCCATTCCTGGAAGATACTGCACCAGACATCCAGGTGTATGCACCCATGTCTATGCTTCTAGGGTTCCCAATGGGGACCTCCGCACAACCTGCTCTCCATGCCACCCATGGTGAAGATGCAGTGACGGTTGCTAACCCACCAACAAGAGGTTATCCACTTTGGAAGGAATAATAGTAAAATGGACTCTTATTTAAACGGTGAAAAATTACAACATGCTACTGTGCAGAGGGACCTGAGGGTCCTTGTGCATGAATCACAAAAACTCAGCTTGCAGGTTGATGCGCGATATAACTCACGAGGGTAGAGATGCTCAAGGAAATAAAGGCTTTTATTTACTATTACAATGAAGCTACCATATATAGTACACGATCCCAGACTGAGGGGTCCCAGACAGAGCAGTGACCTTTATACCTCTCCCAGGAGGCGGAGCCCGACTGGGATGTACCATAATAACTATAATACAGGTAGAACAGCCCAACCCTAACCCCAACAGTAACAAGTAGAACAACCCAACCCTAACCCCAACAGCAACATATATACAGACTCATAGTACTGGCCAGACCCTGGCTCAGTACTACCTGGTGGGGACCAACGATGGTTCACCACATTCACCCCTCCTTTGAAGACAAAGGCCGGCGGGGTACAAAAAAAAACACAGAATAATTTGTCATCAGTCTATAAGTTCAGACGGTCAGGGGGACCGCAACGTCGTTGTGACCTCCTCAACACCGGCGATGACACCGGAGTAGGCACTCGCGGTGGCGTTCTCCCCAAGGCGATGTCCAACGGTTCCTCCACTGTCTCACGGGCCGGTTGACCCCGAGGTGATGACAATCCGTTGAGTTCAGACATGCCTTGAAGTGGCGACCATCTCCTGGACTCAGGCAAGCTGTACACGGGAGTAAAAGGGTTAAGTGATGGTCCCGATGCTGCCCGCGCCGTGTCAGGAGGGGAAACAATAGTTGGGGGATCTCTAACAGGAGGTATGGGAGCGACAGGGGTCCCCTGCTGGCGCCAGGTCTCGAATCGAGACCGTGTCCTCTCACCCATCAGGGTATGCCACATAGGCATACTGAGGGTTGGCGTGGAGGAGATGGACCTGTTCAACCAAAGGGTCGGACTTGCGGGCCCTAACATGTCGCCGCAGGAGGACAGGTCCTGAGTACGTCAACCAAGACGGTAATGAGGTCCCAGAGGAAGACTTCCGAGGGAATGAAAACAGCCTCTCATGGGGAGTAGCGTTGGTTGCCGTACACAGGAGTGAGCGTATGGAGTGGAGTGCATCAGGGAGCACCTCTTGCCAACGGGAGACTGGAAGGCTTTTTGACTTCAACGCCAGTAAGACAGCCTTCCAGACTGTAGCATTCTCACGTTCCACCTGTCCGTTACCCCTAGGGTTGTAGCTCGTGGTTCTATTAGAGGCAATCCCGTATGAGAGCAGGTATTGCCTCAAGTCATCGCTCATGAACGACGAGCCCCTATCGCTGTGGATGTAGCAGGGGTACCCGAACAGGGTGAAAAGATCACGAAATGCCTTGATAACCGTGGCAGCGGTTGTATCAGAGCAGGGAATGACAAAAGGGAATCTCGAGTACTCATCAATGATGTTGAGGAAGTACACATTCCGATCTGTCGAGGGAAGGGGGCCCTTAAAGTCCACACTCAGTCTTTTGAAGGGACGAGTGGCCTTAACGAGTTGTGCCCTGTCAGGTCGGTAAAAGTGCGGTTTGCATTCCGCGCATACCCGGCAGCTTCTAGTTATGGACCTGACATCCTCCACCGAGTAGGGTAGATTCCGGGCTTTTACGAAGTGGTAGAGCCGAGTGACCCCTGGATGGCAGAGGTCATTGTGGAGAGCCTGCAAACGGTCCTCCTGCATACTGGCGCATGTTCCACGCGACAGGGCATCCGAGGGCTCGTTGAGTTTCCCTGGACGATACATGATGTCGTAATTATAGGTGGAGAGTTCGATTTTCCACCTCAAGATCTTGTCGTTCTTGATCTTGCCCCGTAACGTGTTATTGAACATGAACGCCACGGACCGCTGGTCCGTGATCAGGGTGAACCGTTTTCCCGCCAAGTAATGGCGCCAATGCCGGACGGCCTCCACAATGGCCTGGGCCTCCTTTTCCACCGCTGAATGTCGAATTTCGGGGCCTTGGAGGGTGCGAGAAAAAAAGGCGACGGGCCTGCCCGCCTGGTTAAGTGTGGCGGCCAGGGCGAAATCAGATGCATCGCTCTCCACCTGAAAGGGGATGGACTCATCGACAGCGTGCATCGTGGCTTTCGCGATGTCGGCTTTTAGTTTATCAAAGGCCAAATGAGCCTCTGGTGCTAGGGGAAAAGGGGTAGACTTGATGAGCGGACGGGCTTTGTCCGCGTAATTGGGAACCCACTGTGCGTAGTAAGAGAAGAAGCCTAAGCATCTTCTCAGTGCTTTTGTGCTAGTGGGCAGGGGAAGTTCAAGGAGGGGACGCATACGGTCTGGATCAGGGCCGATGACCCCGTTTTCCACCACGTATCCGAGGACGGCTAGGCGGCGCGTACGAAATACACACTTCTCCCTGTTGTAGGTCAGATTCAGGCAAGATGCAGTGCATAGGAATTTAAGGAGATTGGTATCGTGGTCCTGCTGGTCATGGCCGCAGATGGTGACGTTATCCAGGTACGGGAAGGTAGCCCGCAGTCTGTTATGGTCTACCATTCGGTCCATAGCATGCTGGAAGACCGAGACCCCATTGGTGACACCAAAAGGAACCCTTAGAAAATGGTACAAGCGACCATCCGCCTCAAAAGCTGTGTATTGTCGGTCCTCTGGGCGAATGGGGAGCTGGTGGTAGGCAGACTTTAGGTCGATGGTGGAGAACACCCGGTACTGCGCAATCTGATTGACCATGTCAGATATGCGCGGGAGGGGATACGCATCCAGCTGCGTGTATCTATTAATGGTCTGACTATAGTCAATGACCATCCGGGGTTTGTTCCCACTCTTGACCACCACGACCTGCGCTCTCCAAGGACTAGCGCTTGAGGAGCCGCTGAACCTCAGATCAAATGAAGATCCGATCCTCAGCGCTGTAACGCCTACTCTTAGTCGCGATGGGCTTGCAGCCTGGCACAAGATTCTGGAATAGGGAGGGTGTGGTAATCTTCAGCGTCGAGAGGCTACAGGCGGGGCGCGTTGGGCAATTTGGAGGCTGCTGTTCTCCCACTGAAAGCGGAGGGAGTGGCCCACCGTACTGTAGGGTTACACTCTTCAAGTGGACCGTGAAATTTAGTCCGAGGAGTATTGGCGCGCAAAGGTGTGGTAACACCAGGAGCTTGAAGCTCTTGTAAACCGTGCCCTGCATCGTTAAATTTACCACGCAACTCCCTAGCACGGTGACAGACCGGGACCTTGATGCCATCGAAATCGTCTGCTTGACAGGTTGGATCTGGAGGCCACACCGCTTCACAGTGTCTGGGTGAATAAAACTCTCCGTGCTCCTGCTGTCAAACAGACAATAAATCAAGAGTTTGTTTACCTGTATGTCCATCATGGACTTGTCGAGTCTGTGAGGCTTTGCCTGGTCCAGGATGATCGACGCCACCGTTGGTTCGTGAGCGCCACTGCAGGCAGCTGAGATGGATGAAGATGACCCCTGCTGGTCGTTCGTGGTCGGTGCCGACCAAAATGGCTGCTCCCATAGGTCGCACGTGGACGATGGCGCCAAAATCAGCGGCCCCTGGTGGTCACGCGTCTCTTGCGACTCCGTCGTCTGTAATGGCGACGTCCTGGCCTCGCATGTGGAAGAAACCCTCGACAATGCCGACGACGAGGAACCCGGCTCCGGGGAGTCGCACGGCGCACTGCTGTTCCTGGAAGTAAGTTTGGATCGACATACCTTCGAATAATGCCCCTTCTTGCCGCAGGCGGAGCACAACACTGCTTTAGCGGGGCATCGCTGCCGTGTGTGCTTCACTCCCCCACAGAAGTAACACCGCGGGCCGCCTGGAGCTGCTGCCGTCGTCAGGCCCGAGTGTGGGCACGCCATCACGCAGCTTTTCGGACCCGAGGGACGAGGTGGGATCTGCGACTGCTCCTGCCACGCTGTCTCCACGTGGTCTTCGGGATACAACGCTAGGCTTTTGGAGGCCGTCTCCAACGTATCCGCTAGTTCTATCGACTTAGTGAGATCGAGATTACCTTGCTCCAACAGTCGGAGTCGGATATAAGATGATCCGATTCCCGCCACAAACGCATCTCGAGCGAGGTCATTCATGTTCTGGTCTGCCGACACTGCTTTGCAGTTACAGCCCCTGGCTAGCTGTAGAAGCTCGCACGCGTACTGTTCCGTCGTTTCGCCGGGCTGCCGTCGTCGAGTGGCTAAAAGATATCGAGCATGCATCTCGTTTGGCGGTTTAATGTAGCGCTTCTTAAGAAGCTCGAGGGCCCCTTTGTAGTCGGTGGCCGCACAGATCGCTAAATATACAGCGTCGCTTACCCTCGCGTGGAGGACCCGGAGTCTGTTGTCGTCTGTGGTGACCGCTGCGGAGGCTGCGAGGTAGTCCTGAAAACATTTCAACCAGTGGTCGAAGGTGTTAGAGACGCCCGCCGCACGTGGGTCCAGTGTAAGACGTTCGGGTTTTAACATTTGCTCCACACTCTCTGTATCGTTTTCCTTTTTTTTTTAACGACGAGAGTTCAATTAATAATAAATAAAATTGATGCACGATATAACTCACGAGGCTAGAGATGCTCAAGGAAATAAAGGCTTTTATTTACTATTACAATGAAGCTACCATATACAGTACACGATCCCAGACTGAGGGGTCCCAGACAGAGCAGTGACCTTTATACCTCTCCCAGGAGGCGGAGCCCGACTGGGATGTACCATAATAACTATAATTCAGGTAGAACAGCCCAACCCTAACCCCAACAGTAACAAGTAGAACAACCCAACCCTAACCCCAACAGCAACATATATACAGACTCATAGTACTGGCCAGACCCTGGCTCAGTACTACCTGGTGGGAACCAACGATGGTTCACCACACAGGTGCAGCAGGTAATCAAGAAGGCAAATAGAATGTTGGCCTTTATCGCGAGAGGGATGGAGTATAAAAGTAGGGAGGTCATGCTGCAACTGTACAGGGTACTAGTGAGATCGCACCTGGAGTACTGTGTACAATTTTGGTCGCCTTATTTAGGAAAGGATATACTAGCTTTGGAGGGGGTACAGAGAAGGTTCGCCAGGTTGATTCCGGAGATGAAGGGGTTAGCTTATGAGGAGAGATTGAGCAGACTGGGCCTGTACTCATTGGAGTTTAGAAGGTTGAGGGGAGATCTTATAGAGACATATAAGATAATGAAGGGGCTAGACAGGGTAGAAGCAGCGAGGTTATTTCCACTTACAATGGAAACAAGAACTAGGGGGCTTAGCCTCAAAATACGGGGGAGTCAATTTAGAACAGAGCTGAGGAGGAACTTCTTCTCCCAGAGGGTAGTGAATCTTTGGAATTCTCTGCCCAATGAAGCAGTAGAGGCTACCTCGTTAAATGTGTTTAAGTCACAGATAGATTTTTAACCATTAAGGGAATTAAGGGTTATGGGGAGCAGGCGGGTAAGTGGAACTGAACCCACTATCAGATCAGCCATGATCGTATTGAATGGCGGAGCAGGCTTGAGGGGCTAGATGGCCTACTCCTGCTCCTATTTCTTATGTTCTTATTTTCTTATTGAGATGGCGCATGACACCGGGCATGGTGTCGGTTTGCCACTGTCCACATTCAATTGGGACCCGGGTTGCTGGGAAGGAGTGTGGGTCCTGGGATAAATCTCATGGAATTTCTCTCTCTCTCTCAGGACATGCATGTCCTTCGAAGAGTTGACAGACGGCGAGTGCCACCACAGGCTCCGGCTCAGCAAGGAGATGGTATGGTACCTGTGTCAGGTCCTTGCGGACAATGGTACCTCGTGGTACAGGACATCACTCGCTCCTGCTGGTGGTGAAGGTTACGATGGCCCTCTACCTTTACGCAACCGGGTCCTTCCAGGCTGCCACTGGGAAACTCTGGGATTTCCCAGTCTTCAGTCCACAAGTGTATCCGCGAGGTGACAGAAGCCCTGTTTGCCCTGGCCAGTACATCCATTTCGATGTGGGCCAGGCCCATCAGGAAGCCCAGGCTGCAGGCTTTGCCACCATTACTGGGATACTGAAGGTGCGGGGGCAATCTATTGCATGCACATCGCCCTGTGATCCCCAAAACATCAGGCAGCGCGGTTCGAGAAGAGAATTCACTCCTTGAATGTTCAAATGGTCTGAGACCAAAATATGAACTTCATGTATGTGTGTGCACACATCACACAGAGACTGTGCATGATAACTTCATTTTGAATACTTTGACATTCCCGGCCTCTTGAAATGCCAGCCCAGCTGCCGGCATGACTCCTGAGGGACAAGGGCTACCCGCTAGGGACTTGGCTGATGATGCCAGTGGGCCTGCAGGGCACCCACTGCTGGTTCAGTTTGGCGTGAGCGCTTGGAATGCCACACAAGTCAGGGGTATGGCAGTCTGCTGGGGGATGGGGATTGCATATTCGGTGGGCTGAGGGGCCTCTCCCAAGCAGAGTGATGCTCTGAGGCCCTCTGGGTCAGGTCAGGATACAGTCATCTATGTGGGAGGCGAATCACAGACCTATTAGTCACAGCTGTGGGTTGCAATAACATTTATTGGTGAAACTAACAGTGCAATAACATGAAGTGCTGATACTTAACACTGCTATAAAGCAGCTGGACATGATCACTAACAGTGCCTATTTCCCTAAACCTAACTCACGCAGCTCTTCACCCGTGCTCTCTTGATGACCCTACAACTTCTTAATCTTACCCAGCACTATGTTGACGTGTCTCCCCAGAATGTACATCAGAGGTAGAGGTGGTCAGCTGCGTTCTGTGCCCATGGCTTGTGATGCCCTTGGCAGGCATCTCCTGGAGGGCCGGGACTTGGAGAGCCCTGGCCAATTTTCTGGTGTCATGGACATACCCATGTCACCATTCATTCTGCTTCCCTTGAACTGCACCGGTGTCAGAAAAGGGGGAGTGGGGAGGCCTAGCAACCACCAAAGTCTCCCAGGTGGAAGGCACCAGCATGGGTTCCAGTCCTTCCTCCTCCCTCTGGGTGCCAATGTACCCCTGGGTCACAGTAAGAAGTCTCACAACACCAGGTTAAAGTCCAACAGGTTTATTTGGTAGCAAATACCATAAGCTTTCGGAGCGCTGCTCCTTCGTCAGATGGAGTGGAAATGTGCTCTCAAACAGTGCACAGAGACACAAAATCAAGTTACAGAATACTGATTAGAATGCGAATCCCTACAACCAGACAGGTCTTAAAGGTACAGACAATGTGGGCGGAGGGAGCATTAAACACAGGTTAAAGAGATGTGTATTGTCTCCATCTGACGAAGGAGCAGCGCTCCAAAAGCTTATGGTATTTGCTACCAAATAAACCTGTTGGACTTTAACCTGGTGTTGTGAGACTTCTTACTGGGTCACTCCATGGGATGGTGGAGCAGCTGGACTGAGCTCTAGAAGTACTGGTGTCACCTGGCTCTGCGGGCCTGGAAACCCAACTGTGTTTGCCCCATGGTGTGTGAGCCCGTGGCTAAGGCCCTCTAAGTCTGGCCCAAGGTCTCGATGCCCACAGCAAGAGGCCTCTCTGACAAGGGCCAAGCTCTGCATCCCCTCAGCCATGACCCAGAATGCTCCCAAGGCCCTTGGCCTTGGCCCGCTGAGACTTGAGAATGTTCCCAAGGCCCACAGCCGTGGCCTGCTGTGACTTGGTTGTGGCCCACATGGACTCAGCCATGGTCCACTGTGTCTCGGCCATGGCCTGCAAGGACTCGGCTATGCCTTGGAACTCTGCAGGGGTGGTGATTGGGCTGGGGGGTGAGGCGGGGGTAGCGGTGGGTGCGGGGGAGTCTCTGCAGGGTTTGTGTTAGACGGAGGTGGGGGGGACAATGTCTGTGGTGCGGGTGGGGGGGGGGGGGGGGGGGTGGTGGTGGTGGTGGGGGGCAGGATTGACCAGACCAGCACGAAGGGTGGTTGGCAGGGGGTGGGGAAGAGATCAACATGGGGCAATCAGCAGGGGTGGGAGATCTCCCAGCACACTGGGAGATTGGGGCGCCTGTGTAATGGTGCTCCAAGAGCTCAGCAGCCAACTGCCCTGGTGAGCTCAGGATCCACCCTCCATCCCCCCGCCCCCTCCACTCGCAGCTTGTTCTCTCCCGTTTTCTTACTCATTCGGCCCTTATAATTTCTTCTGGAAGATTGTGCCCTGAGTTTCTGGATTTTTTGATTTGCGCCAAAAAAATTACACTGAGGGGTGTGGTGAGGGCGAGGCTGTTTGAATCCATGCAGTCTTCAGAATATTAGCCTGGAATTAGCTGGAGTTTATTGGAGATACCCAGTCAAATGTGAGGAAGCAGCTGACACCTCAAGGGACTGGGATGGAATAGATATTGGGAGACTGAGAAAATCTAGAAAAAAATTGGATGGCACGATTGAGAAAAGACAGGAGAATGAGAATTCTACTGGCAACACAGAGAACTGATAGTAAAACAAAGCATTACAGAAGCAAGAAAATATATAACAATATTGTAACTTATCTTTTGATGCTGTGCTGGAAAGCAGATGAGCTTAAGTAACACAAGATGCAATTTGCGGGTGCAGCTTGAACATAAGAGGGGTGATTCTCTCAAAAAAATTCTAAGTGTTGAATTGGTGGGAAAACTGGTGTAATTCACAATTGATTTTTCAGTGGGGGTTCACACTCAAATCTCCCACACTCTGTGCAATGCAGAGGCCACAATTGTGACTATCATTAAAAGCTTGGGGGGCGGGCCTATTCACATCAGAGTCTGACAGTTCCAGACTGCTGCGCACGTGCAGTGGCCCCAAACTGTCAGTCTGCAGTTTGCTGGCCAGGACCGTCGCAGTGCTGACCCTCCGCCCCACCATGGCCTGATCGCAGCCCCCACAAGTATTCCCGGGCCAGCCTTGAACCCCCCATCTTGGAGCACCCTGATCTTCAGCCCCCCCCAGCAGTGATGATCCCCCTCCTCCACACCCCCAGCAGACCCCCCCCCCCCCCCGGGAGGCAGACCCCCCCCCACTCCCAGCAGACCACTGCCCCCCCAGCCCGCCCCAATCGTTGGCCTCCCTCCAGCCTCAACTGATCCCCATGTAGAGTGGCAGCGGGAACCCCCACCAATCATCCCTAAGCCCTGCCCACAATAGGCCTTGCCCCCTAGGCTCCGCCCTTTGGCACTGCCTGATGCCTAGTGGGCAGTGCCAAGGTGCCCTCTCGGCATGGGCATTTTGCCCCTTGGGCAGTGCTGGGGCCACAGGCTGGCACTGCCAGGGTGCCCATACCCAGGGGTCACCACCCCCCCCGCCCGATCCCTGGGGGGACCCCGATAGTTCCCCAATTGTGGGGAGCTACTCAAAACCCCGCCAGAGTGAAATACTCCTGACGGGGTGGGAGATGCTTTCGGGCCCAGAGAATTCAGTCCTGGGCCTGATAATGACATTTAAAATAGATTTAAAACAGATTAAAATCACTTATCTTGTCTTTCTGCCAGTTTTCAGCGTGGTCTCGACTGCACCTGCTCTCTGGCTAATCCCGCGAAATGACCAACACGTGCGTCTCCCAACCCGATGTGCCATAAAACTAGTGCATCGCGATGAGAAAATTGAGCCCAAAGTGTGTTGCAAAATCTCATGACTAAAATTAATTAGTAATAATTTTACAATATGAGGCATATGTCTTCTGTACCCAAGACTATGAGAGTGAGAGAAACAAATTTACTGGATTACAGAGGATAGCCCAAAGTGGCAGAAGCAGGAACAGCGAAGTTCAACCATTTCTGTGTCTGGGAATTTTAGGCAGTTTTCCTGTGGGACTTAGCAATCCAGATTAACACAGGTCCTGCAGTTGAATCACATTAGTTGGCATGATTCAGAATGTTTCAGAGGCATATTTAACAGAGAGGTATTTCTGTGAAGAATCTTCTGCTCTTAATTTAATCCTGATGTACAACTTTCTTCCATGTTGTAAATTATTTTTGCAGAATGCAACTTGATCTTCTTGAAAGTATCCAGGCTTTCCTTCTGAATATTCTTCTCAGGGGAAGTTAGTCTTGCCCTACAAGCTTTTGCAATGTGACCCATTTTTCCACAGTTCTTGCATTGACTATCTTTGCTCCAGCATTCACTCATTGAATAGCCCAATTTGGCACATATGTGACACGCTTGTTTGACTTCATATGGGCAGTTCCCAACTTGTGGATCTTTATTCCTGTACCAAATTGTGAACTGTCTTTAGCAGCCAGTTCCGTTGACACTGTGATTGCTACTGTTGTCTTTAAAGTCAAAGCATGTTCAGTAAGCAATCTTCTTTGGATAGCCTTATTTTGGAGATCACAAATTGGGAAAGCTCGAAGGTATCTTCTAATGACTCACTAACTCACAATGTTGTGCCAACCTTTTTAAGGTTGCCACAAACGGAGCAATTCTTTCACCTTCTATTTGATTCCTTTGGTGGAACCTGAACTGTACTGCAATGATCAATGGCTTTAGAGCACAATGCTCTTCAAGGATTTTCGTCAAGTCATCGTAAGTTTTGATTCCTGGCTTTGCTGGATGAACCAAGCACCAGAGCAAATTAAAAGTTTCACTTCATGCAGAGAAAAGCTGGTATGAGCAGTTCGTTTGCAATTTTATTTGCTTGCACGAAGTACTGAAAACAAAATCCCAACTCATTACCAATTTTCTGTAATGTCCTAGGCAGCATGGTGGCACTGGAGCACCCAGAGGAAACCCACCAGACACGGAGGCAACGTGCAGACTCCGCATAGACAGTGACCCAAGCTGTGGAGTAGCATCGTGGCACAGTGTTAGCACTGCTGCCTCACAGCACCAGGGACCTGGGTTCGATTCCCAGCTTGGGTCACTGTCTGTGTGGAGCCTGCATGTTCTCCCCGTGTCTGCGTGGGTTTCAGTCTGAACGATGTGCTGGTGAGGTGCATTGGCCATGCTAACTTCACCCTCAGTGTACCCACACAGGTGCGGAGTGTGGCGACGAGGGGATTTTCACAGTAGCTTCATTGCAGTGTTAATGTAAGCCTACTTGTGACAATAATAAATAAACTTTAAATTTTGAGGTTGTAGGTTTTACTCAGAAATAAAAAGATGTTTGCACATGTAAAACAAAAGTAACAAACAATAGGTTTATTGAAAGAGATGTCCTCTGCACAGAACAAAAATTGAAACTAAGACAGAAGCCTGTGACACACCCACATGATCTCATGATCAAGTCATGTGACCTGCTCTTAAAGCAATCATGCAACCAATTAAATAAATAACAAGAAGATGGCTGTGAGCCACCTTCATGAACTGTTGCAGTCCATCTGATGTGGGTACATATTGATTCGGTGCTGTGAAGATGGGTGGTCCAGTCCTAGTCAGGGTGGTTTGTGGCTTAGACAGGTACTTGCAAATGTGGTATTCCCCTGTGTGAGGTATCTTTATCCTTCTAGATGGTAGAGGTCGCAGGTTTGGAAGGTGCTGTTGAAGGAGATTTAGTGGGTTGTTACAGTGCATCTGTACATGGTGCATACTGATACCACTGTGCATCAGTGGTAGAGTAAATGGTTAAGATGATGCATGGGGTGCTAGTCAGGTAGACTGCTTTGCACTTGATGGTGTCAAGCTTGTTGTTGAAGACACACGCATCCAGGCAGGTGGAGAGCATTCCATCAGTCCCGACTTCTGTGGACAAACTTTGGCGAAACAGGTGAGTTACTTGCCAGAGACCTCCTGACTACATGAGCCATTCAAATGGGAAAATGCCCTGTAGGAAAAATATACTGATGTGTAAAATACTTCAGCACATCCATTGCGCTTAAACCTTGAAAATGGTTTCTGAATACTTTTCTTGGGGTATTTTCCTCCTATTTTAACAAAGTTCTAGTGACAAAAAGAATACAGGGCAGCTAACAAACCTTAGTGTTGCATTGGATCTCAGAACATCACAGAATCGTTACAGCACAGGAGGAGGCCATTTGGCCCATTATGTCTGCACTGGCTCTCCAAACAAGCATCATGACTTTCCGTGGCCATTTCCCTGCATCCCTGCACATTGTTTTGATTTAAGGAATCATCAATGCCCTCTTGAATGCCTTGATTATCACCACACTTCCTAGCAGTGAATTCCAGACCGAACCACTTCTTGTGTGGAAAAGTTTTTTCACACTACATTTACTTCTTTTGCAAATCACTTTAAATCTGTGCCTTCTTGTTGTTGATCCTTGTACGAGCAGCAACAGTTTGTCCCTATCTACTGTCGAGACCCCTCTTGATTTTGAACATCTCTATCAAATCTCCTCTTAGCCTTCTCTCCAAGGACATCAGTCCCAATCTCTCCAATCTATCCTCATAACTGAAGCTTCTCATCCCTGGAACCATTTTTGTAAACTTCTTCTGCACTTTCTCCAATGCATTCACATCCTTCCTGTGGTGTGGTGCCCTGAATTGTACACAATGGGCCTGATTTTACTGTTGCGTCGCGCCTGTTTTCGGGCACGAAAACTTGGTAAAGTTGGGCGTGAGTCCATTAATGCAATCCGCACCCGCGTCCGCGCAGATGCCCACTTTACATAGGCCCGGAAATGGCCGCGATCCAATTCGTGCCCAAAATGGATGCAATGGCGATTTAAATGCATTTGCATGCATTTAAATTGAATTAATAGGCTGCCCGCCCAACTTTACCAGCATTTCCCCCTTTACCATCGCGTTCGTGCATCCAGATTTGGCGCGAAACAGACCTGCTCGGCAACGGTCTGGAGGGGGGTGGGGAGGTGGGGGTGGGGGGGGGGGGGGGGGGGGGGGGGGGGGGGGCGGGGGGGAGGCGGGGCGGGGGGGCGGGGTGGGGGGGGGGCAGTTCATTCTCTGGTGAGTGAGTGGGGGGGGGGGGGAGCGGGAGAAGGGAGGCCTGATCATTTTCTGGTGGGGTGGGTGGGGGGGAGGAGGCGGGTCAGATGTATCTCTGGTGGGGCGGGGGTTAGGGAGGACAGATCGTTCTCTGGTGGATGGGGGGGGGGGGCGGAGGGAGGCCAGATCATTCTCTGGTGGGGGGGGGGGGGGGTGGAGGAGGGCAGAGGGAGGCCAGATTGTTGTCTGGTGGCGGGGCAGGGAAGTGGGTGACCGCTGCCACTATGCGGGCGATCAGTGGGGGCGAAGGGGGACAGAGGGTCGCAATCGGTCTGGGTAGCGGGGGAGGTGGGTGGATAAGGGGGACAGTTATGTTGTGGAGGTGGGGCGATATCTGTGAGGGTTATTGCTCCCGCTTTTTGCTCCCGGGCCGCTTTATCCGTTTTTTGTGGCCCAGGAGCGATGTGACAGCAGCGTGTTTTTCAAATTTTTTTTCTCACTGCGCATGCGCAGTTCAAAGCTCCGATCATTTCAGACACGATAAGCCCCGCCCACAGCGCGATTCAGACTCATGATTTTTGTTTCAAGCTAAGTACGTATGGGGGCGCCTGAGAACAGATTTCCAAGTCGGATCTGAATTGCGCCCAGATTCAGCACTTAGAATGAAACTAGTAAAATCGTGCCCAATATCTCAGCTGAGACCCAATGAGTGTCTTGCATAAGGTCAGCATAACCTCCTCGCTCTTGTACTCTATGCCCTTACTAATACTATATGCTTTATTAACATTAGTGAAAAATTTCAGAGAAAACCTGATTGTTGCTTCCTGAAATACCCTTAAAAGTTATGAATGAACTCAATTGGCATTCCACAACAACATACTGAATTTGGAAACTGAGTATTTTACACCAGGTCAAACCTTGAATTTAACAAAAGTAAAGGTCTGGAAATAATACAGGAACGGTTTTCGGAAAGCTGGATAATGTTGTACATATTGTAACTAATAGATAAATCACTGACACAAATCCAGTATCTCAGACACAAAAAGAATTAAGTTCAAAAGTGTATTCATAAAACATATTGAGGAAAATCAAGAGATGAGCACCAAAACTAATGCAGGCCATGAAGGTAATGCATAAAAATGTTACGGGCAGCAATAGAAGTGCAGGAAGTGATATGTAAATAATATCAACTGGTAAACGGCTGGACAGCATTGGAACCAAATAAACCTGTTGGACTTTAACCTGGTGTTGTTAAAACTCTTACAGCATTGGAACATACATGGTAACATTAAGTGTGTTGGTTGGTGGGATCATATGAAGAAAGGAGCTGCAAAGAATTAATGCAAATCAAATCAGATCATCATCCAAGGATGGAGGGCATTTATTCAGGCAATTCTCATCAGACATTATTGTGAATATGTACCCAGTACTGTGCCATCATCTATATATATCTGATATTGATAGATAATATAATTAATTTAGAAAAGCTACTCATTTTAGACCATCACCAAATACCAACAATGTCTGTGAACCTGTTTTAAGAAAACTCTCAAACAGAGTTTTCTAACCATTAGATTTACATGGACTAATGCCAGAGGTGGCCATATGCAAGGGCATCAAACTTATCTGATTTTTAAAAAACACTCACAGTAAATATCTGTATGAAAGTGATCAGTGCAATTTATATTTTCTTTTCCAATTTTTGATGGGCAGAGACTTGTGGGAAAATCGTTGATCTTGGGAAGGGATGAGTATCATCTTATTTTCGGCTTAGTCTTAGTATTAGAACTAAGACACATTCTGGCAAAGTCCAAGTCAAGTCTCTTAAGAATTTGATATATTTCAATGAGATTGTTTCTCACTCTTCCAAATTCCAGGGAATGTAGATACAGTTTATTCATAGGACAATCCCCTCATCTCAGGAATCAGTCTTGTTAACCTTTGTTGCATTTCATCCAAGGCAAGAATATCCTTCCTTTCATAAGAAAACCAAAGCTGTAAATGTTCAAAGAGTACAGAAAATGATCAACTAGTTCCTTCTTGGCTACAATATCATGCTCTAACCTGCAAAAACAATAAAGGATTTGGTTAAAAGTCCAGTTAAATGAGTAAATTCGTACAGTTTTTAGTATTGGGAAACTGGAGTTTTCCTGTAAGCTCGTGCTATCCCTGATGCCACCATTGTAGCTTGGCTCTAGTTCTTTCTGTGTCACTCACTGAATGACCTACTCACCTCTAATTGCTTACATTTTTTGTCATTCTGCCTCAGTAATTGGGGCCCCCTGACAGGCCCTCACCCTACTCCTATCTGAATCTACAGTATTGTTTGAGAAAAGGGAATCACAACATTACAATACCTCATTAACTGGGTTATGCAAATCAATGCATAACCACACACAACATGCAAACTGATGTTTTGGTTGAGGGTTTACACCCAAAACATGAATTTACATTTATCTCTTTACAGGTGTTGATAGCCTACTGCTAATCCAAAACCATTGTCTTTTGATCTTGGGAAGGGATGAGTATCATATTTTAGGATTCACCCATCAGACCTGTTCATCCATCAGCTAAGCTTGCTGACTTATAATGGTTCCTCATCCAGCAACAACTCAATTCAATGTTCTCATTCTTCTGTTCAAATCCCTCCACCTAAAATAACTATGTGCTAATTCCTTCATCTGAACTATACCAGGATGTCCTTCATATAGTTGTTCAAGAACTCGTCCGTGACTAGGAAGAATGATCACTCAGATTTCTCAGAATAGACACCCACCTTGGATAGGCAACACAGAAATCCATAAGAACATAAGAAACAGGAGCAGGAGTAGGCTATCTGGCCCTTCGAGCCTGCCCCGCCATTCAACAAGATCATGGCTGATCTGAAGCGAATCAGTTCCACTTACCCGCCTGCTCCCCATATCCCCTAATTCCCTTATCGATCAGAAAACTATCTACCCGTGATTTAAACATATTCAACGAGGAAGCCTCCACCACTTCAATGGGCAGAGAATTCCAGAGATTCACTACCCTCTGAGAGAAGAAGTTCCCCCTCAACTCTGTTCTGAACCGGCCCCCCCTTACTTTGAGGCTGTGCCCTCTAGTTCTGGTTTCCCTTCTAAGTGGAAAGAATCTCTCCACCTCTACCCTATCCAGGCCCCTTCATTATCTTATATGTCTCTATAAGATCACCCCTCATCCTTCTAAACTCCAACGAGTACAGACGCAATCTGTTTAATCTCTCCTCATAAGCTACACCCCTCATCTCCGGTATCAACCTGGTGAACCTTCTCTGCACTCCCTCCAAGGCCAATGTATCCTTTCGCAAATAAGGGGACCAAAACTGCACACAGTACTCCAGTTGCGGCCTCACCAGTGCCTTGTACAGTTGCAGCAAGACCTCCCTGCTTTTATATTCTATCCCCCTCGCGATAAAGGCCAACATTCCATTCGCCTTCTTGATCACCTGCTGCACCTGCAGACTGAGTTTTTGCGATTCGTGCACAAGGACCCCCAGGTCCCTCTGCACAGTCGCACGATGTAATTTTTCTCCATTTAAATAATATTCCAATTTACTATTATTTCTTCCAAAGTGGATAACCTCACATTTGCTAACGTTATATTCCATCTGCCAGATCCTCGCCCACTCGCTCAGCCTATCCAAATCTCTCTGCAGACTTTCCGCGTCCTCCACGCAATTCGCTTTCTCACTCACCTTCGTGTCATCAGCAAACTTGAATACCCTAGATTCAGTCCCCTCCTCCAGATCATCTATGTAAATGGTAAACAATTGAGGCCCCAGCACCGATCCCTGCGGCACGCCACTGGTCACCAACTGCCAACCAGAAAAGCACCCATTTATCCCAACTCTCTGCTTCCTGTTAGATAGCCAATCCCCAATCCACGCCAACACCTTACCCCTAACTCCGTGTACCCCAATCTTCTGCAGCAACCTTTTGTGAGGCACCTTATCGAACGCCTTCTGGAAATCTAAAAACACCACATCCACCGGTTCCCCTCTGTCAACCGCACTAGTGACATCTTCATAAAAGTCCAGTAGATTCGTCAAACACGACTTTCCCTTCATGAATCCATGCTGCGTCTGCTTGATCGAACCATTCTTATTCAGGTGCTCTGTTATTGCCGCCCATACTTAAAGGAAACTGGCAAGTACCTTTGTCAGAAAGGGCGAAGGTGGTTCTGGCTTTTGTGACTCCAGATAGTCTGTATCAATTTAATGTCATGCCAATTGGAATGAAGAATGCACCAGCAACATTCCAAAGACTAACCAACAAGGACATTTCTGGACTAAATAATTGTGCAGGCTACATAGATAATCTAGTGGTTTGTAGTCCGACTTGGAAGGAGCATTTGGAACATTTAAAGGAATTGTTCATTCGACTACAGGAGTTGGGTCGTAAACCTGGTTAGAAGTGAATTTGCAAAAACTCAAGTCATGTTCTTAGGCCATACAATTGGACGTGGACAGATGGCTCCACAGAATGTGAAAACAAAAATTGTGAAGTTCGTAATACCATCAACGAGAAGAGCTGAGATTCCTGGGCATGAGTGGATTCTATAGGAATTTCGTGCCAAATTTTAGCAGTGTGGTTATTCCACTGACTGAACTGCTGAAAAAGCACAGGAAATTTCAGTGGATGGCTGAATGTCAGGAGGCATTTGACAATCTGAAAATTGTTAACCATCACACTGGTTTTGGCAACACCGAATTATGCAAAGCAATTCAACGTGACCATTGATGAAATTGTGGGAGTTGGTGCTGTACTGTTACAAGAAGATGACGAAAGAATAGAAAGACCTGTTAGTTATTTTTTCAGAAAACTAAATATTCATCAAAATAAATATTTGACTATCAAGAAGAAGACATCGAGTTTGGTATTGGCATTACAACATCTTAACATTTATTTGTCAGCAGTTCATCAGAGATAATTGTTTACACTGACCATAACCCATTGAAGTTTCTGGAGAAGTTTAAAGATAAAAATGCAGGACTGTTTAGATGGAGCTTATAATTTACACCATTTAATTTGAAGATTAAGCACATGGCAGGACGAGAGAACATGATTGCAGATGCTCTATCGCAATTTTGTTGTGAAAAAAGGATGGATGCAATGGTGGAAAAGAAAGGCTGAATTGGACTATACGGTTGTTAAATTTACATGCTTAGATGTACAGTGTTGTGGGAAATTTACCACCGGAGTCAGACCGGAAGTTCAACAATATAGTTTTATTTCAGATACGAAGCTTCGGGAGAAAACACTAGTACTCTACAGTACTTGGTAGCGACCTTCTCAATTACACAATAGCAGTTGATCATTTTTATACCTTTTAGACAATAGGTAGTACGGATATTAGCCGTTTAACACATCGTTATAAGTTGAGTAGACTTATGGTGATCGATAGTTAACACATCGTTACAATCAGACAGATACAGACATGGGCAGTTAACATAGCATTGTTCATAGAATGGATACATTTCCTCTATCAATGACTGGTTTCGATCTATACATTCAGTGATTGGTTTTGTTGCATTTATGTATTTATGTTCCCATCTGTGGCTGATCTTATTATCAGTCTTATTGTTCTGGGTCTGCCCTTATCTGAAAGTGCCCCAAGCTCTGACTAGCTTCCTGCAGCATTTTGGTTACTGCATGTTTTAACTTTAAGTGACTGTCTGTGCTAAAAGCCAATGCCTGTTAATGTCCCTTCCCAGGTAACCACTTTGTGTGCCAGGCAACCATTTTGTGTGTCAGGTAACCATTTCTTTAATTTCCCCACAACAACAGTAAGTAGTCTCACAACACCAGGTTAAAGTCCAACAAGTTTATTTGGTAGCACAAGCTTTCAGAGCACTGCCCCTTCATCAGATGAGTGTAAGATTTGTTTCACAAACAGAGCATATATAGACACAAACTCAATTACAAGATATGTGAGTCTTAACAGGTAATCAAGTCTTTACAGGTGCAGACAATGTGAGTGGAGAGAGGGTTAAGCACAGGTTAAAGAGGTGTGAATTGTCTCCAGCCAGGACAGTTAATGAGATTTTGCAAGCCCAGGCAAGTCGTGGGGGTTACAGATAGTGTGGCATGAACCCAAGATTCTGGTTGAGGCCGTTCTCATGTGTATGGAACTTGGCTATCAGTTTCTGCTCAGCGATTCTGCATTGTCGTGTGTCGTGAAGGCCGCCTTGGAGAATGCTTACTCGAAGATCAGAGGCTGAGTGCCCTTGACTGTTGAAGTGTTCCCTGACAGGAAGGGAACACTCCTACCTGGTGATTGTCAAGCAGTGTCCATTCATCCATTGTCGTAGCGTCTGCATGGTCTCCCCAATGTACCATGCCTCGGGACATCCTTTCCTGCAGCGTATCAGGTCGACAATGTTGGCCGACTCACCAAATCCGGACCTTCAGAGCACCCTCCGTGCTCTCATGCCACGTACTCCTCGCGTTAGAGATCTCTACTGCCTCCCCAAGATACACAAGGCCAACATACCAGGCTGTCCCATCGTATCAGGCAATGGGACCCTGTGTGAGAACCTCTCTGGTTACGTCGAGGGCATCCTGAAACCCATCATATAAAGAACCCCCAGCTTCTGTTGCAACACTATGGACTTCCTACAGAAACTCAGCACCCATGGAGCAGCCGAACCAGGAACACTCCTTGTCACAATGGATGTCTCGGCACTCTACACCAGCATCCCCCACAACGACGGCATTGCTGCAACTGCCTCAGTACTCAACGTCAACAAGTGCCAATCTCCAGATGCAATTCCACAACTCATTTGCTTCATCCTGGTCCACAATATCTTCACCTTCAACAACCAGTTCTTCATCCAGACACGTGGAACAGCCATGGGGACCAAATTCGCACCTCAATATGCCAATATCTTCATGCACAGGTTCGAACAAGACTTCTTCACTGCACAGGACCTTCAACCGATGCTATACACTAGATACATTGATGACACTTTCTTCCTTTGGACTCATGGCGAACAATCACTGAAACAACTACATAATGACATCAACAAGTTCCATCCCACCATCAGACTCACCATGGACTCCTCTCCAGAATCGGTTGCATTCTTGGACACACGCATCTCCATCAAAGACGGTCACCTCATCATTTCACTGTACCGCAAGCCCACGGATAACCTCACGATGCTCCATTTCTACAGCTTCCACCCTAAACACGTTAAAGAAACCATCCCCTATGGACAAGCCCTCCGTATACACAGGATCTGCTTAGATGAGGAGGATCGCAACAGACACCTACAGATGCTGAAAGATGCCCTCATGAGAACAGGATATGGCGCTCAACTCATCGATCGACAGTTCTGACGCGCCACAGTGAAAAACTGCACAGACCTCCTCAGAAGACAAACACGGGACAGGGTGGACAGAGTACCCTTCGTTGTCCAGTACTTCCCCGGAGCAGAGAAGCTATGACATTTTCTCCGGAGCCTTCAACATCGACGAAGACAAACATCTCGCTAAGGCCATCCCCACACTCCCACTACTTGCCTTCAAACAACCGCGCAACTTCAAACAGACCATTGTACGCAGCAAACTACCCAGCCTTCAGGAGAACAGTGATCACACACCACACAACCCTGCCACAGCAACCTCTGCAAGACGTGCAGGATCATCGACATGGATGCCATCATCTCACGTGAGAACACCATCCACCAGGTACACAGTACATACTCTTGTGACCAACATTGTCCACCTGATATGCTGCAGGAAAGGATGTCCCGAGGCATAGTACATTGGCGAGACCCATGCAGGTGCTACGACAACGGATGAATGGACACCGCTCGACAATCACCAGGCAGGAGTGTTCTCTTCCTGTTGGAGAATAGTTCAGCAGTCAAGGGCATTCACACTCTGATCTTTGGGTAAGCGTTCTCCAAGGCGGACTTCACAACACACGACAACGCAGAATCGCTGAGCAGAGACTGATAGCCAAGTTCCGCACACATAAGGATGGCCTCAACCGGGATCTTGGGTTCATGTCACACTATCTGTAACCCCCATGATTTGCCTGGGCTTGCAAAATCTCATTAACTGTCCTGGCTGGAGACAATTCACACCTCTTTAACCTGTGCTAAACCCTCTCTCCACTCGCATTGTCTGCACCTGTAAAGGCTTGATTAGTTGTTCAGACTCGCATTCCAACCATTATCTTGTAATTGAGTTTGTGTCTATATATGCTCGGTTTGTGAAACAAATCCTACACTCACCTGATCATAGAAATCATAGAAACCCTACAGTGCAGAAGGAGGCCATTCGGCCCATCGAGTCTGCACCGACCACAATCCCACCCAGGCCCTACCCCCACATATTTACCCGCTAATCCCTCTAACCTACACATCTCAGGACTCTAAGGGGCAATTTTTAACCTGGCCAATCAACCTAACCCGCACATCTTTGGACTGTGGGAGGAAACCGGAGCACCCAGAGGAAACCCACGCAGACACGGGGAGAATGTGCAAACTCCACACAGACAGTGACCCGAGCCGAGAATCGAACCCAGGACCCTGGAGCTGTGAAGCAGCAGTGCTAACCACTGTGCTACCGTGCCGCCCCTGATGAAGGGGCAGTGCTCCGAAATCTCGTGCTACTAAATAAACCTGTTGGACTTTAACCTGGTGTTGTGAGACTATTTACTGTGCCTACCCCAGTCCAACGCTGGCTACTCCACATCATGCTTAAATGTAATAAGATATATACCTTGTAGAGTACTAGTAGTGTGTAAAACTAGAGGCTTTGGGAAAATGAAGCCATCTTTCCGTTGATGGTTCACTTTTTTTATGGGAGCAGGTGTGATGATCGTGTGTTATTGCTATGGATATATGTTTTGTTTTTTATGTTTATGTTTAAGGGGACTGTTTTAAAGTTCAGCTTTTTCTACAGGTAGTTGATATGTTTGGAGGGAATGCAGCTCAGATGTTGGGAAGGCAGGATAATTACTCATTTCAGCCATATAATGTTTACTTAGAAGAGAGCTAATGGACTTTAGTTTACAAAAGAAAAGGTCCCCTGGGGTTTTTGGTTAAAGGAATGAAAGGTGGGTTTAGGTATGCAAGAACATGTGATAGTGTGATTCATGGGAGGAGCAAGAGAAAACAGCTTTTGAGCTCTGGCTGGGGTTTGTTTAAAGATAGAAGTCTGCAAGATGCACTCTCCACAAAATCTCTCTGAAAGCTCCAAGACTGACTATACCCCTTAAAGCAAGTATATTTATGGTTGCTTACGGTTTTTGAGTTTGTAAGAAGAATATTGCTTATTTGGAACTGACACATGGATAAGTTAGAAATTCGAGATGCTTCTTTTCATGTTTAAATATTGGTTAAATGAGTAATAATTAAGCTGCTTCATTTATTAGTGTTATAGTTATATTGTGTTATTAAATAAAGTTTGTTTTACTATAAACGATCCCTAATTTGGCAGCAGAATTACTCCTGGAGTGAAGCATCCTATCCTCACACTTATGCCACAATAGAAAAAATGTTGGGGTCTAGACTGGCGCACTAATGTAATTTGCGATTCTGGTCCAGGGCCCTAACAATACCCTGTTATAACTGCCTCCTCTCTCCATTCCAAGGTTTTTGCTCAATTATCCTGTTGCCTGATGTCACATCTTTTTTCACCTCTAATTTAGCCCTTCCCTTATCTTGATCAGATGATCAATTGGTATAGAATTTTGGTACACTGATTAATCCGAAACTGAGTTTCTTCCTCACATCTATTACATTATGAAGATGACCATCTTCCATCCTTTTAAGAATCAGCAACCAAATCTCTTTGCTGCTTAGGCTCTAATACTAATCCATGTAATTATTCTTCCTGGGTTTGACTCAACCTCATTGATACTCTATTATTCCACTGTCCATTATTTGCATTTCACTCAAAGAATCTGAGCTATCCAAAGCCATGCACTTCTATTGATCTAGTTCTCACTAATGTTTATTGATTGATTCCCTGTATTCATCTCATAATTAATATCCAGACCTTCAAATGCCTCAACAGCCTGGCTGAACATACCTCAGCGACTTCCTTTAGCCCTATGGTTGTTTACGAACATCCATGGTAGTTACCATCAGATGGTGCAGCAGTGTGACCACTGCATTGGGTAACTCTAGCGCTCTCACCTCTGCCAAGGCCAGAATAAACCAAAACTACAAATGCCAGATTTTGGAGCCAGAACTTCCCTGGTTTGTAGGATTCACTCTCTCTTGCACCATAAGCCTGCATGCTTAATGTTTCCATGGACAGAATCATTAAAAACTAACCTACTTTTGACAAGTGATATGAGGAGTAAACAGATGAATGGGTCTCAATAAAGTTTAACTGCTCATACCCTGTTATTTGAGCAATACTGTTGTAATAATTTCTCAGTGTTTCAAACATGCGTGGGAACCTGGCACACTCTTGTTAATGTAGTTTCAACACAGCTGTAAATGATTATTACCACTAAACTAAACACACCAGTGATATTAAATCTGCCCTCAGCTTGTGCCATGCCCAGACTGATGGAAAACCTGGGACTGGGTCCCTTTTGTAATGTCCCCCCGAGGGAGTTCCAAAACAGAGGTGTTTTTCTTACTGCATTTCTTTCTAACTTTGTTCTGTTAATAATATTTAGCCACCGTATAGAGTAAATAAACAACCCAGATTTAGCCATTTTAAAAAAAACTTTGGCTATGAGCCATCTTCATTTGTTTTGTATCATTGAACTTGGAATTTGTTTTTGCTTAAATTGTCCTGAACAATATGTGATTTTACAGTCAGTTTATATATCTTGATATGAACTCTTTGATGAACCTTTTGAAACATCAATATTTTAAATTGCTTTTCTCAGAAGCATAGTTCCCTGCATCTTGCTGATTTGGACTGCAAACCTTTTCAAGATTTAGGCTAAGGATTAAGTAATGGAATTTACAGATGTTTCTTCATTTCGGCAGGTATTCTGTTTTGTACAGAGCATTAACACAATGGGCAGCAGGGTGGCAAAGTGGTTAGTTCTGCTGCCTCACAGCACCAGGGACCTGAGTTCGATTCCAGACTTGGGTCACTGTCTGTGCGCAGTTTGCACGTTCTCCCCGTGTCTGCATGTGTTTCCTCCGGATGCTCCAGTTTCCTCCCACAGTCTGAAAGATGTGCTGGTTAGGTGCATTGGTCTTGCTAAATTCTCTCTGTGCACCCGAACAGGCGCTGGAGTATGGCAACTAGGGGATTTACACAGTAACTTCATTGCAGTCTTAATGTAAGCCTACTTGTGACACTAAATAAATAAACTAAACAATGATTCCTATTTGAAGCAAAGCACCATCAATTTAAAAATGGGCAATCTCTTGGTACTGAGAAAAAATTCAATAACCATTAATTTTTAAAAATCCTTTAAAAAAGACTGGAATGTGTAAGCATTCAATTCCTGCGAGCACCCAAAGCGTGGCAATCTTCAGTGGTCAGATTCTATGGTGAACGATAGGCTTTAATCATAGACAGTTAACAAGACACCCAGCTGGGTGATCCTACAGAATGCCAATATCTTCTATTTCACATCAGTCAGAACATGCAATTCTCTCAACTGGCATTATTTGATGATGTTGCAATTAATAACTGTCTTGGCACTATCAAGATTAAATAGAAAAGAAAATCTCACATTTATTCACCTTTCACATCCTCATGATATTCCATAACGTTTTATCGCCAACGAAGTACTTTTGAAGCACAGTCACTGTCATAATAAAGGAAACATGGCAGTCAGATTGTGCACAGCAACCTTTCACAAAGAGCAATTTAATGATGTTGGAGGAGTTGGAGCTCTATCAGTAGAGGTTGAAAGTTTCTGTATAAAGGTTGCTTTTAAATCTTAATAAAGTTAATTCCTTTTATTGATTCATAAAGAAATAGGAACATGACTATCTTTCATTAATAAATCAATGAAGCATTACAATAGTGTGATTTCATACAACACAGCATTGGGATAGTGCCACTGGTAAACCATGTGCTCTATTTCAATGTATGAAAACAGAAAAAAAATCAATTCTGATGGCAGTAGTAAACATGCTTCTAGAACCCTGAAGGTTTTTAATACAACCCCATAGTGCAGACTGATTCTCTCTATTGCAGAGATGTTTCCCATAGCTGTGCAATACCATACCATCCTAAATGGGAGCAATCAATGGGTTTTAAATTATTTTATAATTAAGTATTTTTTTAAAGTTGTTTTCATCTCTAAGTGTACGATAGAAAATAAGTCAATTTTGAACGGAGGGATAAGGTCAAGTGATCTTTGCTCTAATTCATTGTCAATTATGGTCTATGTTCAAACTAACTTGTGCTGCTTTTACTGCAATTAAGTCCAATGCATCACCATCAAGGTATGCTTGAAGCAAGAATCAGTTATTACAATATATGTCCCTCCTTCCAAAATAAGGTGGAAGCTAAGCTCCATGATGTTGAAAGAGCCCTATTAATGGAAATGAAAAATTGGAAATGTGACTTATACTGATATTAAAGGGACAGCAATGGCAAAGTGTAGTAAGTCAGACTTAGGTTGACAATCTTCCAGGTTTATCCTGGAGTTGGCAGAAATTAAAGGTTAGAAATTAAAGAAATTAAAGCACCTGGGCCAAACAAAAGTTATTAAAATAATATTTTTTTAAAGAAAGAAAATCCTTATAAAATGGGTTCAACCAAATATAAAAATGATAAACATTCGGGAAAACACCAGCCAAATATCAGATATTTCATAGCAGATATCAATTTCAGTATTTTATGATTTGGCCGTTTAGGACCTTGTTGCTGTAAGGATTTGTCCCACTGCGAAGAACAAAAAAGAACACAGTGTCTGTTGCCAGCTAGTCTAAGAATCATTGGATCCTTAAACTGAAACAAGTCTGCTATTAAAGATGGATTAAGTTTTGGTTTTCATTTTAAGTAGGTCAATTAGTATGATAAAATGAAAAGGAAAGGTTTGCAACAAATATGCAGAACTGCAGATTTAATTAAGCTGCACCATTCTCAATCAAAGATTTAATTGTCCAAAAGAGGTATGGTTTAATATTTATTTTGTGCTAACTTCGTCCACAAAAAGGATTGGCTTTACATGTTCCCAACATTTTACTAAGTACTGATAATGGGTTTATTCACTCAGGAGAGTTTGGGTGCTGCAATGACGGGAGTATAGGAGACATGGGTTTGACTGCCAATCTTGATTGGCATTTTCCCTTGGACTTTCCCAGAAGGCAAATTTTATGTGGTCTTAGCCCACTTGTCTGGAGAAAAAGTGAAAACTGTCTGTGGGTCACTTCCCGCAAGGCTGAAGTGATGGCTCTCGCCAAGTTGAACAAAGAGCATCATTGACTGTTGCTGTTATATGGTAGCAGGGATGGAACGGTATCATTCCAACATCCTGACCATAAGGATAGCAAGGTGCATGAGGACAACCTGGAATGAGGGAAAAACAGAGAGAAAGAAAAACACAATTCACCAAAAGTACCCATCAACATACGGGTTTAGTCATGAAATGGACTTTAAAAAAATAGAAACAGTGAAGTTGTTTCACTGAATGTCCAGACTCTCCAATGCAACTTTCAACATCATTCATTAGCACAGATACTAAATGGGAAAGGTCACTGACTGACAAAGAGCTTGATTGTGGATTGGTATGAATGGCATTACTTTATTCAACAGGCTCTTTCCATTCATTCTGTCAGAGCTTCATTCTACGGAGGCAAGACCAACCTGACCATCTAGTTTAAACTTCCCAATCAAATAAAGTAACTGTGTGATTCTGTCAAGAGTGCCACAGAACTTAATGACACCTCTGTAGACTGAAAACACTTTCCAGCATGAAAAAACAAGTGTGGTTAGAGAGCATAATAATTTAATACAGATGTTATAATCAGCACATTTCCAGGAAACCCAGTAGAATTCTCAATGCGGCTGGCAGACTGTCGTCTGTGTGTAAAATAAAATATTAAGGCGACATCGATTCTGTCTGGAATGTAAAATGTCAGAAAAATTCAGATTATTTTTAAAACACATATATTAAATGTACCTGTGTATACTTCACTTAACTGATGCTTTTTTCTATCTGGAATTCATTTAGGATTTGGGTGGCCCGAATGGGAGAGACATTTCTCACCTCATTTACCTTAAGTCTCACTCACAAAAATGTACCATACACTTTGATATTTTTGCTGTTTGAGGAAAAGCAAGTTCTTGTAAACTGTTTTGAAACTTTAACGAAGTAAATCATCGAGTGGGAGGGAAACTAAGACAGATCGCATACTCATCATTCAGGTCACAGAGGCAATCCCTTTCTATCTGGCCGACAAAACAAGATACAATGAAATTCAACACTGACAAGGAGGGTATATCGTTGTCAGCGTTGTAATTTAAACAAATGGCTCAGTTAGAAATTTTGAAATCTGAGTAGTTACTAAAAGGTACATATTTCAAAAGCATTATTTGTAAAGTCCAGAGTTATTACAAGTTAAATAGTTAAGCTGATATTGTCAGCTGATCAGAGAGGGCTACAGTGATCACGAAATGTTCTTCTTACAGAGACCCTTGAAGATCCTCTACCAGTCATCAGATATATCTGGTGGTCTCAGTTGATGAGTTAGCAGATAATGACTTCAAAGGTTTTGATCTGTACATTAATGTAACAGGTTTCTCTTTCTTATCTCCATTGCACATAGTAGTATTCGGACAGGATCCGGATGAGCAATGCAACGGTTGAAATTTTTAACCTCTCCATGACAAATTGAGAAATTTAATTGAATGAACTGGTAATTTGTGGGCTGGCCACAAAGAAATGATCCTGAAAGTTGCTGGAATATTGCAAAAAAACGTAACTGGTTAGCTCATGTCACTGAAGGAAGTTAACATTCTACTGTGACCTAATCTTGTCTGCACATAACTCCAGTCTGACAATACTGTGTTAGTGACTTCTGAAGCACCCAACCAAGCCAGTCAATTTATCAGGTAAAATGGATGCAGGCAATCATAGCAGTCTTACTTATGTCACCCACAACCGAGGGCCACTGTTTCTTTTAAAAGTGACTCCTGACTGCAGCCAAAAGGGCAGTGAGATGGATAATCTGCAATTGGCCTCTGCCAATGCGTTCTCAAGTGAAAACTCATGAATGTGTTGTCGTGCCCAGTGGTTATTGGGGCTATTTTACTCTCTTTTTCCAAAGAAGAAAAAGTTGATTTCTACTCAATGTTTCTGAAAAAGTGACAAAACAGAAATTTAGAACTTAAAGATACGTATGATGATGGGCATAAGCCCACCCAAAGCAGCACAGTTAAGAGGAGGTAGGTGAAAGAAAATGCTGTTTATACTTTTTTTCTCACATTTTTGATTTTGCCATCAATATTTACAATCTCTGGCTAGAAAGATATCTGACATATTTCAAAAGCATTATTTGTAAAGTCCAGAGTTATTACAAGTTAAATAGTTAAGCTGATGTTGTCAGCTGAGCAGGGAGAGCTACAGTGATCATGAAATGTTCTTCTTACTGAGACCATTGAAGATCCTTTTAACAATAGTGGCCCAGAAGGATTTTACTTGCAACTTTACCTTTCTGCTGGTGTCTTATTCAGCATTTTCCTTCCAAAGAACAGCAGGGTACCCTGAGAGAAAATATCAGAGGGAAATTAGACAAAAGTACAGGAAAAAAATCAGTGCCAAAAATTAATCAGGGAAACGCAATGGAGCTCAGCAGCAAAATAAATTGAAGTTATAATATATTTGACCCCACCCTCTGAGGTATGTGTTTCAGTTTTATTTCAAATTAATTTCTTCCTGATTTCGATCTCACATTTTTCCTATTTCTGCACCTTTCTGCTTTCTTGTGAGTTCTTCAAAAACTAAATCAATTTTACAATTTCAGCCAAGCTTCAAACCTCATGTTGTGGTTTGGTTTTAAAAATCCTACTCCAGCTGAAATTTTGTTGATTGGGATGAGGGATGTTTGTGCTGGGAAATGGAACACATTATGACCTCAGGCATTGAACTCCTGAAATCATCTGTAACCAAGTCAGACATCTCATAAAATTGACCTCAGTGGCTATTGAGACTTCAAAAAAAACGTTAATTGGTTCTGGCCCATCAGAGGAAATGCCCAAAATCTTTGTGTGGGCTTTCCTATTCTCCATCTTTTGGCACATGATCATTGATGTTACAATTTAAATCCCATACACGAAGGGCAGAGTTTCCAGCAATGACAAAGTCTAGGAAAAAGCTCAACAGCTGGGAGAAGCCACATTTAAAGTTTCGGTACTGATACACAGACCAGCCTGTTTGGAACACTTTCAAGATATTGTGCACCACCAGCTGCTCTTATTTTCTTTGCACAAATGCAGTAGATTAATTTAAACACCAGCAATGTGTGTGATGTTTTTCTGGCCATCATGTTGCAGCCTGTTACAGCTCATCTTTGTGATGCCAGATTGCCTCTGAAAGGAAGTTGGCCAACTTCATTCAATGCAAAAACATTAGACTAAACTGGAGGGAGCTGGATACCTAGTGAAAAATACTTGGCACCATTCTACAATACAGACACAGTACTGACCTCATTTTTAAAAAAAATGCAGTCTTTGTCTATTTCTTTCTGTAACTATCTGCTCTTCATTCACAGTTTGGTTTCAGCTGGAGAGTTGCAGCACAATAAATATAAATTTGCTGACATTCACCAAGTCTTTAATAAAGAAGATTTAATGTTGTCATTCTTCCTCTTTCCTCACTCTTAAGGACTGCTCCCAATTTCTCTATTTCCCTATAGAGCCGCTCCCAGATCCTTCCTTTGATTACCATCTATTGCCATCTTCTGTCTATTGCTAGTGACTGACTTACCTGACTCTCTCCTTCATTGTCAACCATTCCAGCCATCCAGTTGCCCACCACTCTGATGACAAATGGAAAGAACAAGTTGCTCTCTTCTCCATTTATCACTCCCAGCACCATAAAGTTATCTAGTTGGGGATCACAGCCTCTGTATATTGTTGGATGGGCATTTCTGTTCTCACTGGAGGACCCACCTATAGAAGGTGTAAATCTTGCTGTTAGCAGTCGGAAAAATTTGAAGAGTACACATGACAGACTGAGTAAGTGCTGTATTTGGGCAATGACCATAAAACTGAGGCCTCTTCTGATGACTCAGTTAGATATAAAAGATCCTATTACCCCAAAGAAAAACAGTAACGATTTCATGGTGTCCTGGCCAACATTCCTCCTTCAATTATCACTCCACAAAACAGACTAACTGGTCATTTAAAAGTTTTTTTGTAGCATCTAGCTATGAACAGATTGCCTGATTATGTAACAATATTGACCATTCTTCAAAAGAAATTAGTTGTGAAGAATTTTGGGAATGTCCCAAGGATTTGAAAGATGCTATATAAAGTATGCTTTTTAAAACTTCCTTCACCACAGTTGGCAACAGGGACAGTGGTCTATTGTTTGGACAACTTGAAGCAAAAAGCACATTTTGCTACTTGGGAGCCTTAAAATCTGCATGAAATTGATTTCTCTTCTTTAATCAGAGGACTGCAATATAAAGGGTCACAAGGTTCCCAACTGAAATTGTTGGTGAGGTTGAATGAGAAACAAAAATATTAAATTAGTTGTCCAAGGTTAAGCCATTGCAAAGATGATAGATTAGAACAAATAGTTTTACTAGTTTGAAAACATGGTTTTGGTTAGGCAGCAAAGATAATATACTGTGTCATAAAAAGTGCCCATTAGTTTGTTTCCATGATTCCTCAGTTTCCTAGACAGATAATTTAGAGCAAGTACTTTTCTCAGTACTAAATGGATAGCTTCATGAACTAGATTTTAAAGTTCCTCTGCCAGTGGCCTTGAAAGTGGGGGGGGGCATGTAAAATCCAGTAGATGGCTTGCCAACCCCTATCTAGTCGCTGCACCTGTTTTACCAGCATTGGGCAAGGCATTTGGTCGCCTAGTCGCCAGTCTGCCAATTGAGGCTCTTTAGTGTTCAATTAATGTCCTTATCCTGCTGCTACCTGGATATTAACGGCGTCAGGAGAGGGCCAGAGTAAGCGGCCAGATTGGAAGATTTCCCCCCTGTGTGAGCTGGTGATGAGCAAGGGGGTCCCTTCTTTATGGTTCTGACTCCTACCTACCTTGCTGGAATCTGCCAACCTGGTACTGAGTGAGAAGCCCAAGCACTTACAACAGTTTGGTGCTGAACGCCTTCTCAAACCCAGAGTGCAATACTGGCAGCTCTATGAGGTAGGACCATCTGTCCATTATGAATGGACTCCTGCCTCCAGCTATTGATAGTTATTCAACTGTTAAATGACTGCAGGGCAACCATTTTTCACCCCAGTGGGTTCCCTCCCCCAGTTAATTGAAGGGGGGAGGGGTTGTGATGGAGGATGCAAGGACCATGATACCCTGTAAAATCCAGCTCCATGAATTTAACACAAGCGTTTTACCTCTGTGATCCTGGTGTTTGTACCAATTTAATCCCGTTCTCCAGTTTTTCCCCCATAAGTTTGCAAATCAGTCTACTTCAAATACATATTCAGCTGTTTGAAATTCCTAAAGAATCTGATTCCTTTCAGGTTGTGCATTTCAGATTTTAACAAACCTGTGTGTGAAAGAACATCTCTGAATTTCCCTGCAATGCTTTTGCCTGTTATTTTAAATCTATGACCTCTGTTTACTGACCCCTTGCTCCCCACATAATTTTGAATATTTCTATTGAATCTCCCCTTATTAATTGAATACTTGTATTGAATCCCCCTCACCCATTATTATCCTGGTAAAACTCATTCATTCTCTCTCAAAGGCTTTGACATTGTATCTAAATGTGGTACCCAGAATCTCACACAATACTCCAGCTTTGACCGAACCAGTGATCTACGAAGGTTTAGCATGACATTTTGTTTTTGAATTTAGCATTGATTTACAAAGCCAATTATCCCAGATGTTTCCTCAATCACTTTATCAACTTTCCTGCCACCTAAGATTTGTGAGTATGTCCCTCTGGGTCTTTCTTCTCTTGTATGACCCTCAAAATAACCATTTAGATTAACACAAAAGTGAAATACTGCAGATGCTGAAAATCTGCTGAATTGTTATTGATCTGAAATGTTAATTCTGTTTCTCTCTCCGCAGATGCCATCAGACCTGTTGAGCATTGTCAGCATTTACCATTAATTAGATTATACTGACTGTCTATTGTGTTTCTCTGAAAGTGCATCACTTCACACTTATTAGCCTTAAACAGGCTATCTGCCCATCTTTTTGGTCTGACTATATCCTCCTGAAGTCTGTTGCTTTTAGGCTCAATATTTAAATCTTGTAAGGTTTTATGATGTCTGAAAATTTCAAAATTGTGGTCCCTGTATCCAAGTCCAGGTCATTTATATTTAACAAGAAAAGCAAGAACCCCGAATAACAAGAGGGTCTTCACCAATCACTTCTTGCCAGTCGGCAAAATATTTATTCACAACTACTCTGCCTGTCGTCAGTTACATACCCAAGTTACCACTATCTCTTCAATACCTTGTACTTAAATTTTCCGAATAAGTCTGTTATGTGGTACTTCAAAACCTTTCCTTAAATAACTTAATCAGATTACCCAGGCATGCTTTGCCTTTAATAAATTCATGCTGTTTGTCCTTTAGTGACCCATGCATCCCCAAATGAGAATTTTGTTCTTGGCAACTGTCAAAGTTTTCCACCACTGATGTTAGACTAACAATATCCCTCTTTCCTATTTTGACCAGGTATGTAACATTTGCAGTCCTTTAATCCTCCGACATCATTCCCAAGAAGTACTGAATGATTGTGGTCAGAGCTTCTTTTATCTCCACCCTAACATCCCACAGCAACTCATCTGAACTTGGTGACTTTGAGAGATGCCATCCTGTTTTGCACCTCCTTTTTATTTTTAATCTTAATTAATATCCACACTGCAACATTAACTACATGCTCTTCTTTTGTGAAGGCAGATGCAAAATATTCATTCAATGCTTCAGCCTGTTCTCTGCTGCCATTGCCAGATTCCCATTTTGTCCCCAATCTATTTCACCTTTCCTTCAATTGTCTTTTTATCTTTTCCCAGTACGTACTTTAAGAACATTTCATTCACCTTGTCTTTTAAATTGTTTTTTTCATCTGTCTATATGAATGTAGTTGAAACCCTCAATTATTCCTGCTCTATTATTTTTACATATTCTGAAATTTGCCTATTTTCTCCTCCATCAACAACAACTTTACTTTATGTAGCACTTTTAATGTGGCAGAATATCCCTGGGTATTTATCTCCTCATTATTCGGGAGTCTATAGCAAGCACCCAGCAAGTAACAGCTTTCCTTTTCTCAGCTCAAAACAAAATACGTTCAGTTTCCTAATCCTTCCGGTATATCATGCCTCTGTAGAATGTGACATTATCCTGGACTAATACTGCCAACATCACCTCCCCACTCTCTTTCCTTGCCCTGTCGTTCTTGATTATATTGTATACATAAACAATAGTTCTGCCACCATTAAGATCAGAGAGAAAAAAGGAAAGAGGTTGGAGGAAATTTTGAACAGCAACAAGGTTAGTTTGGAGAAGCTGGGATTGTTGTCTTGAAACTAAGGAGATTCAATGATAGAGGTGTACAAGATTATGATGTACAAGATTAAAAGCTGTTTCCATTAGCTGATGGTACCAGAAAGAGGGAACACAGATTTAAGGTTTTGGGAAAAGATACATGTGGGGATGTGAGGACTTATTTTAACATTCAATGAGATCGTAGCTGATCTGTGGTCTAACCTTTGGCCCATAGCCCTTAATACCTTTACCTAACAAAACATTTTCTATCTTAGATTTAAAGATAGCAACTGATCTAGCATCAACTACCATTTGTGGAAGAGCTCCAAATCTAACTCTTTGTGTGTAGAATTGCTTCTCTCCTTAATGGTCTGGCCCTAATTTTAGATTATGCCCCTAGTTCTAGAATCTCCAACCAGTGGAAATAGTTTATCTTTATCTACCCTGTCTTTTCCTATTAGTATCTTGAAGACTTGGATCAGATCACTCTTTAACCTTCTAACTTCCAGAGAAAACAGGTCCAATTTGTATAATCTCTCCTCATAATTAAACACGTGAAGTCCAGGTATCATTCTTGTAAACCTATGCTGCATTTCCCCCCAAGTCCAATGCATCCTTCCTAATGTATGGTGCACAGATCTGCTCACAGTACAGAAGTGGGGTCTAACCAGAGTTTTGTATGGTTGCGGCATAACTTCTGCGTCTTTATATTCTAGTCCTCTAGATAAAAAGGCCAGCATTCCATTAGCCTTCTTGATAATTTTCTGCACTTGTTTGTGGCACCTGAACCCTCAAGTCTCTTTCGATATCTATGGTATTTAACTTCATAACATCTAGAAGGTACTCTGATCAATCCTTTTTTGGCTCAAAATGAGTAACCTCACACTTGCTAAGATTGAAATCCATCTGCCACTGTTTTGCCCATTCATCTAGGGCAGGATTTTCCGGCTGCGCTTGCCCCAAAACCGGCAAATCCCACCCGAGGTCAATGGACCTTTGTATGGTCTGCCTCCCACCTGCGACGATTCCCGTGGCGGGCAGGACGGGAATTTTTTTTCCCTAGTCTATCAATATTCCTTTGTAGTTTTATGCTATCATCTGCACTGTCCACAATGCCGTCTTTGTGTCATCAACAAATTTAGATATATGAGTTTCTATGCCACCATCCAAGTCGTTAATAAATAATGCAAATAACTGAGGCCCCAACACAGATCCTTGTGGGACACCACTAGTCAATTTGAGAACCTACACATTATCCCTATTCTGTCAACTCCCACTCACCCAATTTCCCAGCCATGTCAGTAATTTGCTCTCAATTCCATGGGCTTCTATTTTAGTTACCAGTCTCTTATGTGGGACTTCGTCAAAGCTTTCTGGAAGTCCACATAAACAACATCCTAAGACATTCCCCGGTCCACTACCTTAGTCACCTCTTCAAAAAAATCAAATGGTCATTAATGAGGTTTATCAGGCATGACCTATCTGTCACAAATCCATGCTGGCTCTCTCTGATTAACTGAAAATTTAGATTCTCTTGGCGCTGTGTGGATTGGATTAATGTCTCATTCATACTGGTTAAAGTTCTGGGTCCAGCATACCAGTTTTACCCTGAACTGACAAGGTAAATCAACTTCTCCCCCATTTATGCTAAAGTTTGCATTTTAAAAGCTGTTCATGGAGCTAAAGGAGCTCAGCACTTTGTCTGAGGAATGTCATGTGGTGGCTTCACTGTGACATTGTTCTCACTTCAGGAAAAAAAGGTTGCCTGGCAACTAACTCAGCCTGTGTTACAGCTGGGTTTAAAATGTAATGACTCCATTTTCTTGTCATCAATAATAACTTCTGGTGTTATTTTTCATCATAGCATCAGTTCAGAGCTTGCTGTTTGGCAAGATTCACATTGTCAACTTAGTGCCAAATGATCATTAATGTCCAATTTATTCCAATACTGACTTGGCGATGTGAATAGGGTTTAAGTAGCAATGGCAAACTTTCTTTTCAGAGAAAATGAACAAAACATTTTCTGGTGATTATGAAGGGATATTTAAATAGATTCCTCAACCAAAGTTTTGTTTGCTCTCCTCAAGTATTTAACATGGATTTTACTCATGTCTTCCAGAGTTACAGAGCTTGAAGTGGCACTTTTCAGCACAGTTTGGCAATCTTTTGTTTGTACTAAACAAAGTCTGATGAATGAAGCTATTGAATGATTCAAATAAAAGGAACTCCAACTAAACTTTTCAAAAGGTCTCAGCAGAATAAAGAAATAACAGAACAAAGAAAGGAGGCAAAGAGCCAGGGATCCAGGTTCAATTTCGACCTTGGGTGACTGTGTGGAGTTTGCACATTCTCCCCATATCTGCTCCAGTTTCCTCCCAAACTCCAAAGATGAACAGGTTAGGTGAATTAGTCATGACAAATGTGTGGGGTTACAGGGATAGGACAGGGGAAGAGTGCCTGGGTAAGATGCTCTGTTAGAGAGTTGGTGCAAACTCGATGGACCGAATGGCCTTCTTCTGCACTGTAGGGATTCTATGAAGACTTGCACTTATATTGCACATTTCATGATCTCAGGATATCCCAAAGTACGTTACTGCCAATGAAGAACTTTGATTTTTTGAAGTTACTATTGTAATGTAGAAATGCTTCTGCTAATTTATGTTCCCAAAAACAGTAATGTGATAAATATCAGATAATCTGTTTTTAGTGATATTAGTTGAAATATAAGTTTTAGGCAGGACTTCCACGTTCTTCTTGGATATGGTGCTGTAGGACCATTTGTATTCACCTCAGAGGTGAGCAAAGTACTTAATTGGCCCTAGTTTAACATTTCATCCAAAATGGCACCCCCTACAGTGCTGCATTCGAGTGTCAGCCTCAATTCTGACCAACACTTTTGGAATGGGACATGCCCTCATGACCTTCTGACTCAGGTAAAAATGTTAACACTGAGCCAAGGCCAATAACTCAACTGTCTGTTTCAGAATCAATATGCAGAGGAGACCAAACATCATTTGTGTATTGGCTTGCAACTCCTGAAGTAGCTCATCAGAATTAAGGTAGAAATTAAAAGGGTATCCACCAAAAACAACACAGCTGTTGCAAGTGGAGAAGCAACATATAAATGTGCATAAACTAACCTCAATATAAATTTTCATTTTAATATGCTTGGTTTCTGGCATTTCCTTGCCCCTTTGAAAGTGAAGCTCCTGATTTTTAATCCTTTCCTCAGGTTTCCTATGTTGTACATCTTCCCTTGGCTAAAAGAATGGTAAAACATGGAACTTGGTATCAATCCTCCATCAACACTGTTATAAAATTACCCACCATGCAGTCAGTAGTGAGGGCTGAGGCAACACTTACTTCAGTCTCCTCCCCCACTTTATGCAGGGAATCATCTGCTTTCAGCTTTAGTTCTCCCTAGAAAACTTGAATGAAACAACACTAAAAGCTGTCAAATGTGCTCAAGGGTACCCAGTGCACTCAACGTTATCCTTTGCATTCAAAGCTATCCAATATGCTTAATGCTATACCATGCGCTCAAAGCTACCCAATGCGTTCAAAGCTATCCAATACACTCATCAACGTGCATTGAAAAACGCAAGGAAATCAATTGCTTGAATATCAGAATTTGTTCAGTTTTTTTCATTTGGTCCAAAACGTTGTTTCACTATTCAGTACATGCTTGAGAGCACCACCAGATACCCAGCAATTCTTAATTCATTTTAGTCTCAAGGTCTATACTTTCCACCACCCACCTTCCAAGTCTCAAGTTATTAGCTCTCCCCCTGTCCCCGACCTCCCATCACCATATTCCCCCAAGTCAGGGTCTTAATAAACTACTTAATATTTAACAAACTACTTTTAAACCACCCATGCCTTGTGCTCCCATTCCAGGTAATCTATGACTCCTGAAGACAGTATTGGCAAACCACATACAAATAAGATAGGTAAATCTGAGCAAAAACTGAAGCTGAGATTTAAACCACACATCCAGTCCTTAGCCTGTGTAGATGTGTCTGCTGTTGACAGCATCTGACTTTATCTTCTCCTAAAATGATCTGCTTGGTGCCATCCCACTCTGCTCACCATGAACAGAGCAGAAGTGGGGAATTGGACCCACATCCATGCATTCCAATATGTTAGTCCTTAGGGACTCAACATGTGATGACACTTGCAAGGGACTAAGGCCTCACATTGTATATTTTTATAAAATATATACTCATTGCTATTTCTAAAAAAAATGTAAACTGAACAAAGGCCCTTAAAATGGCTGGAACTGTCCGTCTGTGACCATGGACGGCACGATGGCACAGTGGTTAGTACTGCTGCCTCATGGCTCCAGGAACCCAGGTTCAATTCTGGCCTTGGATGACTGTCTGTGTGAAGTTTGCACATTCTCCCTGTTGGTGTGGATTTTCTCCGGGTTCTCCGGTTTCCTCCCACAGTCCAAAGATGTGCAAGTTAGGTGGGTTGGATCAGATAAATTGACCCTTAGTGTCCCAAGATGTTTAGGTTAGATGGGATTAGCCATGGTAAATGTGTGGGATTACAGGGATAGGGCAGAGGAGAGGGTCTGGGTAAGAAACTTCGTCAGAGAATTGGTGCAGACTCAATGGGCTAAATGGCCTCTTCTGCACTGTAGGGATTGTATGAAACAAAGCCACAGTTTTAGGAAAACGCACACCTCCTAGATTTTGTATTGTGCAATGAGAAGGGGTTAGTTAATAACCTTGTTGATAATAATTATATTCCTTTTGGGGAATAGTGACCATAAAATGATGGAATTCTTCATTCGGATGGAAAGTGAAATAGCCCATTCCAAAGCTAAGGTCCTAAATCTAAACAATGGAAACTACAAAGGTATGAGGTGTGAGTTGGCTGGGATAGATTGGAGAACTTGATTAAAAGGCATGATAGCAGATAGGCAACAGCTAATATTTAAGGAACAAAGGCATGCATTGCAACAGTTATAGAATCATAGAATCATAGAAACCCTACAGTACAGAAAGAGGCCATTCGGCCCATCGAGTCTGCACCGACCACAATCCCACCCAGGCCCTACCCCCATATCCCTACAGATTTACCCACTAATCCCGCTAACCTACGCATCTCAGGACACTAAGGGCAATTTTTTTTAGCATGGCCAATCAACCTAACCCGCACATCTTTGGACTGTGGGAGGAAACTGGAACACCCGGAGGAAACCCATGCAGACACGAGGAGAATGTGCAAACTCCACACAGACAGTGACCCGAGCCGGGAATCGAACCCAGGTCCCTGGAGCTGTGAAGCAGCAGTGCTAACCACTGTGCTACCGTGCATTGCTTTCTGCCACAAAAATATACATTGCTTTCTGCCACAAAAATAAATCAGGAAAAGTGCCCCAACCATGGCTAAAAATTGAAATTAAGGATAGCATTAAATCTTAAGAGAACTGTATAAAGTTTCCAGAAAAACTAGCAAGCTTGAGGATTCGGAGCAGTTCAGAATTCAAGCCTGCTCCGTCATTCAATATGATCATGGCTGATCTTCTACCTTAATGTTATATTCCTGCTTTCTCCCCATATCTCTTGATGTCAATAAAATCCAGAAAGAAATCTCTCTCTTCCTTGAATACATTCAGTGACTCAGCAAAGGAAGTTCAAGAGATTGATCAAAAGGGGAAAAATAGAATACAAGAGAAAACTTGCAAAGAACATAAAACTGGCACCTGGATGGTGAGGGGGAAGATTGGGGAGCATTGAATAGGCTGTAAAACAATTAGTGAAGACAAATATAGGTCCCTTACACTCTGAAATGGGATAATGTATAATAGAGAACAAGAAAATAGTAGCGTAATGAAGCAACTACTTTGGCTCCATCTTCATGGAGAAAGACACAAATAACTTCCCAGAAATGCTAATGAACTTGGAGAAGGGAGAATTGAAGGAAATTACTATTGGTAAAAAAAAAGTGCTGGAGAAATTAATGGGATAAAAAGCTCATAGAAACATAGAAACTAGGGGCAGGAGTAGGCCATTGGCCCTTTAAGTCTGCTTCGCCATTCAATATCAAAATGGCTGATCTTCTATCTTAATGCCATATTCCCGCTTTCTCCCCATATCTCTTGATGTCAATAAAATCCAGAAAAAAATCTATCTTTTTCTTGAATACATTCTGTGACTTGGCCTCCACAGCCTTCTGTGGTAGAGAATTCCACAAGTTCACTACCCTTTGAATGAAGAAATCTTTGCTCATTCTCAGTCCTAAATGATTTACCCCGTATTCTGAGACCATGTCCCCTGGTTCCAGATCCCTCAACCAGAGAAAACATCCCCCCTGCATCTAGTCTGTTCAATCCTGTTAGAATTTATACATTTGTATCAGATCTCCTCTCATCTTTCTAACTTTTTGTGAATACTGGGACCATCGAACTAATCTTTCCTCATAGGACAGTCCTGCCAATCCGGGTTTCAGCCTAGTGAACCTCCGCTGCACTCCCTCTCTGGCAAGTATGTCCTTTTTTAGGTAGACAGACCAAAACTGCACACAATACTCCAGGTATGGTCTCACCAAGGCCTTGTATAACTGCAGTAAGACATCTCTACTTCTGAACTCAAATCCTCTTGCAATGAAGGCCCCGTACCATTTGCCTTCCTAATTGCTTGCTGCACCTGCCTCTCCACTTTCACTGACTGATGTACAGGGACTCCCAGATCCCTTTATAAATCCACATGTCCCAATATATCACCATTTAAATACCACTCTTCCTTTCTGTTTTTTACACCAAAGTGTACAACTTCACATGTAACCACATTGTGTTACACCTGCCATGTGTTTGCCCACTCACAACTTGTCTAAACCACCTTGAAGTTTCCTTTCATCCTCCTCACAACTCATAATTCCATCCAGTTTTGTGTCGTCAGCAAACTTGGAAATGTTTTATTTGGTTGCCTTATCCAGGTCATTTCGTGAATAGCTGGGACCAAACACTGATCTCTGCATATCCCACTAGTCACTGCCTGCACTTGTAAGAAGACCCATTTATTCTTATTCTCTGTTTCCTGTCTGTCAACCAACGTAGATATCTCATACCCCCCCATAATTTTGTGGACTTGTGCCAGATTCTCGAACTCAAGTGGCGCACATTCGCAAATGTTTTTTCAAGGTATGTTTAAAAGATTGTAACCATACTGCATCCATGCACCTCTATGCTCTCCATGCCCCGTTTGTGCCCCATCTGTGCCCTACATGTCCACACATCCAATATGCACCTATAGAATCAATGAGACATTTTAAAAATTATTTTAGAGGATGTGGGTATCACTGGCTAGATCAGATTTATTGTCAATCTGTAATTGCCTTGAATAATCTTCATCTTGAACTGCTGCAGACCATGTGGTGATGTGGTGTAGGTACACCCATAGTGCTGTTAGGAAAGTAGTTCCAGGATTTTGACCCAACTACAGTGAAGGAATGGCGATATAATTCCAAGTCAGGATGGTGTGTGGCTTGATGAGGAACTTGCAGTTGGTGGTGTTCCATGCATCTGCAGACCTTGCCCTTCTAGGTGGTAAATGTCTCAGGTTTGGAAAGTGCTGTTGAAGGAGCCTTGGTGAGTTGCTATAATGCATGTTGCAGATGATAAACATTGCTGCCACTGTCCGTTGGTGGTGGAGCGAGTGAATGTTGAATGTGGTGGATGGGAATTGGGCTGCTTTGCTCTGGATGGTACCAAGCTTCTTGAGTGCTGTTGGGGCTGCATTCATCTGGACAAGTGGAGGATATTCCATCATACTCTTGATTTGTACCTTGTAGATGGTGAGAAGACTTTGAGGAGTCAGAGGTGAGTTACTTGCTGCAGAAGTTATGAAGTTGGGTATATCCACTTTAATGTCTTATGTTAGGTTCCAGGTGGTGTTATCACTTTCACAGTCGCAACCTCCTACCAAAACCAAAAATGCAGAGGTGTGGGATGTGGGCAAATGGGTTGGAAATCACAATTTGAATGATGACTTCTGTTTGCATTTGGAAATTCATTGAAAATCTCAAGAACTAAGGCACAAGAGATGAAGCAAAAAATTAGAATGGTGTCAAATCAAAATGACATCTATCTTCTGGTGTCATGTTCAAATTTTAGAATTTCCTCACCACTGGCTCAAAAACTGAATTGTCCAGTCCAGAAACAGACAGGTGGTAAACATATGGTTCATGATTTAACCACACAATATAGTTTCACAGTTCATACCTTAATCACATTGATTTATTTTACGTCCATACTGAAATTACACAGTATAGTTTTATAGTTTTCACAGTCCATACATTAACCAGTAAGTATAATTTTACAGCGTACACTTTGGCAGTGGTCTAATTACCCTGACTCTTGTTGCTACAAATAATAATCGATTCACTATTCAGTTAAATATATCTGTGTAACGCCTCATTACTCAAAAACTACAGCCGTCTCACCAATGCACACGTCTTACCTGTATTAAGCTTTCCTTTATAAAAATAAAGTATAACATCCACAATCAATGCAAGTTTGTCCCACAATGTCCTTCCTGTATCAAAGTAGATAAGCAATATTAGCATAACTCATGGAATACTTTTCCAACTCAAGTACCCTCCATAACATACCACTCACCTTTTCCTTACCCCTACCCTCCATTCCTTTCCAGATCATGTACAATAAACCTGGCAGCAAACTCCCTCTGCTTGAATTCCAACTCTATAACAACACATTTAACTCCAAGCTTTAAAGATAACCATCCACTGTTGCAGCCATGTGATAACTTTCCACATGAATTATCTTCATTATTCCAGCTGAATTCCCAATGGATTTTGTATCCACCATGTGATGGTTCTGAAACAATGAAGGAAGATTTTTAAAAAAAACTTAAAGCTTAAAGCTGATTTCTACTTTAATGTTTCTACCTAAAAGAAACCCTGTGATGGTGTCTGGCAAAGATGGGCGACCACCAAGTAGATTAATGAATGATTGGTTTATTGAGGTAAATAACTATGTACAGAGAGTGATGTAAAGGTTACCGTACTCCCCGACTCCTAACTGTAAGAAAAACCTGTGTTCAGCGCCATGATTCATACGCTCCAGCCTGATTGGCTGAACAGGTCACATGAACCTCCAAGAGCTTGATCCTTAAAGGGCACGCCACCATATTTCTCTCCCTTTAAGTTCCCAATTAACACATTTCAATAACAATTAACTATTTAAAATATTATACTACAAATGGATCTAAAACACAGTCCCTTATAAGGTAAGTTGGTTCAGCGACTTCCTGATCCATTGGGAGCATTGTAATTCACTAGCAGGTGCTCCAGCAGTAGAGTTGACTTCGGTTTGAACCTCAATGGATTGATTCTCAACTTGTGGAGTTATGTCAGTGAAGTTAACTCCTCCCCGTTTCCCCCGCAACATTACTTGGTTCTTCCTCGGGGTAGCTTGCTGCCGCTTTACTTTCATTGGAGCAAAATCACTGACAGGCATACTCAGGGTGAACTGCCCTACAGGTTTTGTGTGCGATTCTCTCCTCCTCAAATGGTCCAGGTGTTTCTTAATCCTTTTCCCTTGGACAACTATTTTATTTAACACTGTGCTTGTTCTGGCCATGACTGTTCCAAGGATCCATTTTGGACCAATACCATAATTCTTTTCATATACCAAGCTATCACCTCAAACGTCTTCTCCATTTTTGTCGACTCGTGTTGCTTTTTCTCTGCGTTCAACTTGGCTTCCAACCTCCCCACCAAGTTCAGAAATATGAGATCCAACCTTGTTCTAATATGTCTCCCCAATAGTAACTCGGCAGGTTTACACTTGTGCTGACATGGGGTGTTATTCAATAGGCAATCAAGAAACAAGCAAGTTTGATTTGTAGAGAGGCTGATGACTGTTTCTTCATGGCGGTTTTGAACTTTTGGACAGCTTTCTCAGCCACGCTATTTGAAGCAAGGTGGTAGGGTGCAGTTCGAATATGTTGAATGCCATTAGTTCTCACGAAATTCTGAAACTCTTCAGTAATGAAAACAATGTACTATCTACAAGATGCAACAATTCACCAAAGATCCTTAGACATCACTTTCCAAACCTATGACCACTTCCATCTAGAAGGACAAGGGCAGCAGATTCATGGGAACACCACCACCTGCAAGTTCCCCTCCAATCCACTCACCATCCCGACTTGGAAATATATTACCATTCCTTCGCAGTCACTGGGTTAAAATCCTGGAATTTCCTAACAGCATTGTGGGTCAATCCATAGAACATGGACTGCAGCAGTTCAAGAAGGCAGCTCACCACTACCAAGGGCCACTGGGGATGGGCAATAAATGCTGGCCAGCCAGCGACGCCCATGTCCCACGAATGAATTTTTAAAAATCCCATTATCGGACACTAGCACCGTGGGCAACTGTGGGTGGTGAATGTCTGCCTCAATTTCTTGACCGTTGCTGAGGAGGTCATCTACGTCATTTCATGTCTGTCCAGCCATTTGGAGTGCGCTCCTATTATGAGCAGAAACATGGTGCCCATGAATGGGCATGCAAAATCGTTGTGTAGTCACACCCATGGTCAACCTGGCCGCTCCCAAGGGAGCATTAGGGCTGCAGATGGCAATTTTTTTCTGCATTTGACATTGAGAATCTGGTCAAACAATGTGACCAACATCAGTATGTATTCTGGGCCACCATACATAACTGCATGCTTCATCTTTGTCATCTACCCTTGTTCCCCATTTTCTTTTGCTTTTAGGCCCTGTATCTTGTCTATCTCATCTTAGTATTTTTTAAGCCATCATGGAACTTTGCATTGTTGATTTTGAAGATTTCTAGCCAATTTAGTCTAATATGGCAAACCAATCTTGGCCCATCAAATTTGGCCCTTGGCTCCCTACTTCTATTAGGGGGGTTGAGTTGCCTGCTGCCAGTAGCTTAATGGCATTGTTGATGTTCTTAGGATCCTTAAAGCTTCCTCAATATATATTGCTAGCCTGGCTATCGTGATTCTTAACGTTAGGGGTTGAACCCCTCTTTCGTAGCATCAGAGAAATCATAGAATCCCTACAATGCAGAAAGAGGCCATTCAGTCTATCAAGTCTGCACCAACTCTCTAAAAGAGCATCCCTCCCAGGCCCTCCCCTCTGCCCTATCCCCATAACCCCGTGCATTTACCATGGCTACTCCACCTAATCACATCTTTGGACACTAAGGGGCAATTTAGCATGGCCAATCAACCAAACCTGCATATCTTTGTCAATAACGATACATTTGTTCTATAACTGCAGCAGAGGCACCTGTGTCCACCTGTATTCAAAGTGACTGATCATCAACATGATTGTAATTGGGCCTGTCTTGTCCATCTTAATGTTGTTTAATCTGTATACTTCTGAACTATTTTCAGGGTTATTCTCAACGCTGTGTACAGGAATCCGATTTTGTTTATTACTGGCCCCCAGTAGGGTCTGCTTCGTCTTGCATGTGCTCCTAATGTGTCCCCTCCTATTGTAGACATAACATGTAGCTTCCCTGAATTTACATTTCTCCTGAGGGTGATCTCTCCCACACTGATGGCATTCTTCATTGTTCGTGGTCTGTGGGCCAAATTTCCTATACCTTGGCACTCTCTTTTGCTCTGAGCCGCTTTGTTCATTACTTTCTGTGCCCCTCCTTCCTGGCAGCTTGACTACCAGCAGCTTCCTGCCAAACTTGGTGGACCTCACCTGCTTGCACATTCTGTAGTTCTACTGCTCCTTTTTGGCACTTTCTATAGCCTGGGTGATCCTAGTGTCTTCTTTAAAGTAATCTTTGCCTCTGATAATTTCTTACATATAGTCGTATTGTTAATACCACAGACTAGCCTGTCTCTCAACATGTCATTGAGTGCAGACTCTAAGTTGCACTGTTCGACCATTTGTCTGAGACGAACCATGAACACCACTATCGACTCCCCTGGGGCTCCTGGCATTAAATTAAATTTGTATTGCTGTATTATCACTGAAGACTTCAGGTGATAATGTCCGTTGACACATCCACAAGCTCCTCGAATGTTTTGGAGTTGGGGGGAAGCTATCAAGCTATAGGTTGGAGATCCATAGACTGTTAATGGAATTAGCTGCTGCATCTCAACCTCCTGATTCAATTGGCCTTAAAAATATAGCATAGGCATCCAACAAATATAGCATAGGCACCCCTAACACTCACTGCTCTGTGTTAGGGTCGAATGGATCTAGCTTCCCATAAAGGGGCATTTTGACACACTCAGAGTGCTGAAAGAGTTAGGTTCAAAATGCTTTCACACGAGGTCTGCTCTCTCGATTTCTGTAGCAATAGGAAGGCACTCCAATTGATCGTTGCTGGCAAATGACGGACAACCACTAAGTAGATTAACAAATGAATGGCTTATTAAGGTAAGTAACTATGTACAGAGAATGATATAAAGGCTACTGCACTGTGTAACTCCAGATTCCTAACTGCAAGGAAAACATGCACTCAGCTCCAGGATTCGCACACTCCAGCTCAATTGGCTGAATGGGTCACATGACCCACCAAGAGCTTGCCCCTTAAAGGGGTACATTACCCCACCCTGTCTTAAAACAAAAGCATTTCGCAACTGTTTCTTTTAGGTTGATTACAAGCAGTGTAATAATGGAAATCATTATGCCATTTGTGGACATTGTCATCCTATCAAAAGTAATGAACAACTTATAGTCTCTCCTCCTTCACTGAAAACTGAAAAATAAAATAATAAATGATTGTTTTTTTTAATGGAGAGAATGGGAGTAATTTTCAAATGTGTTGGGAGGGCAGTAGCCTGGAGCAACAGATTATCTTCTTGTGTAGAACACATCTGATTTTAATTCTATTCAAACCAGTATAAGAACAATCATGCAGATTTCAGAACAAGTCAGGCTATGGATAATACTACTTATCAAACTACTCATCAATAACTTGATAATACTGCTTATTATCAATAGATCAGGTAACTTGTGGGGTGGTACCAGTAAAAAGTAAAAACCCTCCACTGGCCCACTATTGCCCTTCAGTAAAGCGTACCTGACACTCCTAACATATGTGACCCACTTGTTCTACTGCATGTGATTTAGACATTTAATGCTTTCTAAAATGGCAATTAGCCATTCAGTAGCAGAAACAATTACAATTGAAGGTGATCCACCACCACCACAGTTGCAGGGATGTGCAATAAATGAATCAACCATGCCAGCGTTTCACACATCCTGAGAACAAGTAAAAGAAAAATGGTTGAAAATTCAGTTTTAAGTATTCAGTACATTTGCTGCCAGAATCAAAGTTAAATGAAATAAAGTTAAATGTTGCTCATTATGGATTTGTGTAGGAAACTAAGTCAGCATTGGAGTGTTTCTCTGCAGATTGATTTACAATTATTAATCCCTGTAGTGAAGTCATGACTTGCACCACATTACTCATTCTGGTCTCCATTTAATGCTTGTGAGCATTTCTCTGTGGTTATTATTACTCTGGCTGAATAAATCTGTGCTCCCTGTGTTTTAAATTACCATTCATTTCTTTCTTTCACATGTTATAGGTCACCCAAATCTCTTTTCGCACTCAATTAGTGTAGCCAATGTCATGAAGGCAGGTTAGATTGGGAATGATGAATGCTGGAGTTCGTAATTTACTCAATATTTCCTAACAGGAAAGCAATGCTGTGGTAACCACAAGTGGTTCCGACAACGAAAAATTGGAACCAAGTACTTTGGTTAGAGGATTGAGAAACCTCAGGAACATTTATGCCATGTTATTGAAAGAAACTATGGTAGTTTTATAAAATTATTGGCTCCATATGGAGGTCAAAATGCCCTGAAAGAATGTCAAAAATGCCACTTGTGACTGGGACCTAAGTTAGCCTTCAAGTTCAATGTTTCATGCTTGAGCATCAGAACCATCAGGTTAGGATATATAATACTTTAAAATATATTAAGTTACAATAATGTGCTATATCTTAAACTGTCAATACTGGATTTGTGCTTAATTACCTTATGCTAGCTGGGGCAGGGTTTCCACTCCTAATTGTCACCAGCAGATTTCTGCTGGAATGGTATAGTTATTGTGTGAGATGGTTACGGCATTAAGGCTCCAGGGTTTAAGAATGGCCACCTAATTGTACTGCAGAGCTCCTAACACTTGTGAATCCATTACCCCAGTAGAAATCAGTGCCTTTGTGAAAACCAGGGAGAAAAATAATCAGTCAGTTATCTGGACTGTCCTATCATAAACCTATTGCTGAGGATTTTAATCTCAGACAAATAGATCTGTCGGGTAGGATGGAAACAACTAAATTACCAATCACAGTTTCCTGATTATTCATAGATATAGAATTTTGTATTAATCTGGCCAATTCAATTCTGTCTGATTTACCCAGATCTGCCAATCCATTGCTACATCTCTTTAAAACTTTGTATTTTCTAAAGTTGAGAGAAAATGTCAATGCCTTCACTTACACAAATTAATTTCACTTACGAATAAAAATAAATCACACATCACCATTACAAAAAAGGATCCAGAAGATCACCCAAACACATATTCCTTTTTGCTCAGGGATGACTGTTCTAAATCTGGCCCACGACATGTGAAAATCATTTTGGCAGGGATGTTATTGTTGCTAAGAGAACTGATGAACAACAGTACAAATCTGGGTCAGTGAAAAAGTGCGCAGGTCATTCAGTTAAAATCGACTTATTGTCTATTGGGTTCCTCACGCAATTATTTTAAGTGTCTTCAACTGATATCCATGTAAGTACACAATGTTTTCCAATAAATAGCATCTAGGAGCAAATCAATCCAAGTTAGAGTTCAGTTGCAATAATCAAAGATCCAGAAGCAAAAACACTGCAAATGCTGGTTGTCTGAGTGAAAAACAGAAATATTCTTTAAAAAAAGCAAGTAAATCATCATGGACGCAGTGAACAACAATTTCAATAGTTCAGCTAGGGTTCCATTTTCAGAACTGGAAATTAAGAAAGATACAAGCATAATAATTTCAGAAAACTAACGAGAGAGGGTAAAGAAACAGTATGAACACAAAGAGGATGCGCAGATGGAACAATTGCTGGAAATGTAATAAATCCTCAAACCACAGAGCGAAACATTGAAAAAATAAAATAATTAAAAATACAAGGATGTGCAAATAGCTGATTAAGTCATAGATTAAGGAAAATTAGAGAAAATGGGAAAAATAGAAAACATTGAAAATCCGAGGATAAGATGTGAAATTACAACAGGTATGAAATTTGCCTTCATTGGCACGGGAGGAGGGTAACTGGGTAACAGTGAGGAAGGAGAAAGCTCGGTTGATGGTGAGCACCCCGGTGGATGTGCCCCTTAATAATAAGTACTCCTGTCTGAGTACTACTGGGGTGGACAGCCCACCTGGGGGAAGCAGCGGTGGCAGTGTCTCTGGAGCTGAGCCTGGCCCAGTAGTGCAAAAGGGTAAGGAAAGGAGGGTAGTGCTAATTGGGGACTCTACGGTGAGGGGGTCAGATAGGCGTTTTTGCGGACACAGACGGGACTCTCGGATGGTGGTTTGCCTCCCTGGTGCAGGGGTCCGGGATGTCTCTGGTCGAGTCCCAGAAATCCTGAAGGGGGAGGGAGAGGAGCCGAAGGTCGTGATGCATATAGGTACTGCTGACATAGGTAGGAAGAGGGAAGGGGTCATGAAAAGAGAATATAGGGAGTTAGGTAGACAGCTGAGAAAGAGGAATGCAAAGGTAGTAATTTCGGGATTGCTGCCTGTGCCGCGGGAGAGTGAGAACAGGAATCGGTGGAGAATGAATGCGTGGCTGAGGGACTGGAGCAAGGGACAAGGATTTGGGTACTTGGATCATTGGGACCTCTTTAGGGGCAGGTGTGACCTGTTTAAAAAAGACGGGTGGCACTTGAATCCCAGGGGGACCAATATCCTGGCGGGAAGGTTGGCTAAGGCTACTGGAGAGACTTTAAACTAGAAAGGTTGGGGGGAGGGAATCGAAATGAGGGGACTGAGAGCGAGGAGGTTAGCTCGCAAATAGATAAGGAATGTAAACAGGGTAAGAGGGAGGTTAGACGAGTGATGGAGAAGGGAAGTGCTCAGGCTGAAGGTCTGAGATGTGTCTATTTTAATGCCAGGAGTGTAGTGAATAAAGTGGATGAGCTTAGAGCGTGGATTGCTGCTTCGAATTGTGATGTGGTGGCCATTACGGAGACTTGGATGTCTCAGGGACAGGACTGGGTGCTTCAGGTGCCGGGTTTTAGATGTTTCAGGAAGGACAGGGAGGGAGGCAAGAGAGGGGGGGGAGTGGCACTGTTGATCAGGGATAGTGTCACGGCTGTAGAGAAGGTGGACGCCGTGGAGGGATTGACTACGGAGTCTCTGTGGGTGGAGGTTAGGAACAGGAAGGGGTCGGTAACGTTGCTGGGTATTTTCTATAGGCCGCCCAATAGTAACAGAGATGTTGAGGAGCAGATGGGGAAACAGATCCTGGAGAGATGTAGGAATAACAGAGTTGTCGTGATGGGAGATTTTAATTTCCCAAATATAGATTGGAATATCCCTAGGGCTAGGGGTTTGGATGGAGAGGAGTTTGTTAGGTGTGTCCAGGAGAGTTTCCTGACACAGTATGTGGATAAGCCTACTAGAGGAGAGGCTGTACTTGATCTGGTGCTGGCTAATGAACCTGGACAGGTGGAGGATCTCTCGGTGGGTGAGCATCTTGGGGATAGCGATCATAATTCTATCTCCTTCACGATAGCATTGGAAAGAGATAGGATCAGGCAGGCTAGGAAAGTGTTTCTCTGGAGTAAAGGGAAATACAGTGTCATCAGGGAGGAAATTAGACGGGTAAATTGGAAGGAGGCATTCTTGGGGAAAAGTACCGAAGGAAAGTGGAGGATTTTCAAGGAATGTTTGTCTGGAGCTCTGCATGACAACGTTCCGATGAGACAGGGGGGTGTTGGTAGGGTACGGGAACCGTGGTGCACGAAGGTTGTGATGAACCTGGTGAATAAGAAAAGAGAGGCGTACAGAAGGTTCAGAGAGCTAGGAGGTGTTAAGGATTTAGAGGAGTATACGGGATGTAGGAAGGAGCTTAAGAAGGAAATTAGGAGAGCGAGAAGGAGTCATGAGAAGGCCTTGGCGGGTAAGATTAAGGAGAATCCCAAGGCTTTCTACAAATATGTCAAGAGTAAAAGGATGAGATGTGAAGGCATAGGACCCTTAAAAGGTGAAGGGGGAAAAGTTTGTGCGGAACCGTTAGAAATGGCGGAGCTGCTTAATGAATACTTTACCTCGGTATTCACGGTGGAAAGGGATCTGGGTGGTTGTACTGCTGGTTTGCGGTGGACAGAAAGGATCGAGCATGTGGACATAAAGAAAGAGGATGTGTTGGAACTATTGAATGGCATCAAGGTTGGTAAGTCGCCGGGACCGGATGGGATGTACCCCAGGTTACTGTGGGAGGCGAGGGAGGAGATTGCGGAGCCTTTGGCGATGATCTTTGCATCGTCGATGGAGACGGGAGAGGTTCCGGAGGATTGGAGGATTGCAGATGTGGTCCCTATATTCAAGAAAGGGAACAGGGACAGCCCGGGAAATTACCGACCGGTGAGTCTAACCTCAGTGGTTGGTAAGTTGATGGAGAGGATCCTGAGAGACAGGATTTATGATCATCTAGAGAAGTTTAGTATGATCAAAAGTAGTCAGCACGGCTTTGTCAAGGGCAGGTCGTGCCTTACGAGCCTGGTTGAGTTCTTTGAAAATGTGACCAAACACATTGACGAAGGAAGAGCGGTGGATGTGGTCTATATGGACTTCAGCAAGGCGTTCGATAAGGTCCCCCATGCAAGACTTCTTGAGAAAGTGAGAGGGCATGGGATCCAAGGGGCTGTTGCCTTGTGGATCCAGAACTGGCTTGCCTGCAGAAGGCAGAGAGTGGCTGTGGAGGGGTCTTTCTCTGCATGGAGGTCAGTGACCAGTGGAGTGCCCCAGGGATCTGTTCTGGGACCCTTGCTGTTTGTCATTTTCATAAATGACCTGGATGAGGAAGTGGAGGGATGGGTTGGTAAGTTTGCTGACGACACCAAGGTAGGTGGTGTTGTGGATAGTTTGGAGGGATGTCAGAAGTTGCAGCGAGACATAGATAGAATGCAAGACTGGGCGGAGAAGTGGCAGATGGACTTCAACCCGGATAAGTGTGTGGTGATCCATTTTGGCAGATCCAATGGGATGAAGCAGCAGTATAATATGAAGGGTACCATTCTTAGCAGTGTAGAGGATCAGAAGGACCTTGGGGTCCGGGTCCATAGGACTCTTAAATCGGCCTCGCAGGTGGAGGATGCGGTCAAGAAGGCGTACGGCGTACTGGCCTTCATTAATCGAGGGATTGAGTTTAGGAGTCGGGAGATAATGCTGCAGCTTTATAGGACCCTGGTTAGACCCCACTTGGAGTACTGCGCGCAGTTCTGGTCACCTCATTACAGGAAAGATGTTGAAGCCATTGAAAGGGTGCAGAGGAGATTTACAAGGATGTTGCCTGGATTGGGGGGCATGCCTTATGAGGATAGGTTGAGGGAGCTTGGTCTCTTCTCCCTGGAGAGACGAAGGATGAGAGGTGACCTGATAGAGGTTTACAAGATGTTGAGAGGTCTGGATAGGGTAGACTCTCAGAGGCTATTTCCAAGGGCTGAAATGGTTGCTACGAGAGGACACAGGTTTAAGGTGCTGGGGGGTAGGTACAGAGGAGATGTCAGGGGTAAGTTTTTCACTCAGAGGGTGGTGGGTGAGTGGAATCGGCTGACGTCGGTGGTGGTGGAGGCAAACTCGTTGGGGTCTTTTAAGAGACTTCTGGATGAGTACATGGGATTTAATGGGATTGAGGGCTATAGATAGGCCTAGAGGTGGGGATGTGATCGGCGCAACTTGTGGGCCGAAGGGCCTGTTTGTGCTGTGGCTTTCTATGTTCTATGTTCTAAATTTAAACTGTGCCCACCAGCTGCAAAACAGGTTAATGGGTTGGCAATGTGTTCTGACAAAGGGCTTCATCATTTCTCAGGTCACAAACAAATTATTGCTTGTAAAGATAACTAAAGCATCGGGCAGTGCCAAGAGGACGGGGCCTTTGGGAGGGGGTAATTGGTGGGGGGTCCTGCTGCCACTCCGCAGTCTGGCTGGATAACTGAGGGAGGTCAGTGGTTGGGTGGGGGAGGAGGAGGTTGGGACTATAGGGGAGGGTGGGAAGATCAGGACTGGAGGGGGTTAGGGTAGGAGTAGATCGGGACTGTGAGGGGGGTGGGGAAAAGGGCGGGGTGGGGGGGTTGAGGCAGACCTGGACACGTCCTGGGGGGCAGTCGCATGGCCAACAATGGGGGGTTGCTGTGCTGGCAGGCGATTGGGCTGGCCAGTGATCGGGAGGCCTGGCAGTGCGGGCTACTGCACATGCGCCGATCTCGGTGCTGACAGTTTGACACATGCACAGTGACCAGCTCAGTGCTATGCTGCTGGCCTCTCCAGCGGGAATAGGCCCCACCCATTGATTTTCTGTGACATTCACGCCAGTGCACTCGACAGTGCACAGAGTGTGGGAACTTCATTTTGAAAATCCCGCTTAAAAAAGTAGGATTTACTCCAGTTTTTATGTGAATTTAACACTTAGAATTTTTTGGGAGAATCCTACCCCACATATTTTTATTCTTGTGTAAAACCCACAACCCACCACAACATAGTTAGGACATTACAGAAAGAAAATTAGTGTCAAGTTGGGATTTTGTTTCATTGAGAACATAGAGCAAAAATCCTAAGTAGAAAAAAAAAATGATGGGTCTCGTACTTCAAATATTAGAAAGCTGGGGAAAATCAAAACAGGATTTAAGATTGAAGTGCCAGCGTAGGAAGAGCAAGGAAGAAAAAAAGGCAAGAAAGGAAAAAGAAAATTGCCTTTCCTATTGGAAAAACTCCTATAAACTGTGTAGCAACAGAGCGGAAGACTCACTTTTCAGTTGAAAAAAGATGGGAGTTCTCTGTGTGGTATTAAAAGAGGGTTTTTTTCTGATCAGATAAAGGTGAGGTTCCAGGCTGTATCTGGCATATTTGAAAAGAAGGGATGCTTTGCTTAACGGCTGGGGTTGTTTGAAAAAAAACATAAAGTCAGAGATCTCCAGGATAAAAATGGGAGTACTGGGAAGACAGCAAACAAAATATACTGAGCAGTCTCGAGTTGCTAGTGCCTGCAAGAGAAATAGGACAACTAGGTGCCATAGGGCCTTTCAATTAAGAAATTGAATCACAGAGTTCCTATGCAGAGAATTTTCAGTACTTTGTACAAGTTCAAACCACATCTTTTTCTTTTTGAGTAAAGACATGTTAAACAGAACAAGCTGTATTTTTAAAACAGAAAATTGACGACGAGTTGGGATTTTGTTTTCAGTACTTCTTACAAGCGAATAAAATTGCAAATGAACTGCTCATACCAGCTTTTCTCTGTACAATAGGAAGTAAAACTTACAATTTGCTCCGGAGCTTGGTTCATCCAGCAAAGCCAGGAGCCAAAACTTATGATGACTTAACAAAGATAATTGAAGTGCAATACTCTCCAAAGCCACTGATCATCACAGAATGGCTCAGGTTCCACCAAATGAATCAAGTGGAAGGCAAAAGCATTGCTCTGTTTATGGCAACCTTAAAATGATTGGCACAACATTGTGAGTTTAGTGAGTCATTAGAAGATAGTCTTTGAGATTGTCTAGTTTATGGTATCCAAAATTAGGTTATGCAAAGAAGATTGCTTACTGAACATGCTTTGACTTTAAAGACAACAATAGAAATCATAGTGTCAATGGAACTGCCTGCTAAAGAGGCTTCACAATTTGTACAGGAATGAAGATTCACAAGTTGGGAACTGCCCATAAGAATTCAAAACAGTGACAAGCATGACACAGATGTGGCAAAATGGGCCATTTAGTGAATGAATGCTGGAGCAAGGATAGTCAATGCAAGAATTGTGGCAAAATGGGTCACACTGCAAAAGCTTGTTGGGCTAGACTAGCTTCCCCCAAGAAGAATATTCAGAAGAAGAATCTGGGTAACTTCAAGGAGAAGAAAAAGTTGCATTCTACAAAAAAATATTTACAATGTGGAAGAAAAGAATTACGACTTTGCAGAAGAGAATGTCCAGAAGTATTATGAACAGCTCCATTTGAATGGTTTGTCCATACAAGGTGAATCACATAGATTCTGGGTGATTCCGAAGTTAGATTCTGGGTGATTCCGAAGTTAAGTGGACAATCTAGGATGGAGTTTGATAATGGTGCTACTTAATTCCTGAAACAACCAAAGGTAAAAAATCTTCCTTAAATCTGGCTGATGTGATTTTAAGGACATACACAGAAGAGACCGTACTATTAAAAGGTTACTTCATGATCAACATAGAATTGAGTGCACAAATAGCAGAGTTGCCTCTTCATGTTGTTTGTGGTAATTTTCCAGCTCTATTTGAGAGATTATGGTTGGAGAATATAAATCTTAACTGAAATGCTGTCAACTGATTGGTCGATGCTGAAATAGGTCAACAGCATCTAAGCAACTGCAAAGAATGCTACTTCATTTGAAAAGATATCATCTGGATGTCACATAATAGCAAAGAAAACCTATCTACTTTGCAGAAATGCTGTTGAGAGCAGTGCTCCCCATGAAGAACGTTGGGGAGGCGATGATAGAATGCAACGTCTCCCAGATTCAACGTGAAACAGCAGCTAGACATGATCTGGAAGCCATCAGTCCAGCAGAGACACTGGGGGTAATTTTCCTGTCCCGCCCACCACAGGAATTGTAGCGGGTTGGAGGCAAACCATGCAAAGATTCATTGATCTCGGGTGGGATTTTCCGGTTTAGGGGCGAGTGCGGCTTGAAAGTCCTGCCCACTGAATCTGACAGACAAGCACCTTGCTCAAGCAAGCTAATTATTCAACATGATGCAACTCTACAAGCACTATAAGAAGTAGTGATGAAAAGATAGCCTCAGGGTATCAAGGTCACACCTGTGGTCACAAGAGCATATTAGGCATACTGAGGTGTACTGGCAGCCCAAGATGGTATCTTGTACAAAGGAAATAGAGTTATCATCCCAAAGAAATGAGGGATGCTGAAGCACACCCTTGCAAGTCATCAAGGAATTGAATCAATTCTGAGAAAGGCAAGAATTGTGCTTTGCTGGCCAAACATGAGCAATGAAATTAAAAACCACATTGGCCAGCGTGGTGCGTCTAATGGGTGCCAAGCTAACCAAGCTAGAGAGCTGTTGATGATGCATGACATTCCAGACAGACCATAGATGAAGTTTTGGCAAGAACTGGCTTTCTTAGAATAAGTTATAGAAGAATTTTCATCTCCATAATTTTTGAATTAACTTCAGGTTAGACCATCAGAACCAGGAGTAAGATCTGGTATTGCATCAAGTCCATATCTGTAAGTCGATTATAAATAATCCATTAAAGACCACATTATAGGGGTGAATACATCATCTCTGTATTGATCACTTGAGTGAGCAAAACAGATCACACTGAAAGATAACATACCCTGGAAGCATCATTCATCCGTTTATGTTCCATTGTTTTCCTTTTGCGTCACCTGTCTTTTTGGGTGGTTTTGGAAACACTTTTCTCTGAAAAGAACTACTCTGTAAAAATATGGCTTTCAATACAATAGGATACTTTTTATAGATTTCTCATTAATCTATTCTTTTAACCTCAAATACGCTCTATCAATTATACATGCATTCTTTAGCAGGATGTTTACCCTTGACAACAAGCAAACAGGCTATGTAACTTTTCAGGTATAGCTTTTTATACTCATTGAATGTGGGCATTGCTGGCTGGGCCAGCCAGTTAGTGCCCATCCCTAGCTGTCCTTGAAATGAGCGGCTTGCTAGGCCATTTCAGATGGCATTTTTAGAGTCAACCAAATTGCTGTGGGTCTGGAGTCACATGCAGGCCAGACCAATTCCCTTCCCTAAAGGACATTAGTAAACCAGATGGGTTTTTACAACAATCGACAATGGTTTCATGGTCATCATTTGACTTTTAGTTCCAGATTTTTATTGAATTCAGATTTCACCATCTTCCAAGGAGAAATTCAAACCCAGGTCTCTGGATTACTAGTCCAGTAACAATACCACTACTCCACCACCTCACCCAGTTAAGCGGATACAATAATGACTGAGTAAATTGCAAATCAACTGACTTTCCAAAAATAATTGACTTATCATGATCCATCTCAAGTTTCATTTGTGTCTTTAGACCACTCTTTAACTGCCCTCAATGTGTTGTAATTGCCAAACCATAAGCAGATTGTATTTTCATAGTCCTCAATCTTGTGTCAATCATGACTACTTAGTGAATCAAAATATTTTAACCAATCTATCTCACATACTTGTGAAGTACAAGCATTATCTAGTATTGCACAGTTAAAAGAATGTGACAATACATTTATTACAGGACTAAAACTCCTTCTGACTAGTACAGTTTGTTACGATTCATCATTATCTTGATCCTTTCCTCAGAATTCTGTTTCATGTGTCATTTTGAGGAACCTGCCTCTCAGCTTTGGGCAATTCATCACATAATGATAATTCAAATCTCATATGAAACATCTATTAACTGTTGTTTGGGCATTTCTGGGATTCGTTCACCCAATACCCAACCGTTCCAAAAACCGGCAATTACTTAGACTTCCATTCTGTGTTACTGTGGAATATCTAATTTGTTCCTTGAAGGCTGAAGGAAATTACCATATCACCAGGAATTCCTTTAAGGCAATAGACATCTGATCCAACATATTGTCCTTCTCAGAGAACTGAAAACCAGTTAGAAAATGTTGCCTGAGCACAAGAAATAGCTTAGAACAATTCAGTCATTTAAAAGTTAGTGCGAATCAAAGGATCCCCAGATTAAATTTTGCCAATCTTATTGTGTACAAACTACTAAATTCCTTGAAATATTTGTCCATGGAATAACTATCTGATTTCTAAAATCTATCATATACTGACCATGCCTCATTAGCATTTAACAGATCAGCTTTCTTGCAGATTTAATCCAAGAAGTCTAATAGAAGGTCCAAACGTCTATCACTGTTCAACTGATAGACATCCATGTTACAAAATATTGTACTTTTGATTTTATTTCTTGTGGAAAGTGATGACACCAATGCAATACGTTTTCTCTTTGGTAGGGACTTGATCCTAGGCCGGAATGTTACCGCCCTGCCCACCACGGGAATCGTAGCGGGTGGGGGGCGGACCATGGAAAGATCCACTGACCTCGGCCAGGATTTTACAGTTTCGGGATGAGTGAGGCTGTAAAATCCCGCCCCTTCTCTGCATATTCACTTAATTTTTCCATTGGTCTTAGACTCTGATAATACTCAAGTGCAATCATATTGTGACAATTTACACTTACTTTCTACCATCTTCCCCAATAGCCTCTAAAATGTTAATCTTCTGTCTAAAAATGTTTTCTTAGTTTCCAATTTTCACCTTCAGGCAACCATTTTCTGCCAACAGGGCTGTAACCTCTTCAGAGTGGCATTCTGCACTGGATTGCCACTCCTTGCCCACTTACCTGCACAAAATTTCTTCCTTGCCCATCTTGTCTGACTTTCTGACTCAGGCCAAGCGGGATCCAAGCAGCGCAGCAGTCTCCGAGGCCCAGCATGGAAATGTAAGAGTCAATGCTGGGGTGCGTGGGGCCCTTAATTATGCTGGCTGCTTTGCCGAGGCAGCGGGAAGTGTAGACAGAGTCAATGGATGGGAGGCTGGTTTGCGTGATACATTGGGCTACATTCACAACTTGTTGTAGTTTCTTGTGGTCTTGGGCAGAGCAGGAGCTATACCAAGCTGTGATACAACCAGAAAGAATGCTTTCTATGGTGCATCAGAGGTTAAGGCAGGATGTGGGGGTTGAACATTGGAAGGGTAGGATGAGGGGTTGGTTTGGAGAGTGTCTGGTTGGATGGGAAGGTTGGGGTCAGGAGCTGGGGCAGTGGGTGTGAAAGTTGAGTTGGGAAGGCAGGGCTCATGTTAGGTTGTATTGGGTTGAGGTCCAGCCAGGTCAGGGGTCCAGCTGTATTGGATCGGGGGGGTCCAGAGCCCAGTTACGGGTTTGGGTGGCTGAGTTGAGGGGATGGGAGGGGAGGGTTTTGGGGGTGAGAATCGGGTCGGGCGAGGTGGAAGACAGGTCAGGTGGAAGTTGGGTCGTGGGTGGGGGTTATGTTAGGTCGCATGGGGAGATCCAGCCAGGGTGGGGAGTCCAGTTGTGTCGAATCTGCGGGTTCAGAACCCGGTCAGGGGTTCAGGTCAGGTCTGGAGAGGAGGGGTGGGGGGCAGTGGCTGGGTCAGGTAGGGGGTGGTGTGGGGTGAGGGGTCAGGTCAGAGATGAGAATCAAATCCGCAGCAGGGGGAAGAAGTGTCCTGTGTGGGTGGGTATGTGGGGCTGGGTGAAGGGGAATCCCATGGGGAAGGGCGTCAGAGGTGTGGCGGGAGTCCCTTGCAGGGACCAGTCTGGTTGCTTAAAATAATTACCCAGAAGTTAGAAGAGGTTTTAATTATTCTAACTTATTTTAGAGTAGCTATTGGTGTAACCCTGACAGAACCATCCAAAGTTAATGATTTAACTTGCATTTTCGGATGGTTCCCAGCACAGCGCAATTGTCCAGAGGAAGTTAGCGCTTCTACATAATTGCCCAACAAGTGCCGACCTGGGAAGTTTTGAGAGGAATCCCCCCGTCTTTGAGATATCCCCCAAATTTGACCCTGGGGAGCCTAGAAGTTACAGCCTGCAATATAGAATGCTGGGTGGTGAAGGATAGAGAGCCAACTTTTACAATTTCTTATGACTTATTTCCAGAGATATCCATTACAAATATGTACTTCCTAACCCAACAATCATAGTTTTAGTTTGTTATTGTTCCTATTTCTACAAGCCCAAGTGAATATCCTGTACCCTGCAATGCTCACCTCTTGCATTCAATTAATGTGCAATTAACACAGTCTACTCAATCACTCTTCATAGGACAATCCCCTCATCAATTAACTGAATCTTTGTTGTACACCGTCCAAAGCGGGTATATTTTTCCTTGCGTAAGGAAATTAGAACTGTACACCATTCTCAAGGTGAGATCACACCAAAAATCCTATAAGGAGCTCAACAATTTTGAAATACTTGGAAAGGATGAATTAGTCAGAGCTGGTCAATGTGTGTGGATTTCAATACAGCGAGATACAGGAAGGTGCAGCATGTCAGGTGGTGGCATATTCAGTACTTAGAAGGAACAAGAAAACATATTTCTGACAATGACAATAATCTTACATGAAAGAAATAGAAAGAAAGAAATGTCACGGCAGAGCATAGAACGATTCAGTACAGTAGGAGCCCATTCAGGCCATCATGCTTGTTGCAGTTCTTTGGAACAGTGTTTCAAATTAGTTCCATTCCCCTGCCCTTTCTCCACAATTCATGCATTTTCTTCCTGCCCAAGGGCTTATCCAATTTTCATTTGAAAGTTACTGTTGGATCTGCTTTCACTTCCTTTTTAAGCAGTGCATTTCAGATCATGGGAACTTCTTGCATGAAAATATCCTCATCTCACTTCTGGTTCTTTTTCTAATTTGATAAATCTGTGGCCAGTGAAAACAGATTCTCCTTATTTACTCTATTTGAAACCTTCAACTATTTTAATCATCTGTATTAAAACTCCCATAACTCTCTCTGTTCCAAGGAAAATGATTGTAATTCCTCAAGTATTTCCATATGAAATACCTCTGCATCTTCTTGAAGGCCTTGACATCCTTCCTAAAATGTTGTGCCTAGAATTGTCCGGGCTCACTTGCCTCTGTAGCCACGCCAGGTGAGGATCCGGTGAGGATCACATATGGTCCCTCATCAACGGGAACCAGATGTGATGGCCTCACCGGTAGAATTGGAGGCCATCGAGGACCCTCCCCCCCCAACGGGAGGGCGGGGACAAGCAAAGGGGTGCTCCTTGGGCACTGCCAGCCTGGCAATGCCAGCTTGGTACTGGGCAGTGTCAAGGGGGCAGGCTTTGAGGAAGTAAGGTCCGAGGAGCGGGGCCTGAGGTGGCAGGATGTTCAGTGGGTGCTATGCACTCTGCAGTAGCAATCGGTGGAGGTGAGTGGGTGGGGACCGTTGCGCATTCTGCAACAGCAATCAGTGGGAGGGAGGGGGAACCGTTGCTCACTCTGCAATAGTGATGAGTGGGTGATTGGAGGGGGGGAACTACTGTGCACTCTGTAACAGTGATCGGAGGGAAGAGGGAGGGAGATAACTGTGCGCTCTGCAACAGCGATTAGTGGGGAGGGAAGGGGGGGTCACAATCATTCCGGGTGGGGGGTGGGATTGTTGTGATTGCTCCATGTGGGGGGGAGGGGGGTCGTGATTGGCCATGAAGTCCAACGGTGGCCAGGGAGCGGGGGTGCTGGGCCACAAATGCCGACTGAGAGCAGCAGATGCAGTGACAAGCAGACCTGCACATGCGCAATCTGCTTCCAACAGCCAGCTTTTGGGTGATTTAGGCCCCGCCCACTCCCTCTACTGGCAGAAAGCAGATAGAAGTTTTTTTTATTGCACAGAATAAGTTTCAACTGGTGGCCCTGCCGAAATAATGGATCTTATTCTCCCATTTTCATGCTGGTTCTGGACTTAGAATTTTTTCGGTAAGATCGCCCCCACAGTCTGTGGATAAGCCTTGGGCATTTATAATCACAAAATCTGGTTACTCATAAAGCTGGTTCCTCAATGCAATAAAGGAGCTGCATTCTCCCAAAGCTCAAATTAATCTGATGAAATAGTCACAATAAAAATTGCTGAAATGCCGTTCAAACATAACAGAGGCAGGACACAACCAATGTTGAACAGAAGAGGTATATACAGCAGAAACAAGCCTAAAGGAGGTTATAGCTCCAGTCTATAGACCAAGGAGAACACCATATGGCCTCCATTTTATTCTTACATGCATTCCAGCAACATCACAGGAGGCAACCATTACAGACATCTATTTGCATGTACTGAGCAGGATTCTGACACTCTCAGCATTAGTTACTTGACCTAAACCTCTCCACCTTTATCTCGCTTTCTCTCTTTGTTCAAGTTGCTCCTTAAACCTACCTCTTTTACCAAGTTTTTGGCCATCCATCCATCTTTTCACATGGTTCAGTGTCATCTTGGGAGGTTTTACAGGGCAAAGGTGCTATATGAATACAATGGTTATTCACTGTCTCCTCCCACACTCTCCTTCCCTATCTCTCACGATAGAAGCAATGATAAATTTGTCACAAGGGTTTCACTCTAATTCTAAACTAATGGTTATAAACATACATAGAATTTGGGCATTAATATTCTGAGTTGTATAAATTTGTTTATACAACCACCGACTAAAAAATGCCAGTTGCAAGAAACACAAATCAATAGCATTTCACGCTGAGTCAAAAGGCTGACATTAAACTAGTCTCTTTAAAGAATACTCAGTGCTTTGTTTTATGCTTTGTCTGTGCCGTGTTTATGCTTCACACGAGCCTCCTCCCAACCCATTTCATGTCACTCTATCAGGATATTTATATATCAGCATTTCAATGTTTACCCTTAAATGAATCTACGCTATGAACCTCAACTACTCTATAGAAACATAGAAAAACTACAGCACAAACAGGCCCTTCGGTCCACAAGTTGTGCCGAACACATCCCTACCTTCTAGACCTACCGATAACCCTCCATCCTATTAAGCTCTATGTACTCATCCAGGAGTCTCTTAAAAGACCCTATTGAGTTCGCCTCCACCACCCCTGACGGCAGCTGATTCCACTCGCCCACCACCCTCTGTGAAAAACTTACCCCTAACATCTCCCCTGTACCTACCCCCCAGCACCTTAAACCCGTGTCCTCTCGTAGCAGACATTTCCACCCTGGGAAAAAGCCTCTGAGAGTCCACCCGATCTATGCCTCTCAACATCTTATACACCTCTATTAGGTCTCCTCTCATCCTTCGTCTCTCCAAGGAGAAAAGACCAAGCTCCCTCAGCCGATCCTCATAAGGCATGCCACTCAATCCAGGCAACATCCTTGTAAATCTCCTCTGCACCCTTTCAATCTTTTCCACATCCTTCCTATAGTGAGGCGACCAGAACTGAGCACAGTACTCCAAGTGGGGTCTGACGAGGGTCTTATATAGCTGCATCATTATCCCCAGACTCCTAAACTCAATCCCTCGACTGATAAAGGCCAGCACACCATACGCCTTCTTAACCACCTCCTCCACCTGCGGGGCCCCAAGGTCCTTCTGATCCTCTACAGTACTAAGAGTCTTTCCCTTTATATTGTACTCCTTCATCCCATTTGACCTACCAAAATGGACCACAACGCATTTATCTGGGTTGAAGTCCATCTGCCACTTGTCCGCCCAGTCTTGCATCCTATCTATGTCCCTCTGTAACTTCTGACATCCCTCCAGACTATCCACAACCCCACCAACCTTTGTGTCGTTGGCAAACTTACCAACCCATCCCTCCGCTTCCTCATCCAGGTCATTTATGAAAATGACAAACAGCAAGGGTCCCAGAACAGATCCCTGGGGCACACCACTGGTGACCAACCTCCATTTAGAAAAAGACCCATCTATACCCACTCTCTGCCTCCTTTGGGCAAGCCAGTTCTGGATCCACCGGGCAGCAGCCCCTTGGATCCCATGCCCTCTCACTTTTTCTAGAAGCCTTGCATGGGGAACCTTATCGAATGCCTTGCTAAAATCCATATAAACCACATCTACCGCCTTCCCTTCGTCAATATGTTTAGTCACATTTTCGAAGAACTCCACCAGGCTCGTAAGGCACGATCTGCCCTTGACAAAGCCATGCTGAGTATTCTTGAGCATACTAAACCTCTCTAAATGCTCATATATCCTGTCCCTCAGGATCTTCTCCATCAGTTTACCAACCACTGAGGTTAGACTCACCGGTCGGTAATTACCTGGGCTATCCCTATTCCCCTCTTGAAAATAGGAACCACATCCGCAATCCTCCAATCCTCCGGCACCTCTCCCGTCTCCATCGACGATACAAAGATCATCGCCAGAGGCTCTGCAATCTCCTCCTTCGCCTCCCACAGTAACCTGGGGTACATCCCATCCGGACCCGGCAACTTATCTATCTTGATGCCATTCAAAGATTCCAGCACAACCTCTTTGTTAAAGTCCACATACTCAATCCTTTCAGTCCACCGCACGCCTGCAGTACATCCACCCAGGTCCTTCTCCTCTGTGAAAACCGAGGCAAAATACTCATTGAGCACCTCTGCCATTTCTACTGGTTCCGTACAGACTTTCCCGCCTTCATCTTTTATAGGCCCTATTCCGTCACGTCTCATCCTTTTACTCTTCACATATTTATAGAACGCCTTAGGGTTCTCCTTAATCCTACCTGCCAGGGCCTTCTCGTGACCCCTTCTGGCTCTCCTAATTTCCTTCTTTAGTCCCTTCCTACAAGCCGTATACTCTTCTAAATCCCTATCTTCGCCAAGCTCTCTGAGCCTTTTGTACGCTTTCCTTTTCTTCTCGACTAGGTCCCGCACAGCTTTCGTGCACCACGGTTCCTTTAACCAACCAACACCTCCCTGTCTGCTCGGAACGTTGTCCTGTAGAACTCTAGACAGACATTCCTTGAAAAACTGCCACCTCTCTTCAGTACATTTCCCCGAGAATACCTCCTTCCAATTTACTCCTCTAATTTGCTGTCTAATGTCTTCATATTTCCCCTTACTCCATTTCCCCTTACTACCATCTGGTAGCAAATTCCACATATTACTATTTTGGTCAACCATTCACCAACTTCATCACCTCATCTAATCCTGAAGTAAGTCAAATAATGGCACTGGACAACACCAGTTAGATTATCCCTCAGCATCCAAGTAAAGGCAAAAAGACAAGGTTATTTGCAGCATAAAATCCACCTCACTCACACACATATCATGTTATCTAACTAACAGAGAATGTTAATTCTGTAAACCTCTTGAGTCTAATTTTGGCTTACAATTCCCTGACAGGATCTTTGTTCCCTCAGTGACAAGATGAAATGGGATATTAGTTCCACGTGTTTGTTTTTACCCATTCTGGAGCATTTCCACTACTTTTGTCTCACTCTGGTATAAAATGGCAAACAGCTGTGTCCCTGCAGAATGTTGAAGTTAAATTAGTTACAGTTAGAGGAAGGAATGTTGAACCCATGCAACAGGAAAGGGTTTTCTCATCTTTCAAACACCAAACTTCAGATTCAGTGCTGGGACTCCTGGTATTTCATAAATCCATTATATAACTAGACTTGGGATGGGTTCAGTCAGAATGAAAGTTCTGTTTTCAGATACTACAAAGCACATTAGCAATGAATCCTCCAAAGCCCTGCCCAATCTTGTCTTCTTTATTATAATAAATATGGAGTCAACTGTTCTCATGATCTTATAAAATATATCCAAGTACATCACTTAGACATGTTTTGAAAGAACTGCTGTTGAATATGTTCCCTCTCCACTGAGAACAATCAGTTTCTGCTTAATTCATAGCTATTTATTTGCAAATTAACAGATGTACTGAGAAGCAAGTTTGGATTTCCACAACCAATGAGAATCCTGCATGTAATAGCTGAAGCTTTTTAAAATTAAAATTTATTTCTATGTTAAAACAGTCATGGTAATTCCTTGAATGATGAATCATCTAATAGAGGAACATAAGATTTTAAATACAGAAAAGACAATACCATTCTAAACCATAGCAGTTGGACAATGGACAAATGTTCAAACCAGGATTCATGCCAGTTAGAATTCATGTCAGTAAAAATTGCTTCACAAAGCATGTGATGAGTGATAGGCTCATGGGCAGCTATGGATTGCTCAGTAGATAATTAGATGCTGTTATGAGAGAATTTACTGGACTAATGAGCTAAGCTGGGTTAAATGGCCTCCTTATCTGTATTTACGTTGCATTTATTATGTACAAATTCTGCATCCAGTTAATTCAGCACAGGAGCCTATAATACAAACAAAGAACAACATCTAAAGTGCATTTTGTGGCAAGACTCTCAGAATTAAATTCTGATCAGAAGGCATCTGTATGGCATGTATTTCAGAATTTTCATCGTTTATTGGCTTTTGTAAGAGCTGGTGGATAAAATGCAACACAAAGCTGAAACTGTCTACTGTGGTTGGATGCAATGAGGTGTGGAGATGGGAAAGAAAGATGAGACAGGAATAAAACAACAGAGGTTTATTTGAATGCCATCTTCCAACTGAGTGACAATCTTTAGAATGCAGCTCAGTGTCCAGACCCTCAAGCTTTTGGCTGTAGAGGATGCGGAAGTCAGTGGCACCATGGAAGGGTTTTGGGTGAAGAGAAGGACAAAGAAAATGTATTTTGAGTAACTCGGGAAATACTGTACTTAAGCCTTTAGGGTTCTGATTCATTTTGTGTGCATCATCTATTACAGGAAATTTATCAAATTAATTTGTTACATCGAGGAAGACACAAGCCTAGCTGGCACTTCTTATTCTTCTGGGTGTTCAATGGTCCCTCCCCGACTCCTTGAGAAAGGGAACCTGGAGGAGGTTGAGGTGTCTGTCCCTCTCTCGTCTAGCCACTGTTGGATACCACCCATGGTTTGAGTGGATAGAGTGCAGATCTGAGTGTAAATCAGGAAGGAACTGCTGAACCTGGGTCTTGTAAATCAGCAAGAAACCGCTGAACCTAGGTCTCCAAGGCAGATGCCACTCTTCCCATGGAGACTTCAATACACTTGCATGTTGGAGCTATAATATCAGAGAATGCAAACGCACTCTTCCATCCTTTTTCTTGTACATTCATAGGATGTGGATTGTACATCTGTTAATTTGCAAATGTCCATGCCAGCATTTATTACCCATCCTTAATTATATTCGAGAAGTTTGTGGTGAGATGTCTTCTTGAATTGCTGCAGTCAACATGGTGTAGGTACACCCACAATGCTATTAAGGAGGGTGTTACAGGATTTTGACCCAGCGACAGTGAAGGAATGGTGATATATTTCACTTATATATAGCCCTTGTCCTTCTAGATGGTAGGGGTCGTAGGTTTGGGTGGTGTGGTCTATGGAACTTTGGTCGGCTCCTGTAGTGAATCTTGTAGATGGCATACACTGCTGCCACTGTGTCGGTGGTGGAGGAAGTGAATGCTTGTGGATGGGGTGTTAATCAAGCGGGCTGCCTTGACCTGAATGGTGTTGAGCTTCTTGACTGTTGTTGGAGCTGCAGTCATCAGGGCAGTGGAGAATATTCATTGCATGCCTGATTTGGCTTTGTAGATTGCACACAGGCTTTGAGGAGTCAGGGGATGAGTTGCTCGCTACAGGATTACCAGCCTCCGGCCTGTTCTTCTAGCCACAATGTTTATATAGACCCATAGAAACGTTAGGGTGCAGTAAGAGGCCATTCAGCCCTTGTATTTGCACCAGCTAAAAAAAAAAGAGAAAAAAGAAACTAGCCATTCATTTTAATCCCATTATCCAGCACCTGGTCTGTGTCTCTGCAGATTACAGCACTTCAAATGCAGATCCAAGTATTTGTTTAATGAGTTAAGCATTTCACTCTCAATCACCAGCTCAGGCAGTGAATTCCAGACAACTTCCACCCTGTAGGTGAAAAAGCTTTTTGCTCATGTCCCCTCTAATCCTTCTCCCAATCATCTGAAATCTATACTCTCCTGGTACTTGACCCTCAGCTAAGGGTGACAAGTCTTTCCTGTCTACTCTGTCTAGGTCCCTCATAATTTTGTACACCTCAATTAGGTCACCCTTTAGTCTTCTCTGTTCCAAGGAAAACAATCCTATCCTATCCAATCTCTCCTCATAGCTGCAATTTTCAAGCCCAGCAAATTTCCCCTGCATTCTCTCCAGCAATTATTTCCTTCCTGTAATGTGGTGACTAGAACTGTACACAAATTTCCAGTGTTTTATACAGTTCCATCATTACATCTCTAATTTTGTACTCAATACCTCACCCAGTAAAAGCAAGCATTCCATATGCTTTCTTGAATAACTGGTTCATGTGTTCATGCACCTTCAAGGACCTATGGACATACACTCCAAGGTCTCTCACTTCCTCGACCCTTCTCAACATCTTCCCATTTACTGAATATTCCCTTGCTTTGTTTGCCCTCCCCAAGTACATTACCTCTTACTTTTTCAGATTGAATTCTGCAGTAACGTGGCCCCATTAAGGGGTGATCCTTTGTGGGCCGTGTGATCGGGCCAGACCCTTTGGAGTGGCCGTGTGGGATGCCAGGATAATTGGGAGCAAGGGAGTGCATCTTGGGATGGGGAGAACCTTCAGTTGGAGCAGGGAGGAGGAGAGTAGACCTGTGCATGTGTTCTGTCAGACTCTTATCTTATATGTAGTCATAGAATCCCTACAGTGCAGAAGGAGGCCATTTGGCCCATCGAGTCTGCACCGATCACAATTCCATCCAGGCCCTATTCATGTAACCCTCATATTTACCCTGCTAATCCCCCTGACACTAGGGTTAATTTAACCTAACCCGCACATTTTTAGGCTGTGGGGGGGAACTGGAGAACCTAGAGGAAACCCACGCAGACACGGGGAGAATGTGCAAACTCCACACAGTCACCTGAGGCCAGAATTGCACCCAGGTTCCTGGCACTGTGAGGCAGCAACACTAACCACTGTGCCACCATGCCGCCCCAAATTACTTTTACTTTACTTGAAATTAAATTACTTTAATAAACCCTTTGTTATTGGAGCCACCTCCAGTTACTACAAATGCTATTTAGCATTTCTCCATCTGCTCAACCAAAGCATCTAACCATTTGTCATTTATATCATTCTGGAGTCGACAGCTATCCTCGTCATCATCAATTGTGTGGCTAATTTTTGCGTTATCTACAAATTTCTCAATCATGCCGCCCATATTTAAGCCTAATTCATTCGTATATAAAAAAACAGCAACACTGAGCCCGTGGAACACCAGTGGAACAGTTTTCCAGTCACATAAACATCCATTGATAGTTACATTTTTTCCTGGAAGGCTAGTCCAGTTCAGTTTCTAGTCAATGGGAACCCACAGGATTCTGATCGTGGGATATTCAGTGATGGGAATGTCATCATTGGGGTGATGGTTAGATTCTCACTTGTTAAAGATGGTGATTGCCTGGAGTTTTTGTGGTGCGAATGTTACTTGTCAGTCCAAGCCAGGACATTGTCCAGGTCGTGGTAAGTTTGGACATGGAGTGCTTCAGTATTTGAGGAGCAATGATAGGTGCTGAACATTGTGCAATCACCAGTGAACATCCCCACTTATGACCTTATTATGAAAGGAAGGTCATTGATCGAGCAGCTGAAAATGGTTAGGCTGAGGACACTACACTGAAGAACTACTGCAGTGATGTCTTGAGGTCTACCAAAATGATTGACGTCAAACAACCAATACCACTTTCCTTTGTGCCAGGTATGTCTCCAACCAATGGAGTGTTTTCCCCCGATTCCCATTGACTCCAGTTTTGCTCGTGTTCCTTGCTGCCATATTTGGTCAAATGCTGTCTTAATGTCATGGACAGTCACTCTGAACCTGCTGCTGAAGTAGGACCCACTGAAGCCTGTGTATCTGTGCTGTGGTGGTACAAGTGAATGCAGTGTGCAGATGCAGTACCCTCTTCGTCCTCCTCTGAGGTGGCCAAGGAGCTGGGGCTTCCTCTGGTGGAGGATGATGACCCTCTTCTTGTTGGTACTTGGAATGGGGAGAACAGAGAAGTAATGATTGACTAGGCAGGTTCAAACTTTGCACATTACTCTTAGTCACTGTCTGCATGTCGTCACTGTATAATGGATGATTCTCATTGGGTTGTTGGGGGAGGCCGATTTTGTCTTCTGCACAGGCATGGTCAGTGTCCTTCTCAGCCATCTCTGCAACCTGCTGCTTGAATGGGGTGATTTGTCTTGGTGGGATCCCACCTCTGGTCTGGAATTTCTCCCTCTTCGTGTGAGCATATTTGAGTGTGAGCACTGAGACTTGCATGTTTAGCATGCTGCACCCTCCCCTGTAAGGGATTAAAACGGCGTCTGTATAGGACCTCACATCAGACAGATAGTTTTAAGTGGCCATGACATGTTAATTGCTGATGAGCCATCTGCTGATTGTATGTGACATCTCTGGACTCCAATGTTTGCCCTTACGAGTGTGTGCAGTGAGAAGCTTGACTTGCTCTGGCAGGGCAGATTAGATCATCCTTCCATTTTCTGCTCTGCAGTGTAGTCCTTCTTTGGATCCCATGCACATTCTCCTCTCTGGTGACCTCACTCCAGCAGGGCCCCCAGCTCCAACCTTTTGGAAAGAGGACTTCCCACGTTTCCTAGAACACCTGGAGAATCTCCAGGGAGGCATCCCTGAACCAGGGGGCCAAAGGTTGCTGTCTACTCCTGGACATTTTTTAACTTATATTATCTGGAGGTCCTGACCTGCAGTGAGTGAATGCCTGTCTGGGTGCTGTCTAAATATGGCACCTGGAAGACTATGAGGTCATATTGGGGTGGACAAATCACTGACCATTCCACTCCGATTCAATATGCTCCCCATGGATGTATAATTAATGAGCTGAAAGGCAGAGGATCAGTGATGAAAACCTGCCTCGCCACTCAATGAGAATCATGCATATTTTCCTGCCCACCACTGCACTTATGGGCCCGATCTGACCATCGCGTTGCGCCTGTTTTTGGGCATGAAAACTTGGTAAAGTTGGGCATTAGGTGAGTAGCGCGATCCATGCCCACCTCCGTGCCGGTCCCCCCTTTACCAAGGCCCGAAAATGGCCATGATCAGGACCGTGCCCAAAACGGGCGCAACGGCCATTTAAATGCATTTGCATGCATTTAAATCGACTTAATGGGTTGCATGTCCAACCTTACCGGCACTTCCCCCTTTACCACTGCATTCGCCCATCTAGAATTGGCACAAAACAGATATGCTCCATAAAAGTCCATTTCGGGCTCTCCAGTTAGTGAGGAGGTAGGAGCCTAGTGTCTGATGGCTCTCTGCCTGAGATCAGTGGGGGCAAAGAGGGGTTCGCTGCCACTTTGCCTGAGGTTAGTGAGGCGAAAGGGGGATCCACTGCCTGAGATCAGTGAGGGGGAAGGCAGGGTCCGCTGCCATTCTGCCTGAGATCAGTAGAGGCAAAGAGGGGTTCGCTGCCACTCTGCCTGAGGTAGTGAGGGGGAAGGGGGATCCACTGCCACTCTGCCTGAGATCAGTGAAGGGGAAGGCAGGGTCCGCTGCCACTCTGCCTGAGATCTGTGAGGGGGGAGGGGGGGTCCACTGCCATTCTGCCTGAGATTGGTGGGGGGGGGGAGAGGAAAGAGGCCCATAAGTAGCCCGATGGCGGGGATGTGGAGGGATAAGGGGGTCAGTAATGTTGTGGGGGGTGGGACGATGTCTGTGGAGGCCAGGGGGAGGCATTATCTGTCCCGGGAGGGATGTAGCAGAGGAGCAGCATTCTATCAGGTTTTTTTCTGCACATGCGCAGTTAGAGACATCCATCAGAGCTGCAGGTTTCACGCGTGTTAAGGCCCGCCCACAGGTTTGTGCAGCGCGATTCGGGCTCACTGATATTTTTGCAGGCAGAGTGCATATGGGGGCGCCTGAGAACAGGCTTAAAAGTCGTACCTGAAACTCTCCCAGTTTCAATTTCACCCAGCACTTAGAATCAAAATGGTAAAATAGGGTCCTATGTCTCCAAAACAGAAAATAGCACCCAATGTTTCAGCTCAATTACCCTTTCTCAGAATTGGAAGGAATTAAAGATTTAACAGTTCTGATGCAAATACTAACCCAGGGAAAAAACTGGGGTGAAGGAATGGCAAACATGAACATCTGTGAAAGAATGGAGGGCAGAACTGATTAAATGACAAAAGATGGTGGTAATGGGATAAGAAACAAAAGATGGGTCCAGAGTTGCAAGTGGGTAGGAATACTGATGCTGAGGAAGTCATGGATAGCATGTTCAGTGAGTTGGTCACACCTGTTGCAAAGTTGGGTAGAGTAATTATATTGGTGTTTGTAAAATTGTATAATTATAAAATGCGAGGGAGAAAGCATTGCATGGTCCCTTAAAAGGTGATGCTTTTTCTGTGCTTAGGGAGTTAAAAAAAAGTACATAGAAAGCCCCAAACTGAAATATATGTATTGAAAGGCCAAGCAGCACTTTTTAACAAGACAACACGCTTTTGAATTTAGCTAGTTTGAATTAGGCATTTAGATACCAAGAACCTATTATATTTAAATCTGATGGTTTTGACAACCTAGAACAAAATCCATTGTGGGAAATATTGATATGTCATCACAGGTATAAAAGAAGAGGGCAGTGGGACAAAAAGGAAAGAGCAACTGCCACCTGCCAGAGATAACAGCTCACAGCTCTGAGAGAGAGAGAATCGCAGGCTCTCATAGCTGCATCTATGTCTTAGAGAAAGCACCATCTAGATAGCAAAGGTACCAAAGAAGAAAGAAGTACCAGACAGAAGAATCAATATAGAGGGCCCAGAATATTCCGGAAGCCACAAAACCTGGTTATAATTTAGAGAGTAACTAAATTCTATTTTTTATTAATGAGTGGGAATTGTATTTATTGGAACAGCATACCATTTTATTCAGGAATAGTTAATAGTTAGAAGGGATTTATTCAGTTTAATAGTTTAGTAAATTTGTTCACTGTTAGTTAGATAAATAAATTGTTCCATGTTGATTTTAGAGTGAGTGTCAAGGATTTATTTTGTATTTAACCATTAGAAGTTGCTGAAGTGCAGGTCACACCACTTCACACACACCTTTTACAGATTATAAGGTGAGGTACTCCTCTTTGAGTGGTTTTAGTTCTCAGAGGGGGATCAACCTCCGCTTTATGACACACTGCAGATAAGAATTACTGAGGAAACTAGGAAATGGGTGACCACCAGACAGAGAAAGTGTAGGAAAGCAATGCAGGGGTCCCCTGATATAACCTTTTGGATACTGTTGGGGGAGATGGCTCACCAGGGGAAAGTGACAGCAGTCAGGATCATGGCACTATGGCTGGCTCTGCTGCACAGGAGGGCAGGAAAAAAGAGTGGCAGAGCTATCGCGATAGGGGATTCAATTGTAAGGGGAATAGTCAGGCATTTCTGTGGACTCAAACGAGATTCCAGGATGGTATGTTGTCTCCCTGCTGCAAAGGTCAAGGATGTTTCAGAGTGGCTGCAGGGCATTCTGGAGGGGGAGGGTGAACAGCCAGCTGCCGTGGTGCATACTGGCATGAACAATATAGTTAAAAAATGGGATGAGGTCCTCCAAGCTGAATTTAGGGAGTTAGGAGCTAAATTAAAAAGTAGGACCTCAAAGGTAGTAATCTCAGGATTGCTGCCAGTGCCACATGCTAGTCAGAATAGGAATGTCAGGATAGTTAAGATGAATACATGGATTGAGGGATGATGCAAGAGAGAGGGATTCAAATTCCTGGGAATTGGATCCAGTTCTAGGGGAGGTGGGACCAGTACAAATCAGATGGTCTGCACCTGGGCAGGACGGGAACCAATGTCCTAGGGGTAGTGTTGCTAGTGCTTTTGGGGAGGGTTTAAACTAATGTGGCAGGGGGGTTGGGAACCGATGCAGGAAGTCAGAGGGGAGTAAAGTGGGGACAGAAACAAAAGGCAGTAAGGGGAAAAGTGGGTGGCAGGGAAATCAAAGACAAAAATCAAAAAGGGCCACAGTACAGAGTTCAGAGACTGTGGCGAGCTCAGTGAATAGGTCCAGTAAGGGTAAGAGAAATAAAGCACAGGGAGAGCGTACAAAACATGATAGGACAGATGGTCTGAGGTGTGTTTGCTTTAACGCAAGGAGTATGACAGGTAAAGTGGATGAACTTAAAACTTGGATTACTACACGGAATTATGATGTTGTGGCAATTACGGAGACTTGGATGAAAGAAGGGCAGGACTGGCAGCTTAGCATTCCAGGATTTAACTGCTTCAGGTGAGATAGAGATGGTGACAAAAGAGATGGGGGTGTTGCTTTACTGATTAGGGAGAATGTCACAGCTATAAAGAGAGAAGACACCTTGGTGGTATCATGCAGTGAGGCCATATGGATAGAACTCATGAATAGGAGTGGTGGAATCACACTGTTGGAGTTGTACTACAGACCTCCCAACAGCCAGCGTGAAGTGGAGGAACTGATATTTTGATTTGAGTTATTGTCACATGTATTAGTGTACAGTGAAAAGTATTGTTTCTTGCGCACTATATAGACAAAGCGTACAGTACATAGAGAAGGAAAGGAGAGAGTGAAGAGTGTAGTGTTACAGTCATAGCTAGGGTGTAGAGAAAGATCAACTTAATGTGAGGTAGATCCTTTCAAAAGTCTGATGGCAGCAGGGAGGAAGCTGTTTTTGAGTCGGTTGGTACGTGATCTCAGATTTTTGTATCTTTTTCCCGATGGGAGAAGGTGGAAGAGAGTTTGTCCGAGGTACATGGGGTCCTTGATTATGCTGGCTGCTTTTCCAAGGCAGCGGGAAGTGCAGACAGTGTCAATGGATGGGAGACTGGTTTGTGTGATGGATTGGGCTTCGTTCACGACCCTTTGTAGTTTCTTACGGTCTTGGACAGAGTAGGAGCCATACCAAGCTGTGATACAATCAGAAAGAATGCTTTCTATTGTGCATTTGTCGAAGTTGGAGAGAGTTGTAGCAGACATGCCAAATTTCCTTAGTCCCCTGAGAAAGTAGAGGCATTGGTGGGCTTTCTTAACTATGGCGTCTGCATGGAGGGACCAGGACAGGTTGTTGGTGACCTGGACACCTAAAACTTGAAGCTCTCGACCATTTCTACTTCATCCCCATTGATGTAGATAGGGGTATGCCCTCCACTACGCTTCCTGAAGTCAATGACTATCTCCTTCCGTTTATATGTCAGCAGATTATGGGAAGATGTAAAAACAACAGCTTTGTTGTGATGGGTGATTTTAACTTCCCCAACATAAACTGGGATTCCTTTAGTTCCAGGGGCTTGGACAAGGCAGTTTGTTCAGTGTATCTAAGAGTGCTTCTTGAGGCAATATGTAGATAGTCCAACTCGGGAAGGGGCTACCTTCGACCTGGTTCTGGTAAACAAGTCCAGACAGGTGATTGATGTCTCAGTGGGGGACCATTTTGCGAATAGTGATCATAATTCTATAAGTTTCAAGATACTTGTAGAAAAGGATAGAGGTATTCCCAGAGTGAAAGTACTAAACTGGGAGAAGGCTAACTACGACAGTAATGGGAAGGAGCTAAGAAATGGAGATTGGGGATGGCTGTTTGAGAGTAAATCCACATCTGATATGTGGGAGTTTTACAAAAATCAGTTGTTAACAATTCAATATGTCCCTATAAAAATGAAGGATAAAGATGGCAAGATTCGGGAACCCTGGATGAAAAGAGAGATTGTGAGCTCAGTGAAAAACAAGGAAGAGGCATACATCAGGAAATTGAAAACGGATAAGATTCTTGAGGAATAAAAAGATAGCAGGAACGACCTGAAACAGAGACTTAGGAGGGCAAAAAGAGGCCATGAAATGCCCACGGCAGGCAGGATTAATGGAGGGAGAGGATAATTAAGGAAAGGGTAGGTCCACTCAAGGACAATGGAGAGAATTTGTGTGTGAAGCCAGATGAGGTGGGTGAGGTCCTTAACGAATACTTTGCATCAGTATTTACAAAGGAGAAGGATGTGGTGGATGATGAGTGTAGAAAGGAGGATGTTGACATTCTGGGACATGTTGAAATAAAAAGGGAGGAGATATTGGAGGTTTGAAAACATTGTTCCTCTGTTTAAGAAGCGCAGAAGAGAAAATCCAGGAAATTACAGGCTGTGAGCCTTACATCAGTGGTAGAGAAATTATTGGAAAAGATTCTTAGGGACAGGATGTACTTACATCTGGAAGAGACTTAGCTTATTAGCAATAGACAGCATAGTTTTGTGAAGGGGAGGTCATGTCTCATAAACTTGATTGAGTTCCTTGAGGAAGTGACAAAAAAAATTGACTTTAGTCAAACCTTCAATAAGGTTCTTCATGGCAGGCTGATACAGAAGGTGAAGTCAAATGGGATCCGAGGTGAGCTGGTAAGGTGGATACAAAACTGACTTGGGGATAGAAAGCAGGGAGTAGCAGTGGAAGGGTACTTTTCTAACTGGAGGTCTGAGACAAGCGGTGTTCTACAAGGATCAGTTCTGGGGTCTCTGTTGTTTGTAATGTATGTAAATGATCGGAAGGAAAATGTAGGCAGTCTGATTAGTAAATTTGCAAATGATATAAAAATTGGGGGACTAGACGATAGTGAGGAGGATTGTCAGAGGATACAGCAGGATATAAATCGGCTGGAGACTTGAGCTGAAAGATGACAGATGGAATTTAACCTGGACAAATGTGAGGTGATGCGATTTGGAAGGTCTACTGCAGAAGGAAAGTATACAGTAAATGGTAGAGCTGTTAGAAATATTAGCATACAGAGGGATTAGGCATGCAGATCCACAGTTCCCTGAAGATGGCAACTCAGGTGGACAAGGTGGTCAAGTATGGCATGCTGGACTTCATTGGTCGGGGCACTAAGTATAGAAATTGGAAAAACATGTTGCAGCTGTATAACACTTTGGTTAGGCTACATTTGGAGTATTGTTTACAATTCTGGTCACCATATTACTGGAAGGATGTTTATGCATTGGAAACAGTGCAGAAGAGATTTACCAGGATGTTGCCTGGTTTGGAAGATATGGACTATAAAGAAAGGTTGAACTTAGATTGTCTTAATTGGAGTATTGGAGGATGAGGGAAGACCTGATAGATGTTTACAAGATTATGAGAGGCTTGGATAGAGTGGATATTCAGAGTCTTTTTCCCAGGGTCGAAAGGTCAATTACTTGGGGGCAGAGGTTGAAAGTGTGAGGGGGAAAGTTTAAAAGAATTATAAGGGGCAAGTTTTTCACACAAAGGGTAGTGAAAGCCTGGAATGCGCTGCCGGAGGAGGTTGTGGAAGCAGATCCTATAACAACATTCAAGAGGCATCTGGATAGATACATGAATAGGCGGGGAATAGAGAGATATGGACCACGTAGAGGCAAGAACATATTAGATTAGAAACGCACCTGTGTCGGCACAGATTTGGTGGGCCGAAGGGCCTGTTCCTGTGCTGTTTTGTTCGAGCAGAACCCTTTCCATCACCTGCTCTTCAGGAAAACGTGGTTGTGATCTAAAGTTGTGGAACTCAATTTTAAGACTGAGGGCTGTAAAATGTGGTTTGAGCTGGCGTGAGCTTTATTGGAACAGACAAGGAGACCAAGAACAGAAAGTTCAGAGTTGGAGTAGGATATCTGTTTTTGGGAAACATAAAAAGCAGAGACCATGTTATAGACAGGGTGTTCACACACAAAGTTTTGCGATCACAGAGGAAGCGATAAACCATGGGAATTCAGATGAAATGTTGAATTTTTTTGAAGCCTGCAGTTAAAATCCTGACACACTACCAAGTATACCTTTGAGTCCAATGTCACAAACTCAAGATACCCAAGTCATACACCATAAATTGGTAATGGCTCGTTGTTTCCTACTGGCTTTCATCCCAGAAAGGTAGCATTTAATGTGCAAATCAAAACTGTTGGGCTTCATTGCACGGCAAAAACTAAAAGGAAACAACTTACCAAAAGATTCACTTTAAATTAAGGCATCTTATTCAAAGTGTCATCAAAAATTCAATCTTAGATAACAAGCAACATATGATTTCTGTTTCTCTCTTCTCAAACCCAATTGGACAACTGTTGTGAAACTAACTACAATTTCTCCAGTATCCTCTACATATCAGTTCACATTTGAATTAGTTCATGGATTTACATTCCTCTCTGAATGCATCAGTGTTTCAAGAAAATGTTGATTTTATTGTGGCTGAATTTCCCAACAATAGAAAAATGTTATTTGTATTCACTCAGAATCAGGGAGATGCTTGGCTCCTGAAAGTGAAACTTTCAAAATCATAGACAATGGACAAGAAGGAGAAAATCATGAAATCCTGCTGACCTCGAGTTCTAACAGACTTTTTAAGCAAATCTTTTTCTTGGAGCAATTAAAAAAAAAATCACTGTATAAATAAAGCATCTGTTATTCAAGAATGTTTGATTCTTGCCAAATAAAATCCCAAAAGTCACATCAGTTAGTCTCAGAAAGAAAAGGGATGGGGAGGAAAAGAAAAAGAAAATGATGAATGATGTGAATATGAACGGCATTCAAAAAAATCCTCTGAGGTACTTTACAGAAAAAAAGTCATGATTTTTGGAAGATTTATTGTCAGGTTTCAATGGTTCCATAACCTGTTCCATCTGGATATTTCCATCTGCTTGTACTTCGCAGTGCGAAATTCCATGGACAAGACTCCACAGAGGGGCAAAAGAAAGTTTCAGTTTGATTAAGAGTAGGTAGCTATATAGCTTTAAAATAGATTACCACATTTTTTTTCTCAAACTTTTCTGTATGGGAGACCCATGCAAAATATTGACACAGATGTGGGGAACCCTGACTTAGGTTCTGAAAGATAGCATCAGTTACCTGAACAAAAGGGTGCTCTCATTGCAGGAATTTATTTTTAAGTTAGCAGACACAACTTGTCAACTAATGTTTAAAACGGCACAAAGACATTGGCAACCCAATGTGGAGCCCCTGAGGTAGCAGTCCAGCTTGACATCTGTGATGTATAACCAAGATTCAAACACTTCACACAATCCAAAAGTTGAGTTTGGAAGTTGCAGCCAAATGTAGAGAGAGATGTTTTGAACTCATTCACAAAACATGAAGCGGATTCATAGGGAAGGATTTTCAACTTAGTGGTGGGTAATGGAAGTGAGAAAATTCAACAGTTTGGCACACCCACCTCAAGAAATTGCCTTGAATAACCCAATTTTTGTTCTGGGTTGAGGGGTAGAGGATGCATGCTGGAGTCAGGCTGTCACCCCGGACCACAGTGGCTGCTGAGTACTGAGGTGGCTTGGTTAAAAGACCTTTGGTTCTCTGGGGTTTCTCTCAGTTGTGTTTTTAAATATTAAGCCTTCTAGCCCTCACAGCACTCACCTCTCACCCACTCCCCATATCCTCACCCATGCATGACCCCACCAACCCTCAATGTCCCCTCCTATTGTCCGTCAAGCCATGCCTTCCGCCCACTCTTAATGACTCCTTAATGCCAACTCATAGCACTTCCATGCCCATTCACCCAGTGTTCAGAACCAACAAACCCTGCAGTGACAATGGCATATGTGGAAAAACTTAAAAAACCCATTCATAACTTTCTTGAAAAAACTGCTGCTTACTATGACCCTACAAAGTGTCAATCAACCAGACCTTTAAAGTATTAATAGCAGAAAGCATGAAAAATTGACACCTCTTCACCTTATGTAAATAAACATTGAGCCACTGACAAAATAGATCCAAAAATTAAAGCTGTCATTCGAGTAATATTTTCCCTTATGTGCACCTGTTTCAACAACCTAATAAAAGCGTGAGCTCCTAGCCAAGTATGCATAATGAAGCACAATTTCTGCTTCTTGATTTGGACTCATCTTCTCAAACTCTCTCAGTTGAATATCATTCCTAGTTTTACCTATGTGGACCAACACAGCTGGATCCTCCGCCCTCTAATATTGTCTCTAACCATGAGATGTCTTCAATCCAATCACCAGCTTGACCTCTAAAACTCCAGCTCTTGGCTACAGAGAACAATACCTATCTCTCTGTCCTCTCACATTATCATATTTCTTTTCATTCCCCCACTTGAATGTGTTCCTGCACATTTTTCCATCCATCCTTCAGTACTTGTTCTCATTCACACAGGTAAGAAGTGAATGTATAAAAGGCCTTAGATCTGAAATGTTAACCATATTTCCCTTCCCACAGCTGCTGCCCAGCTGCTGATTATTTCCAGCATTTCTGTTTTTATTTTTGATATCCACCATCTGCAGTATTTTGCTCATGTATATTAAAATGCATGTGTTATGTATATATAAATTGTTTAATATACAATAATCTGTACAGAGTAAATGTTTTGAGTATTTTGTATTTAGATATGGAAAATAAAAATATTTTGTTGTATATTTGTGAGAATGCTGTTTTTATGCTGGTTGTTTGCTGACTGAAAGTGGAGACTCTACAAACAGCAAGTTGGGACACAAGCATCGACGAGAACAATTCTTTGTCAATTGGTTTATTGGATTTATGTTACAGATTCTATAAATATAAAGGTGGATCTGGTGTAATGAAATGAGAGTAGCTTGGGCAAGAAGCATTGATTGGCAGGCAGGTATAAAGCATTAGAAAGGAAAGGAGTACCAATTGTGAAATCGGGAAGATATTGGTGATAGTGAATCAGGACAAAGGTGGCATGAGATATAGGAATTAGGGCAATTTTGATGAAATGAAGCGTGACAGGAAAATAATAGAAATAAATACACACATAAAAATGTGCCTTTTGGCCCAATTCTTGCTGCTGTTTATGCTTCTCTCAAGCCTGCTCTCACTTTTCCGTATCTAAACCTACCACTGTAAATATCCGTTCCATTCTCCCTTATATACTTGTTAGGTTTCTCCTTGAATAGTATGCCATTAGGTGGCAAATGGGCATAGGATAAAAGATAACATGAAGAAGGAAGGCAGAATAAGCAGAATCTCTGCCCTTGGATCTGTGGTTGGGACAACAGAAACACTTGATCCTCTCCAGCCAAAGACAAGCATCAATACCACAGCATTAACTAGTTGGGAGGTCCACCTATGATTAAATGAGTATAATTTGAGCACTATAAAAATATATAGGAACATCCAATTGTAAATGAAATGGCAGATTAAGTGTGGTCAAATTAGGTACTACTGGAAGTAACCATTAGCTTCTAAGAAATTTAATGCAAACACAAAACTGTTAAGATTTCATATATTAATCAATTGACAGATTTTCATACAACAGGCATACTATGACCACTTGTGCTACCATAACAGGAAATTATCAGACTAAAAATCTAATTAATTTTTTTTAAGATAAGAGCATAATGTCAGATTGGCAAAAGTATGAGGGTTGGCACTTTGGATGTGATTCACCTCTGTCAACATTAAGCACATTGTATTTCAAAAAAACCTCCATTCCTGTTAGGAGAGACATTTTCCTATATTCAACCCAATTACTGACACGGACCTACAAATAAATGCATGGTTTAAAGTATCAGTATTCTGATAATCTATTCCCCATTAATCATCTTAACGAATAGTATTAAGTTACACACAGATAAATGAGTCTGAGACAGGTCATGAAATGGACCATTCAGCGCAAGTGACCCATAAGTGTTCACTCCATAGAAAATATCTGATAATTTCTGAGGTTGGCATGTATTTTTCTGTACTTTTCAAATAAGTGTTTGGGAAATACTGAGGAATACTACATGGAAGGCTGGTCCAAATGGTTAGAGCCCATGGAATCCAAGGCAAGTTGACAAATTGGATCTAAAATTGGCTTGTGAATAGGAGGCAAAGGGTGGTGGTGGAAGGCTTTTTTTGTGATTAGAAACCAGTCACCAGCAGTGTATCCCACAAGGATCAGTGTTGGGATCCTTGCTGTTTGTTATATACATTAACGACTTTGATGTGAATGTAGAGCGTATAGTAGTAAGTTTGCAGGTGACATGAAAATTGGCGGTCTTGTTGATAGTGAGGAGGGTAGTTTTAGGCTAAAGACAAATTGATCAGCTGGTAAATTGGACAGAGGACTGGCAAGCGGAATTTAATTCTGATAAGTGTGAGGTGATGCATTTTGGGAGGTCTAATAAGGGTAGGATATACACAATGTACGGCAGGTCCCTTGGGAGTATTGAGGAACTAAAGGACGTTGGTGTACAAATCCATAGATCCCTGAAGGTGGCAGGACAGGTAGATAGCGTGGTGAAGAAGGCATATGGAATGCTTGCCTTCATTGGCTGGAGCATAGAATATAGGAGCAGGGTGGCTTTGGTTCAACTTTATAAAACATTGCTTAGGCCACAGATGGAGTACTGTGTGCAGTTCTGGTCACCACACTATCGGAAGGACGTGATTGTTCTGGAGAGGGGGCAGAGGAGATTCGCCAGGATGGTGCTTGGGATGGAAAGTTTCAGCTATGAGGAGAGACTGGATAGGATGGGTGTGTTTTCCCTGGAGCAGAGGAGGGATCTGATAGACGTATACAAAATTATGAGAGACATAGATGGGGTAGATCGTAAGGATCTTTTCCCATGGCAGAGGTGTCTCAGACCAGAGGGCATAGTTTAAGGTGAGGAGGGTTTAGAAGGGATCTGAGGAAACATTTTTTCATCCAGAGGGTGGTGGAAATATGGAACACACTGCCTGAGAGGGTTGTGGAGGCAGGTATTCTCACAACATTTAAGAAGCAATTGGACGATCATGTAAATCACCAAGGCATAGTAGGCGATGGTCCATGTACAGGTAAATGGGATTAGTATAGATTGGTATTTGATGGTCAGCATAGACATGGTGGGCCGAAGTGCCTGGTGCTCTGCTGTATGACTCTTTGACTACAATGCAGGTGGATTTCACAATAGAAATTCCCATTTGCAATCACAATGGAATGTTACAAAAATGAGATTTTATAAGATGATTATGTTTTGGACTGTCTCTTTAATTCAAGATAAATTGAAGTAATGAAGTGTCATGTGATCTACTTAAACTTTTGACTGACAACATACCTGTGTGGCTTGGTTACCATGGAAACTGGGAGCCCAGATCATGGGTTATTAAAATGCAAGTGTCAAACTAATACCTGAAAACATAGGCAGAAGCAGGTATTCTTGCTGTTGCAGCCTTTCTGTCTGAGACTTTGAACAGATGTGGAGATGCCGGAGTTGGACTGGGGTAAGCACAGTAAAAAGTCTCACAACACCAAGTTAAAGTCCAACAGGTTTATTTGGTAGCACAAGCCACGAGGTTTCGGAGCACTGCTCCTTCATCAGGTGAGTGGGAATCGTGTTCACAAACGGAGCATATAAAGACACAAACTCAATTTACAAGATAATGGTTGGAATGCGAGTCTTTACAGGTAATCAAGTCTCAAAGGTACAGACAATGTGAGTGGAGAGAGGGTTAAGCACAGGTTAGAGAGGTGTGTATTGTCTCCAGCCAGGACAGTTAGTGAGATTTTGCAAGCCCAGGCAAGTCATGGGAGTTACAGATAGTGTGACATGAACCCAAGATCCCAGTTGAGGCCATCCTCATGTATGCGGAACTTGGCTATCAGTTTCTGTTCAGCAATTCTGCGTTATCGTTTGTCGTGAAGGCCACCTTGGAGAACGGTTACCCGAAGATCAGTGGCTGAATGCCCATGACCGCTGAAGTGATCCCCGACAGGAAGAGAACACTCCTGCCTAGTGATTGTCGAGCGGTGTTCATTCATCCATTGTTGTAGCGTCTGCATGGTCTCCCCAATGTACCATGCCTCGGGACATCCTTTCTTGCAGCATATCAGGTAGACAATGTTGACCGAGTTGCAAGAGTATGTACTGTGTACCTGGTGGATGGTGTTCTCACGTGAGATGATGGCATCCGTGTCGATGATCCGGCATGTCTTGCAGAGGTTGCTGTGGCAGGGTTGTGTGGTGTAGTGGTCACTGTTCTCCTGAAGGTTGGATACTTTGCTGCGGACAATGGTCTGTTTGAGGTTGTGCGGTTGTTTGAAGGCAAGAAGTGGGGATGGCCTTGGCGAGATGTTTGTCTTCACCAATGACATCTTAAAGGCTCCGGAGAAGATGTCGTAGCTTTTCCGCTCCGGGGAAGTACTGGACGACGAAGGGTACTCTGTCTGCCGTGTCCCGTGTTTGTCTTCTGAGGAGGTCGGTGCGGTTTTTCGCTGTGGCGTGTCAAAACTGTCGATCAATGAGTCGAGCGCCATATCCTGTTCTTATGAGGGCATCTTTCAGCGTCTGGAGGCGTCTGTTGCGATCCTCCTCATCTGAGCAGATCCTGTGTATACGGAGGGCTTGTCCACAGGAGATGGCTTCTTTAATGTGTTTAGGGTGGAAGCTGGAGAAGTGGAGCATTGCGAGGTTATCTGTGGGCTTGCGGTACAGTGAAGTGCTGAGGTGACCGTCCTTGATGGAGATGCGTGTGTCTAAGAATGCAACCGATTCTGGAGAGTAGTCCATGGTGAGTCTGATGGTGGGATGGAACTTGTTGATGTCATCATATAGTTGTTTCAGTGATTGTTCACCACGAGTCCAAAGGAAGAGAATGTCATCGGTGTATCTAGTGTATAGCATCGGTTGAAGGTTCTGTGCGGTGAAGATGTCTTGTTCGAAGCTGTGCATGTACCGTACCGACCACCTCAGAAGACAAACACGGGACACGGCGGACAGAGTACCCTTCGTTGTCCAGTACTTCCCCAGAGCGGAGAAGCTACGACATCTTCTCCGGAGCCTTCAACAGGTCTTCGATGAAGACGAACATCTCGCCAAGGCCATCCCCACACCCCCACTTCTTGCCTTCAAACAACCGCACAACCTCAAACAGACCATTGTCCGCAGCAAACTACCCTAGCCTTTAGGAGAACGGTGACCACGACATCACACAAACCTGCCACAGCAACCTCTGCAAGACATGCCGGATCATCGACACAGATGCCATCATCTCACGTGATAACAACATCCACCAGGTACACGGCACATACTCTTGCAACTCGGCCAACGTTGTCTAACTGATACGCTGCAGGAAAGAATGTCCTGAGGCGTGGTACATTGGGGAGACCATGCAGATGCTACGACAATGGGTGAATGAACACTGCTCGACAATCACCAGGCAGGAGTGTTCTCTTCCTGTTGGGGAACACTTCAGCAGTCACGGGCATTCAGCCTCTGATCTTTGGATAAGCGTTCTCCAAGGTGGCCTTCACGACACACGACAACCCAGAATCGCTGAGCAGAAAACCTGAACAAAAAGTTCCGCACACACGAGGATGGCCTCAACCGGGATCTTGGGTTCATGTCACACTATCTGTAACCCTGACGACTTGCCTGGGCTGGCAAAATCTCACTAACTGTCCTGGCTGGAGACAATACACATCTCTTTAACCTGTGCTTAACCCTCTCTCCACTCACATTGTCTGTACCTTTAAGACTTGATTACCTGTAAAGACTCGCATTCCAACCATTATCTTGTAAATTGAGTTTGTGTCTTTATATGCCCTGTTTGTGAACACGACTCCCACTCATCTGATGAAGGAGCAGCGCTCCAAAAGCTTGTGGCTTGTGCTACCAAATAAACCTGTTGAGCTTTACCTGGTGTTGTGAGACTTCTCACTTTGATCAGAAACATCAAAGAGAGAGAAAGAGAGAATGAGAGTGAGAGGGAGAGAGAGAAAGAGAGAGAGAGAATACAACAGTATAGCAGTTATGACAATTTGCAATTGTTAGCTACCAGACAGCATGTTGGAAAAAGCTTGTCCATGATTGAACAGAAGAATCCACTATGATTTAAAGACACTGGAAGATTCACCCTGGCAAGGTCAGGAGGTAAAATCACCAGACTGGGCCTTACTGCTGAAAGCTGGTTCAGGAATTCTCAAAAGTCAGAGTGAGAAGACTGTTGATGGCTGCTGGACAGTAAAAACAGGAAGAAGTGAACCTACTGGAAGCTGTGAGTGATTTTAGACTTTTAAAAAAAACTACAATTCTTTGGCGAGAATGCCGCAATGCTCTTGGCATTGTAGTTGTTGTTGTTGTACATACAATAGTGTTTCTGTGCAATTTCTGTGGCTTATGGTTTGAAAAGGTTATATTTGGTAGTAATAAGGAGCAGGAAAGAAGGGCCCTAGAAAATTGGATACAATCTGAAACAAAGCATCTCTCAAAAGTTTAATTTAAAGGGGTAAGACATAACAGGAGAGCTCCAAGCCATGGTTTGCTCCTCTTGCTCCATGTGGCAGGCTGGGGATGGTTCCAGTCCCCTGGGTCAGCATGTGTGCAGGAAGTGTCTCCAGCTACAGCTCCTGGAAGCTCAAGTTTCAGAGCTGGAGCAGCAGCTGGAGACACTATGGAGCATCCGCGAGTCAGAGAGTATCGTGGGTAGCACGTATAGAAAGATGGTCACACTGCAGGCTCAGACTCTGCAGGCAGGAAGAGAATGGGTGACCACCAGACAGAGCAAGAGAGATAGGCAGGTAGTGCAGGAATCTCCTGTGGCCATTCCCCTGCAAAACAGATATACGGCTTTGGATACGGTTAAGGGGAATGACCTCTTTAGAGAAAGCAGCAGCAGCCAAACTCGTTGCACCACGGTTGATTCTGCTGCAGAGGGGAGGGGTAAAAAAGTGTGTCAGTGCAACAGTTATAAGGGAATTCAATTGTAAGGGGAATAGACAGGTGTTTCTGTGGCCGCAAACGAGACTCCAGGATGGTCTGTTGCCTCCCTGGTGCTAGGGTCAAGGATGTCTCAGAGCGGCTGCAGGACATTCTGAAGGGGGAGGGCAAACAGCCAGTGGTTGTAGCACACGTTGGTACAAACGACATAGGTTAAAAAAAGGGATTAGGTCCAAAAAGCAGAATACAGGGAGTGAGGAAGAAAGTTAAGAAATCGGATCTCAAAAGGTAGTGATCTCAGGATTACTACCGGTGCCAGCGCTAGTCAGAGTAGAAATGACAGGATATATCGGATAAATACGTGGCTGAAGAGATGGTGTCAGGGGGAGGGTTTCAGATTCCTAGGGCATTGAGACCGGTTCTGGGGGAAGTGGGACCTATACAAATTGGATGGGTTCCACCTAGGCAGGAGTGGGACTGATGTCCTAAGGGGAGTGTTTGCTAGAGCGGTTGGGGAGGATTTAAACTAATATGCCAGGGGGATAGGAACCAATGTAAGGAGTCCGAGAAGGAGGGGGCAGGGACAAAATGTGGGGAGAAGGTTCCAACTACATCAAAAATCAGTAAAAAAGTTAAAAGGAAGGAGAACTCAGGAGATGTTATTAATGTAAGTGTTAGAATTCAAAAAGGTACAAAAACTAGCATAAGGACACATTCGAAACAAGGTAAATGAGTTGACAGCGCAAATCATTGTGAACGAGTATGATTTGGTGGCCATTACAAAGACATGGTTGCAGGATGGTCATGACCGGGGTATCGGACTGTTCAGAGGGACTGACAGGAAGGTAAGCTGTAGCTCTGATTTTTAAAGATGACATCAAGGCGGTAGTGACAGATGATATAAATTCTATGGAAAAAAAGATTGAATCCATTTGGATGGAAATTAGAAATAGTAAGGAGAAAACGTCACTGATAGGCGTAGTCTATACGCCACCAAATAATATCATGGTGGGGTGAGAAATAAACAAAGAAATAACTGATGCATGTAAAAATGGTACAGCAATTATCATGGGGGATTTTAATCGACATATCAATTGGTCAAACCAGGTCGGTCAAGGCAGCCTTGAGGAGGTGTTCATAGAATGTATCCGCGATAGCTTCCTTGAACAGTATGTAATGGAACCTACAAGGGAGCAAGTTATCCTAGATCTGGTCCTGTGTAATGAGACAGGAAAAATTAATGATCTTACAGTTAGGGATCCTCTCAGAAGAAGCGATCACAGTATGGTTGAAATTAAAATACAGATGGAGCGTGAGAAAGTAAAATCCAATACCAGTGTCTTGTGCTTAAACAAAGGAGACTACAAAGGGATGAGGGAGGTGTTGGCTAAGGTAGACTGGGAGCAAAAACTTTATGGTGGGACAACTGAGGAACAGTGGAGGACTTTCAAAGCAATCTTTCACAGTGCTCAGCAAAAGTATATACCAGTGATAAGGAAGGACTGTGGAAAAAGAGATAATCAGCCATGGATATCTAAGAAAATAAAGGAGGTATCAATTTGAAAGAAAAGGCATATAAAGTGGCAAAGATTAGTGGGAAACTAGAGGATTGGGAAATCTTTAAAGGTCAACAGAAAGCCACGAAAAATGCTATAAAGAAAAGTAAGATGGATTATGAGAGTAAACTAGCTCAGAATATAAAAACAGATAGCAAAAGTTTCTACAAATATATAAAACAAAAAAGAGTGGCTAAAATAAACATTAGTCCTTTAGAGGATGAGAAGGGGGATGTAATAACTGGAAATGAGAAAATGGCTGAGGCATTAAACAGCCTCGGTCTTCACAGTGGAAGGCACAAATAACATGCTAAAAATTGATGACAGGAAGGCTATGGCAGGTGAGGACCTAAAAACTATTATCACGAAAGAGGTAGTGTTAGGCAAGCTAATGGGGCTAAAGGTAGACAAGTCTCCTGGCCCTGATGGAATGCATCCCAGGGTACTAAAAGAGATGGCGGGGGAAATAGCAAATGCACTAGTCATAATTTACCAAAATTCACTGGATTCTGGGGTGGTTCCCGCAGATTGGAAAACAGCAAATGTAACGCCACTGTTTAAAAAAAGGAGGTATACAAAAGGCGGTAACTATATTCTGGTTAGCTTAACTTCTGTAGTAGGGAAAATGCTTGCATCTATCATCAAAGAAAAAATAGCGAGACATCTGGATATAAATTGTCCCATTGGTAAGACACAGCATGGGTTCATGAAGAGCAGGTCATTTTTGATTAATTTGGCAGAATTCTTTGAGAACATTACATGTGCAGTGGACAATGGAGAACCTGTGGATGTGGTGTATCTGGATTTCCAGAAGGCATTTGACAAGGTGCCACACCAAAGACTGCTGCATAAGATAAAAGGTGCACGGTGTTATGGGTTATGGGCATGGACAGAGATTGGTTAACTAACAGGAAGCAAAGAGTGGGGGTAAATGGGTGTTTTTCTGGTTGGCGATCAGTGACTAGTTGTGTGCCTCCGGGATCAGTGTTGGGACCGCAATTGTTTGCAATTTACATAGATGATTTGGAGTTGGGGACCAAATGTAGTGTGTCAAAATTTGCAGATGACACTAAGATGAGTGGCAAAGTGTGCATAGGACGCTGAAGGTCTGGAAAGGGATATAGATAGTCTAAGTAAGTGGGCGAGGATCTGGCAGATGGAGTACAATGTTGGTAAATGTGAGGTCATCCATTTTGGTAGGAATAACAGCAAAATGGATGATTATTTAAATAGTAAAAAATTGCAGCATGCTGCTGTGCAAAGGGACCTGGGTGTTCTTGTGCAAGAATCACAAGGAGTTGGTTTGCAGGTGCAGCAGGTAATTAAGAAGGCAAATGGAATTTTGTCCTTCATTGCTAGAAGGATGGAGTTTAAAAACAGCAAGGTTATGTTGCAGCTGTATAGGGTGTAAAGGCTACACCTGGAGTACTGTGTACAGTTTTGGTTTCCTTACTTGAGAAAGGATATACTGATATTAGAGGGGGTGCAGAGGAGATTCACTAGGTTGATTCCGTTGTTGAGAGGGTTGGCTTATGAGGGGAGACTGAGTAGACTGGGGCTATACACATTGGAATTCAGAAGAATGAGGGGGAATCTTACAGAAACATATAACATTATGAAGGGAATAGATAAGATAGAAGCAGGGAAGTTGTTTCCACTGGCGGGTGAAACTAGAACGAGGGGGCATGGCCTCAAAAAAAGGGGGAGCAGATTTAGGACTGAGTTGAGGAGGAACTTCTTCACACAAAGGGTTGTGAATCTGTGGAATTCCCTGCCCAGTGAAGCAGTTGAGGCTATCTCATTGAATGTTTTTAAGGCAAGGGTAGATAAATTTTTAAACAGTAAAGGAATTAAGGGTTATGGTGAGCGGATGGGTAAGTGGAGCTGAGTCCACGAAAAGATCAGCCATGATCTTATTGAATGGTGGAGCAGGCTCGAGGGGCCAGATGGCCTACTCCTGCTCCTAGTTCTCATGTTCTAATGTGTGTATATGTGCATCATGCGATTATTGGTTATGTTAAGACATTAATAAGGGCTATATTTTCTGTTGAGTTTTAGCTGCCGACTAAGCAACGTTTGGTCCTTGTTGATTTTCATTTGTTTGACACAGTAAAAATATTGAAATTGTTTCATGCAATTTCTTCAAATTGGTTACTGAAAATTCAAATATCTTTTTAGAAATTATCAGTCTCTATGGAGGTTGTAACAGGAGGAGGAGGTGAACAAAAGGAAAAAGAGGTGGATAAAGCCGAATGACTGTTACCAGTCAAAAATGGTTATATGAAAATCTTAAGGGACATTGAATGGTGAAGTCGATGAAGTGATGAATACAGCAAGAGAGATGGAGCCTGTGGAACTGGCTAGCATCCTTCTAGTGCTTCAAGGAGGTATCTGGCTCTCCAGAGGCAGGAGCAGAAACATGAGGAGGAAGGGGATGGTCCATTGCCAGAGGAGGGACCCCAGAAAACAGCAGTGTGGAGGTGCCTTCTACAGCCCAGAGTCCACATGATGATGCCTGACCTTCCTGGAGATGAGCAAGAACCAGTGTTGGAGAAGATTTGCCTGTCCCAGGACACAGCAGCTCATCTGTGCCAACTTCTTCAGTATCATGGACTTGGCGAACATTCACTAACTGTGGCTTTGAAGGTCACAGCAACCCTCAACTATGACATGTCTGACTCCTTTCAGGGCTCCACTGGTGACCTTTGTGGCATCTCGCTCATAGGTGTATCAAGGAGGTGACAGATGCACTCTTTGCAAAGGCTCCCAATTCCATCAATTTTAATTGGGACCAGGATGGTCAGAATGCGAGAGCCCTGGGATTTATCCAGAGTACAGGCTTTCCACAAATGCAGGGAGCCACTGATTGCACATACACAGCTTTCTGATCCCCATGGCAGCAATCCCCTTTATCAACTGCAAGGGCTCACGCTTCTTAAATGTTCAGCTCATCTGCGCCCACACGAAGTGCATCCTCTCGATGTGTGCTAGGTTCCCGTGAAGCATTCACAACTGTTTCATCCTTAGCCACTCTCAGATTCCTGATGTCGTTGAGAGAGCACAATGGCTACAGGATCTACAGTGGAGGTGGAGGCAGCCTGCTATCAGCCACACCCTTGTTATCTGTGTTGACCTTAGCAGGCATTGTCTGGAGAGTCGAAACTGTCTCGTTTACAGGAAGAGGGGAGTTAGATGGGCTGGACACTTACAAAATCTCCTGGATAGAAGGCTCCAGACTATGTATCAGCTTCTCTTCCTCTCTATGGGTGCTCGAGAGCCCCGGGTTTCCTCCTAGACCTAGAGGGGCAGCTGAAGTGAGGTCAAGAAGCCCTACCAATCTCGGGCATCAGCACTCATGGTTGCCCACATGAGTTAAAGCCCTGCACTATGGCATTCATGACTTGTGCCATGGAGTGCATCTCCTGCTCCATGGAGTACTCCTTGATGTACCATGGAATAAATCCTGCACCAAGATCACCACTGCAGCCACAACCTTCGCAGTGTTGACCTGGCTGCCTCAGAGTGTGGCATGATTTCCTCAGACAGGAGACATTGTGATTCCTCCATTCGACTATGGAGTTTGGCTGACATCCCTTCCTGAGATTCTGGACTTTGCCTTTAGAGCTCCAGGAACTGAGGCATGACCGAGTCAAGAGGTATATCATTTTAAATGGGGTCAGCAGAGTCCTGGCTTCTAATGATCCTCTGAGTGGTTGCTCCCTGGGATGTCCCTGCCTCCACCTGGTGTAGATCAGACATAATGAGGTGCTCACTAGTTTGTGATTCTACTACTAAGTCCCACTGAGGTGTGTGTTTCTGAATGGAATGGTGCAGGGTGTGGGTGAAAGCTGTGACAACTCTTCAATCCCCACTTCAGAGAATTAATCAGTGCTTGTGTCTGGAGTGGATTTTAGTGCCTGGCTGGCAGAGGCACTGGGCTGCTCCCCCGATGTGCCTGTAAGAGAAAGGAGATGACTTTGCTGCATGGCAAGAACATAAAGATAGAAGAGACAAGATTCATGTTAGGTTGGTGTGAAGGATGATGCCATTGCGGGTACTCACTTATTTTGTTGGAGCCCACCTTGCTCTCGGTGCAGGAGCAGTCTTCTTCCTCCCCAACGAGCTGAAAGGATCTCTCCACGAACACAGAGGATTTTTAACTCCTGCCATTTGGGATCTCTCCTGCCTATTGTGAGCCAGCTTTTGCCCTGCAAGAAAAGAGATGGGATGAGTGTAAGCCAGCCACGTACCAGGGCAGATGGTAAGGAGACTTGGACTGTGTGTTGGTGAGTGGGAGCAGGAAGGTGATAAGGAGATGAGTCATAGAGGAGATGAGAAAGTCTTTGGGAGAGTGAGTGGTGGTGTCCCTTGAGCTGGCAGTGAATGAACTCCCTGTGGATGTATGATGGATATGTAAGTGGTGATATGAAAAGAGTGACTTACCCTGGCTGAATGGAGGAAATCATTCATCCTCTTCCTCCTCTGCAGGGAGCTGGTGCTTACCAAAGCTGCCGCCTCTCATGCGAGGTTAGTGACACCACTCGAGGGTCTCCTCCTCACCAGTGGTTACAAAATGTGGCACCCCTCCTCCACGGCGTCCAGCATTCTGGTGAAGGAGCCTTCTGAGAATCTTGGAGCAGACTTCCTTGCAGCCATTCTCTTGGTTGGATTTGGAAAGAGTGCTGGGGTGGGCTTTAAATAGAGCTGACTGATGGTTGGGTGGGTGAATCAGAGACCATGGAAGGCAGGCTATCCCACCCAAGTTAACATTTTGCCAAAAAAACTAAAATTTCTCTCCAATGTGTCTGAGTTCAGTCTGTCCATCTTTGGGACTTCCACATTGCTCTAAATTTGTCCTTTTTCAAGGGTGCACCCATAATTGTCAAAATCTGTCATGTAATTTTTTAAAAACACGCACGACTGTACATCATCTGGCCCTCTTCTGTGGGCTGTTCAGTACTCTCTCGAAATATATAATTAAAGGCCTTTTTGTGCATTGACCATTACCTGAAACCTGCTTATTTTAAAGCAAGGTGTCTGACGAACAAGGCAGATGAGATGAGGGCACAAATTAAAACATGGGTGTATGATGTCATTGCTATTTCTGAGACATGGTTGAGGAGCAGAATTGGTAGATCAATACTCCAAGATCTTCAGCTGAGACAGGGAAGGAGGTAAAAGAGGAGGGAGTGTCACAATTTTGATCAGGGAATCAATTACACCAGTAAGGGGGGTACAACATCTTAGAAGGCTTTCTAATGAAGCCGTATGGGTAGAACTTAAAAACCAAAAAGGAGCAATCACATTGGTGGGAGTATTATATAGGCCCCCAAACAATCGGAGGGAAATGGAAGAGCAGATATTCAGAGAAGAGTAAACATAATAGGGTAGCGCGAGCGGGGGATTTCAACTTCCCCAACATTAACTGGGGTATTCATAGTGTGAAAGGTTTAGGAGGAGTCAAATTCTTTAAAGTGCATCCAGGAGAGCTTTTTAAGCCAATACGTAGAATGTCCTACAAGAGACGGGTGGTCCTGGACTTAATTTTAGATAACAAAGCCAGGCAAATGGTTGAAGTATCAGTGGGGCGGCATTTTAGGTTCAAGATTGTTATGGAAAAGAACAAGGATGGGCCAGAAACCTAGGTTTTAAACTAGGATAAGGCTGATTTTAATAGGATTAGATATGATTTGGCCAGAATGGACTGGGAGCAGACACATTTAGGTAAATCTGTGACGGAACAGTGGAATGATTTCATGAAGGAAATAGGGTCAACATGTTCCAATAAAGAAAAAGGGTGGGGCTAACCAATCCAGCGAACCTGGATATCGAGGGATATGCAACATTGGATAAAGAAAAAAAGGGAGGCTAATGGCAGACATTGAGGACTCAAAACAGCAGAAGCCGTAGAGGAGTCTGGAATGTGCAAGGGAGAACTTAAAAAGGAAATTGGGAGAGCAAAATGGGGACATGAAAGGATACTGGCAGGTAGAATACTGGCAGGTAGAATAAAGAAAAATCTAAGTTGTTTTATAAGTACATTAAGGATAAAAGGATAACTAGGAAAAGAGTAGGGCCTATTAAGGAATTTGTGTGTGGAGCCGGAGGACGTGGGTGGGGTTCTAAATAAATAGTGTGTCAGTGTTCACTGGTGAGAGAGATGATGTGGGAATAGAAATCAGGGAGAAGGATAGTGATACAATTAAATTAACATAGAGAGGAGGTTCTTAGTGATCTTGCAGGCTTACAAGTAGATAAATTTTCAGGGCCAGATGAAATGTGTCCCAAAGTGCTGAATGAGGCAAGGGAGGAAATAACAGTGGAGCTGGCAATAATTTTCAATTTCTCTCTGGCCAGTGGAGGGATGCTGGAGGACAGTCAATGTGATACCATTATTCAAATAGGGAGAAAGGGATAAACTAGAAAACTACAGGCCGGTCATCCAACCTCAGTGGTGGGAAGCTATTGGAAACAATTCTGAGAAACAGAATTAATCTGCATTTGAAGAGGCAGGGATTAATCAAGAACAACCAGCATGGTTTTGTTTAAGGGAGGTCATGTCTGACCAACTTGATTGAATTTTTCAGAAGTGACCAGGTGTGTCGATGAGGGCAATGCATTTGACATAGTCTTCTTGGGTTTCAGCAAGGCTTTTGACAAGGTTCCACATGGGAGGCTAATAGCGAAGGTATGAGCCTGTGGGATCCAAGGAAATTTGGCAAATTGGATCCAAAATGATTTCATGAAGGAAATAGGGTCAGTACTAGAACCCTTGCTGTTTGTGGTTTATATAAATGATTTAGACAGGAATGTAGGGGGATTGATCAGTAAGTTTGCAGATGATACAAAAATTGGTAGGGTGGTAAAAAATGATGAGGATAGCCTTAAATTACAGGAGGATATAAATGAGCTGGTCAGATGGGCTGATCAGTGGCAAATGGAATTCAATCAGATAAATGTGAGGTGATGCATTTGGGCGGGACAAACACGACAAGGGAATATATGATGAACAGCAGGACGCTGGGAAGTACTGGGGATCAGAAGGACATTGATGTACATGTATACTGGTCCCTTAAAGTAGCAGGACAGGTGGATAAAGTGGTTAAGAAGGCGTATGATATACTTGTCCTTGTTAGCTGAGGCAGAGAGTTTAAGGGCAAGGAGGTTATGCTGGAACTATATAAATCGTTGGTTAGGCCACAAACTAGAATATAGTATGCAGTTCTGGATTCACATAATAAGAAGGATATGATAGGACTGGAAAGGGTGCAGAGGAGATTTACCAGGATGTTGCCTGGGCTATCTGCAATCATGTGAGACTTTCACACTGCAATTGAAGGAGCACAGGCAGTTATTGCTACGGCAAGCCTACATCCCTCCTTTTGTAAGTCTGTACATGTTTCGTAAAAGGGAGAGGGAAGAGTGGTGACGACTAGTTAAGTATCCCATTTTACTCATGGCACACAATACATTAAGTTTGAGCACCTTCAGTGACGTCCCATTCAAAACATAGACCAGTATTTTATTCCATGAGTAAAGTGCACCCTGAGATGGTTAGGATAAATTCTCTAGAGAAAAATATTGGGAAATTAATTTAAATATATTGAACCATGGCAACACCACACTGCACTGTAAACTCTTGCAATCCTACGTCAAAATTCAGAATGCAGGGAGTTTCCAATGGTATTATCAGTTCTGAGCATATCTTTCAACATGGTTCAGCTCAAGTTACTTCACGGGTTCTTTTTGCAATGACAGAAGGGGTTGGTTATCAGAATGGCGGGGTCTTGTTCGCCACCATGCAAAGAGTTCGCCGGGAACACAGCCCCAGTGACTCCAACTGGCCCACAGCTAAATTATGCGCCGATAACAGTTAGCTGTGCCCTTCACTTAAAAGGAAGCCCCAACTTAAGGAAGCTACTGGCCAATCTGGCAGCTCTCCAGTCCTTACAGCGTTAGTGCTGGAGTGGACAGAAGAGGACGTTCAAGATGACGTCGGAAACAAAGGGGGCGAATCTCCCAAAAGTGCTGAATTGGTGGGAAAACGGTCCTAGATCACGACTGTTTTCTCAGTTCAACTTCACACTCGAATCTCCCCACTCTGTGCACTGCAGAAGTCACAATTGTGAATATCATTAAAAACCGGGGGGGGGGGGAAGCATCCAGATCATTGCCATCCAACCCCTCACAGACATCGCTGCATGCCACCCCCTCCCCCCCCACACACAGACATGGCCACCAGCTCACCTCATGTCCCTGTGCACCCCCCCTGGACACAGCAGCTAATCGATTAGAAGCCCTGAGTATTGCAACCCCCCCCCCCCTCCAGTCACAGCAGCCGATTGCATGACACTCAACTGAATGCAGCCTTCAAAATCTCTCATAAGTATTTGTTGCCAACGGGCCCTTGACTGGCCACACTCACTGCACCTGCACTCCCCTAATAACAGTAAGAAGTTTAACAACACCAGGTTAAAGTCCAACAGGTTTATTTGGTAGCAAAAGCCACTTGCTTTGTGTGGCTTTTGCTACCAAATAAACCTGTTGGACTTTAACCTGGTGTTGTTAAACTTCTTACTGTGTTTACCCCAGTCCAACGCCGGCATCTCCACATCATGTCTCCCCTAATAAGCCAGAGCTGTATATAAGCTGCAGGAATGGACACAAAGCCGGTCACGCCACAAAAATGTCTGTGCGGAAACCTGCTCCCAGATTTTCAGAGGCCGACCAGGGGAGGCGTGATCATCTCTTCCTCGACCAGGGCCCTAACCCAATGCCACGGCATTGTGGGAGGAGGTGGCAGAAGCGGTGAATGCCAGGAGCCTGACACCGCGCTCCAGCAGGCAGTGTTGCAAAAAAATGTACGACCTTCTGCAAGCAGCAAGGGTGAGTGAGCATCCCACTTGGAACCCCACACATGCTTGGCACAGATCTCTAACCTTACTTAGACACCTGAAAGGCATGCAACAAGTGACCCTTCCCCCAGGAACAGAATCTAACCCCATCTCCTCTCCCAGAACCCTTCATTGGTGACCGCTTTCCCTGAAACTGTCAGCACAACGCTCGAGACACAGGCACGCATTGCGCACCATGCACTGCAATATGTTAATGCCTGCTATCCACCTTATGTTCCCACAGGAAAAGAATATCCATAATGCACGAGAAATGACACAGACTGGTGGTTGTGTGCCTGACCTGCGGCAGCTGACCAGCATGGAGGAGCGTGCCACGGAATTGGCAGGGGGTGATGGGCCTTCCCGATTGGTGACTGACAACCAGGTCGGCATACAGCATGCAAGTGAGCAGCAGTGCATTCTCAACCTTTGTCCTCCTCTGTAAGTGCGATGCTGCATGGAATGTTTTGCCTCCCTCCCCCTAATGTGTGTTCTTTTTTACAGCTCTGGATCCTTCGGGTGTCGCTACCGCCCCCGCTGCTCTGGAGCAAACTGCCCACGATCCCCTGGATGACACCTCGGAGGGAGGCACTGAGGAATCCTCTGAGGGCAGCACCACTATGGTCACAGACAATTTGGACGTTCAGGGAGTGGAACCCCATCCTGTTCACACAACCCACCAACACATAGACGATCACGATGGTGGGTTCCTTTAGTTTTGAAGCCTCTGGGTCACGAACTGGTGAGCACATCACAGACACTGATGCACAGTGGAGGCGGGCACATCTGAGGGCTCGGGAACAACAGAGATTTGCCAGAGGCCAGGATTCAGCTGTCCCCAAGCCAGCTGCTGGGCCTCTGGGTTTGTTCCTCCCAAGGCTGGTGGAGATGCATCAGGAAACCCGGGGAGTTGTGGGAAGGTTGTCAGCAACCATGCTGTGACTGCAAGGCTGTTTTGGGGAGTCCGACAGAGTGCTGTTGCAGGAAGTGGTGCCAACACAGCGTGAGACCCAGGCCAACACTGCAAGGGTGGCGATCGCAGTGGAAAGTCTCAGAGGTCTGTCCTCATGGATGACAGGGTCCAGGCCATCCTGGAGACACAACGAGCCATGGGCGAGTGTGTTTCTGACATCCAGGAGACACTGCGTTCGATAGCACGTGGAAGACACTGCTGGCCATGGCTGGGACTCTCGCTGGCATTCTGGAGACACAGCAGGCCGTGGCTGTGAACCTCGACAACTTAGCTCAGGCTCAGAGGGCTACTGCTGAGGGGCTCCAGAGCCTGACTTGCTCACAATGCCGTAGCGGAGGGGCTCCGGAGCTTGGCCCAGTCTCAGAGGGCCAGGGCTGAGGGATCACACATCATGGGGCAGACGCTTCTATGCCTCCAGGACTGGCAGAGGTAGGTGACGCCGGAGTTTCTGAAGCTCAGTCCAGCCACCCTGGCATCCCATGGAGTGCCCTCGGGGCCTCTGGAAACCCCAAGGGAGGAGGAAGGGATCTTCCACCCAGGAGATCCTGGACGTCCCGAGACCTTCTGATTCCCTCCTTCCTCACACCGGGGCATCTCCAGGGCTAGCGAGATGAACAGGGTGGCACCAAAACAGTGCCATCCGCAAGTCAGCGGGGCCCTCCAGGTCCCGGCCACCCAGGGGACATCCGCCAAGGGCATCACAGACAACGGGGCTTGCATCACAGCTGAACGCCTCCACTTCTGATGTGCATCCTGGGGTAGCATTGAGAAGAAGCAGTAGACAGCACAAAGTTAGAAAGTTGTAGTTCACTGGAGGGCACGGTTGAAGGTCAGCATTAGTCAGGGTTTGGTAATCATTTATGTTAAGAACACAATAAACTGTTAAATGCACATCACGCTGTGACTAATGTGTCTCTGATTCTCTCCCCCACAGCTCAGTGTCTGTTGAGCCTTGCAGACTCAGCCACATATTTCAGAGTGTCTTCCCCAACATCTACCAGGCCCTTGGTGCAAATGCACCCCACCACTCCCAGCCCTCTCTTGACCAAAAAACATGTGACCCAACCCTTACAGCTACGTGGGCCAGGGTGGCAGCGTGCAGAGTACAGGTAGGAGTCAGACTTGAGTTGCACCAGGGGCAGGATCCCAGTGAGCACAACAGCGAGTCATCATCATCCTCCAGCCTTCAACCAAGACTCACAACCATTGCCAGCCCAGGCACATTAACAGGTTTGGATGTTTCTGGGGGATATGGTGGTGAGATGACAGAAGCAGGGGAAGGGTGATGTGGTGGTTTGAGGGCCCAAGTCAGTTTGGAGGGGGAATAGTGGCTGCACTTGCTCCTGGGGTGCGGTGGGTGTGTGTTGGTTGCACCCCCCTCACTGCACAGCACCAACTAGGTGAAGCAGGCTGCAATCAAGGCGTCCCTCGCTGTCCTTCCCTGCCGGACACCTGCCATCGCCGCTCGCCCTCTTTCTTCGGCTCTTCATGTGGCGGGACGTCCACCTCCCCCTCTCGCCGCTCCTCCTCCTCCTTCTCCAGCTGGTCTCCCCACTGTTGGGCGATATTGTGAAGAGCGCAGCAAGTGATAATGATGCACACACAGGGTCATACTGGAGGGCCCCCCTAGAGCGGTCCAAGACGCGGAACCACATCTTGAGCAGGCCGATGCACGGCTCTACGATGGGCCAGGTGGCTGCATGGGCCTCGTTGTAGCGGGTCTCCGCCTCGGTCTTGGGCCTCCACACAGGCGTCATCAGCCATGACCTTAGCAGGTAACCCTTGTCACGCAGTAACCATCCCGGGAGCCTGGGCTGGTCTTCAAAGAGCCCAGGGATGTCTGACTGCCGGAGCACAAAGCTGTCATGGACACTCTCTGGGTGGCATGCATCAACCTGCATGATCTTCATTTGATGGTCACAGACAATTTGGACGTTCAGGGAGTGGAACCCCTTCCTGTTCAAAAAATGCTGCGGCCCAGCATGGGGGGGCCCACAAGGCGATGTGTGTCCCATCCACTGCACCCTGCACATTCGGAATCCCGGCGATGGATGCGAAGCCGAAAGCCGGGGCCTCCTGCTGCGCACGGCCCACATCGAAATTAGTGAACTGGCACATAGAGTTCATCTGTGGCCTGTCGCACATATCTGTGCATGGAGGCCTGGGTGATCCTAGCTAGGTCGCCACTGGGTGCCAGGAATGATCTGGCGGCATAGAAATTCAGGGCAGCCATCACCTTCACGTCCACAGGGAGCGTGGCCGCTCCTCTCCTGAGGTGCCAGGTGTGAGAGCACCTCACAACTATGTCGCACCGTGGTCTTGGACAGGCACAGCTGGCGACGGCACATCTCCTCCGAGACGGCCTCGAACAAATTGCAGGGCCTGTACCTCCTTGCCCTCAGCACCCTCTGCCTTCTGTGCACCCTCTTGGGAGGCTGCCCACCCATCTCCTGGCCCTCAGCAGCAGCCCCCTGCCCTCCTTCCTGAGGGTCTGGTGGTGGCTGCTCCTGCGGTGGTCTCTCCACGCCCGCCACCTCCTGAGCCGCCTTCTCCTCCTCCTCCGCCCCTGCTGCTGCCAACATGGCCAGCTCCAGATCAAGCAAACCGAGATCCATCTGCACAGTGGCGTTTGGAAAGAGCACCGAATGACGGATTATTGGCTGCATAGACTCAGCACCACCCTAATCCCTCACTTGAGGATGCTGGCACCACCACACAATCCATGGTGCCATGCGTGGCCCAATTCGGGTTGTGTGAGATTCCCATCATGACAAATGTTGGCACAGATTATGCAGGTCGGTGTGCAGCCGTGGGCAATGCGCACCCTTGAGCCATTGCTGTGTGCGCAACTGCAGCATCCGTTACAGGTATGTGTTGTTGGTCCGTGTCATAGGGCAGGGACAGACTGCAAATCAGCACCAGATGTGTGCCCAGTGACAGCAGATTCCATGCAGCCCATGTCTGAACCTGGGCACCCTGGCCTTCACCTGGTTAGGCCTCAGTCAGCACATGGTACACTCCTCCCCCACCCTGGAACACCAGCACTCAATCGAGTCCTCCAGCCCCACCCCCTCAGATATCACTGGGCCAACACCTGAAAACAGCAGGACGAAGGCCACCAGGCATCTCCAGGGCCTGTCTGGAACATCCCCTGTGTTCCGCTAGCAGCACTTACCTCCTCACGCCAGTTCAAGGCTGCCATGCTAGGTTGAGACTTTTAAATACCTACTCTGATTCGCGCCAAAGTTACATCACGCCAAAGAGGTGGGAGACGCAAACCTGGGCAGAGATTGCCATGTGGATCCCAATAATGGCATGTTAAGGTATGTAAAGTCATGCAAATCAGCGGTCCACCGGTTTTCTGCAGGTTCCCAGCGGCGCCATTTTTCTCCAGCTGGGAGATGCGAGCAGGTCGTAAAAGCTCGCGACGAACCCGCCAGAAAAGTTGCGGGTCATGATGGGAGAATCACCCCCAAAGTCCAGAAACAAGGCTCAACCAGATTCAAAGAGTTGCAGGATGGGGAAGATGGGGGCATGGGTGGGAGGGGTCATCGAGAGAGGTCGGGACAGGGAGGTCTGGAGGCCACCAAACCTTTAAGATCTCAATGGGGTGGGGCCGCCTGACTTCAGAAGGGAGTTTCTGATGGAGGTGCCACTCCCACTGTGCTAGATGTAACTGCTGTACTTTAGGCTTCTTTGTGGAGGTTCAATCTTCCTGCCAGCCAAAAAACTGATGCTGGATGGGCCATTTAGGGGTCTCAATTGGGATAAAGGTGGGCTTTCTGTCCAGGACCTTACCTATCCCAATGTAAAATTGTTGTGTGGCCAGGAACCCAGAGGGAATCCTATCCCTTCAACTTCACACCCACCTCACCTAAAATCCAGTCAGTGGGGGAAAGAGTAAAATCCTGGACTATGTTTTGAATGGTACGTCACTGAAGGTGCTCAAACTTAATCATGTATTATGTGCCATGAGTAAAATGTCCCATTAGGAATTGTGTGTGCAATGAATGGGATACTTACTTTGCTGCCACCACCCTTTCCTCCCCCTTTTTTGACATACATACAGACTTAATTTGCCACCAAATCCAAAGGCCAGGTTGATGCAATTATTTAAAAAGCAACTCAATTCATGGAACTTCTGGTTTGGATGAGAATGTCCTTCCTTCCCTACAGAGGGTAATCCTGTAATTCTTGCAAAAAAGGCCTTATTAGTAAATAGGGAACTTTGTCCCACTCTGTGTAGCATTCACCAAGTTCTCATATCAGCACCATAATCTCTTTTGCAACTGAATGGCTTTGAGTCAATAAATTTCCACTGCTTTCAGGGAGAGCAGCAGCTCTTTAAGAACTATTGCCTCAACAGACTTCATGAACTTCCACCCACACACCAGTCGGCTGCATGGTGACTAAGCCTCCTGCATTTATTTTTCATGAGGAGGGAGTTGATTAAATTTTGGCTGACTTCACCAAATCCCACATGCTCAATTCTCTCTATTGCTACGAACAATACTGGCCTCAACTTTGCATTGATCCCCAAATTGAGGCTCACAAGCCTTTACGAGTTACTTTGGACCAGCTAAAGAAAAAAATGAATAATAAATAAAATGAAAAAATTGCAAAAGCTGAAAACCTGATATAAAACAGAAAATACTAGATCCACATGAGCCAGCCAGTATGATTCTTTTTCTCCCCATAATTTATGTGTTGCTAACATAAATTAGGAATGCACAGCTTTGAAGTGTGATTTCTCAGAAAGTAATTTTATAAGTTGATAATTACAGCGAAAGGCAAGCTTTCTCCAATTTTTGTTCAAGAGGTTTTATGGGACCTAAGTGTGTGTTTTGTTTCATGCTATGGGAATACAAATGGATCCATGCCATTTGTCTAACCTCACCATGAATCCAACATGGCAGCATCAAGTTAATGGAAAATTACATGGCCGATCTCACAGTTCATAGAAGGGTTCATACATACAGAAGAAATACAGTAAGTGACAAAACACAAGTTCAGGATCATTAATCTTAAATGGCTGAAAGCAGAAGTTGAGAATCTTAGTAGAAGTACTCTGACATCCATGTCTAAGTAAATACTGAAAAATAATGATTGTACTCTAAGATTTTGAAATTTTACACATTACCATTCTCACCTTTGTTGATATAACAAATTAGTTACAAAGCAAGCAGAATGCAGAATTGTTGACTACAGCACTTTAAATTTCTGCTCCTAACCATGGTCCATAGTTTTGCTATAGTGTGCAAAACGCAGAAACACAAGGGCCGGGATTCTCCGAAAAAAATTCTAACTCCCCAATTTGTGGGAAAATGGGAGTAAATCCCACTAGTTTTTTAAAGTATTATTTTCAGAATGAATCTCCAACACTCTGCATCACGGAGTGCCTCAGCGTGATTCACTCTGGAAGTCTGTGGGCGGGGCCTATTCCTGCCCGAGAGGCTGGCAGCATAGTATTGAGCGGGCCACTGCACATGTGCCGATCTATCAGCGTGGAGATCGGCGCAGGTGCATGGCCGGACTCCAGATCGCTGGCCAGCCCCGCAACACCCCATCACTAGCTTACCGACCCTACCCAGCCCCTCCCCCTCCGATCACCAGCCTCCCAAATGTCTGCAGGCAAACTCCAGTGTCCCCTCCCACCACGTCCAGTCCCGATCTCTCGATCCTTGATCCTCCCCCACCATCGGCAGTCCTGATCTCCCCTCCACCTGGATAGCCAGCCCCGATCGCCTCCTCCCTCCCTCTCCCAGTAATCCCAAGTGCAGAGTGGCAGAGTGCCTCCCCCCACCCCCATCAATCCCCCCCCCCCCCCCCCCCCCCAATGTGGGGCGATTCTCTCAGTGGGCAGTGACAAAATGCTCCTTGGGCATTGCTAGTTTGCTCCTTGAGCAGTGCCAGGGTGCCAGGCTGGCACTGCCCAAGGGGGACCTCCCCCTTAGTTCCGACCTCCTGGGGCGGCCTCAATGGCCTCCCTTCCTTCCAACAGGGTTGGCTGCCTGTTCCCTGTTAGTGGGAAGCAGCAGTAAATGCCATTGGAGTGAATAACTCCTGACTGGGAGGCCGTGGCCCCCAAGGTGTACTGGAGGTGCACTGCTCAAGATTTTAGCAAATATTGTTTAGAATATTATCACTTTCAATCATTGCAATGGTGTCCAATTCCTCTACGTATCTGAAAAGCTCGTGGGGCGATTCTCCTGCCTGCTGTGCTGCGGAGGCCATTTTGTGGGCTTCCTACTGGGCGCCACGGCATCCGCGAGTCTCCACTCGTCAGATATCCAGCACCATCAGCTCTGTGCCAGAAACCGGCACGGAGTTGCATAATGTATGCAGATTCTAATTTAAATAAAATTTAAATCCCGTTAGCAGACCCAGAACAGAAATCTCCGGGCCCGCTAACATCGCCGCTCCCCCCCTCCCCTCCCACCAGGAGTGGTTCACTCTCGCGGGGTTTAGTATAGCTCCCCATTTGTGGGAAGTTGGTGGTCGGACCCTGCTGAAGTGAAAGGGGCACAATCGAGGCTCCCACAGAAGGTTGGGCACTAGGTATGGCCTCTGGGCATTGCCAGCCTGGGCTCCCTGGCACTGCCCACTGGACACATTGGCACTGACATTGGGCAGTACATGGGGGTGGGGCCTATGGGGCAGGGCTATGGGAAGCGATCGGTGGGGCTGGGGGTCCAGCTGCCACTCTGTATTTGGGCTGAGTGACAGCGGGAGGGAGGCCAACAATTGGGGCTGGGCATGGGTCGGTCTGCTGGAGGGGTTGGAGTAGCAGTGGGGGGGCCAGGACTGCAGGAGGGAGTTAATGGATATCGTGGTGGACCGGGGAGGAGAGGGGGGGGGGGGGGGGGGGTGGCAAGGCTGGCCCGAAGATAGAGTGTCAGCAATCGGGCTGCGAGAGGGGGGTTGGTTGCATGGCCAGCGATGCGGGAGTCGCAGGGCTCACCAACAATCGAGCTGACCAACAATCGAGCTGGCCACTGTGCATGTGCCGATTTCAGTGCCGAGAGATCGACGCATGCGCAGTGGCTTGCTCAGTACTATGCTGCCGGCCTCTTGGGGGGGGATAGGCCCTGCTCACTGAATCTTAGCGTGATTCACACTAGTGCACTCTTCAGCGTATAGGAAATACATTTTGAAACTCCCACTGAAAAAACCAATGTGATTTACTCCAGATTTGACAGGAATTCAACACTTCGAATTTTTTTGGGAGAATCGTCCCCATGATTTCCCACTGTGCTTTTTGGTCTCTCAAGGTCATCTAATTTCTGTCAGCATATCTCATGTTGAATTTTTCTGTACTTGGTGCTAGTTTTGTTCCTCACCTCATAAGGTATAAGGTTTGTTAGACACTCGGATTGTTTGTTTACTTGAAAATAAATAGCTATAACATTAAATAAGTTGTGCTGCATAAATCAGTGTTTAAGCTGCTAAAGCTTAGTTCTGGCAACAGTATCTTAACTTGATGGGGAACTGGAATTTGGATCATTCATATGCAAAGCTTTCCTTGAAGTCTACCAAGGGACGATTCATTCAAAAGTCCTATTACTTGGTAACAAATACATTACCTTCTTGTGCACAGCTTCTAATACTGTGTTGCTTTAAAGATCCTGCGTCCTTTGGCAGCATCTGTGTATTATTTAACCTATAAATATATCAGACCTAGCCGTCTTAACATTTATGCATTAGTCTGACGTGCCAATTTCTGCCTTGGAAAGTGATAGACAAAAGCAGTGGGCATTAATAATTTTCCAGTGTACATATATCAGGATTAGTGGTTAACTGACAAAGATGTTCAGCACACACAAATGTACATTACAAACAGCCTGACCAATAATAATTTGCTTACTGGCTAGTAATAATTGTTCTTGTCAGCTTCTCTATATTTTAACAAGTATGGAGTTCAATCCCAAGAGGTTTCCTCTTTATAGGATGAAACTCTACTCTAAAGGTGGAAAGTTATACAGAGAAAGTAGGTTAGAGTTTCTAATTCATACAAGTTTAAGGAAAATATACTTTCAATCATACAATACAGCAATAGTTGGAATAAAATCTTTCTTTTTCAAAATTGTGAAATAGGATATTTAAGCTTGCATATAAATTTAAATGCAGCATACATTCCATGTTAAAATCATGTTTTCTCCCAAGTGGCACCTAATCAGCACTAGATTCAAAGGTATAACTGTCTAGAGTGGAAGAGCAATTTGTTTCTGAAATATAGCCAGATAATACTAAGCTAAAAACATAGGTGCAATCTTCTGGCAAATATATTCCCCAGTGAAAACTTTTCTAACTTTCAATAGCAGTCTGTTTGGATTTGTTGACTGATTATTTTTAAAAAGTCCTGCTGGTTGCCAGTGTTAAACCACCCACATTCAGAGGTGGTTTCAGCGGGATAAATCAGGAAATCTGACTCTCCCTTTAAGAGAATTTTTATCCTGCATTGCTTGACTATTTCTATGGCTTTTATGGAGTACTCCAACATAGCCAATTCCCTGTCTTTTCTCAGGTAAGGCAGCTTTAAAATAAATGAATTTCCAGCAGGACCTCAATTAAACTCCCAACTAAAAGAGGTGTTGTGTCACTCTGGCAGAAGAGCCAGAATTTTTCATTATTTACATTTTTATGTTTGCATTTCACAATGCAAAAATGAGTTTTGGTCTTGAATTGCATCAAGTTTGAACTAAAACCTCTTTTCCATCAGAACATAGTTAACAAGTTTCTATGGCAAAGTTTCAAACAATCCTCTGTGCAGCATCTGAATCTGATCCCCGGATTTAACACTGCTGCCCTTCATCCACTCTGCAGTCTAGTCATGGCTCCTTATGGTCCAAGTTTTGTTGCATAATTTTGGCTCAAAAAAGTTAAGTTATAAAAATACAATCAACTCATACTAAATTAAAGGGCTTTTTGCTAGATTTTCTCTTTTGGGTATTCAATGCATTCCATTGCAAACACAAAATGTTAATTTGCCAAAGCCATTTGACATCTCTTGCTGTCTAGGCAATCATAAGGTCAGTAACTGGACAGTTGGCATAGTATTGTGAAATCACATATTAGTATAAATTGTCTTCTCGAAAAGAGAAATGGAAAAATAATGGAGCAATGTGAAAATAATTTGTTACCTGTTATTGAAATGCTTGCCTTTCTTTTTGAACTGACTAGTTCAATTTTTGAATTGGCCCACGTTTTAGTAGAAGTCGACCCAAAAACCCTCTCTCTTTGGACATGATTTCCCATTAATGGAAGAACGCAAATATTAAAAGCTTCTGAGACAACATAACTGGAAACGGATTCTTAAATATAAAAAATGTAGACAGTGAAAAAAGGATGGCCGTACCAAATCAAATTCCCACAAGTGGCTGAACAGAGCTGATGGGCAGTATTTGTTAGTATTTCAAAAACATCAGTGCATTCCCAGATTTTGAACAAGAGTCTTTCTGTTTCCTGGTGCTTTTCTGCCATGAAGGAGCTTGGCAAATATATTAGTCTCAACATAGGTGGCTCTCACGACTGTGTTTGAGAGGCTGCATTGTACTAATCCCTTGAGTATTGGTAGATTGAAGACATTTCTGGCTCAATCTTTTCTTTTTCCTTTGATTTGGCAAACCTGGGTTGAAAAAGAGTGCCTTCAAAATAGTGTTGGAATTGCGCAAATTGTTACCTAATGTCTAAATACTGAAATGACCATTAATGCCAAAACAATTATCTTAGGGCACAATGTTTTTGGCAGATACTTCAACTTAATGTCTAAAGCTCTGCATCTGTTTTCTTATTCTTATGTAGGGAAAATGAATAATGGGAAAACTTTGTACACTTCATGATGATGGACAAATTGAGGAATTCCCAGTTTCTGGAAATTTGGGCCTCCTCTTCTAGAATTATGGTTGAATAAGACCCTGTTGGACACCAATAGTTACAGGTCATATTTTACATGAAGGATGTTTATGAACATTATTTTAGTTATTAACTAAGTAATGCCCAACTTGTTATGGCATTGAGCTACCAGTACAGAAAGCACAGTTTGACCTGATGCACTCATCTCAGCTGATGAGACTGCGACAATAATCCAGTTCATGATAGACCAGTAAAAATAAAATCCAACAATGCAATAATGTTTGAAATGAGAAGGAAAAAACATATATTAATACCCATCTGTACAGGCATTGGGTGAAGAAGAAGATGGGGCCTGGATGGACACAGCCAACAGCTGAATAGTGCATTGACTATGTAGGCATTGGTGAAGCTTGATCACCTGAGGAAGGTACAAGAAAACAGCCTTTGAATGGTGAGCATTTTAGGAAAGATCTAAAAATGGTAACAAGTTATCAAATAAAAAGTTTGTAATTGATAGGAATTGTGAATCCAGAAATTATCATTCATGTACTTTCCGATCACTCAAGTAATTCCTGAAGATTGAAAGTTAGTTTGGTGCTAAGAGAATGAATGAATGTTCCCTCCGTCAATTTATAAAGAAACAAATGCAAAAATAATCAAGTTAAGAGTGCTATTAAAAATATATCATACAGGAATCACCTTACAACATGAGATGAACTCAAAGGAACTGGGATCTTTTATAATTTTTCCGTTGCATTCCCTATGATATTCCCTGGAAAAAAAACCAATGAGCAAGTGATTCTAAGGCTCGTACAGCAGGTACCATTGTGTAATGAGATACTCTGCAGCCAGAGAAAAAAATCACAAAAGAGAAAACTGGTTCACTGAAATATTTTTAAAAAAAACTGACATCCAACTCGTTGGCTTTTAACTTTGAGTAGCAGTAAATAAACTATATTGGCATTGACAAGAACTTCCAATATTTTTAATGGAAACAGGTTTGGCTTGATCAGAGAGGGAAGAGAAAAGCAAAAGATGGTAAAGCCAGAGAATAGCTAAATATTTTTTCTCTAGCTCTCCCCGGCATGTCATTTAACTTGCAAAATCAAAATTGCAGTAATATTTGGGGTGCTGTATCTTTTGACCATTTTCTTGGATACATAGCATGAATTAATCCGCTGCTGCAGACTATGCAATTTATAGCAGATGTACTGCAGAGTTACCTTTTGCATGCATCAAGTGAAGCTTTCACAATCAGATGGGCATCACCTTCCTTAATAAGACTGACATTTCTTACACCTTGCCACAGATTGATTTCTACTTTCTACAAGCTGAAAACAGTAATCAGAAATATACAAAAAAACATAAATGAGTGACACATACTAAAATGGTCACCAACGCTAGAGGCTGGAACTAGTCCATGAGATCTGATTTATGTCAAGATAAGGTACATTTGCAATTTTGATTATTTGTACAAATATCATCGATACACGAGACAATAATATACATTCGACTGAGGTGAGGAATGGGGCCCTGTCCCTGGTGGTGTAAAAAGAGGATACAGGCAGTGACAGTTGTAACAAGGACAGATGTTATTTATAAAAGTCAAATTGATTACTGGAAGTACAGAAACAGATGTAGAAATTGTACTGGTGTCTTTACAGTTAACTCAACTGTCAAGAGCTTACTTTAACTGAAAATAAAATCAGCATCTGTTGACTAAATGTAAACATCTGTAAAGGATAGAACTCTGATAATACAATTTGGGACAACCTACATTATTTGCGATTGTGGTGAATTAAAAAGCAAGTGGGGTTTCCATGACAGCCTGGAAAAACAGAGCTATTGTGTTCTATGACTAAGAGGATAGAGACTTCATAGAAGTTGCTGACAGTAAAAAAATGACCAAACTTGAGTATGCCAACTCTGCCATGAACTTTTCTGTAATGACCTTAACAAGGCCCATGTAGTTGGCCTCTTGGAGTATGAGCTCTCTGATTAAGGTAATGATTGCCTGTCCAATCAGGGAGTCTCACATGTGCACATTATGAGGAGTGTCAGGTCTACTGACACTTCGGATTCTGACTTTGTACCAGAAGCACTCTTACAAGTGGGGACAAGTTTGTAAATAAAGAGAATCTGGTGAAGGGACACCAGCCTTTGAGGAGTTATTTCAGTTTCCAATTGCCCAGACCACTTGTTTACATTAAGTTTAAAACAGATGTGACTTAAGCCAAGGAACCAAACACTTATAATTACAGGACGTTTGAAACCCTTACCATATAAGAGTGGTCATAGTCTATTTTTCCAGGCAGTTTTGAATTGATCTTTTCAGTGCTGAAAATAACGTGGTGTTTGTCCATCCACTGTGCAATTCTGTGTGTAACTGCTGATATTCATTACAATATAGCCATACAGGTTAATGATAATTGAAATTGGCAAGATATATCTAATTTGTATGAACCCAAAAGTGGTTTCTGCCTTGAAACACAACCCTTCTTTATCTTGTTCTTAACCATAAATATTATGTTGAATTATTTTCTTACCATTTTTAGTGTTCATAAATATCTAGCAGAGGCCGTCCTGTGTGGCTGATTGTAGTGATAAATGCTGCAATCGTCAGCTACAAGACAGACATCTTGAGTTGGGGTTTGTTGGAGTGGGGTATGTAGCAGTGTACCTTGTTAGTTAGATTTTATCCTACACCTTTGAGTTCAAACTTTGCCCTCCAAGTTGCTGGAAGTGCAAGCTGATAAGGGCATGTTTAAAAAAAAGGTTCTTTGGATCTTGCTGAACAATAGGAAAGGTAAAGTATCTCATCATTCAATGAGGTTAAACTGAGAAATAAACAGAGGCAGGACTGCGAAGTAGAGTTAATTCAATGTCAAATTGGTGGAGTAAAGGAAAAATTGGATAAAAGGCGAGAGAAAATAGACAGGAAAAGAAAAAAGAAAGTAACTTCTGACATTTTTAATATCTCCATTTCTGAAGGAATGTGAATCCACAATTGTTCAATTTTGGGCCAGATATTAACAGTCATGAATAATTATAAAGTTGTTTAAAAGGTACTTATGCTATTATAAGTTGATATGACCCTTTATGACAAGCTTAATGTGCATTTAATCTGCAAATGTAGCAACTTTATGAAACTTAGAGGAAGGTTATAAATGACCTCCTCTTTTCACAAGGTTAACTGTGTTGTGGCACAAATCGTTCATCAATTTGTGGCGATCCACAAGGGACAGTACATCTCTAAATCATTGTAAGCCGCTGGCCGATTTATACATATATACACTCCCCATTTGGCAGCAAATTCTGGGCTAATAAAAATATCTGAAATAGAAAACAAACTGTAGAAAAGAGAATGGTGAAAACTTTTTTGCCTGTAGGAAGTTCATCTGTTTCAGAACTTTTAATTTAATATGAAAAGGAAGCTGACGCATTAACACTCTTCTATAACTTAAAACAATAAAAACTGACAGTGAGGCAGCTTGCCTCTTGGCAGAACTCATGGATTTTATTTTTATTCAGAAATAGGATGTGTTCATGCTGGCAGAGTCAGCATTTGTTTCCCATCCCTAATTACCTTTAAGAAGGTGCTGGTGAGTCACCTTCTTGAACCACTGCAGAAGACCTGGTGTTTGTACACCCAGTGGTGCTAGGAAGGGAGTTCCACATTCTCCCAAAGATGGTGAAGGAATGGCAATATAGGCCGGAATTCACCAGCTGCTCATGCCAGCAGGATTCTCTGCTCCCGCTGGTGGCGCACGCCCTGCCACGTGTTTCCCAGCAGTGTGGGGTGGCTTCAACGGGAATTCCCATTGACAGTGGCGGGACCAGAGGATCTCGCCACCAGCGAAGAGTGCACCATCTCTCGCTACCGAGCAAATTGCTGAGGGGAGGTCAGAGAATCTTGGCCATCGTTTCAAATTAGGGTGGTATTTGACTTGGAAGGAAACTTGCAGGTTGTGGCACTCCCATGCATCTGTTGCTCTTGTTCTACTGTGTGATAGAGGTTGCATGTTTGGAAGGTGTGGTCAAAGAATGATTGGTGAGTTGCTGCAGTGCATCTTGTAGATGATACACATTGCTGTCAAAGCACAGGTGGTCGAAGGAATGAATGTTTAAGGTGGTGGATGAGATGCCAATCAAGCAAGCTGCAATGTCCTGGAACGTTGTTAGAACTGCACACATTCAGTCAAATCAAAAATATTCCACCATACTCTTGACTTGTACCTTGTAAATAATGTTATGAAGGGGGAGGTTGATCTCCTCACTGAGAACTAACACTCATCCACTCAAAGTACCTCGCTTCATAATCTGTAAAAGAGTGTGTGAGAAGGGGTAATATCTGCACTCCAGCAACTTTTAGTGGTTAATCAAAATAACTACCGAAGATTCTCTCTCTAAAAGCAACAAGTAACACTTTATTAATCTAACAGTGAACAGGCTAACTAAACTATTAACAAACCGAATATTCTAATAGAATGCTATTTAGATAAATACAATTCCCACTTATTAACAAAAAAAATAGAATTTCTCGTCACTCTCAAAATATAACCAGGTTTTATCTTCCGGAATCTTCTGTCTTTGCTGATTTCTTTTGTCTTCACTATCTTCTGTGTGGAGTTTGCACATTCTCCTCGTGTCTGCGTGGGTTTCCTCCGAGTGCTCCGGTTTCCTCCCACAGTCCAAAGATGTGCGGGTTAGGTTGATTGGCTATGCTAAAAATTGCCCTTAGTGTCCTGAGATGCGTAGGTTAGAGGGTTTAGTGGGTAAATATGTAGGGATATGGGGGTAGATTGGGTGGGATTGTGGTCGGTGCAGACTCGATGGGCCGAATGGCCTCTTTCTGTACTGTAGGGTTTCTATGATTTCTATGACTTCTGTTGGTACCTTTGTGATTGACATGAGGCTTTCTTTTAAGATATAAATACAGCTATGAGAGATTCAGCAAGTTTCTCTTTCTCTCTGAGAGCTGAACTAAGCTGCGACTCAGCAGGTGGCAGGTGTTCTTTTACCGTTTGTGCCACTGCTCCCATCTTTTACACCCCTGATGACATATGAAAATCCCCACAATAGGATTGGTTTACAAGTCACCAAAACATCAAATTCAAATCTGATAGGCTACTGTTATTCAAATGCCTAGTTTAAACTGATTGGTTAAAATTCAAAAACAACTTGTTGTCTTGGCAGCACTACTGCCTAGCCTCGCAATACAATGTTTCAGTCTGTGTACTTGCATTTTGCACCTGCATCTCTTAAAAACACCAGTTTGTTAACAGAACCATGAAATTTTACAACTCTTAGCATTTTACAATTTTAAAAATAATTTTACAAACATTAATTTCACAACACCTCCCCCCTTAAGAAAAAAATGAACCATTATTATGAAAAGATGGCTTTATTTTTTCTTTTCTTTTAAACTCGCGATGAAGCATCCGCAATAGCATTTTCACAACCCACAACATGTATAATCTGTAAATTAAATGCTTGCAACACAAGACTCCAATGAAACAGTCTGGCGTTCTTGTCCTTGAATCTCTCCAGCAATGTCAAAGTATTGTGATCGGTATATACAATCGTCTCTGATGCGTTGTTTGTAATGTGAACATTAAAATGTTGTGAGGCCATTACTAAATTCAATAACTTCTTTTCAATTGTGGAATATTTTGTCTGGTGGATATTGAGTTTTTTCAAAAAATAACTGATTGGCCTTTCAATTTCACAATCTTCCTCCTGTAACAACACAGCTCCAACTCCTGCATCGCTGACGTCGATGGTGACTTTGAAGGGTTTCAAAAAATTTGGTGTGGCTAAAACAAGTGCAGTGGTTAACACTGCTTTCAAATTCTCAAATGCCTCCTGGCATTGTTCTGTCCACCAAAATTTCATGTTCTTTTTTAACAAATCTGTCAATGGTGCCACTACGCTAAGAAAGTTTGGTACAAATTTTCTGTATAATCCACTCAATCCTAAAAATCGTAGCATTTTCTTCTTCAATGGTGGTCTTGGAAATTCCTCCATGGCTTTCGTCTTCATGTTTCTCGGTGTCATCCGTCAATATTCAAAGTTGTGTCCGAAGAAAGTCACGTCCGCCTTTGCAAATTCTATTTTTGCCAAGTTTATGACCAACTTTGTCTTCTGTAGTCTCTCAAAGAGCTCTGCCAAATGCACCATGTGATCTCTCCATGAATGACTAAAGATCACTAAGTCATCTATGTAGACAGCACAATTAGTCAATCCTGCAACAATTCTGTTCATAAGCCTTTGAAAAGTAGCTGGTGCGCTTTTCATCCCTAAGCGCATTACCTCAAATTGATATAGCCCATTTGGGGTGACAAGGCAGAAACTTATTTTGCTCGCTTTGACAAAGGTACTTGCCAGTAACCGCGAAGTAAGTCCAGCTTTATGATGTAAGCAACTTGTCCGACATTTTCCACACAATCCTCCAGCCTTGGAATAGGGTATGAATCAGTTTTAGTCACAGCGTTGACCTTCCGATAACCTACGCAGAATCTTTGAGTACCATCAGGTTTGGGGACCAACATGATCAGTGAACTCCACTCACTTTGACTCAGCTTTATGATGTCACCTTGTAGCATCGCTTCCACTACCTTCTGAACCTGCACTGCTTTGAGAGAATTAAGCCGATAGGGGTGTCGTTTTATCGGAACAGCATTCTCTACGTCAACCGCACGTACTATATCATTCAGTTCTCTGTTTCTGAGACAGATAGTGCACTACCCTATTCCATTCCTTAAGGCCTTCTTCATTATTCAATTTATTCTGAGGCACATCAAAATCCACATCATCTGGATTTGATTCCTCATTCTGAGTGGCAGTAATTAATATCTGTTTCTCTGGTTCCCTTTCCCTGTCATAGAACTGTTTTAGCATGTTTACATGACATACCCTATACATTTTTTTCCTATCTGGCATCTTTACCAGATAATTCACCTGACTTAACTTCTCAATCTGATAGGGATCACTAAACCTGGCTTTCAAGGGATCTCCTACCTCTGGTAATAGCACCCACGGGCAAACGTACGAATTTTAGATTTCTTATCTGCTTCTTGTTTCATTAGGTGCTGGGCCACCTTCAAGTTTGTCAAGCTAATTCACCCACTCAGTTTAATTTTTCTCTCACCTCAGATACATAATCCAACTGAGAGATCTCTGACTTTGGACCTACCAACTTTTTCCTCAATTAATTTTAAAGGTCCTCTTACTTCATGTCCAAATATAAACTCAAATGGAGTAAACTGAGTTGATTCATTTGCAGCATCTCGAATAGCAAAAAATATAAAGGGGATACCTTTATCCCAATCATTTGGGTAATCCTGGCAATAAGTCTTCAACATGGCCTTTACGGTCTGATGCCACCTTTCCAGTGCTCCCTGGGATTCAGGATGGTATGCTTTTGAGGTAAAGTGTCTGATGCCTAAATTATCCATGAACCCCTTAAATAATTTGGCAGTAAAACTGGACCCTTGGTTTGACTGAATCTCCCTGGGTCACCCATAACAGGTAAAGAAAGTTCCTTCACAATTTTTTTGCCTTGATATTCCGTAAAGGAATTGCCTCTGGAAACCTGGTGGACACATCCATTACAGTTAGCAAATATTGGTTCCCACTTTTGGTTTGAGGGAGCGGACCTACACAATCAATTATAACCCATGTAAAAGGTTCTTCAAATGTGGGAATTGGTATCAAAAGTGGTGGTTTTATCACTGCCTATGGCTTTCCTACCATCTGACATGTATGACAGGTACGGCAAAATTCAACCACATCTTTATGTAATCCAGACCAATAAAAATGCTTCTGTATCTTAGCCTGAGTCTTCCTCACTCCTAGATGACCTCTGACAGGTAATTCGTGTGCTACCCGCAATACTTGCTGTCTGTATTTTACCGGGAACACAACCTGGTGAACTTCCGCCCATTTCTCATCACACTAACCTGCCACAGTCTCCATTTCCACTTTAAGATTTTTGTCCCTAAAGGAATAGCATTTTGGAATAACACTGATTTCTTTTCCGTATAGGCTTTATGATATAAATCCTTTATCATCTCATCTTTCTGTTGTAACTCCATTAAGCTTTCAGAACTAAACACCTCTGCCTGATCCTCTACCTGCTTAAGTTTTTCCTTTACCATCTCACCAAACAGCGTGTCAGCTAACTGGACCTCAGCTCCTTCATCTTTCTCTTTTGTTCTCCCTTCCTGTTTTAACTTCTGGCTATGGGATCTGGTCACCAGACAGTCCAGAAAAATTCCAAGGTATTTTTCTTTTAACTCCTCAGTTCCCTGGTTTTCTTCTGGCTTTTCCACTATGATGAGCATCACTTCCACCTATGACCCAGCTATATAGTTTCCAAGGATAAACTGTATTCCTGAAATAGCTAGTCTTCTATCACTCCTACTACCCTAGTCTTGACTGGACTTTCCAGCCTTATTTTACACAGGGGAACACTACTCCTCTCACCATTTATTCTATACCACTCTCTTGGGCAATATTTCATAGAAATCATAGAAACCCTACAGTGCAGAAAGAGGCCATTCGGCCCATCGAAACTGCACCGACCACAATCCCACCCAGGCCCTATCCCCATATCCCCACATATTTACTCGCTAATCCCTCTAACCTATGCATCCCGGGACACTAAGGGGCAATTTAGCATGGCCAATTAACCTAACCCGCACATCTTTGGACTGTGGGAGGAAACCGGAGCACCCGGAGGAAACCCACGCAGACACAGGAAGAATGTGCAAACTCCACACAGACAGTGACCCAAGCCGGGAATCGAACCCAGATCCCTGGAGCTGTGAAGCAGCAGTGCTAACCACTGTGCTACCGTGCCGCCCCTGAAAGACCTGAGGTCTTTCACCAATTTTTCACCTTCTTGGATTTCTTTTTCCACAAGTGACAAATCAGGAGGAGTGCAAATATTTTCATCTCTATTAGAGACAGACTAGCTCCCGTATCTCTCAATATTTTAACTTCTTTACCTACTCCCCCTGCTCTACCTGAGTGAACCTTACCTACACGGTTGAAGTCTTTGAAAAGATTGAGTGCTATCTTACTATCCAGCCCATGCCTCGGATGTGCACTCTCCTTCAGCTCCTCCACTTCTTTCAAGATTTCCTTCATTGTTTTAACTAATCCCACTGGTTGAGCATCTTTCACCACATCCTTTTTCCCAGCAACTTTCTTAAGCCACAAGCACTGTGACGTTTTAGGCCCTGTTTTACCATTTTGATTCTAAGTGCTGGATGGACTTGAAACTGGGAGTGCTTCAGATCAGACTTTTAGACCCCATACGCACTCTGCCTGAAAAATTTCAACAATTTTGAATCGTGCTGTACAAGCCTGTGGGCGGGACTTAACGTGCCCAAAACCCTGCAGCTCCGGTCGGTGCCTCCAACTGTGCATGCGCAGACAGGAAAAAACGATAGAATGCTGCTCCCCTGCCACATCGATCCCGGGCCAGATAATGCCTCCCCCTGGCCCCCACAGCCCCACCCCCCCAATATTATTGACCTATTTATCCCCCCACCCCGCCACAGACCAATCGCTGGCCCCTCCTCCCCTACTTATCTCAGGCAGACTGGCAGCGCACCCCCCCTTCCCCCCCATTGATCTCAGACAGAGTGGCAGTGGACCCCCCTTTCCCCCCACTGATCTCAGGCAGAGTGGCAGCAGACCCCTCTTCCTCCCACTGATCTCAGGCAGAGTGGCAAAGGAACCCCCCCCCCACCGATCTCAAGCAGAGAGCCATCGGATGCTAGGCACTACCTCCTCACTGATGGAGCGCCCAAATCGGACTTTTGTGGAGCATGTCTGTTTCGCACCGATTCTGGATGGGCAAACGCGGTGGTAAAGGGGGAAGTGCCGGTAAAGTTGGGCGTGCGGCCCATTAAGTCAATTTAAATGCATGCAATGGACTGATCACGGCCATTTCTGGGCCTTGGTAAAGGGGGAACCGACGCGAAGGTGGGCGCGGATCGTGCTACTTGCCTCATGCCTGACTTTACCAAGTTTCCGTGCCCGAAAACGGGCGCAACACAATGGAAAAATCTGGCCCTTTGTGTCCCATCTTAGCACAGTGAAAACACCTGAGGTCTTTCACCAATTTTTCACCTTCTTGGATTTCTTTTTCCACAAGTGACAAACTGTTCCCAGTGTGATCTACTTTTTGCTTTTCATTGAAGGATCTCCCTCTTTCCCAATTTCTATCCCTCACAGAATGAAATTGCTGTTTGAAGCGAGATTTCAATGTATGCACTAATGTGTATTCATCTGCCATCTCTGCAACTCTTCTCGCTGTTTCAACTTTCTGGTCCTCAACATTGATTCTTATCACTTCTGGAAGTGAGTTTTTAAAACTCCTCCAGCAGAATATCTCTAATAACCTCATATGTCTTTTCTATCTTTAATGCTCTCACCCATCTATCGAAGTGGCTCTACTTAATTATTTCAAACAAAATATGTTGAACATAAGAACTAGGAGCAGGAATAGGCCATCTGGCCCCTCGAGCCTGCTCCGCCATTCAATAAGATCATGGCTGATCTTTTCGTGGACTCAGCTCCACTTACCCGCCCACTCACCATAATCCTTAATTCCTTTACTGTTCAATAATTTAGTTATCCTGGTTCCTTCCTTACATTTCTGAACCGCTGTCTATATGTTTCTGGTACCAATTCGTAAGCACTCAAAACAGCTTTCTTTACTTCTTCATATTTTCCTGACACCTCCTCTGACAGCGCTGCAAACACCTCAATAGCCCTGCCTACCAACTTGGTCTGAATTAACATTACTCACATCTCCAATTGTTGTGGTCCACATAGGGACCAATGACACAGGGAGGTACTGTTAATCAACAGGAAGGCGCAACTTAAAAAGCAGAGCCACAAAAGCTTATCTCTGGCTAACCTCTGAATTATTACCCAAGCCACAAGCAAATTGGAATGGGCAAATAAGATCACAGAATGCCTTGCTCAAAGATTTGTGTGTGAGAAATGGGTTTCAATTCTCTGGGGAATGGTACCAGTACTGGATTAAGAGGGAGATGTAACATTGCAACTGCCTTCACTTAAACCTCCTGGGACCAGTAATCTGATGAATCGTGTAACTAAGACTGTAGAAAGGGTTTTAAACTGTGGGCCTCATATGCAGGGAGATTTAGAGAGTTAACAGGAAAGGACAAGGCAACAAGTATGGAGTAGTGATTTGGGAAATGATAACCAGAATGTGACAGGAAGGGACTGTGGCTACAAACAAATGAGTGCACAAGCAAATAGGGTCAGATTAGAGAAAAATATTAAAAAGATATGAGTAAAGATTTGTTATTTGAATGCATGCAGCATTCATAACAAGACTGATGATTAATAGGACAAATTGAAATAAATTGTTATGATATGATGGCCAGTTCAGAGATATGGGGTGGAATTTTCCTATCCTGCCTGCCACGGGAATCACAGTGGATGGAAGAGGACCATGCAAAGGTCTGTTGACCTAGGGCGGGATCTTCTGGTCCTGTCGAAGGCGACCACCCCTCCCCCCATGTCAAGTTCCCCGGTGGCACGGGTGACAAGCAATGCAAATGACTATTGATTTTGGATGGGGAAGATCCTGCCTGCAGCCAATAGTGAGCCACCTCCCGTTGGGAAGCCTGCTGAACGTGGGGGGTGCAAATCCCCACCATGGTTGCAAGGTGACCAAGGCTGGGATGCGAGTATTCATGGGTATTTCACAGTTCAGAAGGATAAGAACAAAAGAGATAGGATAGCTCTGTTGAAGGATGAGATCAGCACAGTAGTGTGTACCATGTACAATTTTTTTTTTATTCATTCATGGGACATAGGCATCGATGGCTGGCCATCATTTTTGCCCATCCCTAGTTGCCCTTAAGAGCTGCCTTCTTGAATTGTTGGAGTCCACGTGCTGTGGGTTGACCCACAATGCCATTAGGGAGGAAATCAAGGATTTTGACCCAGCAAATGCGAAGGGATACCAATATATTTCCAAGTCAGGATGGTGAGTAGCTTGGAGGGGAACTTGCAGGTGGTGGTGTTCCCATTTATCTACTGCCCTTGTCCTTCTAGATGGCAGTGTCGTGGGTTTGGAAGGTGCTGTCTAAGGATCTTTGGTGAACTGCTGCAGTGCATCTTGTAGATAGTACACACTGCTGCTACTGAGCGTCGTTCATGGAGGGATTGAATGTTTGTAGATGTGTTGCCAATCAAGCAGGCTGCTTTGTCCCGGATGGTGTCAAACGTTTTGAGTATTGTTGGAGCTACACCCATCCAGGTAAGTGGGCTGTATTCCATCACACTCCTGACTTGTGCTTTGTAGATGGTGGATAGGCTCTGGGAGTCAGGAAGTGAGTTACTTGTCGCAGTATTCCAAGCCTCTGATCTGCTCTTGTAGCCACTGTTTATGCGGCAAGTCCAGTTGAGTTTCTGGTTAATGGTAACCCCAAGGATGTTGACAGTGGAGGATTCAGTGCTGGTAACACCATTGAATATCAAGGGACGGTGGTTAGAGTGTCTCTTATTGGTGATGGTCATTGCCTGACATTTGTGTAGCATGAATGTTACTTGCCACTTGTCAGCCCAAGTCTGGATATTATCCAGATCTTATTGCATTTGAACATGGACTGCTTCAGTATCTGAGGAGTCGTGAATGGTGCTGAATATTGTGCAATCTTCGGTGAACATCTCCACTTCTGACTTTATGACGAAGGGAAGGTCATTGATGAAGCAGCTGAAGATTGGTGGGCCTAGGATACTACCCTGAGGGACTCCTGCAGATATGTCCTGGAGCTGAGATGACTGACCCTCCACAATCACAACCACCTTCCTATGTACCAGGTATGGCTCCAACCAGCGGAGTGTTTTCCCCAATACCTATTGATTCCAGTTTTGCTAGAGCTCCTTGGCGCCACACTCAGTCGAAATGGCCTTAATGTCACTCTCACCTCACCTCTGGAATTTAGCCCTTTCATCCACGTTTGAACCAAGGCTGTAATGAGGTCAGAAGCTAAGTGACGCTGGTGAAACCCAAACTGGGCGTCACTGAGTAGATTATTGCTGAGCAGGTGCTGCTTGATAGCTCTGTCGATGACCCCTTCCAGGGTAATATGCACTGCAGGAACTCACTAAGTCTCCTTAGACAGTGCCTTCCAAACCCACAACCACTACCATCCAGAACGACAACAGCAGCAGATAAATGGGAACACAACCATCATGTGGAAGTTCCACTCCAAGCCACACACTATCGTAATTTAGAACCATATAGTCATTCCTTCAAAATCCTACAACTCCCTCCTTACAGCATTATGGGTGTACCTACACCACATGGACTGCAGTGGTTCAAGAAGGCAGCTCACCACCACCCACTCCAGTGGAATTAGGGATGGGCAAGAAATGTTGGTCTACCCAGAGACACCCACATCTCATGAATCAACGGATAAGAAAAAAAAAACATGGTTGATCTTGGGCTTCAACTCCACTTTCAGGTCTGTCCCTCATATCCCTTGATTCCCCGAGAGCCCAAAAATCTGTCTTTCTCATCCTTAACTGTTTTCAAAGATGGAACATCAAAAATCATCTGGGGTGGAGAATTCCAAGGATTCATAATCTTTCAGTAAAGTAATTTCTTCTCATCTCAATCCGACATGATCAGCCCTCATCCAGGGACTGTGCCCCTATGTTTTAAATTCCCTGTCCAGCAGAAAGAATCTCTCAGCATATATTCTATCAAGCCTTTTCAGAAGCTTGTACATTTCTTGAGATTGTCTGTCATTCTTCTAAACGTCACAGAGTAAAGGCTCAATTTATTCAGCCTCTCATCATAGAACATATCCCTCATCCTAAAGACCAATTTAGTAAACCTTCACTGTATCACTTCCAATACAAATATATCCTTCCTTAAATGTCAAGACAAAAACACAATTCTAGATATGTTCTTACCAAAGCCCTATACAATTGTGCCAAGAATTCTTCACTCCTGGACTCCATTCCCCTTGCAAGAAAAGCCAACATGCCTGACTTCCAAAGTGCTTGCTGTATCTGCATACTAACGTTTTACATTCCTTGCATGAGCACATCCAAGTCTCTCTGAACATCAACACTTGCAACTTAAACACCTTTTAAAAACGTATTCAGCTTTTCTATTCTTACTGCTGAAGTGATTAAATTCACACATCCCCAAATTACACTCCAGCTGCCATCTTGTTGCCCGCCCACTTAACCTGTTTATATCTCTTTAAAACCTCTGTGTCCCCCCACAGCATGCTTTTTCACCTTTGTATCATCAGCAAAGTTGGATACATTACTCTGTCTCTTCATCTACATCACTATCTAGATTGCAAATTACTCAGTGAATCTTGCGGCATCCCACTATGCTGTTTAGCGTGCATATAGTTCTTTGTTGATACTTCATTTTTAGATATGCCTGGTGCTATGCATGGCTAGCTCTCTTGCACGCTTCATTGAACCAGGGTTGATCCCTTAGCTAAAGTGATGGATATAGCAGGCCATGTGAATACAGATTGTGGTTGAATAGAATTTTGCTGCTGCTGACACAGCGCCTCATGGATGCCCTGTTTCGAGCCGCTAGATCTGCTCTGAAAATGTCCCATTTAGCTATGGCCAGAACAGCTGGGGATAGGTGGTGAACAGGGACAGCTGTGGGGACATACGCATGCTAGGAAGGCAGTGCATGTATATATGATTGGGAATAGGGTGCAAGTTAAGACGGTGGCCAGAATTTTATGTTGCTTGGGCAGGTGAGAGCCCAATCTGGAAGCATGTGGATTTGTGTGAGATGTGTGCTCCACCATCATTGCACACATGTGCAATATTTTGGTCAGCGCGCGTGACAGAAGGAGGCAATTTAGCCCATTAAAGGGCCAATTTAATAATAAACAAATCTAAGTGCCCAGGCAACAGGCAGAAAAACGGGAGTTTTTTTCCAGCCATTGTGTGGGTGAGCCGACTTAATTTACGGCACTCTGTGCACTACAAAGACCGTCAGGAGAATCACGCCAGTGAGTGGGGGCGGGGGGTGAGGGTCTAATACCACTGAAGAGGCTGGCAGCAGAGTGCTCAGGGGGCGACTGCACATGCGTTGATTTCCCAGTATACTGGGAGATCGGTTGACAACCCCCCCTCCCCCCCCATCCCCCTCCCTCTCACTCTCCCCATCCCCCTCCCCCCCCGATGGCTGACCCTGACCTCCGATGGCCGGCACCATCCCTGACCCCACATTAGCCTTCACCCCTCCAATGCAGAGTTCCCCCTTCCCTCCTACCTTCCCCGTCTGGCTCTGCCCCCCTGTGATGCCTTGCCTCGTCCCCTTGGTACTACCAGTGTGCCAGGCTAGCAGCGCCAATGTGCTTTGTGGGCAGTGCCAGGGTGCTGGGTGGGCAATGCCTGGGTGCCAGGCTGGTATTTCCCAAGGGGCACTGCCACCCCCACCCTGACCTCCCATGCAGCCTCAATGGCCTCCAGTCCCACCAGCTAGACCATCACGTCAGATTCCTATTGCTGGGGACCATCTGTGATTCCCAGCTGGCGTGGACCTCCACCGGTGAGGTCTGAAATACAAATGAGACCAGCCAATACAGTCCAGAGCTCGCTAAATGGATCTAAATTCAGCAATGAATATTTAAATTAGCCACGCACCGTTCCCCGGCGTGAGGTTGATCACATCATAAAAAATGGGCTGGGAAGATCGTGACCGTTCCTGTTATTGGCTGACATTTCCCACCCCACTAAACTACTCGACCAGCATAGTGGGGCGGGAAAATCGCACCTGGGGTCTTTGCTCTGTAAATCTTCCTTTCCGTTTTTTATTGTGCGAGTGCACAGGAGGCAATACGGTGACCGTCCACCTGTGATTTGACTGTATGTAAATAAACTAATCCCTTGAAATCATCCTATCTCGAGTTTACCATGGAGTTATTAATAGAAAATTGTATCATACCAAAGCTTAGGGGTTGGAAAATATACCACTACTTATAAAGGGGGGAACAAATCAAAACATCTTTCCCTTTATGAACAGGTGGGAAGAGGACAAATTGGGCTGTTTGAATTAATCCCCTTTCTGACTGTAACAAATTTATACCTGTCTAAATAAACATATATACGTATAATTTACCAAGTTCAACACTTTCCACTTCTACAACAATGGAATGTAGCATAGACCATTAAAAGATGAAGATCTCTCTTTAAGAGCAGCAGCAGATTAAATGCTGCTCTTAAAGAGGATGTAGAAGGAATTTAGGTGGTCTTCATCAATGTGTAGCAAACACTGGTCTACAGAACTAGAATGCTCACAGTAAAAAACTTCATACAGAGAGGAAAAGTAAGACTCTTGAATGACAATCGATGACTATCAATTGCATAAAATTACTGCAGCCCTTTAAGTATTTTACAAATACCCTAACAAGCCAAATATTCCTGGCACCAAGAAAATCATTAAACAGAACATTACCTTGTGTCAAACAACCAACTTGTTGTCACTTACTTAATGAATCAATGTCTACATTCTTTCAAACCAATTACTACATGCCCTTTGCCATACCAGAGTATGAAATGGTTGAGCAAGTAAGAACTGGAAATTAGATAACTTACATAAAAATCCCCCATGAAGATGACTGAACAATTTTTAAGAATTATGTACTTTAGTACTGAGTGAAAATGTGAAATAAATAACGTGCACAATTTTGATATGTGAAATAAATGCTCCATTGAAGTTCATTACGCATGGAAAATTAGAAATTTCTATTTTTTTTTTGAAAACAACTCCAGTATCAGATCTTTTACTAAGCCTTAACCTTGGAGTTGTAACAAGGAAGTATGACTGAGGGGAGTTTTTTAACTGTCATTCAGATAGTTGAACATTGTGAAGAGTGAAAGAGGGGACTACAGAAGTAGAGTTGGAAGAGCATGCAGGGCAGGAAGAAATTGCAGAAACAGGAAGAGGAGAGTCCATGAGCAGTTTGAAGATAAAGATGAGCTTCTTAAAGTATCTATGCTGGGGATACACAGCCAATGGATGTCCGCACAAGTTGTTTTGATAGGCGATGAGATAAAATTTGAGTGCAAAATTTTGGTTAAATTAGAGCAATCATTAAATGGAGCTCCAAAATGATGTTTCTGCTGTGTGGCACACGGGACAAGTGTGCTAAATGTTGAAAGATTTGAGTGGAAAATCAAACAAATTTTAAACATGCAATCAAACAATCAATACTGCTCAAGACTCAGAGGTATCCAATCACTTTAACACGCAAGATTCATTTACTTCTGACCCTGGTGCACCATCTCAAAACAATTTGTTTGCAAATCAAGCTTGATGAACTCTCAGCTCAGAAAAAAATGGCAAAATAATACAAAAAATGATAGATATCAGCGTAAGCATATTGATCATTGTCAGAACGATTTCTATAGTTCTAAAATATATCTACGTCCAGATGTTTTGTTCTTTGAAACTCAAATGTCAGCAAGTGTGTATGTGGTTTTCCAGTTTAATTGTTAGTGTCACAAGTAGGCTTACATTAACACTGCAATGAAGTTACTGTGAAAATCCCAGTGTTTTGGTAAGCAATTAAAATTAAAGAAAAACTTAATGGAAGACCATGTATGACAATAGAAAAAAATTGTTGGTAAGGTGAATGGGAAAATAAATGACACCTTTCTGTTGTTAATATGTTGTTAGGTGTTTGGTTTTGAAATTCAAGAGGCATTTTTCTTTAGTGAACAATCCAACAGGTTATCTGTTAGCACAAGGGTAGAACTAATTAAAGAACAAGACTGCAGCCAACTACTTCAAATCAGTTTAGAAGACTCATCAATAAAATGTGGGAGAGACATTGTTTTGCTATTTTTCTAATGTCTTATTCATTGGCAGAACTGTTGTTTAGGCATTTTCAATTAAACTTCCTTAAAGTAAGTGATTGCTAACCATCCAACAAATCAAAATCAACAAAACAATAAGGTGGGCATTAAAATAATCTCCAATAAATTACTGGAGAAATTAAACGAGGTAAGGAATGACACATGGGGTTTAATGTGGCTAAATCAAATTTCAAACACATTGGAAACAAAACATGCACAAACAACAGGTATATTTTGCGAAGGAATAGATGAAAATGATTGGATAGCTCGCTAAGCACATTTGTTCTCCTGCTATTGTGACCACAGAAACAATCCTTGAAATACAATAATCAGGGAATGAATAATATACATTGCAACGCTGAATTGTCATTCTGGAATTTTGCTCCTGGCACTCATCTGTTGCCTGTCTCCCATCTGCTTTGCTGTACTTTTGTTGGCCACTCTTCCAGCCAACATATCCTTACATCATGAAATACCTTCCAGTCACTTCACCTTACCTTTCTCTCTTCAAATTTGCTAAAAAAATTATATTTTCTCCTGCTCTTTCAGTGCTGTCCTCTAGTTCCATTCTATCGCCATCCAGTTAGTATACATTCGTTTCCACTCTACTGAAGTACTTTGAGAAGCCTTTAGCATACTATAGAAATGCAAAGTATTGTTTTATTTATAAAGTTTAAGGAACATATAACAGAAATTTTTACTCATCAATATTTCCTTCAGATGACTAAATAAATCAGGTTTGATGAGATTTGCTGTAGGAAATCAACTTCAAGGGCTAAAAATCTTTTAATCACATTTTTCCTTCAGTTCTAATGTGCTATTTTGAAATCAAATGCTGAGCCAATAGCAGGCCTTCAGTTTTATTGCAAGAAAAACCAGATGAGATTTTTGTAAAAGTAAATTATTTGATGTAAATCAGAACTTGAGTGAAAATTTCAGTTATATTTTACATTCTGACTTGAATTTGGTTCCTTGTAAGTAGAAACCAGAATTCTGTTAGTTGCATCATGGACATCCAGAGCACACAGACTAATCTCATCTCCTAGACTGTGAATAATGATCCATGCTTGTCTTTACATGCAGAAACTCCCCAATTCATGCTCCCCAGAGGGCCCCACCTGGCAGTGCCCCAAGGGAAGGGAGGGTGGGGAACAATGTCCCTCTCCCTCTGGGGGCTTTACTTACCTGTGCGCCCGTGGTGGGTTCCCTTCGGCTGGTTCGTGTTTTTGAAAAGCAGTTGTAAACCCTGCTGACGTGATGACATGTTGGTGAAGGGGAATTCCAATGTTGGGGGATGATATTCATGATGTGGAGATGCCGGCGTTGGACTGGGGTAAACACAGTAAGAAGTCTCACAACACCAGGTTAAATTCCAATAGGTTTATTTGGTAGCAAATACCATAAGCTTTCGGAGCACTGCTCCTTCGTCAGATGGAGTGGAAATGTGCTCTCAAACAGTGCACAGACACAGAAATCAAGCTACAGAATACTAATTAGAATGCGAATCTCTACAGCCAGCCAGGCTGCAAGACCTGTTATAGACTTTTCAGGGTTGATTGAGCAAGGTGTGCTCTTTGTTGTTTCTGGTGCATAGATAGTCCATTCATTTGAATTTTCTTGATGGAAATTGTCATCAACAGTCACATTCAATTTGGATTTCACCATTGCCACTCAACTTCTGAGTTTATTTACAGCTTTGGTTCAAACATGGAACTAAAGAGCTGAATTCCAGAGGTGAGGTGAGAGTGACTGCTGAAGGTGGGATCAAGGCGCCAGAGTAAAACTGGAGTCAATGAGTATGAGGAGGAAAATCTTCTACAGGTTGAAGTCATACCTAGCACGAAGGAAGATGTTGGAGGTAATTCATCCCAGTTCTAGGAAATCACAGCAGGAGTTTCTCAGGGTAGTGCACTGAGTACAACAATCTTCAACCGCTTCATCAAAGACCTTCCCTCCATCATAAAGTCAGAAGTGGGGATGTTTGCCGATGATTGTACAATGTTTAGTCACCATTTGTGACTCCTCAGACATTGAAGCAGTCCATGTCCATATGCAGCAAGATCTGGACTACATTCAGGCTTGAGCTGGTGTGGCAAGTAACATTTGTACAACACAAGTGTGGGCAGTGCCCATCTCCAATAAGTGCGAATTCAACCATGTGCCTTTGACGTTTGATGGCATTACTATTGCTGAATCCCCCAGTGTCAATATCCTGTATAAATGCTGTGGCTACAAGATCAGGTCAGAGACTGGGAATCCTGCAGCAGCTCCCCAAAGCATGCACTTCATCATTTACAAAGCACAAGTCAGGAGCGTGATGGAATACTCTCAAATTGACTGGATGAGTGCTTTTTCAACAACACTTAAGAAGCTTGACATCATTCAGCACAAAGCAGTCTGCTTGGCAGGCACCCCAGCCACTACCTTCAACATTCATTCCCTATACCATTGATGCACAGTTGCAGAAGTGTATACCATCTAGAAGATGAATTTCAGCAACTCACCAAAACTCCTTCGACAGCACCTTCCAAACCCGTAGTCTCTATCAGCTAGGTACAAGGGCAGCAGATGAATGGGAACATGAGCACCTGCAAGTTCCTCTCCAAGTCACACACCATCCTGATTCGGAACTATATTGTTGTCCTCTCACTGTCACTGGGTCAAAATCCTGGAACTCCCTTCTGAACAGCACTGTGGTTGTACCTGCACTATATGGCCTGCAGCTCTTCATGAAGGTAGCTTGTCACTTCCTTTTCAAGGGTAATTAGGGATGAACAATAAATACTGGATGAGCTGGCAACGTTGAAATCCCAAGAAAGAATATAAAAAATGAGATCAGAAGCCGAGTGGATTGCAAACTGAGTGCCAGTGAGCAGGTTATTGCTGTATATGCGCTGCTTGATAGCACTGTTGATGAAACATTTCATCACTTTTGCTGATGATCGAGAGCAGATTCTTGGGCTGGAAATTGGCAATTTTCCACATTGTAGGGTAGATGCCAGTGTTGTAGATGAACTGGAACAGCTTAGCTAGGGGCACAAATACAGGACAATATGCTTTAATGGAAAACATATTAGTCCAGATCTTCCAGTCAGTTGCAGATTGGGAGCACACGCTGCTGACTACATTTAAAATTCACTGCCCCCACAACCTTTTACAAGAATCTTAGGAACTAGCTGTCCTGGCCCCAGCTTGAATCCAGTGATGCTGGAAGAGTGAAGTCCTAGTAGCAGAGGGCAGTTACAGCAACCAACAACCCTTTTTTTTCTTAAGCTTAAGACACTCCTTTAAGTGTGTCTTCAGTTCATTGAATTGCAGAGTTTTTAAATGGACATGTTATTCCTGACACGGCTCATGCTCTCACTGCACTTATAGCACTGTTGATGTCTCCACACCACTGATTACTACTCACACCCCTCCTGAATCATCCTGACATGCTCACCCACCTCCTGCACACCCCGACAATGTCACTACCCCTCCTGCAGCAACTGTAATGCTCACCATCCCTGACAATGCTCATGCCACTTCCCCATCACCTCCCCTCCTGACAATGCACATACCCAACTTCACCCTCCTGACAATGCTCAGCAACGCTTGCCACTTCCCACCTGCTCCCCCAGTTCTAGCATAAATTGCTCCCTCAGGTTTGCTGCTATTGCGATTAGAAGATCTGGTTCATTGAGTGAGCAATTGTGTAACACATTCTTAATTTGCATTGTTCAGACAAACTCTGGTCCTTATGCAAAAATGCATCTTTTTGTGTTGTGAGGCTGGTCTTTTTGAGAGCTGTTAGTACACATTGATCGAAAAGAAATTAAAAGGATAAGCAAACAAAACGTGAAAAGGCAGAAAAAAAGTATTTGTATGAAGACGGACAAAGAGAAAAGAACTCACAGGGCAAGTTTGAGCCTTAGTTCAATGGTAGCACCTTAGACCAGAAATTGAGGTTTCAAAATTTTCTCTAAACACTTAATCTCCCTACCTAAGCTGACATTGTCATGCCCCCAAAAGTCCCCTTACCATGCAAGCAATCACTCCACTTCATGAAAGAAACAAAGAAATGGCACGCATTGAGATAGCTTTTATGACCTCAGGATGTCCCAAAGCACTTACTTTCAATCAATCCTTGAAAGTACTGTCACAACCCAAATCTATGTCCATCTCTCCTGCAATTACTATGTTCATCTCTCCAACTATATTTCCATTCTCAGAATTAAAATGGCCCTCAGGAAAGACCCTCCTCAACTTTTCTGTTCCTTTTGACATTATTGAAAAGCATCCTTGACAAATGGCTCTCCTCTGTTGTTCAGCTTGGGGGACTGCTCTTGTTTGATTCTACTCTTGCCTACCTGACTGTGGTCAGAGCACCTCCAGCAAAGGGTCACAGTTATTATTTTCAAATTTCCCACAATTCCTTCCTTGCCTCCTCTTCCTCCTTTGCAGAGCTGTATCAAGTAGACCACAGGGTACTATTTGGGTCAGACTGGAGAAGAAACAATGGTGTTAATGTGGCCATAGAACACAAGCAACAGGGGATAATATTGGGCAGGGGCAATGTGGGCCAATGGAGTTAGCAGGGTGGCAGGAAAGTGAAAAGATGAAGCAATATTGCACTGAGGCTTGGGCAACAGGGAAAAAAAGTTTAAAAGGCAGCATTATCTATTTGGCGTCAATGGCATTTGTGACAAACTTTTACTGGCATGAAAGAAACAAAGAAATAGCATGCATTTAGATAGAAGCTTTTATGACCTCAGAATGTCCCAAAGCACTTTACAGTCAGTTCCTAGGACTGAAATATTCTTGACATTTGGCATTTTTGTAACGTAGGAAATAAAGTTTAGATACAAGTTGTTTTTACATGTTTAACAGTAAATAAGAAATTGTAGAAAAATGTATTGATGGCAGGCCTTAATGGGGCCCACAGAGCTGGGGGTGAGAGCAAAGTGAAGTAAGTAGGCAATTTAGTTGGGGAGGCAAATTAAACATAACTAGAAACTGAAAGCAGAGGTTTATGATTAACTCATGTATTTATAGATTTTATACATGATATGAGAAAGCTACTAGTTTATTTCAGTAGAGGTTTAATTTAATTTGTGAAATAGAGTTTGGAGCTAGAGTAGGTGAAAGATTGAAGAGAGCAGCACCACAGTGCTATCTGAGTAAGCTGCCTAAGGCAAGGTGGCAAATCTTCAAATCCAAACAGATTTAGAGGGATACAAACAGATGGTCTAGTTCGGAACACATGATTGGTGCAGGCTTGGAGGGCCGAAGGGCCTGTTCCTGTGCTGTATTGTTCTTTAGAGCATTTTCCCATTATAATATTTTGAAGAGAATTTGGACTGTGTTTACAACTTTTTGATGCGAGAAATTGAAATTATTAGAAAAATAGGGGATTTCTTTTGTTGAAAAAGAACTTTGTGTGATTGATACAGAAAAGATAATACATCTCTATATGGTGATGTTATAGGGAACCATCACAGATCAGTGATCAAATTAACAATGGAAATCCTGTTAAAATATCCACGTGTGTTACAGGGTTTGTGTGGATAATTTCACATCTGAATTCTCAGCAGAAAATGCTTACATAGCAGCAACCATTTCGTTATTTGGGGATTTTTATTGAAACATTGTTAAAACAATTTCAAGTACTTCAGTGAAGGAAAGTAGTCTTGCACCTTACCACAAATAATGACACATACTGCAATGGTGGTATCATCTTTAAAAGGGCATTCTCATGACATACTCTCAACTATTTTGACTCCAGTTGATTGAAAACACAATTAGGATCTCACAAGGTTTTCTGAACTAAATCATTAACTATCTTAGAACCATATAATGATGAATTAATTTCTTATCCAATGCCATGTCATCCATAGTTTTGGGATACTAATATTTGGGTTTCAATGAACAAGGTTGGAAATATTTTGTTTTGCAACCAGCTTCCTCTTACACTAGTATCTGTACTCAGCATTCTACTTCAATAGATCCAGTGAAATATTTTCATTCAATCAAAACTCTTATCTCTTGTTTTCCACATCCTGAATGATGTCTATCATGACTACTTTTATGGGCAGCCAGAATGAAATATCAATCAAAACAAACCAGAACTAATTTCAATGTCAATGCTCCAAATTAATGGCCTAGCTTAGAACAAACATAACCTTTCTTGTAATTGTCAAACTTTGGTGTAGGAATCCTTCATGTATAAAAACAATAACAAAATAAAAATGAATGAAACCAAAGCCAATTTATTTTTGCATTACTTACCTGAGCATGGTTCTTGATGTCCATTGTTTGCTGACACATTCTGAAGAAGAAAATGGCAATTTTTGACCAGTGCCTTTAATTCTCCTGGTTAGCAGGACATTTGCTTTCCACGATCCTTTGGAGAAATGTATGTGTAATTTTCATTACCCATGTAGGGGACAATGTTCATTGAAGTTTTCCAGTTATAGGGCTGAGATCAAGAACTCCACAAGCTGAGACAGACATAAATATCTGCTGGCATTCTTTAACAAATCGTTTCCACTATACTACATTAATATAATGCCTAACTAAAGCTATATATTTGTTAGACCGTTAATAATTACCAAAATGATCATCTCAGCTGCAGAACTGTGAAATATTGATTTCAGAATATAAACTCCAGGGTTGGGAGTGCCAGAATGACAAGTTGTAAAATATCTGGGTCACACCCTACAAACATTGCTTCAATTAGTAGTTTTAATCTGCATTCAAATGATACAAACCTAATTTAAAATGACTTGCAGCAGCACAAACCTGCAACTCAGACTTCTGTAGCAGCTATGCATTTACAAAAGATTAGGGTCTCACAATTACATATAGCATAAGATGGCGCGGTGGCTTGCACCACTGCCTCACAGCGCTAGGAACCTGGGTTCAATTTTGGCTTTGGCTGATTGTCTGTGTGGAGTTTGTATATTCTCCGTGTCTGTGTGGGTTTCCTCTGGGTGCTCCAGTTTCCTCCCACACTCCAAAGATGTGCACGTTAGGTTGATCGGCCATGCTAAATTGTCCCTTAGTGTCAGGGTGATTAGCAGGGTTACTACATAGGGATAAGGGGATAGGGCCTGGGTAAGACTTGATTACCTGTAAAGACTCGCATTCCAACCATTATTTTGTAAATTGAGTTTGTGTCTTTATATGCCCTGTTTGTGAACAGAACTTCCACTTACCTGATGAAGGAGCACCGTTCCGAAAGCTAGTGGCTTGTGCTACCAAATAAACCTGTTGGACTTTAACCTGGTGTTGTGAGACTTCTTACTGGGATTGTTGTCAGTGCAGGCTCGATGGGCCGAACAGCCTCTTCTGCACTGTAGGGTTCTATGATTCTATTAGCACATCATGCAGTGTCAGGTTTTGCTACCAATCCATTGGGAATAATGGTGTGTTTTGGTTTGATTGGAGCAGAAAATAATTGGGAAATAGGGAGAAGAGATAAAATAACAAGAAGTTTTCATGCAGGACCATCACAGGTCTTCAGACATTTGAGGGCCTTGGATGTGGAAACTTAACTCAACCTTTTAGTAATTTTGGGATGCCTCTATGAAGATGATTTAAAATTATTTTTGCAATAATATTCATTTGGTGGAAACAGCATGTAACGCTGCATCAGCTGTTTGCACTTCCAAGACATGTTTGAGTAGGAAAACTTTCTTTAATATGTACCTAAAGGATTTTTAAACTTGCTTGTGCAAACACACATACACACACTACATCCAGAATCGTGGAAAACACATCAGTCACACAAAATTAGAACGTTACCATCAGGTTCAGTAGTACTTCAAGGGTTAGTTAATAGAATACAGACTGTGCGTTAGCAGGATGTGAGAGATTCAAAGCAAGCTGTATACATTAGTGTAAGAGATTGAGAAAAATATACAAGAGTCAAATGGGATGTTAAATGTTCATAGTACAAAGTTACCACAGGTAGTTTCTTTCATTCAAGATTGCAGCAGATAAAGTCCACAGAAAAAATGTTCACATTGTAAAAATTAAAAAAAAAGGAAATTACGCTGGGTACAAAACAGTTCAGTTAAAAAACACTTTTTCAAACAAAATAAAATATTTTAGGTATTAAAAACCTATGGATGTACAATTATTCTACACAATAATACTGATGACTACACAGATAGCTCATTCTGTTTTCACACCCAACATGGGTTAACTAGACTAGAGCATTTTAGCAGAACGAATGCTGAAGGAAAATGAAACACAAAAAAAAGCTAAGAAAGCTCTCCCAAAACTGTTAACTACAATAACTGTAATCTAGCTGGATTTTCTGTATCAAAAGCCCAGCATTACTGGATATAACGTGTACACTATTTGGTGTAACAAATCTCTTGCTTAAGGCAGTGGTTCCACAGGGCAGTCAGTGCAATTGGGAGTGCACAGTCCATGGAAGTGCAGATCAATTGTCCAATGCTTCTCAGCTACTCCAGGGTTGCCGCATTGTTCCCATTTAGTCCTAGCGATTAGTGCTGTGTAGTCAGTACTTGAATACGAAGACATTAAGCACATCCCTGGATTCAATTCTGGCACAGAAAGAACAAAATGCTGGAACTCTTCCACAAGGTCCTTTCACGAACAGCACATACTTATCAAGCTTGCATCCAGGTCAATTTTTGAATTATGTCAGAGTTACAGTCACTCAAAAGACATTAAGTTTGCAGGAACCTGTGGAGATAACATTGCAAATTATTAGACAAAACAATTACCTGACCGAAGGATTTAAACCCATCATTCCCCATAGCACCAGGATAATAAATCTGCTACTTCAGTAAAGTTCAAGGACATGGATATGTTCCTTTCTCCCACAAACTGACGCATATTCTAACCACCATTTAGTATGCTTCAACAACTTAGATTGACAAAACCATTTGAAATCTCAACATTTATATACATATTACACTACTTCATACTATTATGGGCACATTTTACCATTTCTTTTTCTTATTCATGCCCTTGGAAAAACACATACCATGGTTGGTGATCTTCAAATTTAGTTTCAAACAAGTTGGTGTTTTGACAATTAAAAGCAAGATATCTATACTATGAATAGTGTGCGTCAGTTAACTACTGCAATCATAAGAATTACAATGAAAATATGGTAGCTATGCCTCAAGTTTGAATTCTATCAAATGCTAATTGAAAAATTTCTGAGACATTTCAGCTGTACAAGAGATACACTATGACACCTGAGCTTTGTCATTGCAAATTCCACGTTGAGGCTTAACTTATAAAAGAACTTGTAAAAAATAAAAACTTCCATCTGATAGTGTTCTCAGGACAGCAGAAAGAAAACGTTTCTATCAATAACTTCAGCTACTGGATTGATTCTGTGATTTTAAAAGGAATTTTATTTTGTTTTCACTAAGTAGCAGAGCATTACAATCTAAAATATTGGGGGAGGGGAATTTTCAATCCCTGTATTTTGCAGGCAAGACACTAGTGGAGGGGGCTGAAAATCCAGTGCAAGTTCCAAAATGGCTTTTATGGCAGCAGAATTTCCCGTTGAGACTGCCCCTGTCCATTGCCAATGACATATTGGGGTTTCTGCCATGAAAGATCAATAACTTCATTAGCATATATTACCATACATTTGGCAGACCTCTCCACTGTATCATCCCCCACCCCTTCTATTTTCTTAGTTTAAAAATACAGCAGGAAAACCTGGGAAGTCAGCTGGCAGGCTGCCCTCTGTCTTCTCCTGCCAGAGACAACACTTGAAAATCAATCAAAAAATTCGACCCATTGTTCTTGATTTTTAACTAACTTATTGAACATAAGATAATACATGTATCGAAAGCAGGCATCTTTCTGTCTTGAGAGATTATAGACTGTGTTCGGTTGTGTCACTTCTGGATTGAACATAGTCTATTGTGACTGATGCGTGGCTTCGTGACAAAAAATGGTGCTAAGGTCGAAGATCAGCCATGATCAAATTGGGTGGCAGAGCAAACCCAAGTGGCCAAATGGCCTACATGTGCTCCTATTTCCAAAATTCATTCCACAGCTGGCATACGTGAATAGCATTGGTCCAAGGTTGACTGATTTTTTTCCCTCTGGTAGGCTCTCTTTTCCACCATCTCCTAGTTTCTCTTCTCGACTTCTTGCATGCTCTTTTTGACTGCTTGTCTCCAGGCACTCCATTCCGCAGCAAGGACTTCCCATGCATCAACTTCAATACCAGTATCACAGTATTGCTCGCAAACACCCTTGTGTTCACAGACTTGGGCAACCTGTTGATCTCATGCAGATAGCAAGCGTGTCACAAAAGCATGTCTTCTGGAATGCAGTCATTATCTTTCAATGCACATGACCTAGCCAACACAGTCGCAGAGGGCAAACAAGCTGAGGATCCCTGCACACTGGCCTACTTCCATATTTGCCATTTTGTCCTGTCTGGAGATTCCCAATATTCATCTGAGGCAGCGGAGATGCAAGTTGTTCATCCCTTTTTATTGGTTCGCTTGAGTTGTCCATGTTTTGCGACTTCCAAGGAGTGTGCTGGGCACACAAGACTGGTACATATGGTCCACACTTACCTTCTTAATTTTGACATGACAGCTGTGACCTTGACAATCCAAGTGCTGACTTTGGCATTAAGAGACAGATTGCTGTTGATGTTGATCCAAGCTGTGTGAAGCTGGTGAGGACCTCCAGGGTGAGGTTCTTGATGTTGATAGAACATGGAGTTACTATGTCCTGGCACATAACTTTGGTCTTCCTGAAACTGATTGCCAGTCCAAACTCATGCAAGACTGCTAGAACCTACCTACAAACCGCTGCAAGTGAACTTCAGTATGGGATGCCAGCACATTAGCAAACAAAAAATTACGGACCAAGGCTTATGCACTTTGGTTTTGGTGTGCAGTCTTGCCAACTTGAACAGCTTGCTGTCAACTCTGACATGCCGATAGGTACCCTCATTTGAGTTGCCAGATGCGTACATTAGCAGCGTGGAAAAGAATATGACAAAGAGAGTTGGTGCGAGGATGCAGCCTTGCTTTGTCATTTTGTGGATCTTAAAAGTGATTTTGCTCCAGTGTAACTAATGGAACTGTATATGTCCGCTGAGAAGGAAGAAATGACAGTCAACAGTCCAACAGGGAAGCCTATTTTTCGCAACAGTTTGAAGATTCTGTGGTTACTGATGAGACTGAAGGTCTTGGTGAGGTCTATGAAGGCAATGTTGTGTGGTCTGCACTGTTAACAGCATTTATGTAACTGCCAAAGTGAGCAAATATGTCAACTGTTGATCTGCCAACTTTGAAGTCACACTGAAACTCAGGATAGATATGTGATACCATCTAATGAGAGCAATGTGAGCAAAGACTTCTACCACAATACTAAGCAACAAAACATCTCTGTAATTGTTGCAGTCTCTGTGATCGGTGTACAGGATGAGCATGTCTGCATCACTTGTGTTTTGAGACACAGATCCTTCCTTCCAACAAAGACACAAAGGTTCATGGAGATACTGCAGCAGTATCAGTTTTCCAGTTCAGATGATTTTAGGTGGAATGCCATCCTTTCCTGGGGCTTTACCACTGGCAAGACAGTCAATAGCCTTGCTGAATTGTACAGTGATGGGTTCACTGTCCAACTGTTCATGACAAGAAAATCTGGAATGATGCTGTGGGATTCTTTAATGATAACATTTTTTGTTGCATGGAATTCGAGGTAATGCTTTATCCACCTTTCCATCTGCTTGTTAGTTCAGTGATGATCACCCCTGTCTCTATCTTCATGGGAGCTGATTTGGGCCTGTTGCTTTCTTAACTCCTTCATACATCCCTCTGGCATGCCCAGATTTAGCAACAGAAATATGCTGTTGCAGCATTTTAACCAAAATTGATTGGCACAATACTGAGCAGTCTGCTGAGGCTTGACTCTGGCAGCTGAGAGCATTTAGCTTTCGTTTGCTGGAGATTTGTTTGTAGTTCACGATGGCTCTCCTCTTGGTTGCAGCAACACGGTCCATTTCAGTCCAATAAGGCTCAAATGAGTCAACATTTCCATGTTGTTTCTTTCCCATGTGCAGTGAGTGCAGAATGAGAGATGGTGACAAGATGATGATCCCATTTTGGCAATGAGCTCTGGAATTGGGCATTATTGTTTGAAAATGCCCGATTAAGGATCTTAACATATGTATTGTTATGTCCAATAAAGGCATGTCATATTCATAACTATGGACTATATTATTTTAAAATGGGCATCAAAAAGCTGCTGAGATGGCTACTAAGGGTCAGGGGTAATTTATGTAATTTCTGCATCGACTCATAAGTATTTAAAGTCTCCAGAAAAATCTTAACTAAATGGGCATGGGTGGAGTGGCTCCCTAGAATTAACATACCAAGATTTTTTTAAAAATGTATGGAATTCATACCTCCCACTGTTTGTGGAATTATCCAAAACTCTATCAATGGACTCTGAAACCCACTGTTTCTGAGCCTGATACTTAAGAGGAGATAGTTGCAGAAACCAGTCATCCATATGTATATATGAATGGCCAACATCCATCTCCCAATTGCATAGGAATTGTCTTGAACTTTAAATCGTTCTGGGAGGACAACTGATCAGTTGGTCACATGACAGAAACTGGCCACAGATCACAAATCTGATTATCCTGGGACAGAGAGAAACCAGTCTGTAGAAAACACAGCACGAGACAGTAGCAAAGGCAGCAATATCCATGCTTCAAAACTTTAGACTGCAACATTGTAAGGTTTCCCGACCTGTTCCCTTTCAAGTTGACCAGTACAGAAACATGATCTCTTAGTTACTTGTGGGTTTTTTAATACTAGCTTTGTGACCTGCTAAAAATATATCTTGGAGGGAATCCTTAAATAATCCTGATCTATGATTCTGCTATTGAATCCATTGAAGTTGCTCTTCAAGAATGAAGACACCTTCTTCACTGAGTTTTGAATGGATATTTCTGTCTAAGATGAACCAAACATGTGAATTACAAACTATTCTTTTATTTATAACTTGTAAAAGTGCACCATTCTGTTTAACTATATTTTTTCTTGTGTGTGTTTTGTCGGTGTGTGAGTGTCAAGTGAGTGGCATAGGATGGAACTTTTGGGATGAATGCATTAATAAATTATCTTCTTTATTTAAATTCACAAAAGATTGCTGCTTGTTATTCAAATCGACCACATACTTGGAGTTAAAAAGCAAATACATCTTCATTTTCAAAAATATACTGATTACAGGCAGTATGCTCAAAGAAAATGGGGTTTCATTCTCTCTCATCCCTGTCAGTAACAGCATTGTGATATATTTACAGTAGATATCATACCAACTCCTCAAATGGAAAACACAATGTCATAATCTAAAAGTGAAAACGTCATTGACAACTTTTGTATAGGCTTAATTATCTTGATGTTCTATTAAGACTAACCTACCTTTTTTAAGGTTCCAAGTGACTTGACTTTAAAGTAACAACTTCATCAAATATCCCTGAGTACATGCTGTGGTTTCATGGTGTCGATTAGTTTACAAATAATTGGCCATCACATATAGATGTACAGATCACACAGTATGTGCTTGCTTGGGTCCAGCTTATCTTTTCCTACCAGTTTATTAAAACTGTGCTGTGGCCCTTCCAGGGACAATACACCTTTCTAGAGATTCTCAAATCCGAACATTATAGTTCAGATGGGATCACACGAAGGCTAGAACCAAATGAAGCATAGCTTGCTCACTTGAATGTCAACGCACTTGGGATAAACAACAACTTGCACTTATACAGCACCTTTAATGTAGTATAACATCCCAAGGTAATTTATAAGAGTGTAATCAAACAAAATTTGACATCAAACCATTTAAGATATTAAATCAGGTGACCAAAAGCTTGGTTAGAAAGGCATAGTTTAAAAGAAGAGAGGAACATTAAGGGATGTTTTAAATGAAGAGAGAGGTAAAAATGTAGTTCGGAGATAGAGGGAAGGAATTTCAGAACTTGAGCCTAGGAAGCTGAACACATTAGTCTTTTGATCATCAAGTGCAAAGAACTTTCCATCAAACTAAAATATGGCAGAAATACAGGATTTTTTTGTCACAGGAGCTTTATGTCAGCAATATTTCTTAACATTTCATGTTTAAATGAAATCTGGTTGCTACTTGTTTCCCTAATTTTTCTCCTGGCTGAGGAACTCAGGAACCAAGAGTTTGTTACAACCTTAGAATATAGGGTCAGCCATTTAGCGCTGAATTTTTGGAATTTTCCACCCGAGATCTGTAGATGCTCAGCTGTTGAGTATATCCAGGGCAGAAGTTGATAGATTTTTGGGACAGTGTGGAAAGGTGGAATGAAGGTATAAGTTCAGCTATGATCTTACTGAATGGTGCAGCAGGTCTGCAAGGCTGAAAGACTTACATCTGCTTGTATTTTTTATTTTTCTAAAGAATCTGGATAGCATATGAAATAGACCAAAAGTAGAGATTTTGCTCAACAGGAGGGCGAGGAAAAATCAATGTTGATAAACTTGAAATAAAAAAATGTTTTTTTGGTAAATAAATATTTTGTATATTATAAATGCAAGTCCACAGGGGAGAAGGATAGGAAACCTACAGCTAACTTTGCTTAAAGAATATATTTGCCAATGAGTTACATACTTTTGTAGCCATTCACCTCCTTGGAGCATTGGGGAGAAAAGTTCCAATCCACATAAAAAAACCAATATAGCTCTGCCAAATAACATGATAGGGAATCTATGTTAAATTTAAATCTGTGTTAAATTACTGGTTATTAGTTGCATTCAGATTGAGATACTAAGCAGAGATATTAAAAAGTTTAAAAATTAAAAAAAAAACAAATTCAAAACTAATTAAATAAGGATGGAGGGTCAGGTGCTGTGTTGTTCCTGCATGATGTGGGACCCCATTTGGTTCCCAGTGACCACGTCTGTAGTAAATGTTGGTTGCTTGAGGAACTCCGGCTCAGAGTTGATGAGCTGGATTCTGAGCTCCGAACACTGCAACATATCAGGGAGGGGAAGGATTACCTGGACACTGTGTTTCAGGAGGCAGTCACACTCCTTAGACTAACTAACTTGAATTTGGCCAGTGGTCAGGGATAGGAGGGTATGGCTGCGTGCGAGGCAGGTAGGAAGAACCAGGAGGTAGGATTGCAGGAGCCTCAGCCCTTGTCCTTGTTTAACAGGTTCAAGATTCTAGCTCCCTTTGTGGACGGGAAAGGGGACTACAGGAAGCATGAGCCAACTGACCGCAACACCGTGGTGCAGGGAGCCATTCAAGTGGGGGGAGAAAAAGGAAATGTAGTTGTAATTGGGGATAGTATAGTTAGGGGCATAGACACTGTTCTCTGTGACCAGGATCGAGAATCCCGAAGGTTGTGTTGCCTACCTGGTGCTCGGGTCTCATCTGGGCTGCAGAGAAGCTTGAAATGGGAGAGTGGACCAGTGGTCGTGGTCCACATAGGTACCAACGACATAGATAAAACAAGGGCAGAGGTTTTGCTAAGGGAGTATGAACAGCTAGGAGCTAAATTAAAAAGCAGAACCAAAAAGGTAATAATCTCTGGATTACTACCTGAGCCACGAGCTAATTGGCACAGGGTCAATAAGATTAAGCAGGTAAATGCATGGCTTAAAGATTGGTGTTGGAGAAATGGGTTTGAATTCATGGGACATTGGCACCAGTACTGGGGAAGAAGGGACCTGTTCTGATGGAAACGTCTTCATCTGAATTATACTAGGACCAGAGTCCTAGTGAATCGCATAACTAGGGCTGTAGATAGGGCTTTAAACTGAATGGAGGGTTCAGTTGTAGGGGAAATTAGAAAATCCAAATTAAAGGAGGAGGTAAGAGTGCAGGTTAGCGACGTGGCGGATAGTTACCAGACAATAAAACGGTGAGTGCTGTCTGACTGAGAGGAGTGCTTTTGGAGTTGGATGAACACAGGGAGTTATAAGGAGCTAAGTAGTCATTAAACTTGCTTTCAGGGTGATCTTAATTAGTTCTTATTTGGAAAGTTAAAAGCTGCACTTTAGTGCATTCCTGCAACAGGAATCAGCTGAGTCAGCTCTCAACTGAACTTGGCTGGTTGTTTGTACAACTAGTTAAAACCAGTTCCAGGGCCTTGCAAGTTGTGCCTATAAAAACAGAGGCCTCAGAATACTGCTCTGCCTGAACGGTGAGTGCTGTCTGACTGAGAGGAGCGCTTTTGGAGTTGGATGAACACGGAGTTAGGTGAAACAGGCAGCAGAGGCTACAAGCTGTGGATAGAGCTGTGAAGAAGGCCTATGGTGTGTTAGCTTTTATTAACAGGGGGTTGGAGTTTAAGAGCCGTGGGGTTATGCTGCAACTGTACAGGACCTTGGTGAGACCACATTTGGAATATTGTGTGCAGTTCTGGTCACCTCACTATAAGAAGGATGTGGAAGCGCTGGAAAGAGTGCAGAGGAGATTTACCAGGATGCTGCCTGGTTTGGAGGGTAGGTCTTATGAGGAAAGGTTGGGGGAGCTAGGGCTGTTCTCTCTGGAGCGGAGGAGGCTGAGGGGAGACTTAATAGAGGTTTATAAAATGATGAAGGGGATAGATAGAGTGAACGTTCAAAGACTTTCCTTGGGTGGATGGAGCTATTACAAGGGGGCATAACTATAGGGTTCGTGGTGGGAGATATAGGAAGGATATCAGAGGTAGGTTCTTTACGCAGAGAGTGGTTGGGGTGTGGCCTGCAGTGATAGTGGAGTCAGACACTTTAGGAACATTTAAGTGGTTATTGGATAGGCACATGGAGCACACCAGGATGATAGGGAGTGGGATAGCTTGATCTTGGTTTCAGATAAAGCTTGGCACAACATCGTGGGCCGAAGGGCCTGTTCTGTGCTGTACTGTTCTATGTTCTAAGCGAGAGTGCTGATTGGTAAGTATTTTTTCTTTTTGCTCTTGGCATTGTAACTGTTGTACACTATTATAGTATTTCTGTGGTTTATGGGTTGAAAAGGTTATACTCGGTAGTAACAAGGAGCAGGAAAGAAGGGTCCTAGAAAATTGTATTTATCTGAAACAAAACATATTTCAAGGGGTAAGACATGACAGGAGAGCTCCAAGCTGTGGTTTGCTCCTTTTGCTCCATGTGGCAGGTTGGGGACAGTTCCAGTCCCCTGGGTCAGCATGTGTGTGGGAAGTGTCTCCAGCTACAGCTCCTGGAAGCTCAAGTTTCAGAGCTGGAGCGGTGGCTGGAGACACTATGGAGCATCTGCGAGTCAGAGTTTTGTGGATAGCACACAGAGTTGGTCACAATGCAGGCTCAGACTCTGCAGGCAGGAAGAGAATGGGTGACTACCAGACAGAGGAAGAGAGTGCAGGAATCTGCTGTGACCATTCCCCTGCAAAACAGATATACCGCTTTGGATACTGTTGAGGGGAATGACCTCTCTAGGGAAAGCAGCAACAGCCACTCATTGCACCACGGTTGATTCTGCTGCAGAGGGGAGGGGTAAAAAGTGTGTCAGTGCAATAGTGATAGGGGATTCAATTGTAAGGGGACTAGACAGGTGTTTCTGTGGCCACAAACGAGACTCCAGGATGGTATGTTGCCTCCCTGGTGCTAGGGTCAAGGATGTCTCCGAGCGGCTGCAGGACATTCTGAAGGGGGAGGGTGAACAGCCAGTGGTTGTAGCACACGTTGGTACAAATGACATCGGTAAAAAAAGGGATTAGGTCCTAAAAGCAGAATACAGGGAGCTAGGAAGAAAGTTAAGAAATTGGACCTCAAAGGTAGTGATCTCACGATTACTACCAGTACCACATGCTAGTCAGAGTAGAAATGAGAGGATATATCGGATAAATATGTGGCTGAAGAGATGGTGTCAGGGGGAGGGTTTCAGATTCCTGGGGGAGATGGGACCTGTACAAATTGGACGGGTTACACCTGGGCAGGACTGGAACTGATGTCCGAGGGGGAGTGTTTGCTAGAGCAGTTGGGGAGGATTTAAGCTAATATGTCAGGGGGATGGGAACCTATGTAAGGAGTCCGAGAAGGAGGGAGCAAGGACAAAATGTGGGGAGAAGGTTCCAACTACATCTAAAATCAGAAAAAGTTAAAAGGAAGGAGAACTCTGGAGATGTTATTAATGGAAGTGTTAGAATTCAAAAAGAAGGTACAAAAACTAGCTTAAGGGCACTTTATCTGAATGCTTGTAGCATTCGAAATAAGGTAAATGAGTTGACAGCACAAATCATTGCAAACAAGTATGATTTGGTGGCCATTACAGAGACATGGTTGCAGGATGGTCATGACCGGGAGCTGAATATCCAGGGGTATCAAACTGTTTGGAGGGACCGACAGGAAGGAAAGGGAGGTGGTTTAGCTCTGATATTTAAGGATGATATCAGGGCGGTAGTGAGAGATGATATAGGTTCTATGGAAAAAAAGGTTGAATCCATTTGGGTGGAAATTAGAAATAGTCAGGAGAAAAAGTCACTGATGGGTGTAGTCTATAGGCCACCAAATAATGACATCATGGTGGGGCGAGAAATAAACAAAGAAATAACTGATGCATGTAAAAATGGTACAGCAATTATCATGGGGGATTTTAATCTACATATCAATTGGTCAAACCAGATCGGTCAAGGCAGCCTTGAGGAAGAGTTCATAGAATGTATCCACGATAGCTTCCTTGAACAGTATGTAATGGAACCGACAAGGGAGCAAGCTATCCTAGATCTGGTCCTGTGTAATGAGACGGGAATAATTAATAACCTTGCAGTTAGGGATCCTCTTGGAAGAAGTGATCACAGTATGGTTGAATTTAAAATACAGATGGAGCGTGAGATGGTAAAATCCAATACCAGTGGCTTGTGCTTAAACAAAGACTATAAAGGGATGAGGGAGGAGTTGGCTAAGGTAGACTGGGAGCAAAAACTTTATGGTGGGACAATTGAGGAACAGTGGAGGACTTCCAAAGCGATCTTTCACAGTGCTCAGCAAAAGTATATACCAGTGATAATGAAGGACTGCAGAAAAAGAGATAATCAGCCATGGATATCTAAGGAAATAAAGGAGGGTATCAAATTGAAAGAGAAGGCTTACAAAGTGGCAAAGATTAGTGGGAACCTAGAGGATTGGGAAGTCTTTAAAGGTCAGCAGAAAGCCACGAAAAAAGCTATAAAGGCAAGATGGATTATGAGAGTAAACTAGCTCAGAATATAAAAACAGATAGCAAAAGTTTCTACAAATATATAAAACGAAAGAGTGGCAAAAAAAAATATTGGTCCTTTAGAGGACGAAAAGGGGGATATAATAACTGGAAATGAGAAAATGGCTGAGGCATTGAACAGGTATTTTGTGTCAGTCTTCACAGTGGAAGACACAAATAACATGCCAAAAATTGATGACAGGAAGGCTATGGCAGGTGAGAACCGAGAAACTATTATCATGAAAGAGGTAGTGTTGGGCAAGTTAATGGGGCTAAAGGTAGACAAGTCTCCTGGTCCTGATGGAATGCATCCCAGAGTACTAAAAGAGATGGTGGGCGAAATAGCAAATGCACTAGTGGTAATTTACCAAAATTCACTGGACTCTGGGGTGGTTCCCGCAGATTGGAAAACAGCAAATGTGACGCCACTGTTTAAAAAAAGGAGGTAGACAAAAGGCAGGTAGCTATAGGCCGGTTAGCTTAACTTCTGTAGTTGGGGAAAATGCTTGAATCTATCGTCAAGGAAGAAATAGCGAGACATCTGGATATAAATTGTCCCATTGGTAAGACGCAGCGTGGGTTCATGAAGGGAAGGTCATGTTTGACTAATTTGGTGGAATTCTTTGAGAACATTACATGTGCAGTGGATGTGGTGCATCTGGATTTCCAGAAGGCATTTGACAAGGTGCCACACCAAAGACTGCTACATAAGATAAAGGTGCACCGTGTTACGGGTAATGTATTAGCATGGATAGAGGACTGGTTGACTAACAGAAAGGAAAGAGTGGAGGTAAATGGGTGTTTTTCTGGTTGGCGATCAGTGACTAATGGTGTGCCTCAGGGATCAGTGTTGGGAATGCAATTGTTTACGATTTACATAGATGATTTGGAGTTGGGGACCAAGTGTAGTGTGTCAAAATTCGAGATGACACCAAGATGGGTGGAAGAGCAAAGCATGCAGAGGACGCTGAAAGTCTGCAAAGGGATATAGATAGTCTAAGTGAGTGGGCAAGGGTCTGGCAGATGGAGTACAATGTTGGTAAATGTGAGGTCATCCATTTTGGTAGGAATAACAGCAAAATGGACTATTATTTAAATGATAAAAAATTGCAGCATGCTGCTGTGCAGAGGGACCTGGGTGTCCTTGTGCAGGAATCTCAAGGAGTTGGTTTGCAGGTGCAGCAGGTAATTAAGGTGGCAAATGGAATTTTGTCCTTCATTGCTAGAGGGATGGAGTTTAAAAACTTCGAGATTATGTTGCAGCTGTATAAGGTGCTGGTAAGGCCACATCTGGAGTACTGTGTACAGTTTTGGTCTCCTTACTTGAGAAAGGCTATACTGGCACTGGAGGGGGTGCAGAAGAGATTCACTAGGTTGATTCTGGAGTTGAGAGGGTTGGCTTATGAGGAGAGACTGAGTAGACTGGGGCTATACTCATTGGAATTCAGAAGAATGAGGGGAGATCTTTTCGAAACATATAAGATGGAGGGAATAGATAAGATAGAAGCAGGGAAGTTGTTTCCACTGGCGGGTGAAACTAGAACTAGGGGGCATGGCCTCAAAATAAGGGGAAGCAGATTTAGGACTGAGTTGAGGAGGAACTTCTTCACCCAAAGGGTTGTGAATCTGTGGAATTCCTTGTCCAGTGAAGCAGTTGAGGCTATCTCATTGAATGTTTTTAAGGCAAGGATAGATAAATTTTTAAACAGTGAAGGAATTAAGGGTTATGGTGAGCGGGCAGGTAAGTGGAGCTGAGTCCACAAAGATCAGCCATGATCTTATTGAAATGGCAGAGCAGGCTCGAGGGGCCAGATGGCCTATTCCTGCTCCTAGTTCTTATGTTCTTAATAAAGGTGAGGGACAGACTGGCTGAATGTCTTTATGCACCAAGGAATTATAAGAGTAGGGAAATTTACCAGTAGAACAAATTTAAAAGCTTTGTATCTAAATGCACGAAGCATTCGGAACAAAATTAATGAGTTAATGGCACAAATAGAACAAAAGGATATGATTTGGTGGCAATTACTGAGACAAGATTACAAGGAGACCAGGTCTGAGAATTGAATATCCAAGGGTACTCAGCATTTCGGGAAGATAGTGAAAGGAAAAGGTGGCATAGCTTTGCTGGTGAAGAAAGGGAACAGTGCTGTAATGAAAAATGATGTGGAGATACTGGCGTTGGACTGGGGTAAGCACAGTAAGAAGTCTCTCAACACCAGGTTAAAGTCCAACAGGTTTATTTGGTAGCACAAGCTTTCAGAGTTGTTCTGCAACACTCTGAAAGCTGGTGCTACCAAATAACACCAGGTTAAAGTCCAACAGGTTTGAGACTTCTTACTGTAATGAGAAATGACATAAGCATGGGGGATCAAGAAATGCAATCAGTCTGGGTAGAAAAAGGAAATAGCAAAGGGAAGAAGTACTTGGTTGGAATAATCTATAGGTCCCCAAGCAGTAGTTCTGCAGTGGGGCACAGTGCAAACCAGAAAATACTGGGGGCTTGCAAGAAAGGTATGGCAATAATCATGGGTGATTTTAATATGCACAGATTGGAAAAATCAAATTGGCAAAGGTAGCCTGGAGGCAGAGTTCATTGGATGTATTAGAGATTGTTTCTTGGAACAGTATGTTGTGGAACCAACCACGGAACAGGCTACTCTGGATCTGGTATTGTGTAATGGGGAGGGATTAATTGATGACCTCATAGTTAAGGATCCTCTAGGGAGTAGTGACCACAGTATGATAGAATTCAAAATTCAGTTTGGGGGTGATAAAGTGGAGTCCCACACTAGTGCTCTGGAATTAAACAAAGGAAATTACATAGGCATGAGGTCAGATTTGGCTCGAGTAGAGGGGGCAGGAAGGCTAAAAGGTAGGACAGTGGCAGTTGTTTAAGGGGATACTCAATTCCTCAACTGAAATATATCCCAGTGATGAAGAAAAATGGTGAGGGGGCAAAAAACATCCATGGCTAAATAAGGAGATCAAGGACAGTATAAAGACAAAAGCTAAGGTACATCGTATTGCAAAGGCCAGTGGCAGGCTAGAAGATTGGGAAACTTTCAAACATAAACAAACGGATACTAAAAAAGTAATAAAAAGAGCCAAGGTAAATTTACAAAAGAAAACTAGCGCAAAATATCAAAAAGGATAGCAAAAGATTCTATAAGCATATAAAAGTGAAGAGAGTCGCTAAGGTGAAGGTCGGTCCCTTAGAAGATGAAACCAGTGAGTTAATAATGGGGAACACCGAAATGGCAGAGATGCTAAATCAATACTGATGGCCTACATCCTCGGGTATTAAAGGAAGTGGCAGTGGAGACAGTGGATCCATTGGTTATAATATTCCAAAAATTCCCTGGACATGGGAAAGGTTCCAGTGGATTGGAGAAATGCTAATGTAAAGCCTTTATTCAAAAAGGGAGGGAGGCAAAATGCGGCAAATTACAAACGAGCTAATTTAACATCTGTTAAAGATAGGTTAGGAGAGTGGGCCAAAAGGTGGCATATAGAGTTTAATGTGGATAAGCGTGAGGTCATGCATTCTGGTCAGAAAAATGGGAAGAGAACTTATTATCTAAATGGGGAGAGACTTTGTGGTGCTCTGGTGCAGAGGGATCTGGGGTCCTCATTCATAAGTCACAGAAAACTAGCATACAGGCACAACAGATAATAAAGAAAGTGAATGGAATGTTGGCATTTGTAACTAAAGGAACAGAATACAAGGTAAGGAAGTATTGTTGCAACTATACAAGCCATTGGTGAGACCGCACCTGGAGTATTGTGCACAGTTTTGGTCCCCTTATTTGAGGAAAGATGTAGTGGCATTGGAGGCAGTTCAGAGGAGGTTCACTAGATTGATTCCAGAGATGAGGGGTTTGTCGTATGAAGAGAGATTGAACAGTTCAGGCCCATACTCTCTGGAATTTAGAAGAACGAGGAGAGATCCAAGTTGTATGTAAGATGATAAAAGTTATGGATAAAGTAGACATGGAGCGAATGCTTCCTCTTGAGGGGCACTCTAGGATGAGAGGTCATAGTCTTAGGATAAGGGGTAGCAAATTTAAAACAGAAGTTGAGGAGAAACATATTTTTCCAAAGGGTTGTGAATCTGTGGAATTCACTACTGCAAAGTGCGGTGGATGCTGGGACAGAGTAAATTTGAGGAGTTACAGATTTTTAATTGGTAATGGATCGAAGGGTTCTGGGGAGAAGGCAGGAAAATGGGGATGAGGAGTATATCAGCCATGATTGAATGGTGGAGCAGAGTCGATGGGCCGAATGGCCTAATTCTGCTCTTATGAAATTATCTTTCTTGAAGACCAATTAAAGCAAAATTGTTTAGTCAAAGAGTTATTCCGTGTAGTAGGTTTGGCAGAAATTGGTCCACATAGGAGCTCTTAGTTTTGGAGAACAGACTTGGTTTTATCAGGGTATTGCTTGTGGCCCATTAAAGACTATAGCCTACCAAAGAGAAGCCACCCAATGTATGGTGACAGGTTTACAACATTTGACACTTAGAAATCTAATGGATAACTTGATCGGTTTTGTTCTCTCTGTGCCAAATTTAAAACTATTGTTTCCACATAATATAATAATTTTTTGAAATCTACTTCAATCAGAGAAAAAACAGTGACTTCTTGAACCAGATGTACTAAAGAGTGTTCAACGCTCTTCCAACCATAAATCTAATGACATAGTGTCAAAGGACTAAGTCAACAATTAACTCATGTAGTAGTCCTGGGGTGTCCAATCTCTGATAAGAATAGTATCCCACTGAAGGAACACATCACATAAAATAAATGCAGCACCGGGAGGATATTTGGTTTGTGAAAGGTTGCAAAAAGATTGACAAATTTAAGGGTTTGATCATTAGTACTATCTTTCATATATCTCCTTTTAAAGCTTGGCATTCTGTGATCCCAAAATGAATCATGATTAAATGACAAGTATTTTCCCTTAGCTGTTTCACAGATTGTGTGTGTAGGGTTCTGGAAATAAATAATGGCAATAAATACTGCTGTCTCTTTCAGGCACCAGTAAACACTTCCTTATATTGGAGCAGATGCCAAACCACAGATGACTTCAAAAGGCAGGCAGAGCCATGTTTTCTTGGTCAATATGAAACAAGCATGCAGTTTTCATTTCCCTTACTTTTGCCAATATCCAGGAGGAAAGGAAAATTACACAAACATATCTCAAGACTTCATATCTTTCTTTTGGAGGACAATATATCTCTTTTGACTGTTCTTTTCTATAGCAATAAGATCTCTAGACATCCCATTTTTGGAGCCTAACCCTAACCCAAGTTTGCCATTTCCTGATTAAAAGCTGAATTCTAAACCTGTATAATATGCAGGTGTTTGCATTTTAGGATCATAATGATAAGCAAAAGACAGACAAGAACTAGGCTGGAATTTTATTGTCCCACCCACCACGGGAATCGGAGTGGATGAGGGGCGGACAATGGGAAGGTCCATTGAGCTTGGGTGGGATTTTACGGTTCTGGGACAAGTGAGGCTGTAAAATCACGCCCCTAATGTTTTCTAAGGTCAACCGTGGTATTAGTTTAAATTACCAAACTTACGCAAGTTGCAAGTTTCCCAAAAAGGAAAACTATTTTTACAAGTATCATCTCCAGGAACTCCAGTTCAATGGCTGATAATCCATTTTAAAGCAGAAGGAAAGTTGTACTGTGGGTCAGTGATCTGCTCCAGGAGATTTCCACTCAGATAGTGAAGGTGAAAATTACTGCCTGTACGTTTAAAGTGCTGGATCCAGAGGCATTTCATGCAATGAAATTATCTAGGAAATATTTTCTAAATTAGGTAAATTTGTTACTGTCTGTCTTCTTTTGATGCTTAATGTGGAGGTGCCTTTGCAGATTATATATTCCAATTATAAATATCAAGGTCTGCTCCAAGTTTTAACACCTCCTATGGTGTGCTGCATTTCTAATCTGATATAGTGGACTGATGGCCCAGCTATATCACTTTGCTGTTGGAGAGGATGGACTGCTACGTGAAACAGGCGTCCTTCATAAAGTGAACTGGTCTTCATCATTTTTATCACCTCCAATCTCAGAAATTGGGACTTGTTTTTCCTGTAGCCTCTCGATCAGTGCTGCAACATTCTACCATAGATTGTTACAAACATTTGGGAAAACTGAAGCTACTGATTCAACAAACTGCTATGAAGATTCCTACACTTGCATCAATTTTTCTGCATTCTTATATGAGAAGCCAAGTGTAAGTCAAATGTAATTAGATGAAAGAACTGAACTTCCAGTATGTCACAATGCAGATACATGATCTTGGCCAAGATTACAGCCCAGCTGTAAAAACTTCTGGGGCATTCCCCATAGACATAGACATAGACCAGTACAGCACAGAACAGGCCCTTTGGCCCACGATGTTGTGCCGAGCTTTATCTGAAACCAAAATCAAGCTATCCCACTCCCTATCATCCTGGTGTGCTCCATGTGCCTATCCAATAACCGCTTAAATGTTCCTAAAATGTCTGACTCCACTATCACTGCAGGCAGTCCATTCCACACCCCAACCACTCTCTGCATAAAGAACCTACCTGATATCCTTCCTATATCTCCCACCATGAACCCTATAGTTATGCCCCCTTGTAATAGCTCCATCCACCCGAGGAAATAGTCTTTGAACATTCACTCTATCTATCCCCTTCATCATTTTATAAACCTCTATTAAGTCTCCCCTCAGCCTCCTCCGTTCCAGAGAGAACAGCCCTAGCTCCCTCAACCTTTCCTCATAAGACCTACCCTCCAAACCAGGCAGCATCCTGGTAAATCTCCTCTGCACTCTTTCCAGCGCTTCCACATCCTTCTTATAGTGAGGTGACCAGAACTGCACACAATATTCCAAATGTGGTCTCACCAAGGTCCTGTACAGTTGCAGCATAACCCCACAGCTCTTAAACTCCAACCCCCTGTTAATAAAAGCTAACACACTATAGGCCTTCTTCACAGCTCTATCCACTTGAGTGGCAACCTTTAGAGATCTGTGGATATGGACCCCAAGATCTCTCTGTTCCTCCACAGTCTTCAGAACACTACCTTTGACCCTGTAATCCACATTTAAATTAGTCCTACCAAAATGAATCACCTCACATTTATCAGGGTTAAACTCCATTTGCCATTTTTCAGCCCAGCTTTGCATCCTATCTGTCTCTTTGCAGCCTACAACAGCCCTCCACCTCATCCACTGCTCCACCAATCTTGGTGTCATCAGCAAATTTACTGATCCACCCTTCAGCCCCCTCCTCTAAGTCATTAACAAAAATCACAAAGAGCAGAGGACCAAGCACTGATCCCTGTGGCACTCCGCTAGCACCCTGCCTCCAGTCCGAAAATTTTCCCATGTTGAAATCTGAAATTGTCCAAGCAGATCTAAGCACAGCCTGAATCTGCAAATCAACTGGTAACAGTCAACATTAGAGTTCTGAATCATTCTCTCTTCCCAAGCTTGCAGATGGAGAGAAACAAACTCATTGATATGGCACCTTACATGATCTCAGGAACATCACAAAATGCTTTACAACCAAAGAAGTGGAGAACCTGCTGTAATGGAGGAAATGTGGCAGTCAATTTATTCACAGTAAGGTCCCACAAACCAACAGTGTGATAACAAATAAACAATCTGTTTCAGTGAAGTTTGTTAAAGGATGAATATGGGCAAGGACACCAGGAAGATCACCCTATTTTTCTTTAATAATGCAACAAAATGTCCAAAGATGTGTGGGTTAGGTTGATTGGCCATGCTAAAAATTGCCCCTTATAGAGTCCTGAGATGCGTAGGTTAGAGGGGTTAGCGGGTAAATATGTAGGGATATGGGGGTAGGGCCTGGGTGGGATTGTGGTTGGTGCAGACTCGATGGGCCGAATGGCCTCCTTCTGCACTGTAGGGTTTCTATGATTCTATGAAAACTTTTATATGCATGCTCAATATCCCATCTTTAAGATAGATCCTCTGACAGTGAAGCACTCCCTCAGTATTTATTACACTGGACCGCCAGCCCAGATTTTGTGGTCTGAAGTGAGACTTGCACCTAAAACGTCTGACTGAGGGAAGACTGCACCCTCTGAGCCATAACTGACATCCATCTGACAATATTACAGCGACTGAGAATATGTCAGACATAAATGACCTAACCACCCAAAAGAAGCTGTTGTCAGAACCCAATTTGGACTTAAAGCCACTGAAATAGCCTTTTTACTTGAGAACACAGAAAGGGGCCCAGGAACTATGGGGGTAGCAGGCAGCAATGCCCTCCAATTAGGGGGGGAAGGACCTCCTGTAATCAATGGAGTGCTTGTGTGAATCAGGTGTTAAAGGCCCCTTTCGATATGGGAACTCTAATTGCACCACGAGACAGTCATGGAAAGGCACTAAGGACCCAAGAATATTAGAGAACATACTTCAGGAAGGTGCAGTTGCCAGAAGATGGATTATTGCAAACACTGTCAAATGACACAGCCAAGGCAAAGTTTCAGGAACAGGCAAAACGCATGCTGCCTAGTTAAAAAGCCGAGGTCAGTACCTGATTTTACCATGCAGGTGTCCCCTCTTCCAGAGACAGGGGCATTAAAACTGAATCATATCATAACAATGGCAGAATCATTGGTGAATGTCTATTCCTTGAAATTGGAGGTGGGCCAGGGAGCACAGTCTTTGTTATCGGAGAACAAACATATAAGCATCTCCAATCTGGCATTAAACTCTTGAGGTTGGAAGATTTGAAGGCCAGATGAGGCACTTTCACAAGGGAACCTTTACAAATAAAGGGCACCACAATGGCCCCAGTAACTTACAGGCAGCAATCAGCTTGTCTCCCACTCATTGTTGTACAGCAACATAGACCAAGCCTTATGGAGAGAGACTGGCTTCAGCAGATCTGGCTGAACTGGTTGGAGACCTACTGTGTTCTTAAGCCTGACAAATCAGTTCGTCTTTGTGGGGACTATAAACTAACAGTCAATTGGATCTCCAAACTCGATAGGTACCTCATTCCCCGAATCGAAGATTTGTGCGCTAAGTTAAAAGGCGATAAGACATTTTCCAATTTGGACATGAAACATGCCTATCTTCAGCTTGAATTGGAAGAGTCCTCCCGGAAATATGTGATGACCAACATGCAAAAGGGACTCTGAGTATCCTCACTTACCCTTTGTGCTCTCATCAATGTGTGCCATTTTCCGAAGAGTTATGGAGAACATCCTTCAAGGGCTATCCAAGGTAGCAGTATACTCAGATTACATCTTGGTTACGGGGGCTTCGGAACAGCAACAACTCAGAAGTCATCTTGCAGAGATTTTCTTGAGTGGAAATTTGTTTGAAGAGGGAGAAATTCATTTTCCAAGTGGCTGAAGTAACCTCTTCAGGCCATCAATTAGATGGCAAGGGGTCACTTCCAGGAGAGGATAAGGTAAAAGAAAGCACCAACCCCGAGGAACACCACGGAATTGAAATCCTTCCTGGGATTAGTAAATTATTGTGGAAAATTTATCCCGAACTTTACTTCCATGCTAGCTCCCTTGCACACCCTACCATGAAAATACCAGGGATGGTCCTGGGTAGCTCCGCGAGCAGAAGCTTTTTCTAAAGTCAAACATCAGCTAATGTCATCTAACCTACTGGCCCATTTTGACACTGATAAAGAACTCATATTAACTCGTGACATTTCCCATATGGGGTTGGGATGGTCCTGTCACATCGCTGGAAAGATGGGATGGAAAAACCCATCCCCCCCCCCCCCCCCCATTGCTTCCGCTTAGATACAGTGCTGAACGTTGTTATTGGTGGCCTATGAATATCTTCCAGAACACCACCCAGGAACCCAGATAGCCAATGCTGATGCACTGAGTTGCCTCCTGTTGTCCACAAGTCTGCTTCCTTATCAGCACTGGAAGAAGTTGTGATGACTCTGGATTTTCTGGAGATCTTGCCATTGTCAGCAAGGCAGATTAAGATCTGGACCCAAAAAGGTCCAACCTTATCTAAAATAAGGCACATGGTCCTACATGGTGGATCCTAAGGAGACCCTCCAAAGCAATGAAACACTACTTTACTAAGAAAGGTGAACTTAGTGTTGAGGATGGGATCATTCTTTGAGGTCCCGAGTAATTATTCCACCCCCCAGAATGATGTCCAATATTAACAGCACTACATAATGGTCACCGTAGGGTATCAAAAATGAAAATGCTGGCCAGAATTTACATCTGGTGGCCCAGTTTTGATGCTGACATCACAGACTTGGTGAAGCGACGTGACCTGTGCCAGGAAAATCAAAAATTCCCTCCTTCAGCCTCCTTGCACTCATGTGAGGGACCTTGCAGGCCATGGGTGTGTTAATGTGAACTTTGCAGAGGCCTTTGTGGGTTCCATGTTTTTAATCAAGGTGGATTTACATTCCAAGTGCTTGGAGGTGCACTGCATGGCTTCCACAACTACTCAGGTTACGATTGAGAAATTACGACAAAGCCTCAGTACACGTGGAATACAGGAAGTCTTGGTTTCCAATAATGGCAATAATTTCCAGAACTTTGTGCTCTCTAATGGTATTTGACATGTCCGAACAGCACCTTGTATTCGCCGTCAAATGGACTGGCAGAACAGGCAGTTCAAACATTCAAAAATGGAATGAAGAAACAACCCGCAGCATCCATGTCGACCAAACTAGCACGATTTCTGCTTGATTATAGGACCATACCGCACACAACAACAGACGTTGTCCCAGCAGAACTATTCATGGAGCGTGGAGTCCCAACAAGAAAACCAAGAAACAAATTACGATTCTGCAAGGACAGAAAAACTTTGCAACGGGTTATCTGGCCCACGTTAGAAACTTTGGGGATGGCCTTAGTTGGGTCCCTGGGATCGTTATGGAGTAAACGGGACCAATATCTTACAAGGTCAAAGTCCAGGGGAAGGCCTTAAAAGGAACCATCTTGGACCATCTCAGAGTCAGGGAGTTCATTCTTGTGCAGACCTCACTACCGGCCATGAAGATGATCGCTGCCAGTATCAGCCCTCAGTCTGAAACTGATGCCACATTAGCCCCTCCAGATAGTGAAGGCCCGGACTTGGAGATGGAGGCTGAAGAAGCAGGCCACTAGGCTAAAGCAGACCCTGAGAAGGAACCCACATCGGTAACCCTGCGACGGTCCCTCCAGAAATGAAGGTCTCCTGTTCCATTTACACTGCCTGACACAGCCTCGCCTTCAATGGACCTCAGACCGACCGCTAAGTGGCCAAAAGGACCTTTGTGCAGTGGGAATACTGGGAGAAATACAGATCCAAGGAGGGAGGGATGTTATGAAGGCCACAGGGATCATCGATAGATCTCCTTGTGGGTTTCATAGAATATGAGCTTATTGAGCAAGCGGAGGTTCACCAATGAGAAGCAAACTGCAGGGGCTTTTAAACACGCTGCTCAACCCCGACCGGTGTTGTCGGTCCCAAGGTGTAGACTGTCTAGCTGTAAGCCGCAGGCATGGCCCTTCTCTTTGGTGCACAATAAGGGGTGTTTGGTGACAGGAAACTGGCGTTTAGCTGAATTACTACAAGGGGGTAACAAATTAACATGGATAAAGCATTGGTTCACTAACAGGAAACAAAGTAGGCATAAATAAATCCTTTTCGGGTTGGCAAAATGTTGAGTGGAATGTCACGGGGATCAATGCTACGGCCTCAACTACCTAGAATCTATATTCATGATTTGGATGATGGGACTGAATGCATAGTTGATGACACAAAGATAAGTGGGGAAGTAAGCTGTGAAGTGAACATAAGGAACAAAGAACAATACAGCACAGGAACAGGCCCTTCAGCCCTCCAAGCCCGTGCCGCTCCCTGGTCCAAACTAGACCATTCTTTTGTATCCCTCCATTCCCACTCCGTTCATGTGGCTATCTAGATAAGTCTTAAAACGTTCCCAGTGTGTCCGCCTCCACCACCTAGCCCGGCAGCGCAATCCAGGCCCCCACCACCCTCTGTGTAAAATATGTCCTTCTGATATCTGTGTTAAACCTCCCCCCCTCCCCTCCACCTTGAACCTATGACCCCTCGTGAACGCCATCACCGATCTGGGGAAAAAGCTTCCCACCATTCACCCTATCTATGCCTTTCATAATTTTATACACCTCTATTAGGTCACCCCTCATCCTCCGTCTTTCCAGTGAGAACAGTTTACCCAATCTCTCCTCATAACTAAGCCCTTCCATACCAGAAAACATCCTGGTAAACCTCCTCTGCACTCTCTCTAAAGCCTCCATGTCCTTCTGGTAGTGTGGTGACCAGAACTGGGCGCAGTATTCCAAATGCGGCCGAACCAACGTTCTATACAACTGCAACATCAGACCCCAACTTTTATACTCTATGCCCCGTCCTATAAAGGCAAGCATGCCATATGCCTTATTCACTACCTTCTCCACCTGTGACGTCCCCTTCAAGGATCTGTGGACTTGCACATCCAGGTCCCTCTGCATATCTACACTCTTTATGGTTCTGCCATTTATCGTATAGCTCCCCCCTACGTTAGTTCTACCAAAATGCATCACTTCGCGTTTGCAAAGGGACAGGTCGGTTAAGTGCGCAAACATCTGGCAGATGGAGTATAATGTGGGAAAATGCGAAAGTGTCCATTTGACAGAAAGTAAAAAAACAGCATATTATTTAAATGGAGAGAGATTGCAGAACTCTGGGGTAGAGAGGGATCTGAACGTTCTGGTATCACAAAAAGTTAATATCCAGATATAGCAAGTGATTAGGAAAGCAAATGGAATGTTGCTGTTTATTGCAAGGGGATTGGAATATAAAAGGAGGGATGTTTCATTACAGTTATATAGGGTATTGGTGAGACCACATTTAGATGACTATGTACAATTTTGGTCTCTTTATTTAAGAAAGGACATATTGCATTAGAAACAGTTCAAAGATATTCCTGGGATGGAGAGGGTTATCTTTTGAGAAAAGGTTAGATGGCTGTATCGGTGCCACTTCATGCTCTTGTCTGGGCCTGGAAATTTTTTATCAATTTTACTTCCTTTTTCCATCACACTCTCATCATCACACGGTCTAACTGACACTTCCCTTCACCTCCTTGAAGTCTCCATTTCTGGCGAGAGACTGTTCACCAATATTTATTACAAACCCACGACTCCCACGGCTCCAGCTCCTCAAGCCCATTTTCCTAGTTTTTCCGCCACTGCCACATCTGTTCCACTGATGTCACCTTTGAAAACAGTGCTTTGGACATGTTTGTCCTTTTCCTCAACCGAGGATTCCACACCACTGTGGTTGGCAGTACACTCAACAATGTCCAACCGATCACCTGCACCTCTGCTCTCATCTCTTTCCTTCCTCCCAGAACAATGACAGGGACCCTCTCGATCTCACTTTTCATCCCATCAGCCTCCACATTCAAAGAATCATCCTCCTCCATTTCCATCACCTCAAACATGATGCCACCACGAAATACATTTTCACCTCACCTATCCACGCCCCCCCTCTTTCCTTCAGCATTCTGCAGGGACAATTCCTTCTGTGACACTCTGGTCTACTCCATTGCCACCAACCGTTCATACCCTGTCCATGGCATCTTCCCATGCAATTGCAGAAATTGGAACACCTGCCCCTTTACCTCCTGCCTCCTCACTGTCCAAGGGCTCAAACTCTCCTTTCAAGTGATGCAGCATTTCACTTGCGCCTCCTTCAACTACTGTATTTGTTGCTCCCAATGCAGTCTCCTCTATATTGGGAGATTAAATGCAGACTGGGTGACTGCTTTGCGGAACACCTTCACTCCATCCCAAGCATGACCTCCAACCTCCAACACTGCAACGAAGATACTGTGGAAAATCCCCTAGTCGCCACACTCTGGGCTCTTCGCCTCTTTGGGTACACTAAGGGAGAATTAAGCATAGCCAATGCACCTAACCAGCACGTCTTTCGGAAGCCCATGCAGACACTGGGAGAACGAGCAGACTCCGCACAGACAATGACGAAAGCCGGGAATTGAACCCTGATCCCTGGCACTGTGAGGCAGCAGTGCTAACCACTGTGCCACCGTGCCATCCTTCCAGTCACTTGCCATTTCAACTCAGCATCTTGCTCTCGTGCCCACATCCATCCTAGGTCTGCTGCAATGCTCCCGTGATGCCCAATGTCAACTGGAAGAACAACACCCCATCTTCCGATTAGGCGCAGTACAGCCTTCTGGACTTAACATTGAGTGCAACAGCTTTAGACTGTGTATTTTCCCCTCCGTCTTGACCCCCATCCCTCTTTTTGTTATTTGGTTCCCTTGGCATGCCCCACCCTACCCTTACCCCAAATGGCCATCTGTCCTATGTTGTTCAGATTTGGTCCCACTGTGCACTGGCCTTTGTTCTCCGATTAACAGATCCTTCTATTATACCTTTTGCCACTATTGGCTCTTTGCAGTCTTTACTGCCACCATTAACCCCTTTGTCCATGACGCCTTTGTTAATCTCTCCTTTGCTCCGACCTATCCCTGTCCTTCTATCTTGTCTCTGCTATTATATAATTCATTACATTTTTGCTCCTCTTCAGTGTTAACCCTGTTTCTTTCTCCACAGATGCTGCCAGACCTGAGTTTATCCATCATTTTCTGTTTTTATTTCATTTCTAGTATCCGAAGTACTTTGCTTTTATTTGAGTCAAAAGGTCTTTGGGTTCAAGCCCCATTCCAGGCTGACACATGTGTTGTACTGAGGGAGGGCTGCACTGTCAGACTACTGGAGGTGGTGTCTTTTGGATGAGATATTCAACTGACCCATCAGACCCCTCAGGTGGAAGCAAAAGATCCCATGGCACTATTCTGAAAAAAAGCAGGAAGCTCCCCTGGCTGAAGAAAAGCATGAGGCTCTCCCATCCTCCCACCACTGTCCAGGCCAATATTTATTCCTTAATCAACATGACAGAAGCAGATCATCCATCTGGTCATTAACACATTGTGGTTTTTAGGAGTTTGCTGTGTACAAACTGTCACATTTCCTACATTAGAACAGTGACAAGACATCAAAAGTATTTAATTGGTTGTAAAGTACTTTGAGACATCTGGCAGTTATGAAAGGCAATATATAAATGCAAATCATTTATTTTTTCACAGGCAATGAAACTTGTTCTCATCTTCTCCCACCATTTTTAACTGTCAGAGATAACACCTGATGCCAGGCAAATGAGTGGAAACTTCTACGGAGTGGGTGCCCAATGGCCCCAGATAGGGCAATCTTCTTTTCTGCACTTCTTGTACAAGCACTTCCACACCAACATTGCAAAGTGGAGATGTCCTGCATCCTTGAACTGCTTGTGGTTAGTTCCCAGCAAGCTGCAAAGGAACTATTTTAAATAACAGATATACTATTTTCTACCTCAAGTTGTTGGCAAACTTTTGTCAGCAGTCCCAGTCCAGGCTGACAGTTCTTAACATGAGGCCAAGTTTATAAAATCCTGAGAGTTTGGACCACAACAACTTCAGGAAGTACAAGCATGTCAGTCCTACTGTTTCAACACCCAAAAGTATAAAGTTACCTTTGTAAACTGTGCAAAATCATGAATAGGAAGGAGAGATTTATGAACATTAAAACTTTCAAAAGATGTCCACAGGAAACACAGAAAGCAAATCTGAATTAATTTTATATATGCCTTTCTTCCACAAAGAGTAAAATATGCTGAAGGCAAATTACAACACAGCAATTCAATCGAGTAGCAGATTCTCACAACTGCAAGATTTTGAATAATTGCAGAAACTGCAAATTGGTTGTCTCAAGCTCTCTGCAATCTTCTGCTTTTCATTGTAATAAAGGCTGAACTTTATTTTGTAAATTCTTGCCAGAATAATAATCATCTTGAGCTGTAAATTATCTATGGAATTTTGGCTATGGAAAAACACTTAAATGTTTTGGAGGTGAACGTCAAAACAGTATGTCCTAAGTCCATCATGGCAGTAGTACCAATAGAAAAACAAAAATGGTACAATGCTACATACCTACCTTAAGGTGATCCAGGATCATTCAACAGCCACTTGAATTTATACAGAACCTTTAATGTAGTAACACAATTCAAGACACTTCACATGACATTCTCAAAATTTTGACACTGAGCCACGAGATAAATTAGGGTTGCTGGCTGATGATTTGTTCAAAGAGATAGATTTTAAGGTGTGTGTTAAAAAGGGAAAGGGAGGAAGAGAAGCAGAGAGATTTGGCGAGGAAATTCCAGAGCTTCTGGCCTTAATAGCTGCTGAGGGTGGAGTGATTAAAGTTGGGGAAGTTCAACAGAATTGAATGAGTGCAGCTTACTCAGTTCATCGGCTGGAGGAGATTCATAAATCTATGCACAGATGGCCTGGGTAGAAGTGCCTTGAAAGCTGGATTACAATTTGTGGATATAGAAAATTTTAAGCTGTGTGAATGAAACTTGAACTGATCATTAGATCTTCTGAATGTCTGAACATAACATATGAAACAGAAATAGAAGTAGGCTATGTAGATCCTTGAGCCTGCCACGGCCACTTATCAAAAATTATAACTGATTCTTGACCTTTATTCCACTTTCCCGCCTTATGCCCATATCCTTTGATTCGCTGAACACCAAACCTCAGCCTTGAATATATTCTACGACTGAGCAGCTATTACTTTCTGAAGTAGAGAATTCCGATGATTCTCAAATTTGAGTTAAGATATTTCTCTTAATCGCAGTACAAATTAGTCAACCCCTTATCCTGAAACTATAAATGTGATCTTACTGCCCGTTCATGCCATGTTCCACTGCAGCGATGTTGGTGAATTTGGCACCCTGCCAAATCTGTTCACTGCAGCCAGATGGGAAAATCCCTCCTGCATGAATGATGGTAACATTCTGGCCAATATCCCTAGTTCTAGACTCTAGCCAGGGGAAGGAGCCTCTTAGCAACTACCTTGTCAAGCCTCTCAAAGGCTTATGGTTTAATGAGATCATCTCTCATTCTTTAAACTCCAGAGGGTATTGTCCATTCTACTCAATCTCACAAGACAACCCTCTCACCTCAGGAATCAATCTGGTGATGAAATGTCATTGACCTGAAATGTTAATTCTATTTCTCTTTCCATAGGTACTGCTAGATCTGTTGAATATTTTTAGCAGTTTCTATTTTTTTATTAATCTAGTGAACTTTTGCAGCACCTCTCTAAGGCAAGTACATCTACGATTATGGATGACTTAAATCTGCATATAGATTGGGTGAGTCAAATTAGTCACAGTACAATAGAGGAGGAATTTCTGGAGTGTATACAGGATGGCTATCTGGACCAAGACATTGAGGAACCAACAAGGGAACAGGCCAACAAAAACAAACAAAAACAGAAAATGCTGTAAAATCTCAGCAGGTCTGACAGCATCTGTGGAGAGAGAATAGAGCCAACATTTCGAGACTGGATGACCCTTCATCAGAGCTAAAGACAAAGAGAATAGGACAAGATTGGTACTGTGAAGGGGAGGGAGGGGTTGTAATTGATAGGAATGGCACGGACAAAGGGAATGTGAATGCTGATGATAAAGGCTGGGAATGGTACTAAGAGCGGCCATTAAAAGATTGGAATGTGTGAGTGGTAGTACAAAGGTGCAGAGTGTAAAAGGAAACCTGAGTAATGTGGCAGTTGGCCCAGGGGATGTGGAAGACAAGATGAGGAGCGAGATTTCAGAAGTGAAAAACTAAAAGAATATAAAATAACAATGGATGAATAAGGTGAAAAGAAGAAATAAAATAAAATAAATGGAAATGGGGTGAAGATGGAGGAGAGAGTCCATGCTCTGGAGTTGTTGAACTCAAAGTTCAGTCTGGAAGGCTGTGAAGTGCTGAATCGGAAGATGAGGTGCTGTTGCTCCAGTTTACATTTGGCTTCACTTGAACATTGCAAAAGGCCAAGGATGGACATGTGGAAGGACAGCAGGGTGGTTGTTGAAATGGCAAGCAACAGGAAGGTCTGGGTCCTGCTTGCAGACGGACCAAAGGTGTTCTGCAAAGCAGTCACCAAGTCTGCGTTTGGTCTCTCTGATGTTGAGTAGACTGCATTGGGAGGAGTGAATACAATAAACCAGATTAAAGGAGTACACACGAACTGCTGCTTCATTTGAAAGGGATATTTGGGCCTTGGGATGGTGGGCAGGGTGGAGGTGAAGGGGCAGGTGTTACACCTACTACGATTGCATGAGAAGGTACCATTGGCAGTGGGTGAGGTGTTGGGTGTGATGGAGGAGTGGACCAGGGTGTCCTGGAGAGAACGGTCCCTGCAGAATGCTGACAGGGAGAGTAAGGAGATGATGTGTTGAGTGGTGGCACTGTGCTGGAGTTGGCGTAAATAGCGGAGGATGATCCACTGAACACGGAGGAAAGGGAACAGGCCACCTTGAACTGGGTATAATGCAATGAGAAAGGATTAATTGGCAATGTGAGAGAACTCTTGGGAATGAGTGACCATAATATGATAGAATTATTTATCAAGGTGGATAGTAAGGTAATTGAATCTCAATAAAGATAACAATGATGGTATGAGGCAGGAGCTGGCTATGGTGGACTGGGAAACATTACTGAAAGGAAGGATATTCAACAGACAATAGTAGGAATGAAAGGTGAACTCAAAAGTTATTTATTCCTATTTGGCGCAAGCGTGGAAAGGGAACTGTGGCCAAACCATGGCTTACAAGGGAAATTAGAGATTGTATTAAGAAACATACAAGTTGGCAAAAAAAAGCAATAAACCTGAGGATTGTGAGCAGATTAAAATTCAGCAAACGCGGCCCAAGGGGTTGAATAAGAAGGGGAAAATAGAGTGCGAAAGTAAGCTAGTGGGGAACATAAAAACTGACTATAAAGAGAAAAAGATTGACCAAAACAAATGTAGGCCTCTTACGGTGAGAAACTGGGGAATTCATCATGGAGAACAAAGGCTGAGGAACTAAATTCGTTTTTTGCTTCTGTCTTCACAAAGGAAGACATGAATAATGTATTGGAAGCTCTGAGAAATACAAGTTTTGGTGAGGAGCGAAAGGAAATCAGTATTAGTATAGAAATAGTTTTGGGGAAATTAATGAGATTGAAGATGGATAAATCTCCAGGGCCTTATAATCTTCATCCCAGAGTAATTAAGGAAGTGGTCCTAGAAATAGTAGATCCATTGGTGGCAATTTTCCAAAATTTTTTGGACTCTGGAATGGTTCCTACAGATTGGAGGGTAGCTAATGTAAATCTGCTCTTCAAAAAGGGAGGTACAGAGAAAACTGGGAACTATAGACCAGTGAACCCAACGTTGGTAGTAGGGAAGTTACTAGAGTCCATTATCAAGGATTTCATAGCATAGCATTTGGACAGCAGTGGTACAATCAGATAAAGTTAGCATGAACTTATGAAAGGGAAATCATGCTTGACAAATCTACTGGAATTCTTTGAGGACGTAACTCGTAGAGTTGACCATGGAGAACCAGTGAATGTGGTTTATTTAGACTTTCAGAAGCTTTCGACAAGATCTCACAAAGCAGGTTACTATTTAAAGTTTAAGCGTATGGGATTGTGGGTAATGTCTTGAAATGGATAGAAAAATCGTTTGCAGACAGGAAGCAAAGAGTTGGAATGAACAGGTCTTTTACCGATTGGCAGGCGGTGACTAGCAGGGATCTGTGATAGGACCCCAGCTGTTTACATTATTATATTAAAAATTTTGGTGAGGGAACTAAATGTATTATTTCCAAATTTGCAGATGATACAACGTTGGATGGGAGAGTAAGCTGTGAGGAGAATGCAGAGATGTTTCAGCATGATTTGAACAGGCTGAGTGAGTGGGCATATGTATGGCAGATGCAATATAATGTTGGTCAATGTGAAGTTATCCACTTTGGTAGCAATAATAGGAAGGCAGATTATTATTTGATTGGGTGCCAATTGAGAGAGGTGGATACTCAGTGAGACCTTGATGTCCCCACGCATCAGTTGCTGCAAGTAAGCACACAGGTACAGCAGGCAGCAAAGAATGCAATTGGTCTATTGGTCTTTATAGTGAGAGGATTTGAGTATAGGAATAGAGATATTTAACTGCAATTGTATAGGGCGTTGGTGAGGCCATACCTGGAGTAACGTGTGCAGTTTTATCTGGGAAAGGATGTTCTTATTATTGAGGGAATGCAATGAAGGTTTGCCTGGCTGGTTCCCGGCGCGGCAGGATGTCATATGAGGAGAGACTAAAACGGTTAGGATTATCTTCATTGAAGTTTAGAAGAGTGAGAGGGGATCTCATAGAAACTTATAAAGTTCTAACAGGATAAGACAGGGTAGATTTAGAATAAATGTTTCAGTTGGTAGGGGAGCCCAGAACTGGGTATCATTGAGGATAAGGGGCAAATCTTTTAGGACTGAGGTGAGGAGAAATTTCTTCACCTAGAGAATGGTGAATCTGTGGAATTCAGTACCACAGAAAGTAGTTGAGGCCAAAATGTTGTGTGATTTCAAGAAGGAATTAGATATAGCTCTTGGGGCTAAGGGGAGATCAAGGGATGTTGGGATGGGGGGGCGGAGAAGGTGAGATCAGGGTATTGAATTTGATGATCGCACCTTTCCCCTCCCGCCCCAAAACCCTTGACCATAATGAATTGCAGAGGAGGTTTGAAGGTCCGAATGGCATATTCCTGCTTCTATTTTCTACATGTATCCTTCCTTAGGTAAGAAAGCCAAAACTGTACATAGTCCTACAGGCGGTCGCACCAAAGCTCTGTACAACTGCAGCAAAGCTATGAGTGGAATTCTCCCTTTTGAGACTAAATGCTGTGGCAGGGGCAAAACGTGGAGTATTTGTATATGGGAAAATACATCAAATCTTCCAGCCCTGACCTTCTAAATTCCATATCCAGGTGTTCTAAGCCGATTTCAGTGGCCTGCCATTGTGTCCGGGTGCGATAATGAAAAGGCGTCCAACATCACTGACCCACCAATGAAGAAAGCAGATGGACCACCCGAAAATGAATCTCTGGGGGCGCTCTGAGACTGGAAGGTGGATTTCATGACAATTAAGATGGATTTCCTGGAACATTCTGAAGCTGTAAGATAGATCCTTCCAAAACACCCAATCTGGAAGCTCTACCTGCGGACGTTCCCCAACCTACTGCTGTGGTGTTCCAGGGTCTGGGGTTGCAGATAGCCTCCATCACGAATTCTGAAGGCAGCCCCAGGCATTGTTCAGATGAATCCTGACAACTTCACACCACTGTTCCAAACAGGTTTCATGCCTGTGTGTTTGCCCGTTGACATTGAAGAGAATGTGGCGTGGGGGGAGGGGGAGGGGGAGGGTGTCGGGGATTGGGGGTTGGGCCATCATCTGCATTCAATTAACAGGATGTAAGTGAGGTTCGCAATGGCCTCTGGTGCCCCGCCATGGCAGGCATCAACTGAAGATTCTGCTGTAAATTCATGCTGGCATGAAACAGATTTCTGGGCCTCCTGCCATATTCTCCCCACCCGCCCCCCCATTCCTGCCATCAAATGTGCCATCAGGGGCTTGGGAGAATTTTGCCCTATATTACTTTTAAACTCTGGCCTCCTTAATTCACCTCCCTAATTGCATTCTGTACCTGCAAGTTCTCATTGTGTATTTCCAAATCACTTATAATGTATTCCATCTTTGAAAGAAAAGAGTTCTGTTTTGCCCTGTTAAGATTTTATGAGCCACCTAAAGTTTGTAATCAAGGTATTGTTCTATAGTACCTTTCAGGTCTGGTACTCTTCCAGCAGTTGCTGTGCTTCTAAATTAGAGTCTCAGAGAATACCATCATGTAATAGGAAGAAAAATTACTTATTTTGAGACCAAAATCAGGGTATTCAATTTATATATTTCATTTTAAAAATCCTCTTCAAAAGGTATTGCTACATATCAATCTTAAGATCCTGGGGATGATTCTCCCATCCCGCTGCATTACAAAAGCAGCACAGTGGGCCAGGAGGCTCGAGCAGAGGCCATTTCGCGGGCTCCTCGCTGGGCGCCACAGCCTCCATGAGTCTCTGGCAGCCGGATTCCCAGTGCTGTGAGCTCCGCACTGATTTCTGGCGTGGAGCTGCATAATTTATGCAGATGCATATCTCCATCTCCTTTGAATCTCATTAGCAGGCTCTGGGCCAGAAATCTCTGGGCCTGCTAGCCTCTTCGCCCCCCCCCCCCCCCCCCCCCCCTCCCCGTCAGCCATGGTTCACTCCGGCAGGGTTTAGTATAGCTCCTCCTTGAGGGGAGCTAGCGGCCCGACCCCATTGGAGTGAGGGGGGGGGGGGGGGGGGAGAGAGTCATTGAGGCCACCCACAGGATCGAGGGTGGGGTTTTGGCTGGGCAATGCCAGCTTGGATCCCCTGGCACTGCCCAAGGGGCAAAGTGCCAATGCCCAGGGGGCACATTGGAATGGTCCACCAGGAATCGGGCAGTGCCAAGTGGGCGGGACCGAGTGGGGCATTTGGTGGGGGGGGTTCCGCTGCCACTCTGCACTCAGGCCAGGTGACAGGGAGAGGGAGGCCAGTGATCGGGGCTCCCTGGGTGCGTCAGGTCATGGCGGACCCAGCGATATGGGGGTTGTGGGGCTTGCCAGCGATCGAAAGGCCGGCAATGTGGGGCCACACCACATGCACCAATCTCGGCCACGCGCAGTGGCCCGCTCAGCACTATGCTGCTGGCCTCTCCAGCGGGATTAGGCCCTGCCCACAGTTTTTTGGACTGATTCACGCTAGTGCACTCTGCAGTGCACAGACTGTGGGAGATTCATTTTGAAACTCACACTTAAAAAACCAATGTGATTTACTTCAGTTTTAACGCAAATTCTGCACTTTTTTGGGAGAATTACACCCCCCCCTTCTTGATACTCATATACTGCTGTAGATGGACAGTGAAATATGGTAATAATTGTACCTGTTGTCTGTTGCTTTGGCAGGCAGAACTCAAATGTTTAAACCAGAGCATCGCATTCCCTCTATTACCAGCCTGGAATTTGTAAGAATTTCCTAAAAATGAATGAGAGAGAAAATTATTATATTAATTGTCCCTGCATTAAAATCAACTTTGAAATGTTTTCTTCCGTGTTTAAAAAAATTGATTCTAATATTACAAATCAGAAATAACTTGCATAATTCAAAAATTAAAAATACAATATATTTGCCAATCTTTAGTTTATTTAGCCATTCGAAGATTGAAACAGATCCAAAATGAGTGAATTAGACCTTTTTCAATTCATTACTCACCCCGTTCAGAGTCTGTAAGCTGGAAAACATCTGGATGCTCTGGATCATCAGCCATCATCACCATCCAACCCACAACAGACACGCTCTTACTCAAACTTGATTTGAACTGCAAAATAGAAAACTTAAGACATATCAGTCGGACTTTGGATTTCTTCAGATTCGGTCAATTAAAGGGGCTGCACTGCTGTACAAAAGAGTATATTACTAAAACTTGAAATAACAAGAAAAAGACTAACTTTGGACTCATTACGCTGTATTAATGGCTTGTTGCTGCACCAGTAGAGCACAGCTCTTAACAATTTGCTTTTATATAGTGCTTTAAATATCAAAGAATAAATAAGCATGCTTATAAAAGTGGAATGGGTGCTGGAGAACTGACTGATGGTTTGGTTTAAAAGATGAGTATCAAGGAGGTTCTTAAAAGTATATGACAGAAGACTGTAAAAAAGGCTCAATAATAGTGCCGTTTAATTTGCATAAAAATTGCACACCACTTGTACTGGTCCTAATTAGGAACTTGAGCAAAATAATATTAAGTGACACATTTCAAGCATAGATTTTCAAACTATGGTCCCTGGCTCCTAGAAATTCTCTAAGATAATCCAAATTTAAATCAATCTGTAAGATTTCTTTCATCTACCTATTAGCATGTTATTTCTATTGCTGGGTAACAACAAAGATGGTTTTCCTTATAGGGGAATCTAGAACTCAGGGGAACAACTTAATAATGAGGGGTTTCCCATTTAAGACAGAGATGAGGAGACATTACTTCTCAGAGCATTGTTCGTCTTTCTGCAGTGCACTGAATGCCGGGTTATTGTCAATATTCAAGGCTGTGATTTTTGAACTACAAGGGAGTCAAGGGTTATGGGGGCAGGCAGAAAAGCGGAGCTACGGCCACAATCAGATCAGCCATAATTTTATTGAATAGTGGGATAGGTTCAAGGGCTGTATGACCTACGTGCACTCCAATTTCTTAAGACCTTATGTCAATGGTCCTACTGTTGGACATTCATATAAGCCATCATTCCTTGGAAGACTAACTCTTCCGTCATTCTATCACTCCTGTCTTGCATCTTCCTTTTATCCTTGTCCCATCTATTCATTGCTCAAAACCAATTTCATTTCTAACCTTTCCCAGTCTAATGAAAGATCACAGCCCTGAAATGTTAACTCCATCTCTCCACAGATGCTGCCTGACCTGCTGAGTATTTTAATCTGTTTTTATTTTAGATTTCCAGTAACCAGAGTATTCTGTTTTTGATGAGAAATCTCAAGACTGTTGCTCTGTGCAAATATAATATGAAATGTAGATGTTCTCCCTTAAGAGCCATCACATAAAACTTTCCAATGGGAGTGTTTACTGTCATTGACTATGACTGATTATGTTTAATATAGCAGATTGCTTTCATTGGATTCTAACTAGCCTGAGAACAAACCAGTTTTTGGGAACAGTTGTACTTACATGCTTTCTTTCTGTTGGTTTTAAAGACTTGGCTGAGTAGTAATAGAGTTTTGTTCCACAAAGTGCCACCCAGTACTTGGTCCATGATGCAACCTACACAAAAAGACCACAACTGGTAACAGATCTGATACTGAACCCAAATCTGGAGGAAAAAAATACATGGAATGGATGATGATGGGTCAACCGACTTTGTTTTCAGTATGAACACCATAAATTTTTAAAAGACACGCACTGGTGTATCACAGAAGGATTTAGATATGTGAAATCTGGAGGGCCCTCTTTATTCATTTAAACTACGGCTGGAATGTTACGACCATTCATGCCTGTGGGATTTTCCCATCTCGCTACAGTGAACGGAGATTTGGCTGGACGCCAAATTCTCTGACCTCGCTGCAAAAGGAGCATGGCGTGAATGGCTGGAAAGATAGTGCTCTATGTATATACAATTCCCAGCAATACTACATGTTTGGGCTCTTATTTTTCCATTTGAATTTCAGCACATAGATCAAGCTTCTAAAATCCACGTTTGGTCCATTTAAGATTATACTTTGGTACCTTTCATTGCACTGAATTTGTTTGAAATTACTTTCTGCATGCCTCAAGTTGATTAACCTTTGCAAATATAAAGATAGGACAGCATTTGTGTGATGCTAACAAATCAGTATTAAAGTTAAAAGCAATACATATGAAAAATAAACTCAAATGTTTTGAAAAGGCTGCACCGAAAAAAAACCCCCATTATTGGCAAATAGTCGTACCGGTATTTTTCCTTGTACCTGTTTTTATTAAGTGACATCATCCTGATGACAATCTCTTGGTTCTTCCTTCACATAGAAATGCCTCCACTTTGCATCACCTTATACCAGCATAACTTAGAGAGGAATCTTAATGGCAAAGCAAGATCAAACAATACTCCTTGCCATCACATGAAATGTGTTTTAAATATTGTGAACAGGAACAACAGTCCAAAAACAGGGTTGTTGTATTTAATGACAATGGTGTCGTCTTGGGATCAGGGCAGCTACTTTCCATTTAAGCCAGATAATTAATTCACAGACTTAACGCAAGGAAGAAAATGTAAACCAAATAAAAAATTAATTGAGGCAAACTGGAAGGCTTTTTTCTTTTACACAAATATAGAGTAGATTACTTTAAACAGGTGACCGCTCACAGGGTGACTTGGTCATGCTGTTTCTTTTTTACAAAAAGATTGATTTGCATCAGTGACTGATCGACACAATTATATTTCTCAAACATGCTCATAAAAACATGATAACATTCAACCTGGCTATCAACTGCTAAAAGATTGTTGCCCACATACCCTGAGGGAAGTATTTCATGGAGAGTTTTTGAACAATTTTCAAATCAAATCAATTATATTGGTTGATTGCAATCTACAATTGTAGCAAATTTGTTAAAACAATTTAAAATTCGGTTTTGTGTCATGGGATACGATAGTCATTGGCCAAACCAATATTTGTTGCTCATCCCTAATCGCTCTTGAATTGGTCAGCCTCTTTCTTTTACCTCTGCAGTCCATCTGGTTTAGGTACACCTACATTTCTGTTAGGAAAGGAGTTCCAGGATTTTTACTCAGTGATAGCGAAGGAATGGCAATATTGTTCTAAGTCAGGATGATAAGTGGCTTGGAGAAAAACTTGCAGGTGGTGGTACTCCATGCAACTGCTCCCAATCCTTCTAGGTGGTAAAGGTTGCGGGTTTGAAAAGTGCTGTTGAAGGGGGTCTTTGAAAGATGCTGCAGTGCATCTTGCATGAATATTGATTTTGAAAGAGTGTTTTGTTTTGAAAGGTACCTTTAACTGTAAGTAAAATTCTGGATAGACATCTCCATTCAGAGACATGCCCATGAGATCTGGTTGCCATGAGGGAAGAAACTCGAGCAGAAACTTATTTAAGGGCTGGTTGCCAGTTTTAGTACCTTTTTGTCGTATCCCAAAAGGACATGTTTGAGATGCTTTGACAAAGAAGCGACAACTGTGGGAAGCAGGGGAACTGTATTGAGCTAATACTCCAAGTAGGATGCTGGTGAGAGTTTAGTTTCCGTTACAAAGGAAGGCAACAGAGCAGGTGGGGTTTTGGAGATTTAAGGAACGGTGAGTCGCTGAGATGTGCCTTGCTGATAATTGGAGCTGGGAAACTCAGACAGCAAGTGGAATGATTTTCGAAGGATATGGAAGTTTCAATCTGGTGTGGAGAGGAGAAATGATCCTAATGGGGTGCTGGGTGTGTTTGTGGAACTGTTCCTCAATGCTACATCTCTGCCAGAAGTACAGTACAGGGTGAAAGGGTCTTATAAGACATAGTTCAGCTACGTTACTCAGTTAATTTGAAAGTAGATTTTCTTTACTTCGTGCATTAGTGACCTGTTGTAAGCAATGTTTGATTACTGTTGATTTTAGTTTGCCTGTCACAGTAAAGTCATAGGGAGTGCCGAACGATTGTGAAAACAGGAGAGTTTCAGGTCCATTTTTTTGCTGAGGTCATAAATGAAATCTTATACCACTTAGTGCAAAAAATGACACACAATCTGATTCCCACCAGTAGAGGAAGGGGCCCAAGCTCACCAGAAAGCTGGTTGCTCACACTAGAGGGCGCAATTGTGCATGCGCAGATCTCTCTGTTCAGTGCAACAGAACAGAGAATAAAAGCAAATTATTGCAATGCCGGAATCTGAAACCAAAAGAGAAAACGCTGGAAAATCTCAGCAGGTCTGGCAGCATCTGCAAGGAGAGAAAAGAGCTCACCCTTTGTGGGATCTGTCATGCACTTCCACACTACCTCTTCCCAATTGCTGCCAACCCCCATTTTTATTGCCCAGATACTGTCCCTACCCACGAACCAAACATTCCCCAATCCCCTGGCCCAGGCAATCACCCCCCCAGCCCCTCCTTCCAGCTCGGTTGATTGTACAACCGGCGATCGGCTGGGGCAATGTGTAGCTCCCGCCACCAGTCGATTGCCAGTTGCAGAATGTGCAGTTCCCCTACCTGCCTACCTCCTTTTAAGCTCCACCCCATCACGGCCCCATCCTCCCCAAAGGCCCTGCTCCATCATGGCCCTGCCCCTGGCTTTGCCCGGTGCTTGACTTGATGTCAAGTGATGCTGTATTGATGTCAAGGGCAGTCACTCTCACCTCACCTCCTAAGTTCAGCTTTTAGATCCATATTTGGACCAAGGCTGTAATGAGGTCAGAAACTGAGTGGCTCTGGCAGAACCCAAACTGAACGTCAATGAGAAGGTTATTGCTGAATAAGTGCCACTTGATAGCATAGTCAATAACCTCTCCCATCCATTTGCTGATATTCGAGTGTAGATTGATGGATGGTAATTGACAAGGTTGGATTTGTCCTGTTTTCTGTGAACAGAATATACGTGGATAGGTCCCAGTACAAGTGTAGCTTGCACTTGAACAGCTTGGCTTGGGTTGTGAGCAGAAGTCTTCAATACTTGTATGTTGTCAGGGCCTATGGCTTTTACTGTATCCAGCAGTTCAGCTATTTATTGTTGAATTGAAGAGTGAATCGAATTGGCTGAAGACTGGCATCTGAGATAGGATAGATTATCCACTTGCATATTTGGCTAAAAATGCTCGTTAATACCTTTGTATTTTGCAGTGATGTGTTGGGCACCTCACTATTGAAGATGGACCTATTTGTGGAGCCTCCTCCTCTGATTAGTTGTTTAATTGTCCACTACCATTCACAAGAGGATCTGGCAGGACTGCAGAGTTTTGACCTGATTCGTTAATTGTGGAATCGCTTAGTTATGCCTATTGTATGCGCTTTCACTGTCTGGCATACATGTAGCTTTATCAGGTTGGCACTTAATTTTTAGGTCTGCCTGGTGCTGCTTCTGGAATGTTCTCCTATACTCCTCATTGAATATGGATTGATGTTCTGGTTTGATGGCAATGTTCCTGAGCATATGTTGGCCTAAGAGAATACAGATTGTTATTGAGTACAATTCTGCCACCATTGAAGTCCATGGCATCTTAAGAATGGCCAGTTTGAGCTGCTAAATCTGTTCCGAATCTAACACAATTAGTGTAGTGGTAGTAGCACCACAATGGATGGAAGATTCAGTATGAAGATGCGATTTTGTCTTCACAAGGACTGTCCAGTGGTCATTCCCACCAACACTGTGATGGACAGATGCATCTGCAATAGGAATATAAATGAGGACGAGATCATATAGGCTTTTCCCTGGCATTGCTTCTTTCACCACCTGCCGCAGGCCCAGTCTGGTTGATATGTCCTTTAGGACTTAGCCAGCTCTGTCAGGAGTGGCGCTACGGAGTAACTAATGGTTCCAAGTACCCAGAATACATTCTATGCTCTTGCTGCCCACAATGTTTCTTTCAAGTGGTGATCAACATGGAAGGGTTTGATTAATCAGTTAATGGAGATGGGTAGGTGGTAATCAGTAGCAAGTTTCCATGCCAATGTTTGACCTGACGTCATGTGGCTTCATGAAATCTGGAGTCAATATTGGGGATTTCTAGGGAAACTCTCTCCTGACTATGTAGCACTGAGCTGCCACCTTTGGCAGTGAGACTGGACATGACCAGAGATGGTAATGGCGGTATCTAGGGCACTGGCTATAATGTATGATTCTGTACAATGACTACATTTGGTTGTTGCTCAACGAATCCATGAGACAGCTCTCATAATTTTGGCACATATCGCCAGATGCTAGTAAGAAGGATTTTGCAAGAGTTAACTGGCTAGTGTGCTGCTATCATTTCCAGTGCTTAGGCTGATGCCGGGCAGTTCATCCGGTTTCGTTCCTTTTTGATTTTTCTGCAGCAGTTTGGCACAATTGTAACAGCTTAGCCTCCTTAGTCATTTCAAGAGTTAACTGGGCGGCACGGTGGCGCAGTGGTTAGCACTGCTGCTTCACAGCTCCAGGGTCCCGGGTTCGATTCCCGGCTCAGGTCACTGTCTGTGTGGAGTTTGCACATTCTCCTCGTGTCTGCGTGGGTTTCCTCCGGGTGCTCCGGTTTCCTCCCACAGTCCAAACATGTGCGGGTTAGGTTGATTGGCCAGGTTAAAAATTGCCTCTTAGAGTCCTGGGATGCGTAGGTTAGAGGGATTAGCGGGTAAATATGTGGGGGTAGGGCCTGGGTGGGATTGTGGTCGGTGCAGACTCGATGGGCCGAATGGCCTCCTTCTGCACTGTAGGGATTCTATGATTTCTAAGAGTCAACCAATGTTCAGGACTCTTGGCCAGACCAGGGAAGAATGGCAGATATCCACTGTATGGTTTTTGCACCAATCTGGTAGTTTCATAGTCACCTTTATTCAGATTTTTTAGCAGCTTGGTACAACCGAGTGGCTTGCTAGGCCAAGCTAAGGACTTTTATGATCTGTATGGCTGGGAAATGGCATTTTGATCCAGATTTTGCAGTTCCTTTGCAACTGATAGAAATCCAGAAGCTCCAGAGTGTAGATTGTTAATGTTCCTGCAGACTGAAATCAGTTATTAGATCTTTGTGCGGCTTTCTTGGTACAGCATAGATACAGCAGGCAATAAAGGCGGCAAATGTATGTTGGCCTTCATAGCGAGAGGATTTGAGTATAAGAATAGTGATATCTCACTGCAATTGTACATGACATTGGTGAGGTCACGCCTTGAGTATCGTGTGCAGTTTTGGTGTCCTTTTCTGAGGAAGGATGTTTTTGCTATTGAGGGAGTGCAGCAAAGGTTTACCAGGCTGACTCCTGGGATGGCAGGACTGTCATATGAGGGGAAACTAAGTCTGTTAGGATTATATTCATTGGAGTTTAGAAGAATGAGAGGGGATCTCATAGAAACTTATAAAACATCAACAGGATTTGACAAGGTAGATTCAGAAAGAATATTCCCTATAGTGGGGGAGTCCAGAACTAAGGGTCATAGTTTGAGGATAAGGGGTAAAACTTTTAGGACTGGGATGTGGAGAAATTTCTTCACCCAGAGAGTGGTGAATCTGTGGAATTCAGTACCACAGAAATTGATGAGGCCAAAACATTGTGTGATTTCAAGAAGGAATTAGATATAACGCTTTGGGGCTAAAATCCCTATCAGGGATATGGGAGGGAATATGGGATCATGGTATTGAATTTGATGATCAGCCATGATCATTAAGATTGGTGGTGCAGGCTCGAAGGGTCAAATGGCCTATTCCTGCTTTCTATATATGTTTCTATGTTTCTTCAAGGGCAGCAGTGAACACCATTGTTTTGCCACTAACTACAAAATCCAGCTCATTTTTTGGAATAAACTTTGGATAACAAACAAATGTTATTTGTGATGTACCTTCTCTTCATCAACTGCAGCTCTGTGGAATCAAAGTATCTTCCAAAGGCTCTCAGTGAATGCAGTGCACACTGTATTAGTGTTCTACTCTCAGGAAGATAGTAAGCTCAATCACAGGTCCATGCAAAATAAAAAGAGTGTGCAATAATTGAGTTCAATGTGCTTGTTGGGGTGAGAAAGGAGATGAATTATTCACTTTTATTTTACTGCCCATGAACTTCTGTCGTTAAGGGTTTGTGTGTGGATGTTGGATGAGAATAGAACTGGGTTCAGCTATGATACCCGACACATTGAGTGTTGGAAGGTCATTTTGACTCAACATGCCAAGATTGACCATTGGGCTAAGTGTTGTTGCAGTACTGCCTTTAGACAAAAAGGGAAGAAAACTGGACCAAAAAAATTGAGCTCAGTTTTGCTAAATAAATTATCAAGAAAAATTGAACAAATATACAGCAAGTACAACAAGTATTGCAAAATGCCATCAAAATCAGCTGACAAGGCCATTTGTAAGGATGCAGTTTCGATCTACAGTACATCTGTTTTTTGTTCCCTGCAGACGAGGAATTCTTTTTTCCACTGCAGTTGGAAAAAAAATCAGAACAAAGGACAGAAGCCAGCACAATTGTGTGCACTTTTGCTTAACTTCACAAACTGCAAAAACAGTTTCACGTAACGTCAATATATTTCAGTTAGGGTGTGCTCAAAAGTTCCCATTATCATTTCCATATGATCTTTCCTGAATTTCTGCGGTAGAATTTTGTGCATACTATAAATCATTAAAGTATCACTTGAGAATGCATCACATAAGATCTACTGTGGTTTGAGTTGTGCATCAGAATGGATGCACTTCAACTTTTACAACCACAACACTCAGCAACAACTTGGTTTTATCTAGTGCCTTTAACATCATAAAATGTCCCAAGATGTTTCACAGGAACGTTTTCAAATAAAATTTGACACTAAGCCGCAGAAGGAAATATTAGGGTAGATGACAAAAGACTGAATCAAAGAGGTTAGTTTTAAACAGCATCATAAAGAAAGAAAGGTAGAGTGGCTGAGAAATTTAGGGAGGGAGTTTCAAAACTTAGGGCCTTGACAGCTGCAGACAGAGCTGCCAATGGAGGAGTGATTAAATTCGGCTCAAGAGGCGAGGATTGGAGGAGTGCAGGTATTTTGGAACTCTGTAGACCTGAGAGACAGGGAGGAGTGAGGCTCGGAAGGATTTGAAAACAATGATGGGGTGTTTTAAAATAGAGATGTTGATTAACTGGGAACCAATTGGTCAGTACAAAGTTGGTGAGTGAATAGAATTTTGTTGCGAGTTAGGATATGAGCAGCAGAGTTGTGGCATATTTTAGATTTACAGAGGGTAGAAAGTGACAGGTTAGTAAGGGATACATTGGGAATGAGGAAACAAAGCCATGAATGAGGGTTTCAGTCAAACAGCTAAGGCAAAAGCAAAGTTGGGTGTTGTAACAGAGGTAAGAATAGGTAGTCTTCATAATGGTATAGATGTGATTGCAAGTTTATTTCAGGGCAAATATGACACCAAGTTTGTGGATGGTCTGGTTTGGCATCAAACAGTTGTCAGAAGGATGGAGTTGGTGGCGAGGAAATGGTGTTTGTGGCAGGGACGAATGACAATGGCTTGGATCTTTCCAATTCTTGGTTGGATGAAAAATCTACTTAACTGTTACTGGATGTTGGATCAGCAGACTGACAATTTAGAGTCAGTGGAGGGGTTGGGAGAGATGGTGCTGAGGTTGAGCTGAGTATTGTCAGAATACATGTGGAAACTGTGTTTTTGGATGATGTTGTCAAGGGGCAGCATGTAGATAAAAGAGGGGGCCGCAGATTCTTGAGGGTATGAAAGGTAATGGTGCAGGGAGTGGGAAGAGAAACCATTTTAGGTAATTCCTTAGTTCAGATAGTTAAGAATGGAATCAGGCAAGTTCATTCACACCCTGTGGATAACAGACAGAATCTTTGGAAGAGAACAGGTCATCTGTGTTATAGGCTTTTGCTACCAAATAAACCTGTTGGACTTTAACCTGGTGTTGTTAAACTTCTTATAGGCTGTAAACAGGTTGAGAAGAAAGAGGAATAGTTGACCCTTTTCATAGTAATATTAGGATGTAATTTGTTACTTCTAAAAGGGCCATTTCAGGACTGTGCCAGGGAAGAGTCCTGATTGGAGGATAAAACAGTTCTGGGAAAGATCAAACTGATTTGGAAAGGAACAACATCTTCAAGGACTTTAGAGAGCCCAATATTCAGACTTTTTCCCAAAGCCCGAGGGGCAAGATGGGCCAATTTGGGTTTTAAACACTTCCCGGAAATAGAGTGAGAATTTGGAACCCCAATCGTGTGATGTAAAGAAACAATTTAATAGTGGCACTGCGTAACGTTGGTCTCCATGATGTAAAAATCAGAAATGAAGTCTACTGAAGCTGCTGAATCCAGTTGGTTAAGCTTTGCATATAACCACCACATCTTCCCCAGGGTCAAGCAGGTCGGCAGGCCATGCACTGCATTTTATGGCTTCTCTGCCATCAAATTACCCAGAGCGTAGATAAGTATTTGAAGCAATAAATAAAAATGTTCTTGAAAACTTTCTTGATTTTCATCCTCCACATAGACCTTGATTTTTCAGTTGAGAGGATGGGTATACAGTTCACATTGAGGCCCCTGGCAATGACTTTCTTTAGCCAGATTGATATAGATGTGACAAATTCAGAAATCTTAATTAACTGCCAGTCACTACCTCCCTTCTTCTCATCCCGTCTACAGCAGTGCAATGATACACGCTCACAGACTTCGTCAGAAACACAAAAGGTTTTTATTAATATGGAAAAGCTGCACAGATGCTAGCAGCTCAGCTGCCCTAGGGCAGCCCACCGGCTGTCCCTTCTCTACATGTCTTCTACACGTCTTTAGCTGAAGAGAAGACTTAACCGCAGGCGTGATTACCAACTCTTAGTCTCAATAGGTCATCTCAAGCCAGGTGACTTCTGCTGTGTTGCCCTTAAAAGGGCATTCACTCATCTCTCCCACTTCAACTCCTTTATAAAATCTTCAATAACCAAGTTACTCAAGCCCAAATTCTAACTAAACAAGTTGGACAATTATAAATCGAGTCTCAGGAATTTTTCTGTTTCTTGTAGAATGGTGTAATTCTATAGTCTGAGGAACTGCAAATAACAATTATTTCTTCCGGCACAGGCAGTTCATTACTACTTGCTTTCACAGAGACATGAGTTATATCTCTAAAACGTCGATCAGATACTTTGGTAATTACAGGTTTGAAAACATTTCTTGATGGCAACACTGACTGCTGGAGTCTCTCCCTACTCCTCAAGTGATTGATGTGTTTACGATTTTCTGTCCCTCCGTAGTCTACCGGGTAAGACAGGTATCTGCTCACAGAGACAATAATTCCAGAGATCTAACTTGATCTACTACCGAAGTTTCATGTTATGGTAGCATGTAATATTATGGACTTAATATGGGTTTTTCATTGTTGCAGTGCTGATGGCTCATTGATGAAGTCTTAAGGCTTGTGTGTCCAAACATAAACACTTTTATTGGTACACTTTTTATGGGTAGGCTTTAACTATGTACAGTTCCAAATATAGTCTTGCATGGAGCTCTTCCATTTCAGCAACCTTGTTATGGAAAGTAACCCCAGCTTCATTTGAAGTCTTTAATTTCTGCGTTTCTTCTGAGGTTAATCCATCATGTTCTTACTGTACGTATACATTTCACAAATGGAATCCTCATTTCTACTTGTCTTAACTCCAGCTAATCCCTTTTTGGCTTCAAGTCTGTCTCTGACAAAGTGTTGACTTGTTTCCATTCTGCGATTCTCTTGTTGTCCTTTATTTGGTCTGTTAATCTCTTTTGGTGGCTGCCTTCTGAGGTCTTTTGGTGCCCTTCTTCTGGGCTTTTTCAGTGCCCACCTTCTGGGTTTTTTTGGTACCCTCTTTCTGGGGTCTTTCAGTGACCTCTTTCCGGAGTCTTTCAGTGCACTCCTTACGGAGGTCTTCTGTTGCCTCCTCCGAGAAATTTGTTACTTACGGATCTTTTTTGAGCGTTGCCCTCTTTCGGGGTCTTCTCCAATTTTCCTGTGTATTGTCCATTGTTTGTTCTTGTGGTTGCTGCTTTAAATGCATTTCCACACTAAATGTATTACCAATTTAAATGCACTCTCTCTTTAAATGCATTACCGATTTAAGACAGTCGTTTTTAAAAACTTAGTTGCTGGTTCTTTCTCTGGGCTTTCCCGCGCTTCGGAAGTTTTGGCAGGAACATGCTGCTCTTCTCTTGAACCTTTTTAAAACCTTTCTTCTCTTCTTTTTACTAATGGAAAGTTCTCAGCAATCTCCAAAGCTTTTTTTTTCTTCTTCTGGCCATTTGAAGAGCCTGTTTACCCTCTACTTTTTGATATGCCCGTTTTTGTCAATTTCACTGCAGGCTTGATCCATGGGGGCTTTTTAAAAACTTTCTTCAATTCTTTTAAGCAGATGGAGCTCTTCTCCTCTTTCAAAAACTTTGTTGCCTGGAGTCCCTCATTGTAGGGAATGCTACCCAGACACCCCCCCTTGCAGGCTCCGCTCAGATCAGGAGCCTGGCAATCTCAGCCTCTTCATTTTCTCATGCTTCTGCAACAGGTCCTGCAGCTCCTTAAGGTATTTTTCCCTTTTCGCCAAAAATACTGCTGTGTTTCTTTGCTTTCTCTCTTCAACAAACACTGCAGCAACTGCCTTTTTCCTTAAGTTCCATTTTTCCTTAAAGACAAAATCACAGCACTTGCTTCCAGAACCATAGAATCACTACAGTGCAGAAGGAGGCCATTCGGGCCACTGAGTCTGCACTGACTCTCCAAAAGAATATCTTACCCAGGCCCAACTCCCGCCACCCTATCCCTGCAACCCTGCGCAGTTACCATGTTCAATCCACCTAACCTACACATCTTGAGGCATTAAGGGGCAATTTAGTATGGCCAATCCACCTAACCTACACATTTTTGGAGTGTGGGAGGAAACTGGAGCATCCGGAAGAAATCCATGCAGACATGGGGAGAATGTGCAAACTCCACTCAGTCACCCAAGGCTGGAATCAAACATGGATCCCTGGCTCTGTGAGGCAGCAGTCCTAACCACTGTGCCAGGTTACTTTCTCTTCAACTTTTTCCTATATATTCTTGACTGTACTTGCCAATCCAATCTCATTCTGCATTTGTCGCGCAGGGTCTGGCAATATCTCAATATCTGAAGTGGGTTTATTCGCCCAAAGACAGGCACCTGGGTGAGTGGGTATTTTTTTCTCTCAAGTCTACTCTTTTTTTATTGATAAGATAGGTACTCAGCAATTAACTAACTTTATGGGGAATTAGTTACAGTCCGCGTTTTGTGATTCGTTTTGACATAACACGAGATGCCACACAGAAAATGTAAACCAAAGGTTCCACAAATTTGCATATATTTCAAGCTGTGCATTGGAAAAGAGTTTGGTACCATGATTTACCATTGAGACAACAATGCTGAAATTCATAAAAATCCACTGAGGTGCCTACAATTGTCGATCTAGGTTAATTATGGCCTATGAACAACTTCTTGCAGACTCGAGCACTAGTAAGTACATGTTGAAACAAAATTATTACATGCTTATGGCTCAAAGCTTGGCTGATTGAACTGATAGTCAATCTAGCAGCATATTTGACAGGTGCCCCAAATACAAATAAAATATGATTTGTTCTCAATGTGTTTTATGCAGAGATGCATAGAAATTGCAGATAAGCACTTTCCCATAAAGACCAAGAAGTGATGACCAAAACTCTGACATTTGCAATGGTCTGGATGTACATTGCTTATACAAATTCTTGGCTGGACAATGGTGGATTGCTCTGAGACACAATTCTGCAAAATAAAAAGTTGCTCAAGTTCAGCTGTTGCAGAAATAAGTTTTGCAATCAATAGATCACATCTATACGAAATTCAGGACTGATCTTGGGAGCTCTGTGGATTGAACAATGTATTGTAAATTATTATTCTGCAAACGAAACAAGTTGGGGCAATTAAGGTTTTACACTCTCCCAAGAGATAGTTATAACTTGGGGCCTAAATCTCTTGGTGTAAAGAAACAACTTAAATAGTGATACAGCACAACCTTGATCTCCATAATGTAAAAGTCAGAAATGAAGCCTACTGAAGCTGCTGAATCTGGTTAAATTTTATAGGGCGAGAAGTACATGAGGCTGAAGTGTAAACATCATCCCGTAACTTCCTGACACTCCAGGGTTGGATTTGGGGGATGTCCCAAATTCCCAGGTAAGGGTTTATGTGGCAATTGTCCAGAAGCGCGAACTGCCTCAGAACACCAGCACTGGGAACCATCCACAAAGCAATTTAAATCGCTAACTTCAGATTGTTTGCCAGTTTTTCACCAATAGTTATTCTGAAAGAGTTTGAAGAAATAAAGACATAAAGTTCAGTTTTAATTTCCAGACCAAGCACCACATGAGACACCTCCCATCTCCACCCACCCCACCTCCCAACCCCTTCCCTCCACCCTTCACTCCGTTTGCCCCACTTGGCCTTCTAAACCTATCTGTTTTCCAGTAGCCAGTGAGTAAAAAAGGGGGTAAGGCCTCCCTGGAGTTGCGCCACATTGGGGTCTTCGGGGACTCTTTCACTGAAGGCTCCAAGTAGCTCCAGTCAAAAAAGGTTTCAACGAAGTTTTCCAGAGCAGCTAAGTGTGCTTTAAACTGTTGCAATTCTGGTGGGCGATGAATTTATGCTGCTGGCTGCAATTTATGGCTCACTGACACAAGAACTTCATGGGATTGAAGGATACAATTAATACCAATTGGCAAAGTACAACTATTTTTATAAATTAGTTTTCTGCTTGCCTTTTTTTCCAAGTCTGCCCTTAATACCATTTAGGTAACAAAGAGATAACCTGTGGTTTTCTGCATATATATTTGCCTATTTTCATTGGCCAGAACAGAACAGACAACTTTCCTTTCCATTTCACTATTCTCCTGCTCCCACATTTTGCTTTGTCATCTGGAACCAGAATATCAGCCACTTTGGGGATTCAGAGACAGGTTTCCAATAGTATGTCACAGTTGATTGATATGTTGTGCAGCTGGATTCTATAAAAGCTGCTTTCAAACAATTCATATTTGCAAGGCCTGAAACTTTTCATATTGTCAACCGATTTGGTACAATTTCATTAATCTTCTCCTGTTAAACCACTAAACAGCCATTGCATAATTCCCGAGAGAGGATGCAGACCGAATTCCTGCAGTCTCACAACTTGATTTTCTGATGTTTAAAATCAGTTGCCAAATGGTTTCAACTTGGACTACAAGGAGCAGCTTTGTTGTTAATGATTCTAATCAAGTATCTGGACTGTTTTCATTCCCTCACTATTGGCAGAATCTGGAGATCTTGATTAAACTCAATGTTGGACACTTCACTGGAATAAAAAGTCACTAAATTGGAATTGTTAGACAAAATTGCATTACAAAAGATGTTCAAAAAGATTAAATAGACAGGGCAATCCAAGAATTCAGATCACTGCTCATAGAAATGATACTGCCGACCACTTCATTAATTCCAACAGCAGCAGTATCTGAGGAAGGTCATACAGTTAGTTGTTCTGAGATTTGGAAAATTTCACATCATAATCTTTCAAGGTCTACTTTTCAAACAACTAGTGCACTACATGTACGGGAATGGTTTGGGCATTTGATGCAAACAGCAAGTGGCAGAAGTGGCAAAACATTCTATTCCCAAACAATGATCAACAACCCCACTTTGGTCAGTACAACATGAGCTTATTTTACAGTTGTGTGCGAGTGGAAATCTTTTTGATCATTAGCTTCTTAAACTTACAAATAAAAATGAGACATCCTTGTCTCAATGTGCATGAATCACAAAAACTCAGTTTGCAGGTGCAGCAGGTAATCAAGAAGGCAAATGGAATGTTGGCTTTTATCACGAGAGGGATGGAGTATAAAAGCAGGGAGGTCATGCTGCAACTGTACAGGGTACTGGTGAGGCTGCACCTAGAGTACTGTGTACAATTTTGGTGCCCTTATTTAAGAAAGGATATATTAGCTTTGGAGGGGGTACAGAGAAGGTTCACCAGGTTGATTCCGGAGATGAGGGGGTTAGCTTATGAGGAGAGATTAAGTAGACTGGGCCTGTACTCTTTGGAGTTTAGAAGGTTGAGGGGAGATCTTATAGAGACATATAAGATAATGAAGGGGCTAGACAGGGTAGAAGCAGCGAGGTTATTTCCACTTACAATGGAAACAAGAACTAGGGGGCATAGCCTCAAAATACGGGGGAGTCAATTTAGAACAGAGTTGAGGAGGAACTTCTTCTCCCAGAGGGTAGTGAATCTTTGGAATTCTCTGCCCAATGAAGCAGTAGAGGCTGCCTCTACTGCTTCATTGTGTTAAATGTGTTTAAGTCACAGATAGATTTTTAATCATTAAAGGGAATTAAGGGTTATGGGGAGCAGGCGGGTAAGTGGAACTGAACCCACTATCAAATCAGCCATCATCTTATTGAATGGCGGAGCAGGCTTGAGGGGCTAGATGGCCAACTCCTGCTCCTATTTCTTATGTTCCTGAACCCTTGTTCAGCTCAGACTATTACTTGTTTATGGGTGATTTTCAGCTGTTGCACAAAATCATCTTGAAGTCTTCAACCTCCATCCTTTCCAAGATGGGGTAAAGAAGGATAGAGTGGGCTGGCACGAAGACAGACAAACAACTTGCATCATACTCTGCGATACTCCAAAAAATTGAGAGAAAATCTTGAGACTAATGTTAAAAAAACTAAAGGGTGTCAAAAAGGTTTCCATTGTGAACACCATAATACGGTACTTAAATACCAAACAGCATTGACGAGCAAACCCTTTATTCTCCAATAAGTAGGGAAAATTCAATGAGTTTGAAGTATTTCACCATACAATGTGCTTTTTAAGTTGTTGAAAGTGACACATGAAGTCTGAGTACACACAGAAAGGATTCCTCCTGTTTTGTGTGCCATTTTTAAGTGGATTTTATCTGTAAACAGGCGAATGTGGTTCCTCTGTTTAAGAAAGGGAATAGAAATGACCCTGGTAATTATAGACCGGTTAGTCTTACTTCGGTGGTTGGTAAATTGATGGAAAAGGTCCTTAGAGATGGGATTTACGACCATTTAGAAAGATGCGGATTAATCCGGGATAGTCAGCACGGATTCGTGAAGGGCAAGTCGTGCCTCACAAATTTGAGGAGGTAACTAAGTGTGTTGATGAAGGTAGGGCAGTTGATGTCATATACATGGATTTTAGTTAGGCGTTTGATAAGGTCCCCCATGGTCGGCTTATGATGAAAGTAAGGAGGTGTGGGATAGAGGGAAAGTTGGCCAATTGGATAGGTAACTGGCTATCTGATCGAAGACAGAGGGTGGTGGTGGATGGAAAATTTTCGGACTGGAGGCAGGTTGCTAGGGGAGTGCCACAGGGATCAGTGCTTGGTCCTCTGCTCTTTGTGATTTTTATTAATGACTTAGAGGAGGGGGCTGAAGGGCGGATCAGTAAATTTGCTGATGACACCAAGATTGGTGGAGTAGTGGATGAGGTGGAGGGCTGTTGTAGGCTGCAAAGAGACATAGATAGGATGCAAAGCTGGGCTGAAAAATGGCAAATGGAGTTTAACCCTGATAAATGTGAGGCGATTCATTTTGGTAGGACTAATTTAAATGTGGATTATAGGGTCAAAGGTAGGGTTCTGAAGACTGTGGAGGAACAGAGAGATCTTGGGGTCCATATCCACAGATCTCTAAAGGTTGCCACTCAAGTGGATAGAGCTGTGAAGAAGGCCTATAGTGTGTTAGCTTTTATTAACAGGGGGTTGGAGTTTAAGAGCCGTGGGGGTTATGCTGCAACTGTGCAGGACCTTGGTGAGACCACATTTGGAATATTGTGTGCAGTTCTGGTCACCTCACTATAAGAAGGATGTGGAAGCGCTGGAAAGAGTGCAGAGGAGATTTACCAGGATGCTGCCTGGTTTGGAGGGTAGGTCTTATGAGGAAAGGTTGAGGGAGCTAGGGCTGTTCTCTCTGGAGCGGAGGAGGCTGAGGGGAGACTTAATAGAGGTTTATAAAATGATGAAGGGGATAGATAGAGTGAACGTTCAAAGACTATTTCCTTGGGTGGATGGAGCTATTACAAGGGGGCATAACTATAGGGTTCATGGTGGGAGATATAGGAAGGATATCAGAGGTAGGTTCTTTATGCAGAGAGTGGTTGGGGTGTGGAATGGACTGCCTGCAGTGATAGTGGAGTCAGACACTTTAGGAACATTTAAGCGGTTATTGGATAGGCACATGGAGCACACCAGGATGATAGGGAGTGGGATAGCTTGATCTTGGTTTCAGATAAAGTTCGGCACAACATCGTGGGCCGAAGGGCCTGTTCTGTGCTGTACTGTTCTATGTTCTATAAAATACACCGAAGTGTCATGAACCCATGACTAATTACTATTATGCAGGAGATGCTCTCAGGTCAGTAATAGAACTTGATGTATAATTAGTGTTTCCAAGTTTCACATTTTAGTACAAACAGAAAAATATCCCAAATAGGTGAGTGAATGAATAATGATATAGAACCTTTAATAAAAAAGAATAATCCTATAAGTGAATTCAGTGTCAGCAGCTAATCATGATCATCAACATTGTTAATTATTTGCAAATATTTTCTCACGAGTTGGGAGACCAAGTTGGACTCTGAGCTTTGGTTCAGATCTGCAGCAAAGGGGACACAGATTCGGGTCTGGAGACCAGAAAGAGTTGTTACGGCTGGCAGCACTCAGGTAATGCACCATTTTATTCAAGTCCCTTACCCGTGTGGTTAAAAGTGCCTGGCTACATACTTGAACAGCTAAAATGGTTTCTCCCATTAAACAATTACTGCCAATCTTCTGCTACCTGTTATGGCAGTGGTTATTCTCTGTAAGTAGTCTGTTTCTTAGAGTTATAGTTTCCCTTGAGGGTTAATACTGCTTTGATACCAGTGTAATAAACAAACCTTGTTTTATTATCTTGTCAGTCCGTGTGATTAAGTCACACATTACATCTTGCCATAATCAAGATTCCACCATACAGGCATCCAGTCAGGGCAGACGAAATGGAAAGATGTCTGACCGAGATAGAGTGGATGGTGAAAGAACTGGAACTGGCACTGTCAGCAGGGAAAACTGAAAGACCTGCAGTTCAACAGATGCGCAAGCTTCATAGAATGAAGTTGAGAGTCAAAGCAGTGACCAGAAAGTCATTTCCAGTGTGCCTTCCTTTAACGCAGCAGGGGATGGATGGAATATTCTGTCACAAGATATTTTACCTGCCATAGGATAGGAAGCTGGATGGATTTGGCTGAAGGCCGGAGACCCCAACGACCTGGTGGTTAAGGACTGGACTGAGAACGTACAGTGGCCTCAATGAGAGGGAGGCAGTGTTCATGAAGGAACATCTGTGTTGGAATGTTCACTGGGAGATACTGGACAGAAGTGCGCATGTTCAAAGAAATACACGGACGATCTTTGAAGTCCTGGCACGACGTCTTAGGAACAACAGTAACCTTTCATTGATGCAGTAAGAAGTCTCGCAACACTAGGTTAAAGTCCAACAGGTTTATTTGGTAGCACGAGCTTTCGGAGCACTGAGTCAGGTGAGTTCTGCATTACTGATGCAGCAGAGGTTTAATGAGTACAAAGGAGCCACAAGCCAAAGAGAGTCTCCATATCCCTGGAGCTGGTGAAGCTGTTCAACTCATTATCCTCCTGGATACCTTGTTTGGGTCGACCAGGGCATGCAGCTGAAAACTGCCTCGCTACAGAGGTAAAGATGTCCAGAGGGAGTGATTAAAAAGTGACAAACCCCGAATATCTTTCTTTGACACACGAGATATCATCAGGATCATGGGGGAAGACTGGACTCCTAAGATCAGTTGCCACCAGGTGACTGTTGACATGGGCAGGGATGTAGACCTAAGGCTGAAGAGGCAGGCAAATGGCTGCACAGCGAACACAAATCCAATCTTTGCTGGTCCTACCTTTACAGTAAGCCTTATGACCAAGCATATCCATGGGACACTCCAAATAAGTGTTGGAATTGTAACAGGGTTGGGCTCTTCCAACGAGACTACCCTCAACAACCACATGCACCAGAGATGTCAGGCATGGCTACTCCATTCAGCACAACTAGTCCTTCACCAGAAAAGTTACAGGTCCGGGAAAAGAAATGCCTCAGCCAGAAAACTGAACATGGAAGGCAACCCACTTTCCACTTTGTCTGTTAGGGGATGCTTACAGCTGGTGCCATGCCCAAGCCTCAGGCAAATGACAGCATTCACACCCAATCCATTGTGGAATCCAGGCAGGGTGTTGTCAAAGTATCACTGATGTGCTGATGATGGAGGTCCAAACCTGATCTAGAGGTTTAGAGCCATGTACAGTTTCACGTTTGCCATCCATTGCAAAATAGGACCTCAGGCTGCTTCAACTAGTTGAGGAAACATTGGTAGATTTTACTTTACTGGAAAAGGTTGGTGGTGTCTTGGAGCAGTTTACCTGTAACCCAAGGCACACTGTTGCCAATGTCCAAACTGTTCCAGCCAATGTTCCCTGGATCGTATCAACTCTGTGTGTATTTTTGAAATTGGAATTAAATGTAAATACCTCAAAATGTTAATGAGAAGAAACAGGTGCTGCTGCAGTAAAATGGCCCATCAACTGCACGCTGTGAGCTTGTGCTATCCACGGTGCATAGCCGACAAGAATCTCGCCAATTATTGGGGTGAAGTCATTCAGACAAATACCCTCATATATGCACTGCAAACTGTTCCAGACAATCAAGTTTTCAGATCTTATAAAAATGGTCTGCCTGCCAATACTTCTCTTAAAAAACACACCATTAGCTCAAGGCGGCATTAGGAAGTGGCACCCCTGGACAATGGCGAGGGGATTTTTCTAGACTTCAGTCAGCAGCTGGGATCCTCAAAGGGCAGCGGCAGACCTCCAAAATCATCTGGCTCACTACAGGAATGGGGATGATAGCAATGAGCTTCAGGAAGTCTGGAATGACAATCCTGTTGGCAAGATCTAGATGGCAATGAGCTTCAGGAAGTCTGGAATGACAATCCTGTTGATTGATCAACTTCCTTTTACCAAACATTTGGAGACTGCTTCTAGTGTTCTCATTAATAATAGCTGAGATACCTACTTCAGAACAGACCAAGCTTCGATTTTTGAAACTGCCTGGCTTGTAAAGCTTAGAAATCTACTGGCCAATCCACTTATCCATTTGAGGACAAGTAAATAATGTTAATTTGAAACACATTCATGTTGCGGGCTCCCCCAACTTAAGAACATTAGAATTAGGAGCAGGAATAGACAATTCAGCTCCTCGAGTCTGCTCTGCCATTCAATACCATCATGGTTGATCTCATCTAGGCCTTCCTGCCCAATCCCCAAAACCCTTCATCCCACTACTAATTAAAAAAACTATCTACCTTTTTGTTTAATATTCTGGTGTCCACTGCAATCGGGTTGCAAATTCCACAGATTCATGACCCTTTGAGTGAAGTAATTCCTCCTCATTTCTGTATTAAATCTGCTACCACTTAGCTTAAAACTATGACTTCTTGTTCTAGACTGCCTTACAAGGGAAAATATCCACTCTACGTCTACCCCATCAATCTCCTTTAGCATCTTATATATCTCAAATAGATCTCCTCTCATTCTCCAGCGAATATAGGCCTAAACTGTTCAATCTTTCTTCATAAGACAAGTCCTTCATCCCAGGAATCAATCTAGTAGACCTTATCTGAACTGCCTCTGATGCATTTATATCCTCTCTCAAGTAAGGGGAATGAAAACTGTGCACAGTACTCCAGATGCGGTCTCACCAATGTCCTATACAGTTGCTACAGCACTTCACTACTTTTATACTCTATTCACGGCACGGTAGCACAGTGGTTAGCACTGCTGCTTCACAGCTCCAGGGACCTGGGTTCGATTCCTGGCTTGGGTCACTGCCTGTGTGGAGTTTGCACATTCTCCTCGTGTCTGCGTGGGTTTCCTCCGGGTGCTCCGGTTTCCTCCCACAGTCCAAAGATGTGCGGGTTAAGTTGATTGGCCATGCTAAAAAAAAAATTGCCCTTAGTGTTCTGAGATGCGTAGGTTAGAGGGATTAGTGGGTAAATAGGTAGGGATATGGGGGTAGGGCCTGGGTGGGTTTGTGGTCAGTGCAGACTCGATGGGCCAAATGGCCTCTTTCTGTACTGTAGGGTTTCTATGTTTCTATTAGCAATAAATTCCATTTACCTTCCTTATTAACTGCTGCACCTTGTTTGGGTATGGATCAGAAATCGCAAAGTATGTTATAAAGTCTGACTAGATCCCAACAGTTTTTCTATTTGGGCATTAGTGAGAGAATAAGGTGTTTCACTCCAGGTATGATTCTGTTGACACACTAGGAAGCTTTTATCAAAACAAACTTTATTTAACAATACAGTTTAACTACAACAAATTAATTAGCTTAACTTTTACCAACTGAAATACTTAAACATGACAATTATTAACTGCAAATCTATCTCCATTAGTTCAAATTCAAGCAAACTTCCTCTTATAAACTTAAACTCCTCTTCAAAATCAGGGAAAAACAAAATAAAAATGCATTAACTTAGATTAAAACAAACACATCCCTTGCTAAAATCAATCATTAGCCTGCATTCTGAGCATGTGAATTGCCTGTTTTGTAGACAAATCGGCACAGTGTAAACAGAGCTGAATTTCAAACATACCCCTCGCAAGAAACAGGATATGAATACATTCCTTAAAGGCACAGTATTATCATAACCTATACAGTAACTTTGTGATTCATGCACGAGGGCACATACATCCCTCTGTACCAAAGTATTTTGAAGTTTCTCTCCACTTAGATAATAAGTTGCACTTTTATTCCCCCAACCAAAGTGGATAACATCACATTTATCCATGTCAAATTCCAACTGCCAAATTTTGGCCCACTCACCTAACCTATCCATTTGTAAATTTCTTATTTTCTCAATGCTATTTGCTTTCCCACCCATTGTAGTGTCATCTGCAAAGTGGCTATAATACATTCCATCCCTGCAACCAGGTCATTAACATATGCTGTAAATAGTTGGGGCCTGAGGACTGAACCCTGTGGTACACCATTAGTTACAGCTTGCCAACACAAAAAATACCCATTTATTCCCACTCTCAGCTTTTTGTTGGTTAGCCAATCCTCTATCCAAGCTAATATATTACCCCCGACCCCATGGAATCTTATCACTTGTATCAATCTTTTGTACAGCACTTTATCAAATGTGTTCTGGAAATCCAGATACACTATATCTACAGAACCCCATTATCCACTTTGTTTGTTACATCTTCGAAGAACTCTAGCAAATTAATCAAACACAATTTACCCTCCATAAAAATATGCTGACTCTGATGGCTTCGTTTTGACTTTCCAAATATCCCATTACTACGTCCATAATAATGGATTTCAACAATTTCCCAACGACAGAAGTTAAACTAACTGGTCTACAGTTTCCCACTTGCTGCCTTTCTCCCTTGTTGAACTGGGATGTTGCATTAGCCTTTTTCCAATCCACTGGGATCTTTCTGGAATCCCCCGAATTTTGGAATATTATAACCAATGCCTCTGCTATCTCTGCTGCCACTTCCTTTAAGATCTTAGGATGTAGGCCATCAGGCCCTGGGGAATTGACTGCCTTTAATCCCAATGCTCCAGTTTATTGCCCTCAAACTGAATTTGAAATTCAAATGTGCAATGATCACTCTTCCCTGGAGGATCCTTTACTACAAGATCATTAATTAATCTCTTCTCATTATATAATACAAAATCCAAAATAACCTGCTCCCTGGTTGGTTTGACAATATATTGATCCAGGAAACAAGCTCTAATATATCCTATGAACTCTCTCTTGTGGTTATCCTTGTTCAATTTGATTAATCCAATCTATATGCATATTAAAATTACTGATGATTATTATTGTACCTTTCTTACAATCCCCAGTATTTCCTGGTTTATACTGTGCCCTACTGTGAAACTACTATTAGTGGGACCTATGATTACTCCCACCAGGGACTTCTTTCCTTTGTTATTTCTTATTTCTACCTAGATTGATTCCATATCTTGATCTCCAATGCCAATATAATTTCTCACTACAGCACTGATCCCTTCCTTTGCCAACAAAGTGACACCATCTTTTCCTTTCTATCTATTCTTTGGAAACATTAAGTGCCCTTGAATAGTCAACTCCCAGATCTGGTCTCCTGGTAATGATTCTCAGTAATCACCAACAAATCATGCCATTTTGTCTCTATTTGCACTGTTAACTCACTTATTTCATTCCAAATGCTACATGAATTCAAATATTGTGGATGGAATTTTCTCATCCTACTCGCCATTGGAATCATTAACAGGTGGAAGGAGGAGGATGCAAACGTCCGTTGACTTTGGGCGGGATTTTCTGGCTTTGGAGCGAGTGCAGCCGGAAATTCCCACCCAACACCTTTAAATTTGTTGTATTATTAATTTTCCCTACTCTTATACATTTTCCTGGTGTAACCACATGCTCTTTCCCTTCCTTTTATGATCTCGTAACAATTAGCTTCATCATTAACCTGTACTCCGACCTTCTCCTTACTTTGATCTTTTAAATTTCCATGCAACTGAACCCTCCTCCCCCACATTATTTAGTTTAAAGCCCTATCGACAGTCCTAGTTATTCAATTTGCCAGGACACTGGTCCCAGCATGACTGAAGTGACGCCCATCACAACCAAACAGCTCTCTCTTACCCCCAGTTATTTGGTAGCATGTTATAAGACCATAAGATATAGGATCAGCCTTAGGCCATTCGACCCATCAAGTCTGCTCCACCATTCAATCATGGCTGATATGATTCTCATCCCCATTCTCCTGCTTTCTTCCTGTAATCCTTGATTCCCATATTGATCAAGAACCTATCTACCTCTGTCTTAAAGACACTCAATGACCTGGCCTCCACAGCACTCTGTGGCAATGAGTTCCACAGATTCACCACCCTCTGGCTGAAGAAATTCCTCCTCATCTCAGTTTTAAAGGGGGCGTCCCTTCACTCCTCACAACCACTCTGAGGTTGTGCCCTCGAGTTGTCGTCTCTCCCACTAGTGGAAACATCCTCTCCACATCCACTCTATCTAGGCCTCTCAGCATTTTGCAAGTTTCAATTAAATCCCCCCTCATCCTTCTAAACTCCATCGAATATAGACCCAGACTCTTCAACCGTTCCTCATATGACAAACCCTTCATTCCTGGGATCATTCTTGTGAACTTCCTCTGGACCCCCTCCAAGGCCTTTCTTAGGTATGGGGCCCAAAATTGCTCAAAATGTTCCAAATGGGGTCTGACCAGAGCCTTCTACAGCCTCAGCAGTACATCCCCGCTCTTGTATTCTAGCTCTCGAGAAATGAATGCTAACATTGAATTTGCCTTCCTAACTGCCAAGTGAACCTGCATGTTAACCTTAAGAGAGTCCTGAACCAGGATTCCCAAGTCCCTTTGTGCTTCAGATTTCCAAAGCCTTTCCCAATTTAGAAAATAGTCTACGTCTCTATTCTTCCTACCAAAGTGCATAACCTCACACTTTCTCACCTTGTATTTCATCTGCCATTTATTTTCCCATTCTCCTAACCTATCCAAGTCATTCTGCAGCCTCCCCACTTCCTCAACACTACCTGTCCCTCTACGTAGTTTTGTATAATCCGCAAATTTAGCAACCATGCTCTCAGTCCCATCTGCCAGATGATTAATGTATATAGTGAAAAGTTGTGGACCCAACACTGACCCCTGTGGAACACCACTAGTCACCAGTTTCCATCCTGAAAAGGACCTCCCCTATCCCCACTCTCTGCTTTCTGTCTGTCAGCCAATCTTCTATCCATGCCAGTATCTTGTCCCAAACACCATTGGCTCTTAGCTTATTTAGCAGCCTCCTGTAAGGTACCTTGTCAAAGGCTTTCTGGAAATCCAAATAAATCACGTCACTGGCTCTTTGTCTAATTTCTTCACTACCTCCTCAAAGAATTATAACAGATTTGTCAGACATGACCTCCCTTTGACGAAGCTGTGCTGACTCAGCCCTATTTTACCATGCATTTCCAAGTATTCCGCAATTTCATCCTTAATAACGGACTCCAAGATTTTACCCATGACTGAGGTCAGGCTAACTGGCCTATAATTTCTGATCTTCTGCCTCCCTTTCTTCTTAAACAGGGGTGTTACATTAGCCTTTTTCCAGTCCTCCAGGATCTTCCCCGACTCTAGGGATTCCTGAAAGATCATCACCAATACCTCCACAATCTCCTCAGCTATCTCCTTCAGAACCCTGGGGTGTAGTCCATCTGATCTGGGCGATTTATCCATCTTCAGATCTTTCAGCTTCCCTAGCACCATCTCCTTAGTGGTGGCCACTACATTTAACTCTGCCCCCTGACTCTCTTGAAGTTCTGACATGTTCCACCGTGAAGACCGATACAAAGTATCCATTCGGTTCCTCTGCCATTTCTTTGTCCCTCATTACTACTTTGTTATATTTCTAAAGATGTGCGGGTTAGGTTGATTGGCCATGCTAAATTGCCCCTGCTAAATTGCCCCTTACTGTCAGGGGGCCTAGCTAGGGTAAATGGGGTTGTGGGGATAGGGCCTGGGTGGGATTGTGGTCGGTGCAGACTCGATAGGCTGAATGGCCTCCTCCTGCATTGTAGGGATTCTATGATTATTTCATTGTAAATCTGCCCATGAAATTGGGCAAGTGCTTTTCAAAATTTAAGTACTGTAGGTTTTTCAGTCCATTTGTTTCAAATTAGTTAAAGATATTGGACCTTCCTTTTCAGATTTCATGTCGGCTGACATTTACCAGTTACTTTCACATAGATATTTCCATTATTTTACCTAATATGGACATTAAAGTGATGGCTCTGTTGTGCCACACTATTTAAAAATGTTAACCTGTCAACATAAAAAGCCCCTAACAAATACAAATTCAACATATAAATCACAACATCACTAATAATCACATCTGCAATCAGCCTCTTCCAATTAGATATACTAAACTGACTTTCTTTACCGCCTGAATTTCCATGTCAAGAATAAATTCATCCATGTCTTACAATTATTTTACGGCTTGTCCTGCATCAATGATGGCTTTACTTTAGGGATAAATCAGTCCAAGATGGAATTTCTAATCAATGATGCACTTACACCTTTGGCTTTAACAATCTCCAAAGAGAGAGAAAATAACCCAGATATAATGCAGCTCCTGTACTAGATCATAATTTTGTTGTACAAAATCAGGTATCAGTGATCAGATAACAGATATCATCTATGTCAGACTCCTATTTATCGACTACAGCTCAGCCTTCAAAGCCATTATTCCTACAAACTTATCTCCAAACTCCATGGCCTGGAGCTCAGCTCCTCCCTCTGCAACTGGATCCCGAATTTCCTAACCCACAAACCGCAATCAGTAAGGATAGGCAACAACACCTCTTCCACGATCATCCACAATACCAGTGCCCCTCAAGGTTGTGTCCTCAGTCCCTTACTTTGCTCCTTATACACCTATGTGGCCAAATTCCTCTCCAGCTCGATTTTCAAGTTTGCTGATGACACCACTGTGGTGGGTCGGATCTCAAACAATGACAAGACGGGAGTATAGGAAAGAGATAAAGAATCTTGTGAATTGGTGAGATGACAATAATCTCTTCCTCAACGTCAACAAAATGAAGGAGATAGTCATTGACTTCAGAAAGCGTAGTGGAGGACATGCCCCTGTCGACATCAATGGGGACGAAATTGAAATGGTCGAGAGCTTCAAGTTTTTAGGTGTCCAGATCACTAACAACCTGTCCTGGTCCCCCTACGCTGACACTACAGTTAAGAAAGCCCACCAATGCCTCTACTTTCTCAGAAGACTAAGGAAATTTGGTATGTCCACTACGACTCTCACCAACTTTTGAAGGTACACCATAGAAAGCATTCTATAAAAGCAAATTACTGCAGATGCTGGAATCTGAAACCAAAAGAGAAAATGCTGGAAAATCTCAGCAGGTCTGGCAGCATCTATAAGGAGAGAAAAGAGCTGACGTGTTCAGTCCAGATGACCTTTTGTCAAAGCATTCTTTTTGGTTGTATTACAGCTTGGTATGGCTCTGTTCTATCCAATACTGCAAGAAACTACAAAGGGTCCATCACTCAAACCAGCCTTCCACCCATTGACACTGTCTACACTACCCGCTGCCTCGGAAAAGCAACCAGCATAATTGAGGACCGCACACCCATGACATACTCTCTTCCACCTTCTTCAGTCGGGAAAAAGATACAGAAGTCTGAGGATATGTACCAACCAACTCAAGAACAGCTTCTTCCCTGCTGCCATGAGACTTTTGAATGGACCTACCTTGCATTAAGCTGATCTTTCTCGATATCCTAGCTATGACTGTAACACTACATTCTGCACTCTTTCCTTTCCCATGAATAGTATGCTTTGTCTTTATAGTGCGCAAGAAACAATACTTTTCACTGTGTGCTGATACATGTGACAATAATAAATCAAATCAAATCAGTATTACTCTTTTGTTGCCACCAAACAACTTTATTGAAATCATTCCCTACCGTAGGCTTTTTGCCTTCTTTCAGTAGTGTCTTTCTTCTCAGAACTCCTTGAATTGTAACAGTGCCTGGGAAGAGGTTCACTGCCAGCTCTTCGGATTCCACAGAACTAAAAATAAAGATAAAAGCAATGTGATAAACTGTACCGGGATGCAGCAAATCCTAGTGGCTTAAAGATACTCAACCGATTTGAACCTAGATGCCATATTTGCACAGCTTAATTATATGTAAAATCAAGAAAGTTTCAGTTTACTGTGTTGCTTTTCTCCACAGTTTACAGCATAAGACACTTTTAATCAGAAGAATTTGTCTTTGAATTCAACCATTGACATTGTGCATCACCTGCCCCACTAAATCAAAGAGACATTCTGGTTTGTTAAAGAATACCTACCAATTTGAAAGTCATATTTTCAGTCTTCAACGTTTAACAAGACTTTGGACAGCACTGGAATTTAAAACACTTTCCTTTGAAAGTAAATCTAACAGAACTATTAGGTCACCACTAATTAGAGGCTATTAATTCTCCAATGAAACAAACACGGTGGTAATTGTTATTATCTGTGAAATAGATATTTTAAAATTTGCTAGGACTCTTTATGGAACATTTTAGTTCAATAAAAATGAATCAAGGCCCATGTCAGAAAACAACTATGTGACTGCTTGATTGTTTGGAAGTTAGAAGAATTTTTTAGAAACAAAGTAGATGTGGTAACTTGAGTCCATAAATAAGATAGGCAAATGCATTGTTAAAAGAAGGATCTCCTTTATATAAATAAATAATGGAGTTTAACTAAACGGAAGTAAACAAAAGAAAACAGGAGCACTAACAGATCTGGACTTACAGGACTCTCTGGCAGACTGAAGTCACGCCCAAAGTCCTCACATGCTCAGAAAGGAGAAAGGCTTATAAGAATACTCTCCAACACTTCTCCCCCCTTAAATTTCAACTTTTTAACAAAATTAATGTCTTAACTACCAGAAACCTTCGGGTTGTGTTGCGACCTATGTAATACCACTGGTGAATCTTGTAATGGTAGATCTGAAATTGTAGATGAAGAGGTAGATTGAGGATCTGTACATGAACATGACTCTTCCCCTCCCACAGCAGAGTCAACTGGCAAACACAAGAATCACTTCTTGGTGAACATCCACAGCAGCCTTACCTTCTGCCATGTTATCAGTAAACGTTGTTGACTCTGAAACCTTTCCTGACTTGAAGTCATACCGCAAGCGAATATGGTCTTGGTGTCTGCGAATAACTCTATACCATTTTGAAATATCACAACCCAAGATACTGGTCCACTTTGGTTCAAAATTATTCCTGGTAAGCACCTCTGGTTACTACCAAAGTTTCTGATGTAGACCTGATTATCTGCCTGTCTTTGGAATGGAAGTCCTGCCCCTCCTTCTGCTTCTTTTGTGTCCTGCTCACTTTTGCTCTGTGATCTGGACAAAGCAGATCCAGATGAGACTTCAGCTTTCTACCCAACAACAATTCCACAGGAGAGAGGCCTGTATGTGATACTGGGATAAAAATCTTGAGAGCTTTGTTCTTAAAGTATCACCTGCTATTCTCTTCAATCCCTCCTTCAAAGTTTGCACAGCTCTCTTGGCCAAACCATTTGCATTAATTTCTGAAACACCTCACTTGTAAACATAGTGCCATTATCTGAAACAAGCAAATCCGGTAACCCATGGGTTGTGAAAATTTGATGTAGCTCAAAACTGTCTCGGAAGACCACAAGACTTTGGTGACAAATTCGGTAAAGAGAGACAACTCAACATGTCTGCGTCAGCATTGTTCTTCCCTGCCATGCAAAACATTGCTGTACTGATACACTGACAATGTAAGCACCCAGCACTATATTCTTGCTGAGGTCATTGGAAGAATACGTTTTGATTCACGGAAAAGGCTCATCAAAGGCTTGTAGTCAAGACATATATGGTGATCAAACGACCAGAGAGGTAATGATGGAATATTTCACTGCCCAAAACAATTGCTAGACCTTTTTTGTCCAACTGTGAATATCCTTCTTCAGCCTTTGTCAACGTTCTAGATGCAAAACCAATTGGTTTTTCGAAGTCACCCTCCATTACATGAGAAAGTACCGCCCCACACTGTAGGGTGAGGTATTGCACAACAGAATATGTTCCCTGTCAAGGTTAAAATGGGCTGGCAGATTAAGTCGATTGCAGCAGTGCTTTCACATCTTTGAAAGCCTTCTGCGCAGACTTCCACTGCCATTTGGTTTCTTTGTGCAGAAGTAGGTACAATGGAGCCAACATTGTAGACAGGTCTGGCAAAAACTTCCCATCAAACACAGAAAAGACTTGAACTCAGCCACATTCCTGGGCTCCAGAGCTTCCTTAATTGGTAAAATGCAGTCCTGCCTCTGAAAACCTTTTTAAAACTTGATCCAGGTTGCTGAGGAGCTCCTTCTCAGTCGTACCAATAATAAAAATGTCATCTAAGTAGATTGCAACATGAGGAATGCCTTGTAACAGGTTGGCCATCGTCCTTTTGAAGATAGTCAGACAGAATAATACATCAAAAACCAAATGCCTGTAATTGAACAACACTTCATGCATGTTGACGATCATGTACTGCTTTGAATCTTCCTCTAGCAAGAGTTGTTGATATGCCTGGCTCATGGCCAGTTCTGAAAATGTCTTGCCTCCCAGAAAAGTTGAAAACAAATCTTCCACCAGAGATAATGGATAATAAGCATCCAACTTGGAAACCTGGTTAATGGTGAGCTTATAGTCACCAAATATATGCACCATACCATCATATTTAAGGACACGAATGATTGGAGCTGCCCAACAAGAAAAGTGAATAGGCTCAATGATTTCAAACCTTTGCAGCCATTTCAACTCCTTCACTTTCCTTCTCATTTGCTGAGCCAGTTATGCCCTAGCAAACTTGGTCCCTTCCCTTTGACCACAAGGAGATATACTCTGGCTTTTTTCCTGTTAGCCACATTATCAACTTCCAACCCCCCGAGCAAAGGTGTGGACTCTCCGATGTATGCCTGAAGACTAATCTTTACCGGATTAAGAGTTGGCTCTCGGTTAGAATCCCACAGCGACTTGTTTGTTTCCTTACTAATTACAGATGCTGAGGCTCCTGTGTCCACCTCCATCTTAATCTGCTCACTATTGACGACTGTAGCAAAAATAGATTCTTCTCGTGCCTCATTAACATTAAACATGTTGTAAGTATGCTTCTCTGCCTGTTCCAAGCTTTCCATGCAGTGCACAGCTAATTGAGGCTTCTTTGAATTAAAATTTTCTTGTTCAGCTTTCGCCTTTCCTCTGCATTTCTTCACCAAATGCCCCATCTTGCTGCATCAGGTATCAGTGAAGTGCTGCAGCCTCTTCACATATTCTGCCCAGACCTCACTTCAGCCATTAAACTCTCTAGTCACTCCAAACATTGCCATGGTGTTGCCAACTTGAAATTCCATTGAATAAATTCACAAAAAACCAGCTGCTCACTGTATGCAACCTTGTGTTGCCATTCTGAACAAATAAAAACTTTGCTTTTTTTTCTTCCATTTCTTCCTCGTTGCCAAAAATGTGATAACTTGAGTCCACAAATAAGATAGTCGAATGCATTGTTAAAAGTAGAATCTTCTTTATATAAATAAATAACAAAGGTGAACAAAATAGTCGTAAACAACGGAAAACAGGAGCATGAGAGAAGAGATCTGGATTTGCAGGTCCAGGACTCTCTTGCAGGCTGAAGTGCTGCCCAAAGCTCGCACATGCTCAGAAGGGAGAAAGGCTTATAAGAATACTCTAACAGAAGAATTTGTTCTGGAACAAGGCATTTTGTTTGCCTTTCCAATTCAGTTTCATCCTTCCTTGAAGGCATAGACCCTGGCTGGGATACCGTTTTGTGGGCAATGGAGCCCTTAAGTAGCTTGCCCAAGTGACCCAAGCTGGTGGGTGCCTCCACATTATTCTACTTTCGGACCACTTTTTCAAGCCTATATTCCTGTCACCTGAACCCACATGTATGTTTTTTCCAGTTGGAATCACCGGAAAGTGACCAGGAGAAGAACCCTAGCTAGGTGTATAGAAGGTATTTGCAACACCTCCCCTGCCAAGATCAGCTGTCTCAACACAATCAAAGAACTGAAGCTGGGATCTTCTCAGTCTGTATGACCCAATTACACTCATTGGCATGGACTTTCCACAACCACCAATGATGGGCATCGTTGCGGGTTGGACAGGAAAATTTGGAGAGCAGTAAAAATGTTATATCCCGCTCGCAATGATGCTCGCTGTTGGGGCCACTGTTGAATAATGAAGTAGTTTTAGTGAATCAGTTTCTGTTCCTTATCCAGTGACCTCTACTGGAAAATGGGTGTCAAACTGGGGGAGCAAGGAGGTTCTCTCTGATGTCTCTATACAATCAAATAAAGATTTTGTTAATTCAGCACCAATGCAAAATCTGACTCAAGTAATTTTACATGAAAATGTTTCTTATATTTCAAATCATGAAATGTTTCATTATTGTAGAATCTACAATAACAATTTTCTGCATTAAATGCCTTTGAGTTATTATACTGCTGAATCAATTGCTTGTACTCTTAACAATAACATATAATTATTTTCAGCACAAGAAATAAATCAGAATGTGAGGCAAATCAAATACAATCAAAACCTTGGGATCAGATGTACTCTGAATTAAACTGTTAAAGTGAAAGAAGGCACCACAAATTTTAAAACCATCTCCGCATTAGTAAACTGATTTGAGAGAGAAAGCAATCAATGATCTGGGTTAGTGTTGTCCCCTTCACCTGATTATACACCTTGGAAGAGAGAGGCGCCATCTGACTCCTTTATAAAAGAGATTACTACCTGTTGGCCTTCATGTGACTTCGATAGCCATTCCTTCCAACCCGTGGCACTGGACAGAGAGTAAAATAGAGCCGGCTCCTGCAGAATTTTATCAATTTGAAAAAAGTGGCAATGCTCAAAACATTCCTTAGTTTTCAAAATCTCTACATTTGAATTGCAAGAAACCACTCCAATATTTGAAGTAATCTATAGATTCTTAAGGTGAGGCTCTTCTCCACTTGCCACTATTTTATTCTGGGGGGTGGGGTGAAAGGGGTGGAGGGCAGAGAGGCTTGGATGTTCCCAATACATTCTCCTCTATCTACACTGGGGAGACACTTCTGTCTCATGTCCATTACATCTTTGGCAATCTCTCCTTAGCTCCAACCTATTACTGATCTTCCATTTTGCCCCACACCCCTCTCCCAGTATTTAATACATCACATTTCCCTTTTTCAGCTCTGTGGAAGGGTCAGTGGTCTTGAAACGTTAATTTGTGTTTCTCTCTCCACAGATGTTGCCAGACCTGCTCAGTTAATCCAGCATTTTCTGTTTGTATTTCAGATTTCCAGCATCTGCAGTATGTTGCTTTTTAAAAAAATCAACCAAGTGGCTCAGTGTACTCCAATTTTCCATCAGGAGAGTCCTGCAACATGCATTTGGCATTTTTCACCAGATTTGATTGGGTAACTTTCAGGGATTCAGTTCATATTCTACTACTTTATGGTACAATTGCACACATGTGCAACCTTCCAAAGTTATTATCACAAAAAGTTGCTGATTAGTGTGCACATATACTGCCACTCAGCCCTCTTAAAAGGCCATTCTAAAAGCAGCAACCACAGGAACATCAGTCAAGTAATACTGGGAACAAGCTGGTGAGCATTGAAAAAAACACAATAACATGCAGTTTTCTCTGGAGTCACCAGACACAAATCTCTGATCTTGAAACTTACTTTGATTTTGTGATAAATATCAATTTAAGGAACACGATTGTTTCAGTGGAAGGGTGAGCACTATCCTTTCCCCTTTGATCAAATGTAACCTAGGCACATGGGTTAAAACTGTGTACAAATTCTGCTGGCGCCAAAAGTTCCATCTGATTAGCATTTAGAAGTGTCAGCCTAATTCCTGGTGCAGAGCAACAAGCAGAAACATACTCAAATTAAAAGCATTTTTTATTATTCATTCACAGGATATAACCAGTCATAGTTGTTGCATAGCCAGCTTTTGTTGACCATCCCTAATTAGCCATGAGGAGATGAAGATTTGTCGCTTTCTTGAACTGCTTTAGTTCATGTGATTCAGGCACTCCCACAGTGCTGTTAAGGAGGGAGTTCCAGGACTTTGACTGAGTAATGGTGAAGGAACAATGATATTGTTCCAAGTCAGAATGGTGTGCAGCTGGCGGTGGTGGTGTTCCCATGGGCCGACTGTCCTGGTCCTTCTAGAGATTGTGGGTTTGGCAGGTGCTGTCAAGGGAGCCTTGGAGAGCTGCTGCAGAGCACCTTATAGATGATACACAATGCAGCCACTGTGCACCAGTGGTGAAAGGAATTAGTGTTTAAGGTGATGGATAGGAGGCTGAGCATAAATGGCCTCGAGCTTCTTGAGCGTTGTGGCATCTGCAGTCATCCAGGCAAGTGGACAGAATTCCATCAGAATCCTGACTTGTGCCTTGATGGTGAACACATTTTGGGGAGTCAGGGTGAGATGCTCACCGCAGAATTCCCAACTGACCTGTAGTTACAATATTTATGTGATTGGTCTAATTAAGTTTCTCATCATGATAACCGGAAGGACATTGATACCGGCATGGTGGCACAGTGGTTGTTGCCCATACTGCCTCACAGCACCTGGAACCTGGGTTCAATTCCGTGCTTGGGTGACTGTGTGGAGTTTGCACATTCTCCCCGTGTCTACATGGGTTTCCTTCGGGTGCTCCAGTTTCCGTCCACACTCTAAAGATGTGCGGGTTAAGTTAATTGGCCATGCTAAATTGACCCTTAGTGTCAGGAGGATCAGCAGGGTAAATATGTGGGATCGCAGGGTTAGGGATTGTTGTCGGTGCAGCTTCAATGGTTTGAATGGCCTCCTTTTGCATTGTAGGTATTCTGTGATTCTATGATTGAAATCTCCTCTTAGCCTGCTTCTCTCCAAGAACAGTTCCAACTTCTCTACTCTATCCTCATAACTGAAGTTTCTCTTCTCTGGAACCATTCTTGTCAATCTTTTCTGCACTCTCTTAAAGTGTGGCACCATAACTGTACACAATACTCAAGCTGAGGTATAACTAGTGTTCTGTGCAAGTTCAGCATAACCTCCTTGCTCGTGAACTCTATGCCCCTTTTAATAACTCTCTCTACCTGTCCTGTCACCTTCAAATGATATATGCACATATACAACCAGGTCCCTCTGCTCCTGCACCCCTTAGGAATTATACCCCTTATTTTATATTGTTTCTCCATGTTCTACCTATCAAAATGCATCACATCACGCTTCCCCATATGGAACTTCATCTGCCACCTATCTGATTACTCCACCAACTTGTCTATGTTCTTTTGAAGTTCTACGCTGTCCTCCTCAAAGTTTATAATACTTCTAAGTTTCATATTATCTGCAAACTTTGAAATTGTTCGTTGCACACCAAGATCTAGATCATTAATATATATCAGGAAAAGCAAGAGTCCCAAGGCCGACACCTGGGAAATTCCATTACAAACCTTCATCCAGTCCAAAAAAATCCATTGATCATTGCTTTCTGTTCTTCACCTAATTTTGTCTCCATGTTGCTACTGTCTCTTTTATTCCATGAGCTATAATTTTTCTATTGTGTGGCACCGTATTAAATACTTTTGAAACTCCATGAACATCAGATCAATAGCATTATCCTCATCAACCTCTCTGTTACCTTTTCGAAATACTCTAGCAAGTTAGTTCAACATGAATAAGCCTTCAGAATTCCATGCTGGCTCTTACTAATCAACCCACATTTTTATTTTTTTAAAATACTTTTCCAATTCAATCAAATCAAGTCCAATTCAGAGTCTCAACAAGTTGAGACATTTCCAATCCAAGCTGACAAGACAGGGCCTCCACTCCTGTCTTGGGCCTGATCTACATGAGCCAAGCTGATTGGAGTAGGTGCAGACTCTCCTCCTCCAAGGCTTGATCTCATTTGCATCTTAGCCAAAAGGCCAAGATGCCACTTCTAAAAATTGCTTCAAATGAAGCTTAAATGTAACCTAATGACCTCAACCAAGCGCAGCATCCTATCCATACTACACTTGATCTTAGCCAAAAGGCCGAGAAGCAATTTTTCAACATGGCCACTAATTCTATCCTGTGTAACTGTTTCTGGAAACTTTCCCACCATTGAAGTTAAACTATAGTTGTTGGGTTTATCCTTACAAGCCTTTTTGAACAAGGGTGTAATGTTTTAAATTCTCCAGTCCTCTGCCGCCCTCCACAACCCCCCTTCAGTCTAGGGAAGATTGAAAGATTAGGTTATGGCTAGAGCCCCTGCAATTTTCATTCTCACTTCCTTCAATATCTTTAGATGCATCTCTCCCCAGTGCCTTGTCAATTTTAAGTACCGACATTCTATTCAACAATTCTTCGTTATCAATTTTGAACCCTAATTCGGACAGTTTCCTCACCTGTCACCAAGGCCTGGATAGCATCTACCTTCTTGGTAAAGATGGATGCAAAGCCATGTCCCCAGCCTCCTGTGTAAATTCCACTTTAGTTCCTTAATCGACCTCACTCCAGCTTTTACCAAACTTTTATTATTATTATTTATGCCTTTAAAAGTCTTTAGGATTTCCCTTTATGTTCACTGCCAGTCTTTTCTCATAATCCATCTTCATCTCTGTGCTTTTTGACCTCCCCTCTGAATCTTTTGTATTCCTCTTGGTTCTCAATTGTATTTTCTATCTGTCATAGACACACTTTTCCTTTGTTATCTTAATTTCTATCTCCTTTTTCATCTAGGGAGCTCTGGTTTTGTTTATCCTACTTTTTCCTTGTGCCCCAACCATTTTTTCTTTGAAGGTAGCCCATTGTTCAGCGACAATTTTTCCAACCAACCTTTTGTTCCAATCTATCTAGCTCAGCTTCATTCTTGCCCCACTGAAGTTGGCACTCTCAGTTAAATATCTTACTCAGAATTGCCTACTGTTCATTTCTATCATCATACTAAATTTTATGGTACAATAATCACTGTCTCCTAAATGTTACCTCATTGACACTTGACCTACTTGGCCCACCTCATTTCCAAGGATCAATTCCAAATGTGCATCCTTTCTTGTTAAACTGGACACATGCTGCTATAGAAAATTTTCCTGGCCACAATTTAAGAACTTTTGCCACTCCCATCCTTTACGCTACCACTGTCTCATTCTATATTCGGGCAAAGTCCCCCATTATAATCATTCCATAATATTTGCCTCTGCGATTTCCCTGCATGTTTGTTCTTCTGCATCCTTCTCACTATGTTAAGTTAGCAGACTGTGGAGATTGTAACATTTAAAGTACAGAATGTTCCAATGCTTGTTACATTTGTTCCTGCCCAGTAATAAGGGTGGGACTCTCTTGGAATGTTGTGACAGGTCGCCAGATCAATTCAAGGGTCAGTGAGCAGGATTTAAAAGGCAGTCAGTTTTAGTGAGACAGGCAGTTTTAACCAAAATCAAGAATCCTGGGCAGGGCACATGGAGAGGGGACAGGGAAATGTCCCTAAAAGATGAGTTCCAGGTAGAGGACAGAGACATACCCCAGTTAAGAAAAAAAAGAGCAGAGAAACAGGAAGAAAGTTGTGGATGGCAGATTTTAAGTGATGAGGGCTCAGAAGAAGGCCTGAGGTTCCACAAAGGCATCAGCAGAAGTTGATGACTCTGTGCTGCAGGCTGTTGGGAGCGTAGTTACCCCTTTAGAGCCGTAGTGTTCTGCTTGGTGTGCCCAAAAAACGAAAGTTGTGCGTGTGAGTTGGTGCTTGATTGCAGACTCAGGTATGGCATTGTTGATGCAATCTAAATTGGAGCTACTTTTGGAGACAATTCCCAGGTTAGAACTTTTGTAATTTGTTTTATCTTTCTGAACTTGTATAGAAAAGTTTAGTTTTGTTTGTTCAAAACCCCTAGAATCTTGTGGCATTATTCTATGAACAAGTGTTTTCTGCTTTTAACAAAAAAGTTTAGTTCTTATCCGAATCTTACATAGAACATAGAACAGTACAGCACAGAACAGGCCCTTCGGCCCACGATGTTGTGCCGAGCTTTATCTGAAACCAAGATCAAGCTATCCCACTCCCTATCATCCTGGTGCGCTCCATGTGCCTATCCAATAACTAATTAAATGTTCCTCAAGTGTCTGACTCCACTATCACTTCAGGCAGTCCATTCCGCACCCCAACCACTCTCTGCGTAAAGAACCTACCTCTGATATCCTTCCTATATCTCCCACCACAAACCCTATAGTTATGCCCCCTTGTAATAGCTCCATCCACCCGAGGAAATAGTCTTTGAACGTTCACTCTAACTATCCCCTTCATCATTTTATAAACCTCTATTAAGTCTCCCCTCAGCCTCCTCCGCTCCAGAGAGAACAGCCCTAGCTCCCCCAACCTTTCCTCATAAGACCTACCCTCCAAACCAGGCAGCATCCTGGTAAATCTCCTCTGCACTCTTTCCAGCGCTTCCACATCCTTCTTATAGTGAGGCGACCAGAACTGCACACAATATTCCAAATGTGGTCTCACCAAGGTCCTGTACAGTTGCAGCATAACCCCACGGCTCTTAAACTCCAACCCCCTGTTAATAAAAGCTAACACACTATAGGCCTTCTTCACAGCTCTATCCACTTGAGTGGCAACCTTTAGAGATCTGTGGATATGGACCCCAAGATCTCTCTGTTCCTCCAGTCTTCAGAACCCTACCTTTGACCCTGTAATCCACATTTAAATTAGTCCTACCAAAATGAATCACCTCACATTTATCAGGGTTAAACTCCATTTGCCATTTTTCAGCCCAGCTTTGCATCCTATCTATGTCTCTTTGCAGCCTACAACAGCCCTCCACCTCATCCACTACTCCACCAATCTTGGTGTCATCAGCAAATTTACTGATCCACCCTTCAGCCCCCTCCTCTAAGTCATTAACAAAAATCACAAAGAGCAGAGGACCAAGCACTGATCCCTGCGGCACTCCGCTAGCAACCTGCCTCCAATCTGAAAATTTTCCATCGACCACCACCCTCTGTCTTCGATCAGACAGCCAGTTACCTATCCAATCGGCCAACTTTCCCTCTATCCCACACCTCCTCACTTTCATCATAAGCCGACCATGGGGGATCGTATCAAACGCCTTACTAAAATCCATGTATATGACATCAACTGCCCTACCTTCATCAACACACTTAGTTACCTCCTCAAAAGATTCTATCAAATTTGTGAGGCACGACTTGCCCTTCACGAATCCGTGCTGACTATCCCGGATTAATCCGCATCTTTCTAAATGGTCGTAAATCCCATCTCTAAGGACCTTTTCCATCAATTTACCAACCACTGAAGTAAGACTAACCGGTCTATAATTACCAGGGTCATTTCTATTCCCTTTCTTAAACAGAGGAACAACATTCGCCATTCTCCAGTCCTCTGGCACCATCCCCGTGGACAGCGAGGACCCAAAGATCAAAGCCAAAGGCTCTGCAATCTCATCCCTTGCCTCCCAAAGAATCCTAGGATACATTTCATCAGGCCCAGGGGACTTATCGACCTTCAGTTTATTCAAAACTGCCAGGACATCCTCCCTCCGAACATCTATTTCCTCCAGCCTATTAGCCTGTAACACCTTCTCTTCCTCAAAAACATGGTCCCTCTCCTTGGTGAACACTGAAGAAAAGTATTCATTCATCACCTCGCCTATCTCTACTGACTCCATACACAAGTTCCCACTACTGTCCTTGACCGGCCCTAACCTCACCCTGGTCATTCTTTTATTCCTCACATAAGAGTAAAAAGCCTTGGGGTTTTCCTTGATCCGACCCGCCAAGGACTTCTCGTGTCCCCTCCTAGCTCTCCTAACTAAGCCCCTTTTTCAGCTCATTCCTTGCTAACTTGTAACCCTCAATCGAGCCATCTGAACCTTGTTTCCTCATCCCTACATAAGCTTCCCTCTTCCTTTTCACAAGACATTCCACCTCTTTCGTGAACCATGGTTCCCTCACTCGGCTATTTCCTCCCTGCCTGACAGGGACATACCTATCAAGGACATCCAGTATTTGTTCCTTGAAAAAGTTCCACTTTTCATTAGTTCCTTTCTCTGACAGTTTCTGTTCCCAACTTATGCCCCCTAATTCTTGCCTAATCGCATCATAATTACCTCTCCCCCAATTGTAAACCTTGCCCTGCCGTACGGCCCTATCCCTCTCCATTGCAATAACAAAAGACACCGAATTGTGGTCACTATCTCCAAAGTGCTCTCCCACAACCAAATCTAACACTTGGCCCGGTTTATTTCCCAGTACCAAATCCAATGTGGCCTCACCTCTTGTCGGCCTATCCACATATTGTGTCAGGAAACCCTCCTGCACACACTGCACAAAAACTGCCCCATCCGAACTATTTGACCTACAAAGGTTCTAATCAATATTTGGAAAGTTAAAGTCCCCCATGACAACTACCCTGTGACCCCCACACATATCCATAATCTGCTTAGCAATTCTTACTATAAACTTTAAGTTTAAGTTTATTTAATAGTGTCACAAGTGGGCTTACATTAACACTGAAATGAAGTTACTGTGAAAATCTCCTAGTCACCACACTCCAGTGCCTGTTCGGGTACACAGAGAATTTAGCAATGCCAATGCACCTAACCAGCATGTCTTTTGGACTGTGGGAGGAGACTGGAGCACCCAGAGGAAACCCACACGGATGCAGGGAGAACGTTCAAACTCCACAAACAGTCATCAAACCCTGTCCCTGGCGCAGAGGCAGCAGTGGTAATGACTGTGCCACTGTGTCGCCCTCAGTTGGGATCTTGGGGATCTAGTCTAGGATCATAACATGAATTGGACATCTGGCCAAGTATCATAACATGATTCTCTCTTGTTGGACATGATCACTGCCTGGCACTAGTGTGGCATAAATGCTCCTCCCAAGCTTATCAACCCAAGCCCGAATGTTGTCCAGGATTTTCTGCATATAGATGTGGACTGCTTCAGTATCTGAGAAGCCACAAATGATACTGAATGAACATTGTGAAATAATCAGTAAGCATCTCCACTTCTGATATTATGATGGAGGAAAGGGGATGAAGCAGCTGAAGGTGATTGTGCCACGTCACTAAACTGAGGAACTTCTGCAACATCATCCAGTGGTTGAGATGGTTGAGTCCAACAACCAAACCACCTTCCTTTTCTGCTGCCTATGATTCCAGCCAGTTGAGAACTTTCCCTCGATCTCCATTGGCTTCAATTTTGCTCAAGCTCCTTGATACCAGTCAGTCAAATTCTGCCTTGATGTCAAGGGCAGTCACTCTCACCCAGAGTTCTGCTCTTTTGTCCTTATTTGGACAATGGCTGTAATGAGGTCTGCAGCCAAGGCTCTTGGCAGAATCCAACCAAGTATCGATAAGCAGGCTATCGAAAGTACTGCCTGATAGCAATGTTAATGACATCTACCATCTCTCATCCCTATGCTGTTGGCGTCACTTTGCATCATGAACCAGCTGTGCAGGCAACTGAACTAATCCACTCCCATACTGGCTGAGGTTATTCATGAAGGTCTCGCCTTCTCAACCTTGCCCCTCACCTGAGGTGTGCTGATCCTCAAGTTAAATCATCAGTCAGCTGTTGCTCTCAAAGTGGAGAGCAGCCTATGGTCATCTGGGACTGTGGCGACTTTTCCTTTATTTATTTTAAGTCATTTGTGGGATATGGGCGTCACTGGATGGGCCAGCATTTATTGCCCATCCCGAGTTGCCCAAGGGCAGTTGAGAGTCAATCACATTGCTGTGGCTCTGGAGTCACATGTAGACCAGACCAAGTAAGGATGGCAGATTTCCTTACCTAAAGGAAATGAGTGAACCAGGTGTTTTTTTTCCCAACAATCAACAATGGTCTCATGGTCATCAGTAAATTCTTAATTCCAGATATTTTTATTTTATTGAACTCAAATTCCACCAACTGCCGGATTTGAACCCGAGTTCCCCAGAACATTAGTGGAGTTTCTGGATTAATAGTCAAACGATATCACTGGGTCATCGCCTCACCTTTACTGATGCTTAAGAATAAACTGATGGGGAAATAATGGCTCGGTTGATTTTACCCTGGTTTTGATGGGCAGGAAGTATCTATCAATTTTCCACATTGTCAGGCGGACAGATGCCGGTAGCTTTACTGGAACAGCGTGGCGAGGAGTGCAGCTCGTTCAGGAGCAACAAGTAAAAGCAAAATACTGCAGATGCTGGGAAATATGAAATAAAAAGACACAGCCAGTCGTGCAACATCTGTGGAGAAAGTAAGTGTTAACATTTTGATTCCAAGATGAAGAGTTACAAGCGTGTACTCCTCTGGTTAATTAGACTTCCTTCCCTGGAGGACATGAGTGAATCAGATAGGTTTTTACAACAACCTGGTAGCTTCATGGTCAACATTACTGAGATGCTTTTTTAAATTTCCCATTTAATTGAATTCAAATTCCACCAGCTACCATGATGGGGTTTTAAGTTGTGTCTCCACAGCTTTTATGCCTCTGGGTTATTTGTCCTGTGACATAGGTAGTACACCACTGTTCTCAAAACTGTGGGAAATGATGTACACTGGTGCTGCAGATGATTTTATTTTGACGACTGGTCAAAGCATAGTCATGGTCTGCAGCTGGCTTTGCAGTACCTCACTTTGGAGTGCGTAATGATGGGAATGTTCCCTCATGCTAATTTCCATTCCCTTGATAGACAGAAATATTCATGAGACACTCCACCACAGTAATATTAATCATATATGTTGATAAAAAGCGATTAAACTAAACACAATTACTTGATACATTAAGTTCAAATATTCCAGCATTACTATATTCTGAGGACTCTTAAAGTTATTAGAATGATTACTTAGTTAGCACATCATAGAAAAACATAGAAACACAGAAAAACTACAGCACAATACAGGCCCTTCAGCCAACAAAGTTGTGCCGAACATGTCCCTACCTTAGCGATTACTAGGCTTACCTATAACCCTCTATCTTACTAAGTTTCATGTACTTATCTAAAAGTCTCTTAAAAGACCCTATCGAATCCGCCTCCACCACTGTTGCTGGCAGCCCATTCCACGCACCCACCACCCTCTGAGTGAAAAACTTACCCCTGACATCTCCTCTGTACCTACTCCCCAGCACCTTAAACCTGTGTCCTCTTGTGGCAACCATTTCAGCCCTGGGAAAAAGCCTCTGACTATCCACTCAATCAATACCTCTCAACATCTTATACATCTCTATCAGGTCACCCCTCATCCTTCATCTCTCCAAGGAGAAAAGGCCGAGCTCACTCAACCTATCCTCATAAGGCATGCTCCCCAACCCAGGCAACATCCTTGTAAATCTCCTCTGCACCCTTTCTATGGCTTCCACATCCTTCCTGTAATGAGGCGACCAGAACTGAGCACAGTACTCCAAGTGTGGTCTGACCAGGGTCTTATATAGCTGCAACATATAACGGCATTGGTGAGGCTGCAGCTGGAATACTGTGTGCAGTATTGAAATCATAGAAATCATAGAAACCCTACAGTGCAGAAGGAGGCCATTCGGCCCATCGAGTCTGCACCGACCACAATCCCACCCAGGCCCTACCCCCACATATTTTATCCGCTAATCCCTCTAACCTACACATCCCAGGACTCTAAGGGGCAATTTTGTAACCTGGCCAATCAACCTAACCCGCACATCTTTGGACTGTGGGAGGAAACAGGAGCACCCGGAGGAAACCCACGCAGACACGAGGAGAATGTGCAAACTCCACACAGTCCCCTTATTTGCGGAAGGATATATTGGCCTTGGAGGGAGTGCAGAGAAGGTTCACCAGGTTGATACCAGAGATGAGGGGTGTTGATTATGAGGAGAGACTGAGCAGATTGGGTTTGTATTCGTTGGAATTTAGAAGGCTGAGGGGGGATCTTATAGAGACCTATAAGATAATGAAGGGGCTGGATAGGGTTGAGATGGAGAGATTCTTTCCACTTAGAAAGGAAACTAGAACTAGAGGGCACAGCCTCAAAATAAAGGGGGGTCAGTTTAGGACAGAGTTGAGGAGGAACTTCTTCTCTCAGAGGGTGGTGAATCTCTGGAATTCTCTGCCCACTGAAGTGGTGGAGGCTACCTCGTTGAATATGTTTAAATCACGGATAGATGGATTCCTGATCGGTAAGGGAATTAGGGGTTATAGGGGTCAGACGGGTAAGTGGAACTGATCCACTTCAGATCAGCCATGATCTTATTGAATGATGGGACAGGCTCGAGGGGCTAGATGGCCTACTCCTGCTCCTATTTCTTATGTTCTTATGTTCTTAACATTATCTCACGACTCCTAAACTCAATCCCTCGATTGAAGGCCAGTACACCATATGCCTTCTTAACCACAGCCTCAACCTGCACAGCTGCTTTGAGCATCCTATGAACTCGGACCCCAAGATCCTTCTGATCTTCCACTCTGCCAAGAGTCCTACCATTAATATTATATTCCGCCATCCTAATTGACCTGCCAAAATGAACCACCTCACACTTATCTGGGTTGAACTCCATCTGCCACTTCTCCGCCCAGTCTTGCATCCTATCAATGTCTCGCTGCAACTTCTGACATCCCTCCACACTATCCACAACACCTCCAACCTTTGTGTCATCAGCAAACTTACCAACCCATCCTTCCACTTCCTCATCCAGGTCATTTATAAAAATCACAAAGAGTAAGGGTCCCAGAACAGATCCCTGGGGCACTCCACTGGTGACCGACCTCCACGCAGAATATGACCCATCTATAACCACTCTTTGCCTTCGGTGGGCAAGCCAGTTCTGGATCCACAAAGCAATGTCCCCTTGGATCCCATGCCCCCTCACTTTCTCAATAATGCCTTGCTGAAGTCCATATATACTACATCTACTGCTCTTCCTTCATCAATATGTTTAGTCACATCCTCAAAAAATTCAATGAGGCTCATAAGGCATGATCTGCCTTGGACAAAGCCATGCTGACTATTCTTAATCATATTATACCTCTCCAAATGTTCATAAATCCTGCCTCTTAGGATCTTCTCCATCAACTTACCAACCACTGAGGCAAGACTCACTGGTCTATAATTTCCAGGGCTATCTCTACTCCCTTTCTTGAATAAATGAACAACATCCACAATCCTCCAATCCTCCGGAACCTCTCCCGTCTCCATTGATGATGCAAAGATCATCGCCAGAGGCTCAGCAATCTCCTCCCTCACTTCCCACAGTAGCCTGGGGTACATCTCATCCGGTCGCGGCGACTTTTCTAACTTGATGCTTTTCAAAAGTTCCAACACATCCTCTTTCTTCATAGCTACATGCTCAAGCTTTTCAGTCCACTGCAAGTCTGCACTACAACCACCAAGATCCTTTTCCATAGTGAATACTGAAGTAAAGTATTGTTTAAGTACCTCTGCTATTTCTTCTGGTTCCATACAAACTTTCCCACCGTCACACTTGATAGGTCCTATGCTTCCACGTCTTATCCTCTTGCTCTTCACATAGGGAATGATCGGTCACACCCCCTCTTCACATAGGGCGGCACGGTAGCACAGTGGTTAGCACTGCTGCTTCACAGCTCCAGGGACCTGGGTTCGATTCCCGGCTTGGGTCACTGTCTGTGTGGACCGGGTGCTCCGGTTTCCTCCCACAGTCCAAAGATGTGCGGATTAGGTTGATTGGCCATGCTAAAATTGCCCTTACTGTCCTGGGATGCGTAGGTTTGAGGGATTAGTGGGTAAATATGTAGGGATATGGGGGTAGGGCCTGGGTGGGATGGTGGTCGGTGCAGACCCGATGGGCCGAATGGCCTCTTTCTGTGCTGTAGGGTTTCTAAGATACTTGTAGAATGCCTTGGGGCTTTCCTTAATCCTGCCTGCCAAGGCCTTCTCATGACCCCTTCTGGCTCTCCTAATTTCCTTCTTAAGATCTTTCCTATGAGCCGTATACTCTTCAAGATCTCTAACATTACCTAGCTCCCTGAACCTTTTGTAAGCTTTTCTTTTCTTCTTGACTAGATTCATTACAGCCTTTGTACACCATGGTTCCTGTAACCTACCATAACTTCCCTGTCTCATTGGAACGTTGCTATGCAGAACTCCAGACAAATATTCCCTGAAAATTTGCCACATTTCTTCCGTACATTTCCCTGAGAAAACCTCTTTCCAATTTAAGCCTCCAATTTCCTGCCTGATAGTTATCACAAAGACAAATAAATTATGAGGCTATCTCTCCTGCACCTGCAGGGAAGAGTAATCTGTGGCTGGTAGTGTACCAGTGATGGTGCCAGGAGGGATCGTTCGCAGACAGGCAGCGGACCCCCCCCCCCCAGGGGATGATATGTCACGTCACACCCTCCCCCCCTCCGAGGAAATGATCGGTCACACACCCCCCCCCTCAAGGGGATGAGACGTCACATCCCCTCTCCCCCTCCCCGTCCCCCGACCAGAGGATGACCTGGGTCAGAGAGCCGTTGCAGTCTCTGACCCCACTCTTCAGAGGCTGCAGCAGCGACATCAGACTTTTATTTTGCAGGTCGGTTACAGCGCGGAAGCAGATCAGGCCAGAAGACGATAAAGTGGGATTTGGCGGTAGAGTTGGGCGCGCGGTTCATTAAGTCGATTTAAATGCATTTAAATCGTCGGGCCGCCCGATTCGGGCACGGACCGGACCCGCGTCCGAATCAGGCGTCGGTAAAGGCGCGATCTGCTCGGATTCGGGTGCCGATTGCGTTAAAGGCCCGATGCCCAACTTTACCCCGATTTCGCGCCTGAGTTTTGGTAAAATCAGGCCCATCAGGTCAGATGATCCAAAAACTTGACCAAAGAAATAGCATTTAAAGGAATGTCTTAAAGGAGAAAAGTGTGGTAGGGAGGCAGAGAGAGGTAGAGAAAAGTCCAGAGCTTCGGGCCTTGGCAACTGAAGGCATGGACATCAATGGTGGAAAATTAAAATCAAGGATGCTCAGGAGACCAGAATTAATACTATCAGAATTTACTTGGTAGAAAACCCATCACAAGCTTTCAAAGTAATTTACTCAAAGGTCTGGCAGTCCAGATCAGTCTTTGGCTAACCTGAAGTTGAAGCCACTACTAATTCCTGGGAGGTCATTTCAAAATGCATTTTGTCACTGGCCTTGTGGAGTGTAATCTGACTTTCGGGTTTAAATGTAGGTAAAGAAATTGATCTTTTACTGAATTTACTTAGTAAAATGGCTATATACATTGAACAAAGATGTGCTCGTCCCATCCCACAACCAAACTTTTTCCAGTTAAATAAAAGCTGAACCATGTTATTGCACCAAAGGTGTTTAATTTAGGTAACAGAAACTTGTGGTTTAAACTTGTAAATCTTCCAAACTGAGGATGGTTCGCAATGCTACATATTGATTTTTTAACCGCAGGGGAACATAGTACCTACCCATTAAATGATCATATTGCTGAGTATTTACTTTCCAACATCATAGGTTTTGTACTTTGATGCCATTCAGTGCTGTAAAAATATAAACAGGGCTTGATAATAGTGGCATTTCACTATTATCACAACTGTGCAAAGGTAACTCATATTTATTTTTGAAGAAAAAAAAATCCTTGAGCAGTTTTGTCACTGCCAGTAAATCTTTGAATGATCCAAGTCACAAACCATCCTGTACAGAAGAAAGATTGATCCATCCATCTTGATGGAAGCACCTGGAACTGATGGATCTTTAGAGCCATTGGGCAGGATTTTCTGGTTCCACCCTCCCCAGGATTAGAAATTCCTGCTCAAGGTCAATGGACCTTTGGCTTGTCTGTCATATTTACGGTCCCACTAGCAACCACTCCCATGGTGGGCGGAACCAGATGATTTAGGCCATTGGATCTTAATAAGACAAACCATAGTTAGGTGTCTATTGTTCTTTCTATGGAGCAGAAGGCATTCTCCATCTCCGTCCTTAAAGTCCCTTACCTTTCAAATGCTGGCCATGATACCTCTTCACTGAGTTCTGAGCCCTCACTGCTACCTGAAATAAAAAATCTTGTGGATTAAAACATTAAAACTTGTGTTTGTGACAGCTTAAAGTTAAGTATATTTTACAAAGTTGATATATCAACCATGTGCCGTTTCTACTTACCTACTCCCCAGCAAGAAAAGAAGACAATAATTTGTCAGAATACAATAATATACAAAGAAGAAAACTAAGAAAAACTTTTAATGCTATCTGTTAATTGGGGATGGCACAGTGGTTCGCACTGCTGCCTCTCAGCACCAGGGACCCGGGTTTGATTCTCGGCTTGGGTCACTGTCTGTGCAGAGTCTGCACGTTTTCCCTGTGTCTGCTTGGGTTTCCTCCGGGTGCTCCGGTTTCCTCCCACAGTCCAAAAGACGTGCTGGTTAAATGCACTGGCCATACGAAATTCTCTCTCAGTGTACCTGAACAGGCGCCCGGATTGCGGTGACTAGGGAATTTTCACAGTAACTTCATTGCAATGTAAGCCTACTTGTAACACTAATAAATATACTTTTAAATCTTTTTTAAACTTTTAATTCTTATATTAATGTCCTGTTTGATGCACCTGGTTGGCACAGTGTCCTTTCACCTCAGGGATCTAGGTTTCAAAACAATATAGGATGAATATCTCATCCTTTGGTTAGTTGCAAGCGTCTTAATTAAAAATTGGTGTTTTCAATCAATTCCCATTTGTCTTGAGTAGAATCATAGAATCCCTGCAATGCAGAAGGAGGCCATTCGGCCCATTGAGGCTGCACAGGCAACAATCCCAGGCAGGCCCTATCTCTGTAACCCTACGTATTTACCCTGCTAAACCCCTGACACTAAAGGGCAATTTTGTATGGCTGATCAACCTAACCTACACATCTTTGGACTATGGGAGGAAACCGGAGCACCCAGAGGAAACCCACGCAGATACGGGGAGAACGTGCAAACTCCAGACAGACAGTGACACAAGGCCGGGATTGAATCTGGGTCCCTGGTGCTGTGAGGCAGTAGTGCTAACCATGTGCCGCCATGTCAAAGTTACTCTAGATATAGATATTATATCTATTAAACATTAGAAAATGTGTTGTCTCAAGACTTCAAAAGGTACAGTGCCCATTGGTAGCACTGTAAATGTTATGTGATTGGTTGCAATTCAACAGCACCTAACATTACATGATGAACCTGATTCAAATCTCAGAAATATTTCTTCCATATCTAATGTAATACCAACCTATTATTTATTGATTTTTGTAAAGTTAATTCAACATGAACTTAAAGTCATTTGTCCACCATGTAATAACATCTAACATTGTTATCATTCCCATTCTAAATGTCAAAGTGGTTTTCACCCCAAGCTCTCTTGATGTAAAAGATCAGAATCCATTTACACACCTATTGATATTCCACTGGAAATAGTGGAACTTTCTGCCTGAACTCTGGAAGGGGTGTAGTTTTCCATTACACTGTCATCTAGTAGGTGCCGAGGTCTTCCATTGGGAAATGTAGCGCTCTTAAACTCTACTGTATTCATCTTGTGTATAAAGCTGTGGAAAAAGACATTAACTTGAATTCTTCTCATTCAGGCAATATCATTTAAGTGTACATGTGTGATCTGAGGATTAGTTTCAGTTACTTTTTGCCCCAAAACATGTCTCTATTAATTTCTAGAAATGTTTATTATGAGGGGTTAAAAAAGTCACTTGGGCTTCGCCTGCCTGGTTGCAGTGTTTAAAAATCTCAGGGGCTGGACCCCTCCCTGTAGGCATTGATAAGTTTGTTTTCCCACTACTGTGGAGATTACACGACCGTGACTCTCTACGCAGTGCACTGGAGCCAGAATTTTATTTTCCTCCCCGGCAGGTCCTGTTCAGCCTTGCATTTGCTTCTGAAATGCTCCTGTTTGCCGTAGGCATAAAACACAGCTTCCTAAATCTATACTTCTCCTGAGGTGGGCTCCCCCACACAGATAGCGCTCTTCACAGTTCTTGGTTTATAGACCAAATGTCCTATACATTTGCACTCTCTCTGGTTCTGTACGACTTTGTTCATTAAACTCTGTGCTCCCATCCCTGGCACTATTGCCATTAGCAGTTTCCCTCAAAACTTGCGCCAGCTTGCACACTTTGAAGTTCCATCATGCCATTTTCTGCACTTGGTGCAGCAAGGGCAATTTCTAATGTCTTCTTTAAGATTATTTCTGCTTCTGCCAACAGTTTCTTCTGTATGGCAGTATTATTCACCCCACACACTAGCTGCTCTCTCAATTTTTTATCAAGGGTAGACCCAAATTCACAATATCCAGACTTTTGCCTCAACCTCTCCACTAAAGCTGCTATCGCCTCCCCAGGAGCTCTTGCTGTTGAGTTAATTTTCTATCTCTGCCTAGTCACCGAAGGCTTCACATTTTTCCTACTTCTTCGAAACTTTTAGTGTCAGGGTAGTCCAGAGAAGTCAGGCTGTGAGCCATTAACCTTGGCTTCTACTCCCCTGCTATTTTGTTTGCTTTGAAGAAATATCACAGGTGTTCAACGTGTTGAACCCAATCCTCTGAATCAGGGTCGAATGGCTCATGCTTTCCGAATTGATGTTGAATAGATGTAAGAAAGATTGGCGACCACCAAGTGGAGTAACTAAAGAACTATCTATTAATAGGAATAACTATATACAGAGGGTGAGAAAGATGCTACCGATTATTTCGACTCCTGACTCCAGTCTGCCTGGGAGAAACCGCACTCGGCCCTAGGATTTAGGTGCTTTGGTCCTATTGGGCAAATGGGTCACATGACCCTCCAAAACCTCACCCCTTAAACGAGCTTGCTACTATTATGGATGTTAACCTTCATACTCAAATTTAACCCTGGAATCCACACTATCTTCCTTTATCCCTTTAATTCGATTCCCTACATGTGATAGCAAGGAACGGTTGGAGGCACTGGATACTGCAAAGGCAATGGGTCCTGATAACATTCTGGCAATAGTACCGAAGACTTGTGCTCCAGAACTTGCTGCTCCCCTAGCCAAGCTCTTCCAGTACAGTTACAACACTGGCATCTACCCAACAATGTGGAAAATTGCCCAAGTATGTCCTATACACAAAAAGCAGGACAAATCCAACCCAGCTAATCAGTCTACTCTTGGTCATCAGTAAAGCGATGGAAGGGGTCATCAACAGTGCTATCAAGCAGCACCTGCTCAGCAATAACCTGCTCAGTGACACCCAGTCTGGGTTTCGCCAGGGTCACTCAGCTCCTGACCTCATTACAGCCTTGGTTCAAACATGGACAAAAGAGCTGAATTCCAGAGGTGAGAGTGACAACCCTTGACATTAAGGCTGCATTCGAGGATCGCTAGCAAAACTGGAACCAATGGGTATCGGGAGGCAAACTCTCCACTGGTTGGGAGTCATACCTAGTACATAGGAAGATGGTTGTGTTTATGGAGGGTCATTCATCTCAGCAGGAGTCCCTCAAGGTAATATCCTAGGCCCAACAATCTTCAGCTGCTTCATCAATGACCTTCCCTCTTTCATAAGATCAGAAGTTGGGATGTTCGCTGATGGTTGCACAATGTTTAGCACCATTCACGACGTATCAGATACTAAAGCAGCCCATATTCAAATGCAACAAGATCTGGACAATATCCAGATTTGGGCTGACAAGTGGCAAGTAACATTTGCATCACACAAATGCCAGGCAATGACCTTCACCAATAAGAGAGAATCTAACCAGTGCCCCTTGACATTCAACGGTGTTACCATCAATGAATCCCCCACTGTCAACATCCTTGGGGTTACCATTGATCAGAAACTCAACTGGACTCATCACATTAGGCAAAGGAGAATCCAAAGAACTTCTACAAATACATAAGGCCAAAAAAGTAACTAGGTAGAGAGTAGGGCCTCTTAAGGATCAACCTGGTCATCTATGTGCGGATCCACAAGAGATGGGTGAGATCCTAAATGAATATTTCTCATCAGTATTTACTTTTGAGAAAAGCATGGATGTTAGGGAACTTGGGGAAATAATTAGTGATGTCTTGAGGAGTGTACATATTACAGAGGAAGTCTTAAAGTGCATCAAGGTAGATAAATCCCCAGGACCTGATGAAATGTATCCCAGGACATTGTGGGAGGCTAGAGAGGAAATTGCGTGTCCCCTAGCAGAGATATTTGATTCATCGATAGTCACAGGCGAGGTGCCTGAAGATTGGAGTGTGGCAAATGTTGTGCCTTTGTTTAAAAAAGGCTGCAGGGAAAAGCCTGGAAACTACAGGCCGGTGAGCCTCACATCTGTGGTGGTTAAGTTGTTGGAAGGTATTTTGAGAGACAGGATCTACAGGCATTTAGAGACGCAAAGACTGATTAGGGACAGTCAGTATGGCTTTATGGCTCACAAATTTAATTGAGTTTTTTGAAGGGGTCACCAAGAAGGTGGATGAGGGCAGTGCAGTTGATGTTGTCTACATGGACTTTAGCAAGGCCTTTGATAAGGTACCATATAGTAGGTTGTTGCATAATGTTAAATCTCACAGGATCCAGGTTGAGGTAGCTAAATGGATAAAAAAACTGGCTTGATGACAGAATAATTCTCAACTTGATGACAGAAGTCAGAGGGTGGTTGTAGAGGGTTGTTTTTCAAACTGGAGACCTGTGACCAGTGGTGTGCCTCAGGGATCAGTGCTGGGTCCACTGTTATTTGTCATTTATATTAATGATTTGGATGAGAATATAGGAGGCATGGTTAGTAACTTCACAGATGACACCACGATTGATGGCATAGTGGACAGTGAAGAAGGTTATCTCAGATTGCAACGGGATCTTGATCAGTTGGGCCAGTGGGCTGACGAATGGCAGATGGAGTTTAATTTAGATAAATGCGAGGTAATGCATTTTGGAAGACTGAACCAGGGCAGGACTTACTCAGTTAATGGTAGGGCGTTGGGGAGAGTTACAGAACAAAGAGATCTAGGGGTAACTCACCTCCTGACTCCCAAGAGCCTATCCACCATCTACAAGGCACAAGTCAAGAACGTGATGGAATACTCCCCACTTGCCTGGATGGGTGCAGCTCCAACAACACTCAAGAAGCTTGACACCATCCAGGACAAAGCAGCCCACTTGATTGGCACCACATCTACAAACATTCAATCCCTCCACCACCGACGCTCAGTAGCAGCATTGTGTACTATCTCCAAGATGCACTGCAGCAATTCATCAAAGATCCATAGACAGTACCTTCCAAACACATGACCACTTCCATCTAGAAGGACAAGGGCAGCAGATAAATGGGAACACCACCACCTGCAAGTTCCCCTCCAAGCCACTCACCATCCCGACTTGGAAATATATCACCGTTCCTTCGCAGTCGCTGGGTCAAAATCCTGGAACTCCCTCCCTAATTGCACTGTGGGTCGACCCACAGAACATGGACTGCAGCGATTCAAGAAGGTAGCTCATCACCGTCTTCTCAAGAGCAACTAGAAATGGGCAATAAATGCTGGCCAGCCAGCGATGCCCATATCCCATGAATGAATTAAAAAAATCCCACAGACACTTGCAAACAGGATAAACTCAGCAGAAGACCCACCTGAGTAAGGCTTTAAAATGTGTTGCTGGCATGCAAACAACATGACAAGTAATGCTCAAAAATAAATGAAACCCACAAGTCATCTTCACTTTTGTTTAACAAAAACAGAAAATGCTGGAAAATCTTAGCAGGTCTGACAGCAACTATGGACAGAGAATGAAGCATTTCGAGTCAGAATGACCCTTTGTCAGAGCTGAAGACAATGAATTTATACTGAGAGACTAAGGCGGCGGGGGGAAGGTTGGGGGGGGTGAAGGGGGGGTGGGGGTTGCTGTAATCAATAAGAAAGGCATGGACAAAAAGACAAAGGGACTGTAAATGATGATAAAGGTAGGAATGGTGCTAAGGGCGTCCTTAAGAGATCGGAATGTGTAATTGATCGAACAAAGGTTCAGAGTATAGGGATGCGGCAGATGACCCTAGTGGGATGGGGGCAGAGAAGGCGGGATGGCTGAAACAGGATGGAAAGCAAGATTTCAGAAGTAAAAAAACTAAAAAACAATATAAAGAAATAAAAATGGATGAATAAGATGACAAAAATGGAAAAGGAGTGGAGTTGGAGGAGAGGGTTCATGCTCTGAAGTTATTGATCAATGTTCAGTTAGGAAGGCTGTAAAGTGTCTAATTGTAAGATGAGGTGCTGTTCCTCCACTTTATGTTGAGTTTCACTGGAACATTGCAAGAGGCCAAGGATGGACATGTGGACAGGAGAGCAGGGTGGCGTGTTTGAAATAGCAAACAGCAGAAGGTCTGGATCCTGCTTGCAGATGGACCAAACGTGTACTGCAAAGCAGTCATCCAGTCTGCGTTTGGACACGTCTCCGATGTAGAGTAAACCGCATTGGGAGCAGCGAATGCAATAGACCACCTGAAAAAAGTGTTTGGGCCCTGGGATGGGGAACAGGGAGGAGGTAAAAGGGCAGGTGATGTACCTTCTACAATTGCATGGGAAGGTGCCATTGGCAGTGGGTGAGGTGTTAGATGTGATGGAGGAGTGGACCGGAGTGTCCTGGAGGGAACGGACTGGGGGAGTGAAGGGAAGATGTGTTGAGTGCTGGCGGAAATGGCAGAGGACGATCCTTTGAATGTGGAGGCTGGTGGGGTGAAAAGGGAGGACAAAGGGGACCCTATTCTGGTTCGGGGGGGGGGGGGGGGGGGGGTGTGAGAGAGTGGCCTGGGAGATAGGCTGGACCTGGTTGAGGGCCTTGTCAAACAAAGTGGCTGGAAAAGCACAATTTTGGGAAGAAGGAAGACATATCACAGCTCCATTTTCTAAAGTGGCATAATCAGAACAGATGCGGCGGAGGCAAAGGAACTGAGAGAATGGGATAGAATCCTTACAGGATGTGGAGTGTGAAGAGCTGTCGTCAGGGTAGCTGTGGGAGTCGGTGGACTTATAGTGGATTCCGGTGGACAGTCTATCAGCAGAAAATGGAGACAGAGAGGTCAAGGAGGGGAAGAGAAATGTCAGAGTTGGACCATGTGAAGGTGAAAGAAAGGTGAAGGTGGAAATTGGAAGTAAAATTAATACATTTTTCCAGGTCCAGACGGGAGCCTGAAGCTGCACCAAAATAGTTATTGATATACCAATGAAACTTTTCTCCCACTCAACAATTTCTCCTTTAATTTGTCTCATTTCCTCCAAATAAAAGGTATGGCTATGTGTACTCAGATGGTTCCCAGTTATGCCTGTCTCTTTATGGGATGCAGCATTCCCTGTTCAGTCTTACTCTGGACCCCTCCCACAACTCTTCGGTACATTGACAACTATTTTGGTGCCGCTTCATGCTCTCAGATTATTTCGTAACTCCAAAAGACGAAAGATGGTTTGATGGCAAAAGCTGTATTTTTTAATGTATCTTAAAGAAACAAAGGTGTTCTAAAACTGGGAAAATAATCAAAAGCAACTGAAATTGCTGACAGGAAATAGCCTGCCAAAAAAATAATTTCCCAACAGTTCAAACAGAGTGGTTGGTTTTTTTCAAGCTTACACACAGAAATCAGTACGTGGCGATAAAGAAATAACAGATAAACAGATAACTGACTTATATCCTAGGCTGTGGGACTTCCTATGTCCATGTGTTAGTAGGTGCCTGGAAGAAGGTGGCGTTGGTGGTATATTCATTAGGGCGGCCTCTGCTGCCATATATCGCCTGCTACTCTGTGGGGATGGCGCTGCATCGGGTCCTAAAATTTAAAAAACACACACAAATCACTCAATGGCATCACGTGGTCTCTATATTTTCAATAATTACAACTGTGATCAATAACTGCTCGGTACCCCTCACAACGCACATCAGCAGGCATCTTAGATATTATTTGGAAATTCTGAGTTCCACAAATGCCACTGTAAACAAAACAAATCTTCAATTTTTAGTACTAGCATTGTGTTCTGTTTAAAGTTTTTCACAATGGATGCAAGTAATATTAAACTCGGACAAGATATTGGTTGGCTATAGTTGGTGTACTGTGTCCAGTTATGCGTACTGCATTATAGGAAGGATGTTAAAGCAGTGTAAACAGTATGGTGAGGATATACAAAAATGAGAAACAATGAGAACGAAGGTGTGAAAAAGTAATGTTTTTTTCACTTCAGGTAGTTAAGATGGGGCGGGGTGAATCTAAGAGATTAAGAAAGGTTTTAGAATCATAGAATCTCTACAGTGCAGAAGGAGGCCATTTGGCCCATCACAATCCCACTCAGGCCCTATCCCCATAACCCTAGCTAGTCCCCCTGACATCAAGGGGCAATTTAGCATGGCCAATCCACCTAACCCGCACATTTTTGGACTGTGGGAGGAAACCGGAGCATCCGGAGGAAACCCATGCAGACACGGAGAGAACGTGTACAAACTCCACACAGACAGTGACCCAAGCCGGGAATTGAACCCAGGTCCCTGGCGCTGTGAGGCAGCAGTGCTAACCACTGTTCCACTATGCCGAGAGGGTAAGGCTTATTTACACAGGTTGGTAAATTAGCAGCAAGAGGGAATAGGTTCATATACAGGGGAATGAAGGAGGACCTTAAAAATACGTAAAACATGGAGCGTTTTACCACAACTGGCAATTAAGGCAGACTTTACAAAGTATTTTAAAATGGAATTGGGAAAATCTCTGAGAAAATTATTATTGATCGATTATAATCGATTACTCCATTTCAGGAGCTAGCACAAGTGTAAAAGGCAAATTGAGTTTCTCTGTGCTATAATTTCTGCGATTCTGTGGATGGCTGGTATGTGGGAGGGTAATGTCAAGTTGGTGCAGTCATTCACTGCCTTCCCTCCTTATTTTCAAACAAAGTGCAGACAATTTCACTTCGAAATTAACTGCACAAAATCCAATCTGGGCACTTGATATGGAAATAACAGTTGTCACTTTCAGCAGCATCTCACATACAACAAGGCCAGAAAATGCGTATTTTCAATAATACAGTATGTGGATATTTTTGGTTATAATGGAAGCATATGGCCATCTCTTTTTTGCGCTATGGAAAAATGGAAGTCCACAGCAACAGGAAGAAGCACAACACTGTGTGTTGGATTTTCCAGTCAGGCCACACCCCGGGACCAGAAAATCCCACCTTATGACAGTTCATGAAATTGTCTGTCCTGTCCGGGATGATTCCTACGGTGGGTGGAATCTCAATATTTACCCCCATATACAGGGGGAGGTGGTGAGTCAGAGGTAATTGGATGAGAATGGGGCAAGGGAGAAAGGGGAGGGCGAGCGGGCGGTGGCGAAGGCTGGTGAGAGGGGGCGAGGGGGCAGGCGGGGGCGAAGGACATGGCGGGGGTGGGCGAGGGGGAAGAGGGACATGGCGGGGGCGGGGGGTAGAGGGACATGGCGGGGGCGGGGGAAAGAGAGCGGGCGGGAGGGCGTGGAGATGAGGAGGTTGGGCGGGTGGAGGGGGGGAATCAGTGCACGCTGGCCACTCCTCTGCCACCCAGCACATCCCCGAGCCTCGTCAGCCTTGCAGCCTCAGCCTTCCTCTCTGCCAGTCACCTGAAATTATATTGGTGGAGGAGTGGATTGCTGAGCAGTGGTTCCAAACGACAGCCGATTCTTCGGAGATGTGGCACGAGGTGACCGTGTCCCAGACTTTCAGAAGACGGGCAACGCCTGCAAGGAGCCACCAAGGCCTCAGTGCTGTCAACGGGCTCTGCATTTGGCGGAAGAAATATGTCGCCAGGGCGCATCATCAATGAGGGGGCTCAATGTAAAGGTTTCGCTGCAGGGTCTAAAGGTGGAATGACGGCACCTGGGTGCGAAGGCACACCAGTGCCTGGCCGCTCTCCCTAAATGAGAGAAGCATGGGTGGAGGGCTGCACTAGTTTGCTTTAGGGAAAATAGGCACTGTTTAGAATTAGGTACACCTATTATGTTGCACTGTTAAATATCACCACATTATGTTATTGCATTGTTAGTTTCACCAATAAATGTTGTTGCACCAGCTGTGACTAATCTATCTGTGATTCACCTCCCACAGGGAAGACCTTACCCCGACTGTACCCAGAGGGGCTCAGAGCACAATTCTGTGCGGGGGAGGCCCTTTGACCCACCGATTGTGCGATTCCCATTTCACTGTGCCTTTGCCAGACCCCTGACTGGTTTGGGATTCCAAGCGATCATCCGAAGCTGTCCCAGCAGTCGGCACCTTGTAGTCCCACTATGTCACACAGGCTGACATGGCAGCCCAGCACCCTAAGAACTCTCACAACACCAAGTTAAAGTCCAACAGGTTTATTTGGTAGCAAAAGCCACTAGCTTTCGGAGCACTGCTCCTTCGTCAGGTCAGTGGGAGTTCTGTTCACAAACAGGGGATATAAAGACACAAACTCAATTTACAAGATAATGGTTGGAATGCGAGTCTTTACAGGTAATCAAGTCTTAACGGTACAGACAATGTGAGTGGAGAGAGCACTAAGCACAGGTTAAAGAGATGTGTATTGTCTCCAGCCAGGACAGTTAGCGAGATTTTGCAAGCCCAGGCAAGTCGTCGGGGTTACAGACAGTCTGACATGAACCCAAGATCCCGGTTGAGGCCATCCTCATGTGTGCGGAACTTGGCTATCAGTTTCTGCTCAGCGACTCTGCGCTGTCATGTGTTGTGAAGGCTGCCTTGGAGAACGCTTACCCGAAGATCAGAGGCCGAATGCCCGTGATCGCTGAAGTGTTCTCCAACAGGAAGAGAACACTCTTGCCTGGTGATTGTCGAGCGGTGTTCATTCATCCGTTGTCGCAGCGTCTGCATGGTCTCCCCAATGTACCATGCCTCGGGACATCCTTTCCTGCAGGACAAACACGGGACACGGAGGACAGAGTACCCTTCGTCGTCCAGTACTTCCCCGGAGCGGAGAAGCTACGACATCTTCTCCAGAGTCTTCAACATGTCATCGATGAAGACGAACATCTCGCCAAGGCCATCCCCACACCCCCACTTCGTGCCTTCAAACAACCGCACAACCTCAAACAGACCATTGTCCGCAGCAAACTACCCAGCCTTCAGGGGAACAGTGACCACGACACCACACAACCCTGCCACAGCAACCTCTGCAAGACGTGCCGGATCATCAACACGGATGCCATCATCTCACGTGAGGCATGGTACATTGGGGAGACCATGCAGACGCTACGACAACGGATGAATGAACACCGCTCGACAATCACCAGGCAAGAGTGTTCTCTTCCTGTTGGGGAACACTTCAGCGGTCACGGGCATTCGGCCTCTGATCTTGGGGTAAGCGTTCTCCAAGGCGGCCTTCACGACACACGACAACGCAGAGTCGCTGAGCAGAAAGTGATAGCCAAGTTCCACACACATAAGGACGGCCTCAACTGGGATCTTGGGTTCACGTCACACTATCTGTAACCCCCACGACTTGCCTGGGCTTGCAAAATCTCACCAACTGTCCTGGCTGGAGACAATACACGTCTCTTTAACCTGTGCTTAACACTCTCTCCACTCACATTGTCTGTACCTTTAAGACTTGATTACCTGTAAATACTTGCATTCCAATCATTATTTTGTAAATTGAGTTTGTGTCTTTATATGCCCTGTTTGTGAACAGAACTCCCACTTACTTGACGAAGGAGCAGCGCTCCGAAAGGTAGTGGCACTTGCTACCAAATAAACCTGTTGGACTTTAACCTGGTGTTGTGAGACGTCTTACTGTGTTTACCCCAGTCCAATGCCAGCATCTCCACATCAGCCCAGCACCCGCCAGACCCTGGAACTGCCCATTCCACAACCAGTATCCCACCCCCCCCCCCCCCAACCTCTGGATCATTGAACCAGATGGATGAGCCCCCAACCCTCACTCAGATTTGGCCCCAGGCACCAGCGGTCAAGAGAACAGGTAGGAGTCAGGGATGCATCACAGTGTGCCGCATAGTGAGTTGTCATCACCCTTCTGCCTGGACCAGTAACTCACTAACACGGCCAATTGAGGCCCACCACGCTGGTGTGATGTCAATGGTATCCATGGCAGGAGGTGTGGTCAAGAGTTGGGGGCTCGGGGTAGGAGCTGGTGGATTGCACCCTAGTTATAAATCTAGTGGTGATGAGGATCTCCCTCGCTGCTCAGCCCTGCCGGACCCTTGCCTGCATGTCCATCCACCACCTCCTACTTGACCTCCTCCTCCTCAGGGACGTCTGCCGGCTCGCCCTCCTCCAGGAAGTCTCACCGCTGCTGCACCAAGTTGTGGAGTGCACAGCAGACCACCACACAGGCGACTCTCGGGGGGGGCTATACTGGAAGGCCCTGTCAGAGCGGTCCAGGCAGCAGAACCGCATCTTATGCAGCGGTTAGAGTATTTGTTAAAGTATTTTTTTTACTTCTTATTTATCTATCTCTCTTAATCACATCTTTCTTTCCCCCCCTATTTTCACCTCCTGCACATGATTTTACAATGAAATACATATAATTTACACATTCTGATTAGATTCTGCATGTCTCAAGTGACCAGGTTCTTTCTCCTGCCACAGATCCCCTGAAAAGGGCATTAGGCTGGAAATAATCTCTAAATGCAGCAAGATGTCACTCAAAACGAGCGCAGTTCATTTCTTATCTGCTGACAGCAAAATCCAGTTGATCTGGTTTTTTTTGTGAGAGAATCCCCTCTAAGTATTGCCATATATCCTGGGATGCCCTCAAAATATTGCTGCAGTCCCTGTAACTCACTTGTCCTAATTTCTAAAAACATCAAGTATACACACGCTTCTTCCTGCAGCAAATCTTCTTTAAAATTAGAAGCCTGTATTTCTGGTTAGTACTGCTGCCTCACAGCGCCAGGGACCTGGGTTCAATTCCGGCTTCAGGTGACTGTGCAGAGATTGCACATTCTCTCCACGTCTGCGTGGGTTTCCAGTTTCCTCCCACACTCCAAAGATATGCGGGTTAGGTTGATTGGCCATGCTAAATTGACTCTTGGGGACAAATTTTACCATCCCGCCCACCATGGGAATCGGAGCGGGCGATTGGACTATGGAAAGGTCCATTGACCTTGGGTGGGATTTTCCAGTTTTGGGGCAAGCGAGGCTGGAAAATCCCAGCTTTAGTGTCAGGGAATTAGCTGCCTCACAGTGCCAAGGATCTGGGTTCAATTCCTGGCTTGGGCACTGTCTGTGTGGACTCTGCACATTCTCCCCGTGTCTGTGTAGATTTTGTCCGGGTGCTCCAGTTTCCTCCCACAGTCCGAAAGAGGTGCTGATTAGATGCATTGGCTGTGCTAAATTCTCCCTCAGTGCACCCGAACAGGTGCGGAGTGTGGTGACTGGGGGAGTTTTCACAGTAACAGTGTTAATGTAAGCCTACTTGTGACAACAGTAAATGAACTTAAACTTAAAATAAACTTAGGGTAAATACATGGTGTTACGGGGACAGGACCTGGGCGGGATTGTTGTCAGTGCAGGCTCGAACTCCGAGGCCTGGGGCTCGGCTCCTCCCTCTGCAACTGGATCCTCGACTTCCTAACTCACAGATCGCAATCAGTAAGGATAGGCAACAACACTCCTGCCATGATCATGATGACAGCACTGTAGTGGGTCAGATCTCAAACAATGATGAGACGGAATACAGGAAAGATAGAACTGGTGTGACAACAATAATCTCTCCCTCAATATCAACAAAATGAAGGAGATAGTCATCGACTTCAGGAAGCGTAGTGGAAGACATGCCCCTGTCTACATCAATAGTGATGAAGTGGAAATAGTCGAGAGCTTCAAGTTTCTAGGTGTCTAGATCACCAACAACCTGGTTCCTCCATGCTGGCGCTATAGCTAAGAAAGCCCACCAAAGCTTCTACTTTCTCAGGAGGGTAAGGAAATTTGGCATGTTCGCTACGATTCTCACCAACATTTACACCATAGAAAGCATTCTTTCTGGTTGTATTACAGCTTGGTATGGCTCCTGCTCTGTCCAAGACCGCAAAAAACTACAAAGGGTCATGAACGAAGCCCAGTCCATCACACAAAACCAGCCCCCCATCCATTGGCTCCATCTACAATTCCTGCTGCCTCAGAAAAGCAGCCAGCATAATCAAGGACCCCACACACCCCGGACACACTCTCTTCCACCTTCTTCCATCAGAAAAAAGATACAAAAGTCTAAGGTCACGACCAATTGACTCAAGAACAGCTTCTTCCCTGCTGCCATCAAACTTTTGGATGGACCTAGCTCATACTATGTTGATCTTTCTCTACACCCTATCTATAACTCTAACACTACATTCTTCACCCTCTCCTTTCCTTCTCAATGTACCGTATGATTTGCCTGTACAGCGCACAAGAAACAATACTTTTCACTGTATGCTAATACGTGTGACAATAAAAAATCAAATTTAAAAAATTAATGGGCCGAATGGCCTCCTTTTGAACTGTAAGGATTCTATGATCATATCTGAAGTGCTTCACATGTTAGTATGCATTGTCTTATATAGGTGAACCATGCAGTCATTTCTCACATCTGAATATCATTCAAACTATATTGACGTAAGTGACAAGTTAATCTGCTTTTGTGATGTTGTTTCAAAGAGGACCATTGATCAAGACACTGGAGTCAATCCTTGTTCTTCTTTAGGCATTACTCTGGATGCTTTCAAATTCATAATAATTCACAAAACCTAGGCTACCAGAATAGGTTGGTCGAATTTTGGTTTACTCTACCACTGATCGGCGCAGACAATGCAGAATTCTTTTGCTACTACACTTAAACGTCAGCCAAGCTGTTAGAATCATAGAATTCCTACAGTGCAGAAGGAGACTATTCCTACAGTGCAGGCCATCAAGCCTGCACTGACAATAATCTATCCCCGTAAGCCCATGTATTTACTCTGCTCATCTCCCTGAAGCCAAAGACCTGAGTCGGTGAACATATGTAATATCTACAAAACAAAATACACGTGAATTACTTGAATGGTTAATTGGCAAATGTTTAAACTACACTATTGACCTTGAAGTCATCATGGACATCCATGAAAAGTTACAATTTGGCTTGACAGACTGATGATATAGCCCTTATACAAATAGAAAGAAAAACAAATGACAAATTGAAAGAATCTACCACGAGCTATAATAAATAATATGTTGGTTAATTGATGTGACCAACTTTTTCATGGACTGCACTATGTTTATAGCACGTTGGAGTGACTGGAAGTAATTAACTTCAATATTAAACTCCATCTTCAGACTTCAATATTTGTATTTGTTGTAAATATTTGGTTCCAGGTAAAGCAAAAAGTATATCTGAGCATCTTAGAAGGTTGCACAAATAGGGAAGTTCAGACAAGTGTTAAAGCATAGAGTGAAGTTAAAACACAAAAATAAGCCACTTGTCTCAACCAGTCCACATCAGCATTTATGCAAGCAAATAGTTCCGATTCATAGTTGCCCGATTTCATAATCCTTTCCTTTATTCTCCTATTCAATCTAATCTTCACATTTTTTTCTGCTTTAAATAGTAATCTTGGAACTGATGCTCCTGAGTTTATGAATTCCATACTCACAACTCTCTGTATACATATGAACAAAGAGGAGTAGTGGGCCATTCAGCCCCTTGAGTCTTCTGCACTATTTAATAAGATCATGGCTGATCTGATAGTAATCTCAAATCTGCACTCCGCTTACCCCTGATAACCTATAACCCCTTGCTTGCCAAGAATCTATCCACCTCTGCCATAAAAATATTCAAAGACTCTGCTTTCACAACCTTTTCAGGAAGAGTTCCAAAATCTCTCAATCATTTCCATTGGCCAACCCCTTGTGGTACAAAGGAAACAAACGAATTAGTTGAAACTTGGAGTTTTTGTCCTCTAACAGATAAACAATAATCAATGGAACTAAAAACCTTTCAGCAAATAAACACCCCCATATACATATGTCAAGGACAAGTGTTCAACTCTATCCGTCCACTCATGACGTCTGAAACTGTTACTGATTTTGATGTGCAAATATATTACAACATGCAAATTAAATACCATGACACACTAAAAAGCACTTTAGGGAACTAACTAGAGAATTTCTCTGATGACACAGTACCAAACATTTTAATCAAACATCTGACCAATCAGCACGGTCACAGTTAATTTCATTTCCCCAGAACTGAATATCTTCTGGTATGAGAAATCAACAGTATGATTTAAGACTCAAAACTACCATCAGAAATGGCATGAAGACTAGTCATAATACATCATCATTCGAGCTAAAGGAACACAAGTTTAATGACAAAATTAGAGAAAATTATCCTCCATTACCAAGGCATTTTTAAAATGGATTACATAATTGTTTTAAGCCGATTACTTCAGCTGCCATGCATTAGCTGCCAAATCTGCTGATTCACAAAACCATGAACTCCTATCTCGAAAACAAACTCACCTATCAAGAGGCATTGAAGAACCAACCCAATATTAGGTTCTGCAACAGTATTTAAATGTAAAATACATTCTTACAACTAATAATTCAAGTGAGAAAATAAAATTAAAACTTCACCATGAGGGAGCTTATCGTTTTGTAAAGGCTAATAACTTAGGCTTGCTACCCAAGGTTAGAAAACACAAAATAATGGGGAGTAATAAAATGTTAACATTACTTTGAATAGCCTCAGAAAATCCAAATAGCAGATCCATGCAGAACCCAACACATCATGGTGAGTTTTCATAAATAATTATTACATGTATTTGCACATGTTTTACATCTACACAATAAAGGATAAGGCACACAGCATTGGAAACTGAAATGCATGATCTACTATTACAGTCTTTGTTAAACTAGATGAAACATGGTTAAGAAAGCCAAATTATCTGGTGCTTACTTACCTGCAAGATCCTCCCTTGAGGCAGTGGACTGAGGTGTGCTAGTACCAGGCTCAATTCTTAATGAGAGTCTGTAGGACAAAAATGGATGATATATAGGAAAAAAATAAGAGACAAGTCTTTAAATATCCAACTTCTATCAGCTATCCATCTATACTTTGATGACTATTACTTTTAGATGCCAGTGGGCAGTCTTATCATTCATCAGATTTGCAGTATGTTCAGTATATCTTGACAATTATTATGAACAATGGGACAAAAACACAGGTGATGATCTGTCCAACTGAGGACAGGACTCAAATGTCCTTTATCAATGATGATATCAATAACTCATATTACTTACAGATGCCTGATACCATGAAGCAGCAACACTTTTAACAGGCAATAAATTTATCTTAGTGCAAAGATAATGAAAGACAACCCAGAGAGTTAAAGCAAGAATTGAACATACTACTTGTAGCAAACAGATTCCAATGTAAATATTGACAGGCTGGCAGAATTGGCCCATTACCTTATCAAAGAAGTTGAGAAGCTGGCCAATTCTCCATTAACTGTCACCTGCATTAAACGAATTGCCATAGTCAATCTTGATACAAAACCGTGGCAACCCTATTAACAAGGTAGATAACTAGTACCAGCTTCTTTTCTACGAAGGTTTATAACCTGGGGAGGACTGACTAAAGAATTTAAGATGGGATTTTCCAGCCACGCTCGCCCCAAGACTGGAAATTCCCACCCGAGGTCAACGGATCTTTGCATGGTCCACCAAATTTTTTGTCCCGCCCACTACGATTCCCATGGCAAGTGGGACAAGAAAATGCTGCCCTTAATGTTTAAAATTGTAATAATTCTTTACCCTTCTCCATCTCACTCCAATACACACTTTTTTGCTTAAATGTTTTTACACAATGATAAACTATTAAAAACAAGCTGATAGAGTCACAATGCCAACAGGAAATAGACATCATACAATGAAAACAGCTCATATTCTTGCATATTAATTATATGAACTGATTAACTGCAATAATGGGCAAGATCTTTCCGGACTGTTGCACCGGTCGATAGGCGCAGCGGGCCAGGTAGATAGCGCATAAGGCTTTCACACCCGGCACAAGCCAGTCTTGCGCCGAAAGCCATCCTCCCGGCTCTGTTTTGCTGACGCGAAGCTGATTTAAATATTGTCATGCTTTACTGACTAGGTCCCGCAACTTCATTATTGACGGTGTGCGGTGCAAGGGGCCAAAGTGGTTCCGGGTCTTGAGGATTCAGTTAAAATCTCCCCTCGAGGACAATGCACTCACTTGTATTGATGGTGCTAAGTTGAGTGGACACTTGCCCTTAGAAAGTCATTTTCTGCAGCCCAGCGGATGGAATGTCGACATTCACAAAGCGAAACACCGCACCCCCTCGCAAACTGTTAAGTGTCCCCAAGATTTTCAGCTGAAAATGTGAGGCCAATAAGGTAGTCAACCCGGTAGATCTAAGTGCCTCATGTAGACTCCCCCTCAGCCATTTTCCAACATGAGGCGGACTGCCCACTCAGCCTTCAAAAGAAAATGGCTTTGGAGGCTGCAACAATGGCTGAGGGGCTGACAACCCCAGCCATTGCTTTCACACAGGCCTCGATAATCATGGTGGAGTGGGTGTAGCATTTAACCCCAAGCTTTTTAGGAAAAAATGCAAAAGGTGGCAGGGTCACAGCAGCAGCAGACGCCTGAGCGGCTGTTACTCCTGCATAGCTGGCCTTGGATGACCCTGTATTGACGAAGATAGAGTCACCATCTTAGACAGTGTTATTTATGGGTGGGGGAGGGATATAGTTGATGGGAGTGTGAAGGGAGGGAGGGAGAAGGGGAGGTGCAGGAGGTAGAAGAGGGAGGATGAGGTGTAGGGAACCAAGGTGAATGGGTGCCCTAGATCAAGAGGAGAGGGAGTGAGGGTTCGGCAAGAAGTTCCTCTGGTCGGCAGATGGGAGGACTTGGAGGTGGACGTCTTTAGCCCAGGAGGGTTCAGGTTGCAAAGTTCAAAAAATAAACACTCACAGCTTCATCTCCCACCCTGCAGTTATTAAGGGCGGCACGGTAGCACAGTGGTTAGCACTGCTGCTTCACAGCTCCAGGGACCTGGGTTCGATTCCCGGCTTGGATCACTGTCTGTGTGGAGTTTGCACATTCTCCTCGTGTCTGCGTGGGTTTCCTCCGGGTGCTCCGGTTTCCTCCCACAGTCCAAAGATGTGTGGGTTAGGTTGATTGGCCATGCTAAAATTGACCTTAGTGTCCTGAGATGCATAGGTTAGAGGGATTAGTGGGTAAATATGTAGGGATATGGGGGTAGGGCCTGGGTGGGATTGTGGTCGGTGCAGACTCGATGGGCCGAATGGCCTCTTTCTGTGCTGTAGGGTTTCTATGATTTCTATTAAACAGTTGGAGACAAGCAAGCCTTCCCCTCCTTCAATTGTCACCAACCTCTAAAAGAAAGGTCAGGGCAGCAAGCCCTGCCTCAGTCCCAGATGTTCTTTTTTTTCCCTCTTCACGCAAACTGCGAGGCCTCCGGCCCCAGTGGTCTGGGTCCCTCTCTACCTCACACCACTCAGTAGCTCTCCTGTAGACTGGGAAAACAGTATCTCCTTCCCACGGCAACTCCCAACAATAATAGCACATGGTGTGTCAGTCAGCAGCCACACAGCTCCTCCGCTTGCAACAGCTCTCAACAACAGGAACAGGGAGTGGCATCATCAAGAGCTGCTTACCCAAGCCCCAACTTTATTTTTATTTAAACAATTCAGCCAAATTCATTACGATCCAAATACATTATAAATTACAATCCAAATATATTATAATTTCACTGATAAATTATTAGAACAGCAAGCTGAAATAAACACAATGTATACAGCAGCAAGCAACCTCCCTTCCAATGAAAATGGAGGAGTCCATTCTAAGCTAAGTTATCTGTCACCTTCCGGGGTTTTGCCTTCCGAGGTTACACCGTCCAGGGTTTTGCTGTTGAGGGTTTCGCCTTCTAGGACACATGACTCTCAACCACAACAAAGGTTTTCACACAAATCCCAACTAGGGCAACTATTCTCATTAAAAAAAAGTCCCAATGGGGACAATAGTTCTGCAGACCCTTTCCAGTGTCTGCCTCATAAAAGGCTCAGGTGATGAGTTCCACCCGGGCAGGCCATTGCCTATTAGCACGGAAACTCGTATTCAATGAGCCCCGCAGGGAGAATACTGAGATTTTCCATGGATCTCATGGGGATTATCATAGATATCTTGGAACATTGATGTTGGAAAATGGACCCCTTCCGAATCTGGAATGCCCACCTGCAGATGTACACCCATTCCACTGCTGTGGTGTTCCTGAGTCCAGGATTGCAGACTGCCTCCATCCCAAACTCGGGAGGTTCAACCGGTCTTTGGTGGATTTCTGATTCACCATGGTAGGCATCAGCAAAAGATTCTGCTGTAAATTCATGCCAGCATGAAATTGCTTTCTGGGCCCCCTACCGTATTGTCTCCCCACACTCACCACCGTTGAACTAGCCGATGGTGCTTGGGAGATTTCCGTCCAAGTTATTTGCAAAACATACACTTAGAAGTTTTGTTTGTCCAATATTAATTACACATTCACCACTTGTGGAAACATATTCCACTTAGCTGTCTAGAGAACATAGGCACAGATTTGTGCAGATAAGGCCTCAGGATTTTCAAGTGGACATGGGTTATGGATGAAAGTGAAATGTTAAAATCAAGAAGCCTACAGGTATAAACCAATGGGATGCTTCCTGCTGCTTGATCATCCTTATTTCCTAGGGCATTGGTTTACAAGGTTATCTGGATCTAAGTGTGTTATCCAGACACAGATCTACCTTATTAGTCATTCACCAATAATGTTCTGGCGTACTCAATGGTACAGACATTGAACTGATAAGTCATGTACCCGTATAAGGAATGATAAACTCTTTTGCAAAAGCTGGATATTCAAACAACTTGCTTTGGGAGATGTTGATGAGGGAAAGCTTATTTGAAAGGCTGCAAAACCAGATGGTACTATCAAAAAGCAATAAGAGACATTGGGTGGAATTTTCTGTTTTTTTGCCGAAGTGTTGTCCCAGGCAGGAAAAACAGTTGCAGCTCATCAGTTGCGCTGCTGGCTTTGCCCATCAAATTTTTAAACACTTTGCAAAATAAATGCTGGGGGCAGGTCCCAGGACATCATGCTGGTGCCCGCTCAGCCAGCAACCTCAGCATAAAATATATATATGTATATTAAAAAAAATCTCCCCTGGCAGACACAGGACATCATTGCATGGTGGGAATGCCGTTACATCATTGGCGCAGAGCTGTGAGGAAAGCTCACTGGCATGAAAGCCATTTTGGGACTCCCGCTGGATTTTCTACTCCTGCCATCATTCCCACCCACTGAAAACAAGGGCAGAAAATCCCAGTCATTGTGTAGTTAAAAGGAGCTATGTGTACAAACTGAGAGTTCTGTGATGATGCATAGAATTCAATGGGCTTCATCAATAAACCAATCTTAGAAAGTATGCCAGTTGATGGCTGAGATTTGATCTGTCCGACCAAACAATTGTTAATGCAGTCCTCACATGATGAAATTTACTTTAACAAACTCTAAGAGGGGCACTGACAGGCAAATTTTAAGTTTTAAACAAAAACTGTGATCCATCATTGGTTATTATGATCTAAGGCTATCATGCACAGTTCAATGAGGCCCTAGCGATGCAACATAATGGGCTCGATTTTACCAAGTTGCACCCATTTTCGGGCGTAAAAACTTGGTAAAGTCGGGCGTGAGGCGAATAGCGCGATCACCTCCGTTCCCCCTTTACCAAGTGCCCAAAATGGCAGCGATCGGCACTCGAAACGGGCACAACATCTTAATAGGCTGGACGCCCGAACTTACCTGCAATTCCCTCTTCACCATCACGTTTGCATGTCCAGATTCGGCGCGAAGCAGACATGCTCAGACCTTTGCTGTTTCGGGCGCTCCAGCTTCTGAGGAGGTAAGTTCAGAGCTTCCAGTGGTTCTAACTCAGATCGGTGGGGGGGGATAGAGGGAGGCGGGCCAGATCGTTCTCTGGGGTGTGGGTGGTGGAGGGCGAGGAGGGTGGCGGGCCAAATGGATCTCTGGTGGGGGGAGGGCAGGGGAGGTTCGCTGCCACTCTGCATGTGATTGGGAGGGGGGGGGGGGGGGGGGGGGGAAAGAGTGGGACAGGGTAAGCGTTATATTGTGGGGGTGGGATAATGTCTGTGGGGGCCATCGCTCCTGAGCCGTTTTATGCGGCCCGGGCGCGATATGGCAGGGGAGCATTTTTCAAATTTCTTTTTACTGTGCATGCACAGTTGAAGGTTCCGATCAGAGAAGCAATGCTTCAGGTGTGATAAGCCTCGCCCGCAGGCTTCTGCAGCGCAATCCAGAGTTGCTGCTTTTTTTTCAGGCTGTGTGCGTATGGGGGTGCCTGAGAACAGGTTTACAAGTCGGATCTGGATCATGCCTAGATTCAGCACCTCGAAACAAAATGGTAAAAATCGGGCTCAATGTCTCCCATTGAAAGCAAAAAGATATAATAGAAGCTGAAAAGGTAATATTATTGCAGTCAAGGAGTCAGAGCAAGAACTGTGGTCAAGGAATCAGAGGAAAAACTGCAGTCAACAAGGATTCATTATGACTGATTATGGAAGGAGAGTTTCAGCCAAGGGAACCAATCATCTGAAGGAGAAAGATAGTCAAAGAGGGAACACAGCTCACCTTCAAATATTTGCTCTGCGCTCAGACCTAGGCCTGGGACTGAAGTCACTGTAGCTCCCCACTTGCAGGAAGCTTGTGGCCCGATCTTGCTGGAATGAAGGGGGGGGGGGGGGGGGGGGGGGCAGAGGGTTGGGCGGCAGGGGGTTCCCACTGGTCACTGCCAATTTGGCAGTGCCAGACTGGGCCTCTTGGCACTTCCCAAGGGGCAAAGTGCCAATGCCCGGTGGGCACCCATGGGGCAGTGCCAGGGGGCGGGGCCTGATGGGGATCAGGGCCTCTGGGGGGGGGGGGGGGGGGGGGGACGACAAATGGTTGTTCCGAATCAGGGCCACCATTCCATATTGGCTGAACTACATCACAGCCTCCCAGGAATGTCTAAAATTATGATGTTGGCCAGGAGCTACGTTTGGTGGCCCGGAAAAGATGCGGACATAGCGGCGCTTGTGGGTCGGTGCCAGGAACGCCAGCAAGGACAAAAGTTGCCACTGGCACCTCCCCTGCACCCATGGATATGGCTGGAGACATCATGGACTCAGCTTCACATGGATCATGCATGCCCATTCATGGGCTCGATGTTCTTGGTCATAGTGGACGCCCACTCAAAGTGGATGGACGTTCATAGGGTGCATTCAGCGTACACAAAAATAACAGCAGAGAAACTTTGCACTTCATTTGTGCCACATAAGATCCCACAGGTGCTAGTCTGTGACAATGGACTCGTTTTTGCCAGGAGTTCACTCATTTCATGAAGTCGAAGGCTGGCACGATACCATCCAGCATCGAACGGCCTTGTGGAGAGAAAGGTCCAGATTTTAAATGCTGGGTTAAAAGAACATCCAGCAACATCAATGGACACCAAACTCTCCCATTTAACTCAGGGCGGGTAGAGAGAGGAGGTGGAAAAGCAACAAGAAGCCCAATGCAGAGGCTGTGACAATGGTAGCCAGGAGAGACAACTGGAGGCTGGTGAAAAGATTTGGTAAAGAATTACGCAAATGGTTACCTGGAATGGTCGAGTCCAGGGCCCTTTATCCTACAGAATATGCGTGGGTGAGGCCACCCTGAAAAAGCATTTGCACCACATGCGGGTCTCGAAATCACAGTTCATCCCTGGGCCAACACTGCCTAGCCGGCCAAGAACCAAGAAGAGTCCACCCAATTAGCCAGCCCTGCCTGTCCGACGCCCAAAATGGACATCGCAGACAAAGCTGCGGCTATTCCTCTGCCGCCCAATGAGAACTCCGGTGTTCATGTTGTAAGAGACAGGTGCCTGTTAATATATACTCCTCCCACATCAAGTGCGGAGTTGGACCGATACCCAAACAATATACCCGGAAGTTTCTCATCAGGTTAATTTATGATACCGGCTGTTCCTCATGTGCACAAAATGAGAGAGTTTTGTCTTCCTGTATTTTTATCCTCCTGATTGCAGCACTGATTCTCAAGATTCCCAATTCATTGGAGCACAGAGTTTCATCAGAGGCACCTGCTCACCCGAAGCAATAAGCTTGAAGTATGTTTCATATCTAGCTTTGAAGCAAAGCTATTGTCTGAAGTCCCAGTCATATGCATCATGCCAGTAGTTCGACATTCTGGATATTCAAATCCAGTATCATGGAGATGTGTGCATAACAACTGGTTAATCTAGGTCTTTATGTAAAGAGATGTGACTTTGGGAGGCAGACATCTTACCCATTGAGAGATCAATGCAGGATGAAACCTTCCAACCCTGCAGCCCTTTACTCAGTCATTTCACAACTTGGCTCTGTCACTCAGATTCCAGAGAAATTTCTAACTTGCACAGGAGAGTTATGAAGCAGATCTGGTGAAAATATTTCTTTATGATTTTCTACTTGCCACTATTATCCCATAGATAAAAAGTTGGGACTAGTGAACACATGATCAATGCATTCTTTCACATTCTTAAACAGCAATTCAGTATCCACATCAAACTGAATTTATGGGAAAGAAAAAGGAGAAAAACACTTGCAATAATGTTCCTTCAACAATTTTGCAGCAGTCATCCTGAAACATATTTATTACTTTTGCTTGTTCAAAGTGCATACTGAATATCAGTAAGAAATCTGAACACAACCTTTGTGTTTCACTGAGTCAGAAAAAGAACAAGAGGATAGTCGTCAAAAAACGTCTGTACGTGAAGACTCAACTATGCTTAAGCAAAGAATAATTTACATCATACCCAAGTAATGTAACATTTCCTCTTGTTTTTAAGTACATATGTGAAACAGAAACAGCACAATGGCACAGTGGTCAGCATTGCTGTCTCACAGTGCCAGGGACTGGGGTTCAATTCCCACCTTGGCTGACAGTCTGTGTAGAATTTGCAAGTTCTCCCTGTGTCTGCGTGGGTTTCCTCCAGGTGCTCTAGTTTTCCCCCACAGCCCAAAGATGTGCATATTAGGTGGATTGGCCACTCTAAATGTCCTCTTAGTGTCCAAAGATGTGTAGGATATGTGTATTAGCCATGGTAAATGTGCAAGGTTACGGGGAAAGGGCAGAGGCTGGGTGGGATGCTCTTTCACAGAGTTGGTTCAAACTCAATGGGCTGGATGGCCTCTTTCTGTGCTGTAGAGATTCTATGGTTCTATGAATGGATGCTCTCAAGTTAGTGGCAAAGAATTCCTTGAGTTTTTAATGCCTGAAGGTGACATGGAGGGGAAAGCGGAGTACTGACTTTCAAATTAAACATTGTGCTCTCTGGTAGATGTAAAAGATCCTAAGGCACTATTTCAAAGACAGTAGGAATTATTATAGCATCGTAACGGCACAGAGAAAAGCCATTCGGCTCATTGAAACCACGCCAGCTTTCCGTACAACAATTCTGTCAGTTCCAGTCCCTTACTCTATTCATGTAACCTGCATGTTTATTTCCTTCAAGTGTTTATTCAATTTCCTTTTGAAATCGTTCATAGTCTCCGCTACCACCGCCTTCATAGGCAGTGAGTTTGAGTTCTCAATTGCTGCGAAAATTCACATCCCCTTATATATTTAGCTCAAAACCTTAAATCTTTGTCTTCTGGTCCTTGCACCATTAAGTGAACAGAAACAACTTTCCTTCGTCTATTAAAAGTTGTCATAATCTTTTACACCTCCACCAAATTTCCCCTTAATCTCCTTTGTTCCGGACAACAACCCCAGCCCAACCTTGTAGCTAAATTCCATAAATCCTCTCCACATTGGCTTAACAGCCTTCAACATTTTTCCTGGAAAAGATGACCAGAAATGGATGTAATACTCTAGTTTTGACCTGACCAGAGCATTATAAAGATTCAACATATGTTCTCTGTTCCTTTACCCAATGCCTCTATTTACTAAGCCCAAGGTCCCATATGCTTTGCTAACTACTGTCCAATATGCCCTCCCACCTTCAAAGATCTGTGCACATAAACCCTGCAGGTCGATCTGTCCCTGCACAATATTTAGATTATGCCATTAAGTCTATATTGCCTCTTCCTATCACTTCTACCAAAATATATCACCTTCTCTGCATTAAGTTCCATCATGTCTGTCCAACTTGTTAACCGATTTATGTTCTATCAAGTGGCATCATCCTCATTTATTGCCATGTCTACAGGTTTCAATCCATCGTAAATTTTAAAATTTCAATCTGTATTCCATCATTCAAGTAATTTACAAATTAAAAGAGCAGTGGTCCTAACACTGAACCTGGGGAAAAATGGCCCCAAGAAGCAGTTCAAGAAGGTGGCTCACCACCACTACTCAAGGACAATTAGGTATGGACAAAAAATGTTGGCCTTGCCAGGGATGCCCACATTCCATGAAAGAATGCAAATACTCTACTGTTTAACAGCCTGGTCTTATAAAAAGACAACCATTTATCACCACTTTGTTTTTTGTCCTTCAGTCAACTTTATATCCAAGCTGACATGGACCCTCCTAATCTATGGACCTTAATTTTGTTTACCAGCCTTTAACGTGGCATTCTGTCAAATGCTTCCAGCGTCCTAGCTAATCATTCCCTGATTAAAATTGCCCAGATTATTTAGTCAACACATTGTTGTTTCTGGGAGCGAGTGAGAGTAAATTGGTTGCTTCATTATGTTACAATAGCGGCTACATTTCAAAGGTATTTCATTGGCAGCAAGTGTTTGGAACATGCTGAAGTTGTAAAAGGTGCTAAATAAATATCAGTTCTTTCATTCTTTCTTGTGCTATAATTAGTTACTGGGCAAGGAAATGGTTTTAAGCATAAAAATTGGTTCCAACATTTACCACAGGCTTCTAAACAGCAAAGTAGATAAACTACATAACTCAATTCACTATTCGCTACACTGAGTGATTCTGTTTCCTATAGGAAGTGCCTTTTGTTTCATAAAACTTCAAAGCTTTGCGTAGTGGGTTATAATACATCTATCAGTTATGGGCAGTTCTGCACCATTATTTGATGAGCCAAATAAAATGTAGATTTAATTTTGGGAAGAAATGAGACAGGGTACAGCTACCATCAAATAATATCTGATTACTACTGTACTAGTATCTGATTGCTGTTTTGCTCGTCTCAAGTCTTAGAAGCTATTGAAGGTTAAAATGAATCTGGAATAATTTATCATCAAGTCCAGAATTCAGGTAATTATTACTTAATTGACAAATATAGATATGAACAGATTTTATCTTAAATGTTCATAGTTTGTGTCAAAATTAAACAAACCTGAATTTTCCCAAACTTATTTTCAGATTTTTAAAATTCATGCATGGGATGTGGGCGTCACTGGCTGGGCCAGCATTTATTGCTCATCTCCAGATTGGGGGGGGGGGGGGGCGAAAAGATGATCAGAATTTCAAAAAAGGTGGACACATAAATATTTGAACACAGACTAATCCAAGTCTAAGAAACAATCTCTTTGTGTCACAATTCTTAGAATATTCAATTTTAGCTGCAAGGTGAAACAGTAATAGTATCCATCAAACATTTGTACATTCATCCTCTTAAGTCTCTAAGAACTTGCCTTAGGCCTCATTTATTTTGTCCAATAAAAAATATAATCACTGCAGTAAATTATACAAATCCTTACAAATACAAAGTTAGATCCTGAAATGGAGCAGAGCTTTTCTTCAGTTAAGTTCTTAAGGGAATCTCTTCAGTCAGGTGACTGTCCCAGATGTCTACAGGAAATATGTGCATGATTAACTAACTGACTGAAGTCAACACTCCACGATCCTAAACTCCATTATGCACAACTGCAGCGGAGTTTAGTGATCTGAAAATTGTGAGGCTTAGCTGAACAATACAAATAAAACATGAGTGTTAATCACCACGAAGGATCCAACTACAATTACTGCAGATCACAAAACTGGCCAATGCTATCACCAGAACCCGAATGTGATTTGACAAATGAAAATCTTCTTAAGTGCTGTGTTTCAATGACAAATGACAACAGAAACCAATCCTGTGAGGATAAAGAAAGAAAGACTAGCATTTATGTATCACATTTTGCAAGCTCAGGATATCCCCAAGTGTTTTAGAGTCAGTAAAGTAAGTGTAGTCACTGTTTTGTAATGTAGGAAACACAACAGACAATTTGCACACAGCAAGCTCCACAAACAGCAATTAGATAAATCATAAAATCATCTGCTCTGGTTGTCGATGGGGATTAAATATTTAGCCCGACAACGGGAAAAATTTGAAGCTTTGTTTCAAATAATGCCAAAGGATCTTTCACTATCACTTGAGAGCATCTGGGGCCTCATTTTAATGTCTCATCTGGAACACTGCACCTCCAACATTGTCTTAGTATTTGCACAGATGGGCTAAAAAATGTTTTTAAAAGTTTGTTTTAAGTTGTTTTAAAAGATTTTAATTATACTGAACACAAGAAATATCACCACATCTAATTGTACTAAAGATTTATGGAAAAAGCTCAGATATCAGGGAACCTACTTGTAATTGTCATCTTCAACGAATTTCTGAAGTTCTTCAATATATCTCGCCGAGTTCAAATATTTTTGAACATGAGGAAGCAGAGGAATATCTAAAGAAAATAAAATGGATCAAAGAGGAAATATTCATCTAGTTTCATATCTAGTTGAAGGGATTAAAATTGTGGAATGTGTTTGCTTACCATAATCGCAGGACTGCTGAAGATCTGAAATGATTCTCAAAATATTGTTCATTAGATTTGATCTTTGTTCACTCTCAATGATGCTGTGTGTGGATGGGTACGCTGAGTCAATGTATGTCAAGTCAGACAAATAAATGCCTGTAAAACAGAAAAGAAAAGCATGATGAGAGAGGCAAGAGAGTCTAAAAATTGTAATAGCCTTAAAAGATTGAAATGTTGGAAAAATTATGGAATTGATTCATACACCAAGTAAAACTTTACACTTCAAAATTGACTTGTGAGAAACTGCACATTTTATGCATTGGAAGACTTCTTAATAACTATTTTGAAATATCCAAATATATGCAACCTGTAGCTGATTGCATGGTCAAATCTTCTTTACTGACCTAGCAAATCATTTTTTTTTAAGATATGGGGGATACTTGTGGGGATTTATTATCCATGATGGTAGATGATGATGGGTAGCTCTCTGGAAACAATTGCCTCCACAATACAGAGGTTGACAGCAACTTGACCAGATGGATGTGCCAAGTTCATTTCTCTGAAAGAACACTAATGAATCAGTTTGGCTGTTAAGACAATCTGACAGGTTTTACAGCAATTTTATTGAATTTATTTAATTTACTGATTTTATTTTCACAACTAGCCTTGGTGCAACTGAATACATGACTGGCTTATCAGTCTTATACCATAACCAAGTCATTGCTATACCCATGTTCGTGATCGAAATTCAGAAAAAATTCTACAGGTTACTAGAAAAATTGGAAAGTCAATTCACAATATTCTCAATTCCACTGCAGATAGATGAAGTAGAGGCAGGTTCCCCAAAAAGGCCAATAAAGCCACTCTCAGATTACTTTATTGGAAACAGAAAATAGGAGCAGGTTTGAGTCTGTTCCGTCATTCAATATGATAATGGCTGATCCTCTATCTCAAAGCCATACTCCCATTCTCTCCCCTTTCAACACCTTTTAGTCTAGAAATGTATCTATTTCATTCTTAAATATATTCAGTGACTTGGCCTTAGCAGTCTTCTGTGGTAGACAATTCCATAGGTTCACCACTCTCTTGAGTGAAGATGTTTCTCCTCATCTCAATCCTAAATGGTGTACCCTGTATCCTAAGACTGTGACTCCTTTGTTCTAGTGCCCAGCCCTGCTCCCAGCTAGAGGAAACAACATCCCTGCATCCAGTCTGTTCAGCCCTCAGAATTTTAATCATTTGAGATCTCTTCTAATTCTTCTAAATTCCAACGGATAAAGGCACAGTTGATCCAATCTCTCCTCATTCAACAAACCTGTCATCCCAGGAATCAGTCTGGTGAACCTTTGCTGCATTCCCTGTACGGCAAGTACATTCTTTCTTAGAGAAGGAGAACAAAACTGCACACAATGCTCCAGGTGTGGTCACGCCAAGGCCCTGTACAGTTGTAGTAAGGCATTCTTTTTCCTGTACTCGAGTCCTCTTGCAATGAAGGCCAACATACCACTTGCCTTCCCAACTGCTTGCTACACCTGTATGTTTGCTTTCAGTGACACGTGTTAACAAAGACACCCAGGTCCCTTTTTATGCAAACATTTCCAAATCTATCACTATTAAAATAATACTCTGTCATTCTGCTGCTCCATCCAAAATGGATAACGTATTAATTCATGATACACTGCATCTGCCATGTACTTGCCCACACACTCAACTTGTCTAAATTGCCTTGAAGCCTCTTAACTTCCTCCTCACCAGTCACATTCCCAACAAGTTTCATGTTGTCAGCAAACTTAAAAATATTACATTTGGTTCCCTCATCAAAATCACTGATGAATATTTTGAATAGATGGAGCCCAAGCACTGAGCCCTGCAGGTGCACTAGTCACCACCTGACCTATTTATTCCTACTCTGTTTCCTGTCTGCGAACCAATTCTCAATCCATCCCAATATATCACAACAATCCCATGTGCTTCAATTTTGCACACTGACCTCTACGTAGGACTTTATCAAAAGCTTCCTGAAAATCAAAACACTACACCCACTGGCTCATCCTTATCTAATCTCAAGAAACTCCAGCATATGTGTCAAACATGATTTCATAGAATCATAGAATCATAGAAACCCTACAGTGCAGAAGGAGGCCATTCGGCCCATCGAGTCTGCACCGACCACAATCCCACCCAGGCCCTACCCCCACATAAATCCATGTTGATTTTGTCGAATCCCATTGATCTTTTCTAAGTATCCTGTTGATAAATAGGCTCTAACATTTTCCCTGCTGCTGTTGTTAGGCTAATGGCTCTGTAATTCTGTTTTCTCTCTCTCTTGTTTTTAAAATAGAAGGGTTACATTTGCCACCCTCCAATCTGCCAGGAATGTTCCAGAACCTACAGAATTTTGGAGATAGCAGCGAACGCATTCACTATTTCCATGGTCACCTCCTAAAGTACCCTGGGGCATAGGTTATCAGGCCTTGGTGATCTATTGGCTTTCAGTCCCAATAATTTCTCCAGCGCTATAGGTAAAAATAATTTCCTTCAATTCCTCCTTCTCACCAAACTCCTGGTTTCCTGGCATTTATGGTAAGTTATTCCTATCTTCCCCCATAAAGATTTAACTAAAGTAGTTGCTTAATTGCTCTGCCATTTCCTTGTTCTCTATTATAAATTCTCCCTGTTTGAACTGTAAGAGGCCTAAGAGATCTTATAGAACATAAAACATAGAAAAAATACAGCACAAACAGGCCCTTCGGCCCACAAGTTGCGCCGATCATGTCCCTACCTACCTAGGCTTATATATAGGCTTAACTATAACCCTCAATCCTATTAAGTCCCATGTACTTATCCAGAAGTCTCTTAAAAGACCCTATCGAGTTTGCCTCCACCACCACTGACGGCAGCCGATTCCACTCACCCACTACCCTCTGAGTGAAAAACTTACCCCTGACATCTCCTCTGTACCTACTCCCCAGCACCTTAAACCTGTGTCCTCTCGTAGCAGCCATTTCAGCCCTGGGAAAAAGCCTCAGAGAATCCACCCGATCTATACCTCTCAACATCTTGTACACCTCGATCAGGTCACCTCTCATCCTTCGTTTCTCCAAGGAGAAAAGACCGAGCTCCCTCAATCTATCCTCATAAGGCATGCCAACCAATCCAGTCACCATCCTTGTAAATCTTCTCTGCACCCTTTCAATCATTTCCACATCCCTCCTGTAATGAGGTGACCAGAACTGAGCACAGTACTCCAAGTGTGGTCTTATATAGCTGCATCATTATCTCCCGACTCCTAAGCTCAATTCCTCGATTGATGAAGGCCAGCACACCATATGCCTTCTTAACCACCTCCTCTACCTGCGAGGCCAATTTAAGAGTCCTATGGACCCAGACCCCAAGGTCCTTCTGATCCTCTACACTGCTAAAAGTCTTACCCTTGATATTATATTCCTTCAGCCCATTTGACCTGCCAAAATGGACCACTACACATTTATCCGGGTTGAAGTCCATCTGCCACTTCTCCGCTCAGTCTTGCATCCTATCTACGTCACGCTGCAGCTTCTGACATCCCTCCAAACTATCCACAACACCACCAAACTTCGTGTCGTCGGCAAACTTACCAACCCATCCCTCCACTTCCTCATCCAGGTCATTTATGAAAATGACAAACAGCAAGGGTCCCAGAACAGATCCCTGGGGCACTCCACTGGTGACCGACCTCCATTCAGAAAAAGACCCATCTACAACCACTCTCTGCCTTCTGCAAGCAAGCCAGTTCTGGATCCACAAAGCAACAGCCCCTTGGATCCCATGCCCTCTCACTTTCTTGAGAAGTCTTGCATGGGGGACCTTATCAAACGCCTTGCTGAAGTCCATGTAAACCACATCTACCGCTTTTCCTTCGTCAATGTGTTTAGTCACATTTTCAAAGAACTCCGCCAGGCTCATAAGGCACGATTTGCCTTTGACAAAGCTGTGCTGACTACTTTTGAGCATACTAAACTTCTCTAAATGCTCATAAATCCTGTCCCTCAGGATCTTCTCCATCAACTTACCAACCACTGAGGTTAGACTCACCGGTCGGTAATTTCCTGGGCTATCCCTATTCTCTTTCTTGAATATAGGAACCACATCCGCAATCCTCCAATCCTCCGGAACCTCTCCCGTCTCCATCGACAATGCAAAGATCATCGCCAGAGGCTCTGCAATCTCTACCCTCGCCTCCCACAGTAACCTGGGGTACATCCCATCTGGTCCCAGCGACTTATCTATCTTGATGCTATTCAAAATTTCCAACATATCCTCTTTCTTAATGTCCACATACTCAATCTTTTCAGTCCGCCTCAATCCTGTAGTACAACCACCCAGGTCTTTTTTCCACCGTGAATACCGAGGTAAAATATTCATCAAGCACCTCTGCTATTTCTTCTGGTTCTGTACAGACTTTCTCACCTTCACATTTTATAGGTCCTATTCCTTCACATCTCATCCTTTTACTCTTCACATATTTATAGAATGTCTTAGGGTTCTACTTAATCTTACCTACCAAGGCCTTCTCGTGATCCCTTCTGGCTCTCCTAATTTCTTTCTTAAGTCCCTTCCTACAAGCTGTATACTCATCTAGATCCCTATCATTACCTAACTCTCTGAACCTTTTGTACGCTTTCCTTTTCTTTTTGACTAGGTTCAGCGCAGCTTTCGTGCACCACGGTTCCCCTAACCTACCAAAACCTCCCTGTCTCATCGGAACGCAGTCATGCAGAACTCCAGACAAACATTCCTTGAACATCTGCCACCTTACTTCGGTACTTTTCCTCGAGAATACCTCCTTCCAATTTACGCCTCTAATCTCCTGCCTGATGGCTTCATATTTCCCCTTATTCTAGATAAACACTTTCCTAGCTTGCCTGATCCTATCTCTTTCCAATGCGAGTGTAAAGGAGAGAGAGTTATGATCACTATCCCCAAGATGTTCCCCCACAGAGATCCGACACCTGTCCAGGCTCATTAGCCAATACCAGATCGAGTACAGCCTCTCCTCTTGTAGGCTTATCCACATGCTGTGTCAGGAAACCCTCCTGAACACACCTAACAAACTCCTCCCCATCCAAACCCTTACCCTAGGGACATTCCAATTGATGTTTGGGAAATTGAAGTCTCCCATCACGACAACCCTGTTATTACTACATCTCTCCAGGATCTGTTTCCCTAGCTGCTCCTCAACATCCCTGTTACTATTGGGCGGCCTGTAGAAAACACCCAGCAAAGTTATCGACCCCTTCCCGCTCCGAACTTCTACCCACAGAGACTCCGTAGACAATCCCTCCACGGCTTCCACCTTCTCTACAGCTGTGACACTATCCCTGATCAGCAGTGCCACTACTCCCCCTCTTTTGCCTCCCTCTCTGTCCTTTCTGAAACCCAGCACCTGAAGTATCCAGTCATGTCCCTGTCCCCAAGTCTCCGTAATGGCCACCACATCACACTTCCAAGCATCGATCCACACTCTTAAGCTCATTCACTTTATTCACTACACTCCTGGTGTTAAAATAGACACATCTCAAACCTTTGGTCTGAGCTCTCCCCTTCTCCATCACCCATCTATTCTCCCTCTTACACGGTCTACAATCCTTCTCTATTTGCGGGCTAACCTCCTCGCTCTCAGTCACCTCATCACGATTCCCTCCCCCCAACCTTTCTAGTTTAAAGCCTCCCCAGTAGCCTTAGCCAACCTTCCTGCCAGGATATTGGTCCACCTGGGATTCAAGTGCCACCCGTCTTTTTCGTACAGGTCACACCTGCCCCTAAAGAGGTCCCAATGATCCAGGAACCTGAATCCTTGCCCCCTGCTCCAGTCCCTCAGCCGCGCATTCATCCTCCATCTCACTCCATTCCTGCTCTCACTTTCCCGTGGCACAGGCAGCAATCCTGAGATTACTACCTTTGCGTTCCTTCTTCCCAACTGTCTACCTAACTCCCTATATTCTCTTTTCATGACCCCTTCCCTCTTCCTACCTATGTCAGCGGTACCAATATGTACCATGACCTCTGACTCCTCTCCCTCCCACCTCAGGATATCTGGGACGCGATCAGAGACATCCCGGATCGTGGCACCAGAGAGGCAGACCACCATCCGAGACTCCCGTCTGCCTCCGCAAAAACGCCTGTCCGACCCCCTTACTGTTGAGTCCCCGATTAATACTGCCTTCCTCCTCCTTTCCTTAGCCCTCTGAGTTACAGGGCCGGACTCTGCTCCAGAGACACGGCCACTGCTGCTTCCCCCAGGTGGGCTGTCCCCCCCAGCAGTACTCAGACAGGAGTACTTATTGTGAAGGGGCACATCCACCGGGGTGCTCTCAATCACCCGAGCTTTCCCCTTCCTAGACGTTACCCACTTGTCTGCCTCCCGTGGCCCTGGTGTGACCACCTGCTGATAGCTCCTGTCTATCACCTCCTCATTTTCCCTAACCAGACGAAAATCCTCAAGCTGCAGTTCCAGTTCTCTAACATGGTCCCTTAGGAACCGCAGCTCGACACACCCATCACAGATGTTGTTCCTCCCACATCAGGAACAACAGACTGGCCTCACACTCATAATTTCCCTTCTTATTTCAAGGAACAGAGAGAAACGTTCTTAACAATTAAACTTAACCCACCTCGCCCTTTCTGCCTAAGCCCTTAGAGCCAAAGCTCTTCAGCTCTCACTCTGCTCCCTTCTCACTCCGCTGCCTGCTCTCAACGCTGCCCGCTGGATACTGTGGCCTGCTTTTTAAACCTCCCGTGCGCTTAAAAAAAAAACTAAATGCCTTCCCAGGTCACCCCGTGGGCGGCCTACTTCCGCTTTTCAAATTTAAACTACTACAACAACAAACCCCGCGAAAAAGTAAGTAAAAAATAATCAATTTCTTACCCCTTTAGCTGAACTCACAAAGCGCTCCTCTCTCCTTTGCTCCGGTCGAACAAAACAAATCTTCACATCCTTTTCTTTTTATAGTTAGACGTTTACAGTCTACTTTTATGCAACTTGCAAGTTGACTCTCATACTTTATTTTTCCCTTCTTGGTCCCACTTTGCTAAACTCTGAACCACTCCTAATCCTCATGCTTGCTACTTTTCCTAGCAACTTTATATGACTCCTCTTTGGATCTAATGCTATCCTTAATTTTTTTTGTTAATGTAACAAAATGGAACAATGTAATGGAAAAGGCTTTCAACCAAAGATATTTCCAGAGATCACAGTATGCTTGCTGCTATCCTTCCTTGCATCAGATCTTGTCCATCGAGTCTGTGTCACTACATGTTTTCTGCCCTCAGAGGCAGAAGTCCCTTCACCAAAATCCCTTTATTTACAAGTCTGACAACAGCATAGAGTGCTTTTAGTTAGCAGTCTACACTCGGAGTCCCAGAGGAACTGACACTCCTGGTTAAGTACTAAGCAAGAGGCTCCCTGATTGGCCCACTCTTTTTATTTATCAAACAATTTACAAATACAAAAATATATTACACTTTCAAAATGTCATCTCACAATAATAAATTATAAAGATAACACCCAATATAACAGTATCAACAATAAACATGCCATTTCAAATACAATAGCACAAACAAAATAGCAGAGTAACAAACAGCTGGTATGCATTGACAGTTATCCACAATCGGCCTTCCAAGGTTGCAAACAACTCACAACAACAAACCGGCAGGTTATAATATAAACAGTACTGACAGCTAACGCCATCCTTAAACCTATAACAAACAACTCCCTTACAATAATGAAGGGTTTGTTATAAGTTACTACAACTTTTCAGGGCATTGCCCTCCATATTTTCCCCTTCCGAGGGTTCTGCTTTTGGGACTGCACTTTCCAAGGCTGACCCTCCGGAGGTTACATCATGCTACAGTAACAAGCATCTCTATCACAATAAAATGATCATTGTGAGTCATCTGCAAACGTCCAGGGTTTCACCCTCTGGATTTTCTCACTTCCCAGATTTTCCCAATTAGCTTCCTCGTCTCTAACTGGGGGTTACATAGAAATACTACAGTGCAGCAGGAGGCCATTCGGCCCATCAAGTCTACACTGACAACAATCCCACTCAGGCTCTATCCCCACTTATCCCTCTATCCAACTAATCCCTCTAACCTATCGCATCCCAGGACGCTAAGGGCTAATTTAGCATGTCTAATCAATCTAACCGGTACATCTTTGGACTGTGGGAGGAAACCAGAGCACCCGGAGGAAACCCACGCAAACACAGGGAGAATGTGCAAACTCCACACAGACAGTGACCCAAGTCAGGAATCAAACCCAGGACTCTGGAGCTGTGAGACAGCAGTGCTAACCACTGTGCCATCGTGCTGCCCCACTCCCTTACAACAATAAAGTCCATTGTAATTAACAATGGAGTCCACTGTAAGTAATATTGCAACATTCCGAGGTTTCACCTTTCAGGGCTTTCACTTTCAGGGTTATGCCTTCTGGGATCACAAATAGTTCATACAAATACTTCCAGGATTCCACCCTGCCGGGCTAGATCTTCCGAGGTTACGCCTTCCTGGGTTGAACCTTCCTGACTCGAACCTTCCTGACTCACATTTTCCTGGGTATACCCTCCTGGGTTGGGTCTTCCAGAGTTGCACCTTCCTGGGCCACGCCTTTCAGGACACACAAGTCTCAACTGGAACATCACCTTTCACACAAGCCCCAGTCGGGACAAAAGTTCTTGCACGAGTCCCAAACAAGACAGACGGAAATGCTCTTTGGCCCTCAGATAGGAATCAAAGGAAGGCCCAAGAGGAGGAATTTACAGAGGCCGAGGAGTGGCTTTGACTCTGCTTCATGAAGATTGCTGGCCTGGAAACTGTTGATTTCCCACTTTTCCCCGGTTGATTTCCCCCAACAGAACTCCCACTTACCTGACGAAGGGGCAGCGCTCCGAAAGCTAGTGGCTTTTGCTACCAAATAAACCTGTTGGGCTTTAACCTGGTCTTGTGAGACTTCTTACTGGAAACTGTTGCCAGGTATCAAAGCAACAAACAGCTCCAACTAACACCAGCACTGGGAACAAAAATCCTCACTCCTTCTGGACAGAGAGGCATTCCAGACAGAGAATGAAATGGAACCTGGGCTAGAAACATAGGCTCCAGGCCCCAGCAGCAACAGCATCCAGCTCCAGCACCCTACTCAGTTGTTGGGGAGAGACAGCAGTCCTTCCCCAAGAGATGACTCTAATATACAGAGTGCTTTCAGTTAGCAGTCTACCCTCGGAGTCCCAGAAAAACTGACACTCCTGGTTAAGTACAAAGCAAGAGGCTCTCTGATTGGCGCATCAATTTGGCCCTTAAATCAAGGACATCTTTTGTTGTGGCCCTTAATCAGGTAGCTCATTTTCTAACAGGCCCACCTCAATTGCCTGATTAAAGTCATTACAGTTAACCATGGTTTGGGCCATTTTTCTTGTTGTGTATTTGCGCCAAAAAGGAAGTTATGACTGTAACATTAGTTCCTTAAATATTAGCCACTGTCTATCCACTATTACAGCTTTCAGCAAAGTTCCCCAATCTAACTTCGCAAACTCACACCTCATACCTTTCCTTTGTTTAGATTTAGGATCCCAGTTTCAGATCTGACTCCTTAATTTTCCACCCTAATGAAGAATTCTATCGTGTTATCATTACTGTTCTCTAAAGGACCCTGCAAAACAAGCTTATTTATTAACTCCTTCTCATTGCATCATACCAAATCTAGCATAGCACATTCCCTAGTTTTTTTTTAAAAGAATCCCTACAGTGCAGAAGGAGGCCATTCAGTCCATCGAATCTGCACTGCCAGCAATCCTACCCAGGCCCTATCCTTGTGATCCTACGTAATCCTCCGGACACTAAGGAGCAATCCCACCCAGACCTGTAACCCCAAGTATTTACCCCGCTAATCCCCCTAACCTACACATCTTGGGACACTAAAGGGCAATTTAGCATGGCTAATCCACCTAACCTGCACATCAGAGTGTGGGAAGTAACTGGAGCACCCGGAGGAAACCTATGCAAACACGGGGAGAATGTGCAAACTCCATATAGACAATGACCTGAAGTTGGAATTGAACCTGGGCCTCTGGTGCTGTGAGGCAGCAGTGCTAACCACTGCACCACCATGCAGCCCAGAAAACATGTACCAACAGACTCAAGAACAGCTTCTTCCCTGATCATCAGACTTTTGAATCTTATAGAATCCCTACAGTGCAGCAGGAGGCCATTCAGCCATTGAGTCTGCACCGACCAGGCCATATTCCCGTACATTTACCCTGCTAATCCCCCTGACACTAAGAGTCAATGTAGCATGGCTAATTAACCTAACCTGCACATCTTTGGATTGTGGGAGGAAACCAGAGCACCTGGAGGAAACCCACGCAGACACAGGGAGAAAGTGCAAACTCCACACAGACAGTGTCCTGAGGCCAGAATTGAACCCAGGTCCCTGGTGTTGTGAAGTACCCGTGCTAAACATGCCGCAACATACTGGTCTAAAAGACAGGAATTTAAACGCCGCAGTATTACTGCTCATTTGGTTTGCCCATCTATATGTTTAGGTATAGCCCTTACATGCATTTCTGTTTTCCTACTTAGCACCATCCCCTATCTTACCACTCGTGTTTGGAGGCCTTTGGACAGCTCCCACTATTTTTTTCCACCTCTTGTTTCTTAGTTCCACCCAGGCTGATTATATATCTAGATTTTCTGAACCAATATCTTCTCTCACCATTGCACTGATTTCATCCTCAACTAATAATGCCACCCCATCTCTTTTTGCTTTTTGCTTGTCCTTCCTAAATATCAAGTACTCTTGAATATTCAGTTTCCAAACATGGAACCATATTCCATAATTGCAATCATTTTGTACCCATATAAACCAGTTTGTGTTAATTCATCTACCTTCCACTCACTTTCCAAAAGTTGACTACGAAATAACATTTGAGGTGGGAGTAATTTGCTGACTTAACTGTCAATTGATTGTGTGGGATTGGAAGGCCAAAAGGAAGGAGGAGAAATATCATTAAAAAGCATTAAGGGATCAAAATGGATCGTCCCCAAAAATTAATGCTGGGTTGATCTGGATGATTAACTCGTTCCACTTTCATGCTGTCAAGAAATAGAGCTGGTTTCGTGGGCAAGTTTAAGCAAGTTGAATTTTGCGTGTCTGTATTTGAAAGGGTTAATGACTTCAGGTTGGTTCAGATGCCTGCAGGGTAATGAGGGATTAATTACTACATGAAAACAAACAGGGTTTAAACAAAAATGAGGCTGTAGCTTAGCAACCACTGCGGCCCTCGGACAGGAAGAACTTTTGAGTTATTTGTAAATTAGTGCCAGAGGAAGCTGGACACAGGACAAGGAAGCTGCAGAGAGAAGACTATCCAAAAAAAAACAGGATGTAGGGTGCGAAGAGCTGTAATCCAGATAGCTGAGAGAGTCAGTGGGCTTGTAATGGATATTGGTAGATAGTCTATTGCTGGAAACGGAGACAGAAAGGTCAAGGAAGGGAAGGGAAGAGTCTGAGATGGACCGCATGAAAGTGATGGAGGGGTGAAAACTGGAAGCGAAGTTGATGACTTTTTTCAGGTCTGGACGAGAGCATGAAGCGACACCAAAATAGTCATTGATGTGCCGGTAAAGGAGTTGTGGGGGGGGGACCTGGGTAGGTCTGGAAAAAGGAATGTTCCACATACCCCATAAAAAGACAAGCATAGCTAGGACCCAATGCTACTCCTTTGATTTGGAGAAAGTGGGATGAGTTAAAGGAGAGGTTATTGAGAGTTAGAATTAGTTCAATAGTGTTGCCCATTCCACCAATTTATGTCCTTTTGAAGTTCTATACTTTCCTCCCCATAATTTAGAAAACTTCCAAGTTTTGTATAAGCTTCAAACTTTTAAACTCATCACATACTAATTTACTTCAGCTCCACATTCTCCCTAGTCCCTTGGATCTCTACATCTGGGAGATTTCCTGTATAGTCCTCAATGAAAACAGACACAAAGTAATCATTTAGTGTTTCTGCCATTTCTCTGTTCCCCATTATGAATTCTCCTGATTATGTCTTTAATGGAACCACATTTGTCTTAGCCAAACATTTATTTTTTACATTCCGCTAGAAGCTTTCTCAGCCTGTTTATATGTTTTTCCTAGATTGTCTTCAAATTCCATTCTCGTTTATCAGTTTCTTGACCTTCCTTTGCTGTATTCTAAAAACCTCCCGATCCTCAAGTTTACTATTATGTCTGGCAACTTTATATGTCTTTCTTTTAATCTTATACAATCACTAACTTCCTTTGTTAGCCATGGTTGACTGGCTTTTTTGGGTTTTTACATTGTGAAGGAATTTATAGGTGCTGTACGCTACGTAATTAGCCCTGCGAGTATATCTGTGCTAGTAACCTGTCCCCCTTGTACAAGTCTCACTTGCACCAGAACTGGTCACTATGCCTTAGAAATCCGATGCCCTGTCTCGTGCGCCATTCCTCCAGCCATGTACTTAATTGACTATTCTTATATTCACTAGCATGGGGAACTGGGGGTGATCTGAGATTACTGCACTTGAGATCCAGCTTTTCTAATTTCCTTCCTAATTCCCTGAAATCTGCTTTCAGGAACTCATCCCTCTTCCTGCCTATGTCATTGGTACCAATGTGCACCACAACTTCTGGCTGATCACCCTCCCCTGAAGGATGTCCTGCAATCACTCCGATATCCTTGACCCTGGCACTAGGGAGGCAACATACCATCTGGAGTCACGTCGACTACGGCAGAAATGTCTATTTGATCCCCTGACTATGGAATCCCTTATAACTATTGCCCTCCCATTCTTCTTCCTCCCTTGTGCAGCAAAGCCGCCTGTGCCACAGGTTTGGCTCTGGCTGCACTTCCAGAAGAACCATTGCCCGAACCAGCTTCCAAAATGCAAAACCGATTTGCAAACAAGATAGACTTGGGCCGTCTGCAATACCTTGTCTGGCTGTCTCAGACTACCTGGAGATTATCCATTCCCTTTCTGGCTACATATATCTTGCCTGACGTCAGTGGTGGGGAAGGCAGCCTGACGTCAGTGGTGGGGAAGCTTTGGGAGAAGATATTGAGGGACAGGATATATGTACATTTGGAAGAAAATAGACTTGTTAGTGACAGGCAGCACAGTTTTGTACAGGGAAGGTCATGTCTCATCAACTTGATTTGAGTTTTTGAAGAGGTGACAAAGATAATTGATGAGGAAAGGGCTGTGGGTGTAGTATATGGACTTTAGTAAGGCGTTTGACAAGGTCCCACATGGCATACTTTTACAAAAACTAAAATCACATGGGATTCGGGGTGGGCTAGCTACATAGAACATAGAACAGTACAGCACAGAACAGGCCCTTCGGCCCACGATGTTGTGCCGAGCTTTATCTGAAACCAAGATCAAGCTATCCCACTCCCTATCATCCTGGTGTGCTCCATGTGCCTATCCAATAACCGCTTAAATGTTTCTAAAGTGTCTGACTCCACTATCACTGCAGGCAGTCCATTCCACACCCCAACCACTCTCTGCGTAAAGAACCTACCTCTGATATCCGTCCTGTATCTCCCACCACGAACCCTATAGTTATGCCCCCTTGTAATAGCTCCATCCACCCGAGGAAATAGTCTTTGAACGTTCACTCTATCTATCCCCTTCATCATTTTATACACCTCTATTAAGTCTCCCCTCAGCCTCCTCCGCTCCAGAGAGAACAGCCCTAGCTCCCTCAACCTTTCCTCATATGACCTACCCTCCAAACCAGGCAGCATCCTGGTAAATCTCCTCTGCACTCTTTCCAGCGCTTCCACATCCTTCTTATAGTGAGGTGACCAGAACTGCACACAATATTCCAAATGTGGTCTCACCAAGGTCCTGTACAGTTGCAGCATAACCCCACGGCTCTTAAACTCCAACCCCCTGTTAATAAAAGCTAACACACTATAGGCCTTCTTCACAGCTCTATCCACTTGAGTGGCAACCTTTAGAGATCTGTGGATATGGACCCCAAGATCTCTCTGTTCCTCCACAGTCTTCAGAACCCTACCTTTGACCCTGTAATCCACATTTAAATTAGTCCTACCAAAATGAATCACCTCACATTTATCAGGGTTAAACTCCATTTGCCATTTTTCAGCCAAGCTTTGCATCCTATCTATGTCTCTTTGCAGCCTACAACAGCCCTCCACCTCATCCACTACTCCACCAATCTTGGTGTCATCAGCAAATTTACTGATCCACCCTTCAGCCCCCTCCTCTAAGTCATTAATAAAAATCACAAAGAGCAGAGGACCAAGCACTGATCCCTGCGGCACACCGCTAGCAACCTGCCTCCAATCCGAAAATTTTCCATCCACCACCACCCTCTGTCTTCGGTCAGACAGCCAGTTACCTATCCAATCGGCCAACTTTCCCTCTATCCCACACCTCCTCACTTTCATCATAAGCCGACCATGGGGGACCTTATCAAACGCCTTACTAAAATCCATGTATATGACATCAACTGCCCTACCTTCATCAACACACTTAGTTACCTCCTCAAAAAATTCTATCAAATTTGTGAGGCACGACTTGCCCTTCACGAATCCGTGCTGACTATCTCGGATTAATCCGCATCTTTCTAAATGGTCGTAAATCCCATCCCTAAGGATCCTTTCCATCAATTTACCAACCACCGAAGTAAGACTAACCGGTCTATAATTACCAGGGTCATTTCTATTCCCTTTCTTAAACAGAGGAACAACATTCGCCATTCTCCAGTCCTCTGGCACCATCCCCGTGGACAGCGAGGACCCAAAGATCAACGCCAAAGGCTCTGCAATCTCATCCCTTGCCTCCCACAGAATCCTAGGATACATTTAATCAGGCCCAGGGGACTTATCGACCTTCAGTTTATTCAAAACTGCCAAGACATCCTCCCTCCGAACATCTATTTCCTCCAGCCTATTAGCCTGTAACACCTTCTCTTCCTCAAAAACATGGCCCCTCTCCTTGGTGAACACTGAAGAAAAGTATTCATTCATCACCTCGCCTATCTCTACTGACTCCATACACAAGTTCCCACTACTGTCCTTGACCGGCCCTAACCTCACCCTGGTCATTCTTTTATTCCTCACATAAGAGTAAAAAGCCTTGGGGTTTTCCTTGATCCGACCCGCCAAGGACTTCTCATGTCCCCTCCTAGCTCTCCTAAGCCCCTTTTTCAGCTCATTCCTTGCTAACTTGTAACCCTCAATCGAGCCATCTGAACCTTGTTTCCTCATCCCTACATAAGCTTCCCTCTTCCTTTTCACAAGACATTCCACCTCTTTTGTGAACCAGAACATAGAAACAGAACTGGCTTGGTCATTGGAGACAGAGAGTAGTGGTGGAACGGTGTTTTTCAGAATGGAGATCTGTAGCTAGTGATGTTCCACAGGGATCAGTGCTGAGACCTCTGTTGTTTGTAGTATATATAAATGATCTGGAGGAAAATGTGGGAGATCTGATTAGTAAGTTTGCAGATGACACATAGATTGGTGGAGTTGCTGATAGAGCTGGGGATTGTCAGAGGATACGACAGGATGTAAATGGATTGGAGACTTGGGCACAGAAATGGCAGATGGAGTTTAATCCGGACAAATGCGAGGTGATGCATTTTGGAAGGTCAAATTTAGTATGAATTATACTGGTAAATAGCAGAACAGGGATCTATGCATCAATCCACAGTTCCCTAAAAGTGGTAACATAGGTGGTCAAGGTGATTAAGGAGGTGTATGGCATGCTTGCCTTCATCAGCCGGGGCATTGAGTACAAGAGTTGGGAAAACACGTTGCAGCTATATAAAACCTTGGTTAGGCCGCATTTGGAGTATTGTCTGCAGTTCTGCTTACCACACTACCAGAAGGAAGTGGAAGTTTTGGAGAGAGTGCAAAGAATGCTCACCAGGAGGGTGAGCGTGTTAGCTATAAGGAACAATTGAATAAACTAGGAATGTTTTCACTGGAAAGATGGAGGCTGAGGGGAGACCTGATAGAGTCTACAAAATTATGAGAGGCATAGACAGGGTGGATAGTCAGAGGCTTTTTCCAAGGATGGAAGTGTCAATTACAAGGAGGCATAGGTTCAAGGTGAGAGGGGAAAATTTAGGGAGGGAAAAGAGGGAAACAGACCGAGTAAGGGCAGAAGGATTTTTCTTCGGTTAGGACATCATGATAGGCACAGGCTTGGAGGGCCGAAGCTGTACTTCTCTTTGTTCTTTGTTCTAACCTGCCATGTGACCACCTCCCTAAACTATCCACGTGGCCCTCTGCCTTGCTAATGCACAACAGTGATTTCAATCACTGCTCAAGTTCCAAAACCTAAAGCTAAGCTTGTGCAGCTGGTGACACTTCCTACCGATGTGTTTGTCTAGGACATATGATAGATACATTCACAACTTCACACGTAACCATAAGATGTACACTCCACTTGGCTGAGTGTCCCACTTGTCTAGTGCCCAGTGGGCAGTGCCAGCTGGCACTGCCGGGACCAGGCTGGCAGTGCCCAAAGGGCACCCCCACCTGCCCCCACCCTCCCGGGGGGACCTCAATGGCCTCTGTCCCCACCAGCGAGGCCAACATGCCTGGTCCCCGTTGATGGGGACCAGTTTTAATCCCAGCCAGTGGGAACCTCTCCCGGCGCAGGCAGAAACATTAGTGATACTGAAATTGGAATTTCAACATGGTAATCAGCCTTGTGCTGTTTTCTGGCGCAAGGCTGATTATGCCATAAAAAAATGGCCCGGGAAAGTTGCGATCGGCGTCCAGCTACAGCCCATCTCCGCCCCCCGCTGACATATCCTGGCCCGCTGTGCTACTCAAGCAGCGCAGCAGGCCAGGAAAATCATGCCCACTATCTTGAATGTGGGCAAATTGGACGGAAAGGAAGGAATCAAGTTTATCTGATTCACGTACAGCTTTTCTAAAAGTAAGCTCCATTCCTCTTCAAAATATCAGACATAATACCTACTTGGTAAACTTGCTTACTGTCAGTCAGGTACTGACAATCAACAAAGGGACTTGAAGGTGGCCCCAAGGACTACTTTTGTTCTGGGTCCATGTTGTTCATCCTGCTTGATGTTTCAAAACTTGGGGTGTGGCCTCTGGGCCCAAAAAGATAAATATATGAATGTTCCTACACCACAGGGACTGCAGTAGTTCAAGAAGGCAGCTCACTGCCACCTCTCAAAAAATTAAGGATGGGCAACAAATGTTGGCCTAGCTAGTGACACCCACATCCTGTAAATGAATGAAAAAACTTATAGAACAAGTGTAGGAAAAGCATTTTAAAATTGGTGTTTCCTGCAGCATAGTTTCTACTTTTTCTACAGAAATATTTAGTAATTTGACTTGCAGGCTAATATGCAGAAGAAACATCTCCACATATTCATTTTTTGAAAGGGCCTAAAGCCTGATGAAGTCATGATGTGAACTTATTTATTCTTTATTCAAACATTAGATCAAAATTCAGAAGATGATGCGTGAACAAAAAATTAAACAAAATTTAAGTTTTAAATTTTGCTTTGTGCAAAAAGGAGTTAGTGATGTATACCAACAGGTCACCATATTGTACATTTTTGTAAGGTAACAAAAATCCATGTGTACCAAAGGTCACTTTTTCATTTTGAAAACAGTATTATACATACAAGAACAGCAGCAATAACAAGGACAGAAGTAGAACTTGCCAGAATAGATGACACTGCAACTCTTCATTTCCCAAATCATCATTTATCAAAACTGACAGGCATTTCTTGAATGTTTCATTTCTATTATTCATAGGAATTCTAAATTCAGAACTTTATTTTCTATCTAAAATAAAGAATTTCTTCCCTCCAATAAAAAACATACCTTTATTTTCTTATTAAAGAAAGTTTGCTAATCCTAATTCTTCCAATTAAGTATTTGAAGGAAAACAACATGTCACATTAATATATTTTCTTCTTATGCCTTTTAGAGTACGTTCTGATCATGTAATCATTTTACTCTAATTGGCGGCCAACAAATGAAACATCTATAAATTGGTTTGCCTGCATCAAATGACCAGATCCGAGATTACTAGGGACATGAATGATTTTCCATCTATCAGATTTGGTAGAGCAATATACACAAAACTAGTGTTCAGTCAGTTGCACGTTTTTAGGGTCTGAAAAGTCTATGCCACTGAATGGGTTAAAACATACTCTGCCAAACTAAAAATGAGTATTGTAGATCACTGCAGATTATGTCTGAATATAGTGGTAAATTGTTGCAGTATGTGACATTTGGCTCAGTCAATTTAAAGAATAATTAACTTGTTATAATTTGGACACAAGAAATGTTATGAAATACTTAATGCCCCTTTATCTGTGAAAGCAGTTAAAGTTGGACGCTGCATTTAGATTTAGAAACAGCATATTCCAAATAACACATCGATTTACAATTTGCAAATTTCACTGATCTCTCTAATTGGACCCAGTACAAAGCTAAAATAAATTAATCTAAAAAATGTTTTTGCGATTACTGAATGATAAAGATAATTTACAAGGATATACCGAATTCAGGCAAGAATCTTGAAATGGGTAGAAATAGAAAATAGATGAGACTACTACAATCCATGTTGTTCATATTCATTTGAAAATGAAGAAACACCACTGCATCTTTCATACTCCCTGATCACATAAGGACCAGCAGACATCATTACTGCCATTTCTCCCAATTTTAAAGTTCGTAAAGCATTCATATCAAATTTAGAAAAAGCTGTTTTTTTCTTCACTATAGTGGGTGAGAATTTGAACCGCGAACTCATAGAAAAACAAATGGGAGGGACCATTATTACTTTCATGTTAGCTTTTGTACCAGGACTGTAAGTTATGGAACTAACAAATAAATAATGCAGTTTTCAACCTCAGCAACAAATAGCAAACATTAAAACATGATTTTTACTGCAGGTAAATAAACAGGGTCAAGTTGCTTCATGCAGCTTCTCAAATTTTTCAACTCACCAACTTTTACACTGTTGATGAAAGAAATTACCGAGCTTGATAGAAAAAAATGTTTGACTGAATGTTCCTCTTGTTTTAATCAGTTAGTTAAAAACATGTTCTTCTTTTCCTCATTGTCAATTTTTTTCAATTCTCTTTTCATGAAGGGATCATTCCATGGCACTGGACATATTCTGGTACCTTCCCAAGGATGCCTAAAAGACTATGATTGGACATTGCCAGCAAGCCTAATTATGTCTTTGCACAACATTCTTAACTATGCAATTCCAACAAGTTAACAAGGCACAAAACAGCTTGCTAGCACTAACTACAATTCTTACAAAACAACAAAGCTTGAAGAGGAGAAAGTGAACAGTAGTTTCTATCTCATTAAATTCTTATATACATATACCAATGATCAGCTTGCCAGTGACATTGCAGTGACCAATGTCCTGTTGTCATCTTAGGAAAGCCAGAAAAAGAGTGCACGGTACTATACAAAAGTGGAAAAAAAGAATTACATTACAGTGAAACTGATGAAGTCAACATAGGCACAAAAACAAGCCATATGAATGTCTATGGTCCTAATATTTTGATCTCTTTAATATTGCACATACTGCCATAGAAAATATGAACCCTCCAATTCCTGCTTGTACTGCATTATTAAGGCTGGGCTAACCATTACTTTTAACAATGAGTGCATATGCGACGGGCTCTTCAAGGAAAATCATTCCAGGCACTGGGAAAAGTGCCAGTTACGTTGGTTTCTGAAATGTTATAAATATCACAGGAAATATGGTTGAGAAATTCTACCTCTTCCCACTTAACGATTTTCCAATATGGCTTCCCTGTCTGCCAGAATATAAAGTGAGCTCAGTTTAGTTCCATATCACTGCCAACATCAAATAAATAAAACTCTCCAAAATGTCTCACTTTAATAACCAGAAACAAAGCTTCACTTTACAAGGATATAAAGTTGAAACTGCTGCATAACAGGCAATAAATTAGAAAAATAAAAGCAACATGACTGCAAGTCGATAAAACTACTTTGCAAGGGTCATTTTTGGTCTTTCAAAGTTGTAAATGTTTTGTTGTGTGGCTGGGGTCTAGATGTATGGTTTTTGTGGATTATCTATTCTCCCAAAGTTGCTGTTCAAGGCTGCAGTTTTGCAAAATCATTGCTCTAAATTTACAGCAGGTATTTACACATTTGGACCTCGACACAAGGTCAGAGTTTCTCCACCTTTCAGATCACTCTTACTTCTCAGTCATGTGATCTGACATCATTATTACATCGGCATCCTGTTTATTTTTAATGTTAACCCTTCATTCTGCATTTCAGTCCCCCGCCCCAAGTCTTTATCCTATCACATTTATGTTCTCCTTCTTGTCCTCCCAATGTCTCAAGACTTCAAAGGGTGAATATCTAAGGTGCTTTTGCCATTCTCCCTGATCTCATTTTGAGGTGTAGGAGATTCTGTCAGTTTGTGTTTTCTTCTCCTGGATGGCTGTGGAGTCCTTCTCCTTCATCAGGATCTGAGTATTAAGTCCAAATTTTTATTGGTTTTCTCTGCAAGGATGCTAAGGCTCTGCAGTTTCTCCTTATGATGCTCTAATCTGTCTCAATCCAAAATGACCTTGGTTATGGACTTTTTTTCAGTGATCGCACCTTCCCTCTGTTGGTCTTGGACCCAGACTATCTCCCTCGGCTTCAGCACTGTTAACTTCTGTGACTCCAGTTCTGAGCCTGGATGCTTCTCTGCTCTTTCTTCATGCATTTTTTACCCTCCGAGGACAGTTGGTGATAATTGAGTTTGAGTTTTTTTGAGATGGAAAACGTGCTCTTCATTTCCAACCCATTAGTAACTCTGATGATGTGGAACTATTTTGGAGTGATGACGTCCAATGACTCAGAAGGGCTAAATTAAGGTTTTTGTTTTCCTTCAATAAATTTTTGAAGGTTTGTACCAGCTTCTCCATTCATATGATGATAGCAAGGTGAACTGGTTACATAAAATAAGTCATATTCATTTGAGAAATTATGTTGCGGCCCACTGTCAGACATGATGATGGCTGGATGTCATATGGTGGTTTCCCCTTTGCAATTCCCTGCCCAGATATGTCCTCATCCACAGCTATTAGGGCCCTGCACGGCCTCTTCGCTCTGTTTGGTTACCCCAGCTATATCCATAGCGACTGGGGATCCTCCTTCATGAGTGAGGAACTGCGACAGTACCTGCTCTCCAAAGGCATAGCCTCAAGTAGGACTATCAGTTACAACCCCCAGGGTAACGGACAGGTGGAGAGAGAGAATGCCACTGTCTGGAAGACTATTTTACTAGCACTACGGTCTAAAGGCCTTCCAGTCACCCGCTGGCAAGAGGTCCTACCGGAGGCACTACACTCCATTAGGTCCTTCCTTTGCACAGCAACCAATGTCACCCCCACGAACGGATGTTCGTGTTCCCCAGGAAGTCTTCCTCAGGGACTTCACTGCCATCGTGGCTGGCATACCCGGGCCCTGTCCTGCTTCGGAAGCATGCCAGGACCCGTAAGTCTGACCCCCTGGTCGAGAGGGTACAACTCCTACACGTCAACCCCCAGTACGCCTACATGCAGTACCCCGACAGGCGGGAGGACACAGTATCTATCCGTGACCTCAATCTCTTCACTGCGTCTGCTGTGATACTATGCAATCTATGTGAGGATATTTGCTAGTCTTTTGGGGAGGGTTCTATATTTCTAGATTGGCGGGGGATGTGAAGCTAAAGGGAAATTTGGAGAGAGGAAAGAAAAACTGGAAGTAAGAAGTAGAGAAGTATTAATTGATAAAGAGGATATATCAACAAGTATTATCAAGGTAAATAGAATACTTGGAGAATTTGACAGAACCACAACAGAAAATAGTAAGTCATTAGATGGGATCAGAATAATGGGGAAAAGTAAAAGAACACATGGTGAATGCAAAGATTGTGGTTAATAGGTTTGGTGAATGACAGGCACAGATTGACAAATGGAACTACAGTATTACTGCTATAATGGAGAGCTGGCTCAAAGAAGAGCAGGAATGAATGTTTAATGTTCCTGCATAGAAGATGTTTAGCAGAAAGAGGAAAAGAAAAAAAGTGGGTGTGGGAGCGGGGGTTTATTAATATAAGATGTTATTGCAGTACTAACGAGAGAGGATGTTCCAGAGGGGTCAAGGATGAAATCTTTCTGGCTAGAGGTACAGATTGAAAATGGTGCAGTAACATTGAAGAGTATAGTATAGACCCCCAGCTGGTGGAAAGGATGTAGACAATTTTGCAAAGAAATTACAGAGAGAGATGCAAGAATTATAGAGTGATTATCATGGCGGACTTCAACGATCCAAACACAGTCTGAGATAGGAATAGTGTAAAGGGACAAAAAGGACGTGAGTTCCTGGAGTGCGTTCAAGATAATGTTCTGTAGCAGTATGTTTCTGATCCAGTGAGAGGGCAGGCGCTGTTGAACTTGGTTCTGGGGAATTAATTGGGCCAGGTGGATCAAATAGCAGTGGGAGAGCATTTAATGGACAGTGACCATTGCGTCATAACGTTTAAGTTTGCCATGGAAAAGGTCAAGCAGCAATCCAGAGCAGGGATAATTAATTGGGGGAAAAGGCAGCTTCGATGGTTGAACAAAAGGCTACCTTAAAAAAAAAGTATTGCAGGCAATGTCAAGGTATATTCCCTTGAAGGGGCCAGGTAGGATAAATAAATCTAAATCACCCTGGATGACAAGTGAGGTGGAGGTGAAAATGAAAAAGAAGAAATGCACTAATGACAGGTAGAAAATACAATGGAGAATATAAAAGAACCAGCGGAGAAGTGAAAAACTAATACAAAAAGCAAGGAGGGGGCATTAAAAGAGATTGGCAGCTAACATAAAAGGGTTCTTCTACAAGCATCTAAATAATAAAAGGGTGGTAAAAGAAAGAGTAGGGCTGATTCGGGAGAAAAAAAGGAGACTTGTATTTGGAGGTAGGAGAAATAATGGTGTATTAAACGATTACTTTCCATCAGTCTTTACAAAGGAAGAAGATGATGCCCAGGCCGAGGTGAGAAAGGAGGTAACTGGTACACTCAAGGAATTTACAATTGAGAAAGAGGTGTTAGAAAAGCAGCCTTTGCTTAAAATTGATAGTGTATCAGAGACCAGATGAGATGTATCCAAGGATACTGAGGGAGTTGAGTAGAAACTGCAGAGGCACTGCTGATAATCTTCCAGCCTTCCTTAAACACAAGGGTGATGCTGGAGGACTGGAAAATTGTGGATGTTACACCCTTGTTTAAAAAGGGGTGCAAGGATAATGCCGGCAACTACAGACCAGTCAGATTGACTTCAGTGGTAGGGAAACTTATCGCAACTATTGTTTGGGACAAAATCAGTGCTCACTTAGACAGATGCAGGATAACTAAGGAAAGCCAGCAAGGATTAATTAAGGGAAAATCATGTCAAACTAACTGGCTAAATTTTTTGCTGAGGTAATAGAGAAGGTTTATAAGACTAATGCTGTGGATCTGATGTGTATGAAATTTCAAAAGGCATTGGATATTGCGTCACATAACAATCTAGTGATCAAAATTCTGGAATAAAAAGAAAAGTAAGAATTTGGATAAGAAATTGGCTGAGTGACAGAAAATAAAGAGTAGTGGTAAATGGTTGTGATTATCAGATTGGAGGAAAATTTGTGTGGAGTTTCCCTGAGGTCAATGTTAGGACCTTTGGTCTTCCTAATGTATATTCATGACCAAGGCTGTGGTGTGTAGCATGATTTCAAAATTAACGGATGGTGTGAGGATTGGAAGCATAGTCAACCGTGATGAGGATAGTCTTGAACTTCAAAATGACATAGGCATGTTGGTGGATTCGGAAGACAAGTGACAAATGAAGTTTAATGCAGAAAAATGTGAGGTGATTCATTTTGGCAGGAAGAATATGGAGATACAGTATAAAACAAAGGCAGAATTCTAAAGGAGGTGCAGTTGTACATGTACATAAGTCATTTAAGATGGCAGAGTTTGTTGAGACAGCATATATTATTCTAGGTTTCATTAATAGGGGCATTGAATACAAGAGTAAATAAGTCATTTTTAACTTGTATAAGACACTTGATAGGCTTCATCTGGAGCACTTAGTTCTATATGCCATAGAACTAAGGAAAGATGTGAAGGCATGAGAGAGATTGTGTGAAGAAAATGCACTGCATTCCAGGGACAAGCAAGTGTAGCTAAGGGAATAGACTGGAAGAGTTAGGTTTGTTCTCCAGGAAAAAAAGAAGGCTGAGAGAAGAAGTGATAGTGATATCAAAAATCTGGTATGGGCAGAGTCAGTAGGGAGAAAATGTTCCCTAGCAAGAGTACACGAAGAACTGGCGGCCACATGTTCAAAATCATGGGCAAAATAAGTAGAAGTGATGTGAGGGACAATTTTTTCATCCAGAGTGTGTTCGGTGTCTGGAACAAACTTTCTGAGAGGGTGGTGGAGACAGGGTTTGATTGATGTATTCAAAAAGGAATTGGATTGCTATCTGAAAAGAATGAACGTGCAAGGTTGTGGAGATAAGACAGGAGATTAGGATTAGATAGAATGCTCTTGCATCAGTGCAGACTTGATGGATTGAATAGCCTCCTTCTGCACTGTCAAGATTCTGTTTACTTCAATCCACCATTAAACACAATCAATGTCAAAGGTTTTCCATTTAATTCAAGAGTCCATTTCCAAGTGCTCCCACAGCCTTGATATAAAAATAGGTGATAGTGATTCATTTTGCTCTTGACTGGTTAGAACGTAAGTAAGACACGGTGGCACGGTGGTTAGCACTGTTGCCTCACAGCTCCAAGGACCCGGGTTCGATTCCTGGCTTGGGTCACGACCTGTGGGGAGTTTGCACATTCTCCCTATGTCTGCGTGGGTTTCCTCCGGGTTCTTCCCACAGTCCAAAGCTGTGCGGGTTAGGTTGATTGGCCATGCTAAATTGCCTCTTAACATCCCAGAATGTGTAGGTTAGAGGGATTAGCGGGCTAAATGTGCACGGTTATGGGGATAGGGCCTGGGTGGGATTGTTGTCAGTGTAGACTCGATGGGCTGAATGGCCTCCTTCTGCATTAGGGATTCTATGAAAGACAATTGGAAATAACTTATTCTATTGAGTGAATAATGCCTGGCCACCAGTCTGATTGCTGTGATCTTGCACGACATCTTGTTAGTCCTAGATGACCTCAGTTAAGTCTTCGAAGAATATCAGGTGGAAGTGTTCACGGTATGACTATTCTCTTGTTGAAGACTAGTAAGTCATGCGCTGTTCAAAATACTGCCAATGTATCAGATTAGTGTGGACATAGACTGGCCATCCTTCCAAATAATATTTTCTGACTTGGAGCCATTCTTCATCTCATTGCTAAGCTTGTTTTCTTTTTTGCAAACTTTCTGCAATAGCTGGTATGTGCTAGGTCATTAAGTGTATCTATGCTTCAACCTCCTCGATAGTGTAAATCCTCTTTTTCAGTTCCTTCTGATGGCATTCATGACAGCATGTCTGCTGTTGTTTGATACTTCCCTTGCATGAACACTGTAATGGAGTCATATCTCACCAAACTTGGTCTGAATTGTTGGATTCTGGGTGGCATCCTCACAATTTCTTCCATGTTCAAAAGGGTGACCAGTATCTTACGGTCTGTTTCTATTTTGAAACATAATCCCATGACACAGTCCGAAAATGTTTCCCATGCCCGTGTTGCTGCGAATGCTTTTTTTTCTATTGTCATTCATTCATAGAGTAATCCTTAGCCTTGTTAGCCCTCTCCAAGTTCATTACCTCACACTTTTCCGGGTTGAATTCTATTTATTCTGGCCACCTGCAGTCTTATGTTATCCTCCTTATTATCTACCATCCTACTAATTTCCAAGTCATCTGTGAACTTCTTGATTATACCCCGTATATTTAAGTCCAAATCATGAACGTGCACCATAAATAGCAAGGGCCCCAGCACTGAGTCCTGCAGAACCCCACTGGAAACAGACTTCCTACCAGAAACATTGCCCTATCACCCTATGCTTCTCAGTCAATTTTGGATCCAACATGCCACTTTGTCTTGGATCCCATGGGCTCTTATTTTCTTGACCAGTCTGTCATGAGAGACCTTATCAAAAGCTTTGATAAAGTCCATATAGATCACATCAAATGCAGTGCCCTCAGTAACACTCCTGGTTATCTCCTCAAAAAATTTGATTAAATTTGTCAAATACAACCTTTGCTTAACAAATCCATGCTGACTATCCCTGATTAATCTGTGCAGATTAATCCAAGTCCCTAATTAATCCAAGTGCAGATATATTCCATCCTTCAGAATTCTTTCCCCACCAATGAGAGATTGGACTGACTGGCCTATAATATCTTGTCCTATCCCTACCTTCCTTTGTTAATAATGGGACAATATTAGCAGGCCACCAGTCCTCTGGCACCTCACCTGTGGCCAGAAAGGATCTGAAGATTCCTGCCAGCGCCCCTGATATCTCCTCCTTTGACTATCTCAACAGCCTGGGATACATCTTATCCGGGCCTGCGGATTTATCCACTTTCAAGCCACTAACCCTGCTGGTACCTTCTATCCCTCGATATTAAGTTCCTTTAATATTTCACAGTCCCCCACTCTGACATCTACACTGCATCATCCTTTTCCATTGTGAAAACCAATGCAAGGTATTCATTGAGGACTGTAGCCATGTCTTCCGGGTCCAGACACAGATTACCTATATGGTCCCTAATTTTCCCTAGTTATCCTTTTCCCTAGTTATTAGAAACATAGAAAACTACAGCACAAAACAGGCCCTTCGGCCCCACAAGTTGTGCCGAACATATCCCTACCTTTTAGGCCTACCTATAACCCTCTATCCTATTAAGTCCCATGTACTCATCCAGGAGTCTCTTAAAAGACCCTATTGAGTTCGCCTCCACCACCACTGACGGCAGCCGATTCCACTCGCCCACCACCCTCTGTGTGAAAAACTTACCTCTAACATCTCCCTTGTACCTACCCCACAGCACCTTAAACCTGTGTCCTCTCGTAGCAGCCATTTCCACCCTGGGAAAAAGCCTCTGAGAGTCCACCCGATCTATGCCTCTCAACATCTTATATACTCCTATTAGGTCTCCTCTCATCCTACGTCTCTCCAAGGAGAAAAGACCGAGCTCTCTCAGCCTATCCTCATAAGGCATGCCACTCAATCCAGGCAACATCCTTGTAAATCTCCTCTGCACCCTTTCAATCTTTTCCACATCCTTCTCTTGCTTATTCTCTTGCTCTTTTAGATATTTTAAAAAGCCCTTTGGGTTGTCCTTTCTTCTACCCATTAAAGCATTCTCTGAGCTTTCCTAATTTTTAAAAAGTTTCCTCTTGCACTTTTAACACTCCTCTAGGGCCTCGACTGTATTGAGCACTCAGTATCTGGCATAACCTTCTCTTTTTTCTTAATCCTGACCTTATGTCCCTTGACATTCGGGGTTCTTTGGTCTTGGTCCCACCCTTTGTCTTTATAGGAATATATTTGTCCTGTCCTCTTGCCATCTCCTCCTCGAAGGTCTCTCACTGCTCTGACAGAGTTTTATCTGCAAGTAGCTACTCCCAGTCTTGGGATAAATCATATCTTATCTTAGTAAAATCAGACGTTCTTCAGTTAAGAATCTTTATTCCTGGCCCACCCTTACCCTTTCCCATAGCTATCCTAAACTGAACTGAATTATGGTCACTATCTCCAAAATGCTCACCTACTGATATGCCAGGCTCACCTCTGAATCTTAGGACCAAATGACTGGTGCTATAGTGGTTAGCACTGCTGCCTCACTGCGCTTGGGATCCGGGTTCAATTCCGGCTTCGGGTGACTGCCTGTATGGAGTTTGCATATTCTCCCCATGTATGCGTGGGTTTCCTTCGGGTGCTCCAGTTTCCTCCCAAATGACCTGTGGGTGTTCACCCTCCCCGTTCAGAATGCCGTGCAGCAGTTCCATGATGTCCTTGACCATGGCACCTGGCAGGCACGTCTATGGTCACAGAAGCACCTGTCTACTCCCCTCACTAATGAATTTCCTACCACTATTGACCTTCCACACTTCCTCCCTCGCTGAGCAGCTGGACTACCCACAGTGCCATGGCCTTGGCTCCGGTTGGTCCCACAGAGGAACAATCATTCACACTATATTCTAAGACTGAAAAATGGCTCGCACGCGGGATGCAATTGCGAGATTCCCTCACTACCTGCCTGTCCCCTTTGCTCTGTCTGGCGATCACTCAATCCCTCTCTGCCTGAACTTTCTTAAGGTGCAGGGTGATCAATCCTGAAACATGCGATCCACAAACCTCTCAGCCTTGCAAATGCACCATAGTGCCCTCAGCTGGGACCAGGACCATGCTGAGTCGGAGACAGATGACAAATCTCTGGAGACATCCATCAGGTGGCAGATTCTTTATGTTGAGCGTGGAGATTAATGTGGCGGAGATTAATGAGGGTGTGTGCACCATGGCTTTCGTCATTGAGGAGTCCATATGAAACATGAACACTGTATTGACCCTGAGCACCAAGTGCACAGCCTCCTCCATTGAGAGAGTGGGGATGCTGCTTCAGACCAGCAGGCCAGTACACCGGCTGTAACCTCTGGAGGTCACTACCAGTGTGAGAGACAGATGAGGTTTCTCATCTCTCTCTGCTAGGTGCCCATCCATCAATGGTGAGCAGGGAGATGCAAACACATCTCACACTGACAGACTAGCTGTCTGTAATTTTTGTGGGTTCTCTTAGGGCATCTCATGAATGCCCAGCTGGAGCCAGCTCAGGCACTGGTGGCGAAGGTTGTCACAACTGCCATGACAGCAAAGTCTGCAGGCTGCCTCCAATGCCACTGCCGGGTGGGGGGGAAAGAGACACCAAGAGGCACCGTCGGGAGTAAGTTTAAGGCAAAGTGCAACAAGGGCGTGCCATGGGCTACATTATTTGCATTCATTACCTTGAGTTTTTTGCTAGCTTTGGCACATTTATATACTGTTCTTATTGTAAGCCACATAAGCATTATTCCCAATTCAATGGGCTGAGTTGGCTGCATGCTTTGTACATTAGCCAAATGTTTCAAAGGCTTGTAGGAAGAGGGTTTTGTGTGGTGCAGAATTTGGGCTATTAAGTTTTATTGCGAGCGAGACATTGTCATTGGATTGAGTCGGCCTCCATGCCTTGGATGTTGAACTGATGGTTCGCTGGTTGAATGCATTCCTTATATCTCTGTCTCCTGAATGTTCATGTCCACTTCAAAGCCTTACCCCGTGTGATCCCATGCTTGTCTCCAGATCCATCATTGGAGTCATCCTCCTTGGCCAGTGGTCCTGCTTCACTCTCCTTAGACTTCACGGAGCTAGATTGTGTAGGGTGCAGCACACAACAATAATGAGGGAGCCACTTTCTGGAGAATGTCCCAGATCAAACATGGCATCGGAAATTAATCTTGAGCAGCCCGATTATGTTCTCCACCACCACTCTTGTGGATGCATGACTTGTGTGTTATATCTCTCCACTGCCTCAGTGACAGAGTGGGGTCATCAGCCACCTCTTGAAGGGATAGCCTTTGTCACCCAGGATCCATTCATCCAATTTTTCAGAGTCCACAAACAGCCTTGGTACCAGGGAATGCCTCAAGATATATGAATCCTATGAGCTACCTGGATAACAGGCACATACTTGCAGAATCTGAATCCTGTGGTCACAGACAATCTGCACATTCATTGAATGGTACCTCTTCCTGTTGATGAAAGCTCTCAGCTCTCCTGCTGATGCCCTAATGGCCACATACATACAGTCTATAACACCCTGGATGCAGGGAAGCCTAGCCATCGCCGCAAACCCTTGTGTTCTTTCCACTTGATGCCATCATCTGTCTGGTAGTGGATGAACGCATGTCTAAAGATGGCATCAGTCACTAACTTGACACAACTGATTCAGAAATGCTGCACAGATCCCCACTGAGCCCTGAAATAAACCAGTGGTGTAGAAGCTGAGGGCCACTGTTAACTTTCAACACCACCAATGTGGGGTGACCCACTGTGCATTTGAAGGCATTTTTGGGATCTATCATGTCTCAAATTGATTTCAATGTGTCCCCAGAGAGGCAGAGTTGCCTGCGGCATTGGACCTAGGATAAGGTAGTTGATACACTGCCTGTACACCCTAGCTGCTGCGTAGTGGCATCTTCGGTATCCCCTCCCATCATGGCCTCCCTGGTGGTCGTGCACCAACGGAGCTTTTACCTCTCCTCTTACAGATCACTGCTTGGCTGCCTGCGCTCACCTTGCTTTCTCTCCCTCCTGCCCCTCTCTCTCTTCAGAGGAGGTCCTACCAGCAGAATACACTATCCCCATGAATGGGATGCAGAGGACCAGTGCCTTGGAAATGAGGAATATTGTCCTCCAAACCCCAGGGAAGCCTTCCAGGGAAAAATGCTGAAAATCACACCCAACTGCTAAACAAGGAAACTCGAGCATAACTCTACATTCACACAGCTATGAGCTCCGGAGGGACTTATGACGCTACAGTTCCTTTAAGAAGTGTATGTTTAATCATGTTCTCTGCAATTTATAAGCAAGCTTTTTTTTTGTTATCGGCACCTTGAGGTCTGAGTGGCATATTTTACTGTTGCTAGAGTCATATAATAGGCCTTTTGTTTATTTTTAATCTGGGCCTAATGCAATGTTCTGGATTTTTATGAGTTTTACAACCCTTTTGAATTGTTGGGGGAAGAACGATTGACAGGTCAGGTGGGACAGTTTTTCTCCCAAGAGTTCTTTACTTACAGTTTTGGCTGCTGGCTAGTTAGAAGGTGTTTGGACTCCAGGCTGGATGCAGTTTTTTTGTCATTCTCCCTGGTATTCGAAATTCTGCTGGCTAATTGGAAGCAGTCTTTTTTGCGTCTCTGGAGTGAAAATTTTGCTGTTGGTGGTTTGTTAGCTAGAGGTAAGCAGTGGCTCTATCTCTATCTTGAGGGATGCTGGGAGCTCCAGGACGCGGAAGTCAGAGTTTCAATTGTCCATCCAAAGGACTAATTCACAGCAGGCATGGCAGAGCTGCAAAATCCAGCATCATGTGAGCATTCCTAATTTCTGTGCTAAATCTAGGATGGGGGTGTGTTTGCAGGAACAGTATTGTGTTGGAACAGTATTCGTAGCTGCTAAGCTTTATACAAAATTGTTTTTTTCTTGTTTATAATTGGTAAATTATTGCTAATTTTCTTATTAAATGTTAATTGTATTCTTAAATAAACTTTGATAGAAGCTCCCTAGTGGGTCATTTGAATCATACCTGGAGTGTAACATCTTATGCATAACGGCACCAAATTCAAAGTGCATAACTTCTGGTCTAGGCTGACTTCATGAAACGTCTTGGAGTTTCTGACCAGAATTATAACAGACTTTAATCCTGCCCTTGCATGAGGAAATACAAAAAGTGTAATGGGCACCCACCTGTATCCCCTTCGCAATGAGCTAAAAATAGCACAGGCGGCATAAATTACAGTCAAATAGACTTTTACAGACCTTAATTGGTCCTTTAATTGTTGGTGGGCGTGCATCCGAATAGCACACTCACCCACCAACGTGCATGCGTGATGTCATCAGGAAATGCTCCCAATGTCTTACTGTCACAGGTCTACAGCAGTTTGGCCTATTGAATTGAATCTGCACCAGCCATAGACAAACAAAACAATAATCTAATCCCATTTTTCAGCACTTGGTCCATAGCCTTGTATGCCTTGGCACTGCAAGTGCACATCTAAATACTTCTTAAAAGTTATGAGGGTCTGTGCTTCCACCACTCTTTCAGGCAGAGTGTTTCAGATTTCCCACCACCCTGTGGGTGAAAAACTTCTCCTCACATCCTGTGTTCAAGAAAAGAAAAAGGGATAATCCAGGAGATTAGACTGGTGAGTCTCACATTGGTGGCTGGGAAGCTATTGGAGAGGATTCTTAGGGATAGGATTTACTAGCATTTGGAAAAGCATGGCCTAATTAGGGAAAGTCAGCATGGCTTTGTGCGGGGCAGATCATGTCTTATTAACTTGATTGATTTTTTCGAGGAGGTGACAAAGGTGATTGATGAGGGTAGAGCAGTGGATGTTGTGTTCATGGATCTTACACAGACTTTCCACAAGGTCCCTCAAAGAACAAAGAAAATTACAGCACAGGGACAGGCCCTTTGGCCCTCCAAGCCTGCACCGACCATACTGCCCAACTTAACTAAAACCCCCAACCCTTCCGGGGACCATATCCCCCTATTCCCATCCTATTCATGTATTTGTCAAGATGCCCCTTAAAAGTCACTACCATAACCCTTTCCACTACCTGTTCTGGCAACGAGTTCCAGGCACCCACCACCCTCTGTGTAAAGAATCTGCCTCGTACATCTCCTTTAAACCTTGCCCCTCACACCTTAAACCTGTGCCCCCCTAGTAATTGACTCTTCCACCCTGAGAAAAGCTTCTGACTATCCACTTTGTCCATGCCCCTCATAATCTTGTAGACTTCTATCAGGTCGCCCTTCAACCTCATTCATTCCGGTCATAACAAACCAAGTTTCTCCAACCTCTCCTCATAGCTAATGCCCTCCATACCAGGCAACATCCTGGTAAATATTTTCTGTGCCCTCTCCAAAGCCTCCACATCCTTCTGGTACTGTGGCGACCAGAATTGAACACTATATTCCAAATGCAGCCTAACTAAGGTTCTATAAAGTTGCAACATGACTTGCCAATTTTTAACACAATGCCCCGATGAAGGCAAGCATGCCGTATGCCGCCTTGATTACCTTCTCCACCTGCATTGCCACTTGCAGTGACCTGTGTACCTGTACACCCAGATCCTTGTGCCTATCAATACTCTTGAGGGTTCTGCCATTTACTGTATATTTCCTATCAGTAATAGACCTTCCAAAATGCATTACCTCACATTTGTCCAGATTAAACTCCATCTGCCATCTCTCTGCCCAAGTCTCCAACTGATCTATATCCTGCTGTGTCCTCTGATGGTCCTCATTGCTATCTGGAAATCCACAACCTTTGTGTCGTCTGCAAACTTACTAATCATTTTCCTCCAAATCATTTATATATATTACAAGCAGCAAAGGTCCCAGCACTGATCCTTGAGGAGCGCACTTGTCACAGCTCTCCATTCAGAAACGCACCCTTCCACTCCTACCCTCTGTCTTCTTTCTGTATCCACCTTGCCAGCTCACCTCTGATCCCATGCGACTTCACCTTCTGCACCAGTCTACCATGAAGGACCTGTCAAAGGCCTTACTGAAGTCCATGTAGACAACATCCACTGCTCTACCCTCATCAATCATCTTCGTCACTTCCTCGAAAAACTCGATCAAGTTAGTGAGACAGGACCTCCCCTTCGCAAAACCATGTTGCCCCTCACTAATACGTCCACTTATTTCCAAGTGGGAATAAATCCTGTCTCGAAGAATCCTCTCCAATAATTTCCCTACCACTGATGTAAGGCTCACTGGCCTGTAATTACCTGGATTATTCTTGCTACCCTTCTTAAACAAAGGAACATTGGCTATTCTCCAATCCTCTGGGACCTCCCCTGTAGTCAGTGAGGATACAAAGATTTTTCTCAAGGCCTCAGCAATTTCCTCCCTTGCCTCTCTCAGCATTCCAGGGTATATCCCATCAGGCCCTGGGGACTTGTCTACCTTAATGTTTCTACCTCATAGTAGGCTCATCCAGAACAGTAAGATGAATGGGATCCATAGTGACTTGGCTGCTTGGATTCTCAATCTGCTTGCCAAAGAAGTCAGAGAGTAGTGGTGGGTGGTTGGTTTTCTGGCTGCAGGTCTGTGACAAGTGGTGTTCCGCAGGGATCTGTAGTGGGACCTCTGCTATTTGTGATTGATATATATATATAAATGACTTGGATGAAAATGAGATGGGTGGGTTAGTAAGTTTGCAGATGATACAAAGATAGGTCGAGTTTTGGATAGTGTAGAAGGTTATCAAAGGATACAGTGGGATATAGATCAGCTGAAGATATGGGTGGAGAAATGGCAGGAGTTTAATCCGGTCAAGTGTGAGGTGCTTCAGGAGATCAAATGTTAAGGATAAGTAGACAGTTAATGGCAGGACCCTGGACAGCATTGATGTACAGAGGGATCTTGGGGTTCAAGTCCATAGCTCCCTGAAAGTGGCCACACAAGTAGGTAGGGTGGCAAAGAAGGCATATGGCATGCTTTCCTTTATTAGTAGGGGCATTGAGTGCAAGAGTCAGGATGTCATGTTGCAGCTTTATAAAACTTTGGTTAGGCTGCACTTACGAGCATTGCATCCAATTCTAGTTGCCAGATTACAGAAAGGATGTGGAAGCTTTGGAGAGGGTGCAGAAGAGGTTTATCAGGATGCTGCCTGTATTAGAGGGTATAAGGAAAGGCTGGACAAACTAGGGTTGCTTTCTCTAGAGTGGCAGAGGCTGAGGGGAGACCTGATAGAAGGTTCTAAAATTATGAGGGGCATAGATAGGATTGACAGTCAGAATCTTTTCCCCAGAGTTGAAATGTCTAATCCTAGGGGACATGCACTTAAGGTGAGAGGGGGAAAGTTGAAAGGAAATGCGAGGGGCAAGTTTTTTTTTAAGCAGAGAGCGGTAGGTGTCTGGAACACGCTGCCAGGGGTAGTGATGCAGGCAGATACGATAGAGGCAATTAAGGGGCTTTTAACTGCTACCTTAAGCGACCAGTGTAGATGTACATGAAGGTCCCTCTAAGCTTCTGTGCTTCCCAGAGTCCTGCCATTCATCATATCTTCTTGCGAGACTTTGCATACTTCCAGGTTGGTTGTGCGTCCAACCAAGACGCATAAAATTCTAGGGCTGGAATTTTACCGCCCTCCACAGGAATCACAGCAGGTGAGAGGTGGACAATGGGAAGGTCCGTTGACCTCGGGTGGGATTTTATGGTTTTGGGATGAGCGAGGCTACAAAATACCTTCCAAAATGTCGACAAGTATACTCAAGCCACCTTCTGCATTGTGGTGGAGTGAGTTCCAAGTAGCTTGGGATTCCCAAGTTCTTATAACTGCAGATAACATGCTTTGCATGAACATTGTCTTCTGTGGTTCAAGTTTCCAATTTATCCTAACCATATTGTGTTAGCAGTATGCCATGTCACCAATCAAAATAACAACCAATTGTGATCAAGTTTTGGAGGAACTGGAGTGGGGCAAGAGGAGAAACCCAAGCAAAACAATAGTACTAATTTGTAATTTTGAAAAATGTCCATCTCAATAAAGTAATATATAATCCATCTTGTCTTTTCCCTCAAAAATAGCCCCAGTAGAAGAATTTCTGAAGGCGAAATCTAACTATGAGTTCATAAAAAAGCATGACTCTGAGTGAGATCGCAATTGCAACCTACAAAAAAATTGCATTCATAATGCTTTTAACATCCACAATAAGAAGAAAAATAAAACCATAAACTGAAGAATCAAAGACAAACAAATCAGAAAAAAATATAAAAGTTATGGCAGTTTATGCTAAATAGGGAGACCTTTTGGCCAAATTTCCCACAGATGTGAGAGCCAGGGGCTTCATTTTATGGCACACTGTCTGGGTTGTTAGAATCTGCTTACATCATTTGTCTTGAGGATAACACTGTTATAGTGCAATTGCTGAGCTGTGTAAAAAGCCATTAATTGCACATCTACATTTAAAAACTACATTCCACATGTTGGTGCTATTGGACATAAGTTCACAATTGTATTTTGGAGACTGAATACACAGAGGCAGTTCCTCATATGTCAGTTTGCAAAAGGAACCCAGGACCTAATGAGAGGAAGTTTGGTTAAAGCCTCGTAAAGTGTCTACATTTCAGTGAGACTATTTTTGTAAGGGACCCATTGTTTGACAAGGGTATGAAGTTGAAGAAATTGATATAAAATTAGAAAGATTTATTTTAAGAAAGCGAATGAGAGGACAAGTTATTGATCACAAATTGATGCGGGTAAAACGTACTGGTCAAAAATAGGGAAAGGAAATGCAACTAATTTTTGATAACTGCTATCAAAACAAAGTATTAATAGTTCGGTTAATAAACCTCGATATGGATGCTCGGAAGACTTGTATTCTTCATGTTGGGGCGGCACGGTAGCACAGTGGTTAGCACTGCTGCTTCACAGCTCCAGGGTCCCGAGTTCGATTCCCGGCTCGGGTCACTGTCTGTGTGGAGTTTGCACATTCTCCTCGTGTCTGCGTGGGTTTCCTCCGGGTGCTCCGGTTTCCTCCCACAGTCCAAAATGTGCGGGTTAGGTTGATTGGCCAAGTTAAAAATTGTCCCTTAGAGTCCTGAGATGTGTAGATTAGTGGGTAAATATGTGTGGGTAGGGCCTGGGTGGGATTGTGGTCGGTGCAGACTCGATGGGCTGAATGGCCTCCTTCTGCACTGTAGGGTTTCTATGATTTCTATGATGTTTGCACAGTCAAGAGGTTGGACTGGTGCAGAAATGGCATCCATATCCAGCATTAAAAAAAAATGCCTTCAGTAACACTGCTGAATTAGTGGGTTATAGACGATGCATCTTCCTGGTAAATTTTCATGCCAACATTTATTTCAACTTTGAAACTGAATCCCTATATTAAACCTGTTGCATGTTCTACGGCATATCTACAACATTTATCTATTTTATATGTAAAATTAAGAGCTAGATTCTCTTTCACAATCCTGATCAAAATTGGGTAGAACACCAGGGAAAACTGAAGGAAAATTTTGTGATGAGGTCACAGCTGATTCACCTTTCTTAGTTACATTTCCCTTTCCTTTTCTGCGCTTGAATCGATGGCTAGCTCTTCCTTTCTCACCCACCAAATACAAATTGTTGCCAGGGAGGGGGCGAAGCATGGCACCAACCCTAGCAGTTTGATGAACACCTGCCCCACTTTCCATGGCTTTCCAGGGCTACCAGGTTCAAGGTTGAAGCATGCCTCATGACACAGTAAGCAGCAACCCAAAGATGATCAAATAAAGCCACATCTGGATAGAGGTCTCTGCTTCCCCCGGTGCACAACCAGCTCTCAGCTCACTGAAGGTTAAGGTCTCAACTAAGGCCTGCAATGAGAGTTCTAGTCAATTATCGGGGCTCTTCTGCCATTTTACTTGACTGTTGGGTCTCTTCAGGTGGAGTGGCAATGAACCTATTGCTGTCAGGATTCTTGTCTTCACACATACTGAGGAGCATTGGAAGTCCGGGTAGGAGGCCATTGTGTATAGTAAATGACACTTAACCCAGGGTTATTGTTTGGGTCAGGTTCAGAGAGGCAGGTCAAAGTTCTGCCCAGGTTGAATCACACCCAGAAGAAGGGAATTCAGCCTCAAACATTTTGTAGAGGTGGATTGGATGGGTGCGGATTTATGTTGAAGATTACAAGAGACAACATTCAATAGTCAGAAGCAAATGTGAATAAGACACTGAGGGGATTAACTGCTTTTAAAGCACACAAAAATGCTTGAGAGAAGTTTATTTTGCATCTTGCATCTCCAATGCACAAAGATTTTGAGCGTATTGCAGAGTGCACACAACACAATCAATACATAATGATGCTTAAACTGAATATAAAACAAAAATTTGCAATTTTATGAACAAAGTCCACAACTGATTACCAGAAATAATAAGGGAAAATTATAGATGATCACATGAGAACTTTGGCCATGAAGCTACTTTACTGGTGCTCTGGTCAGTTTACGTGAGCAATTCATATTCTGAGCCATAATTACAGAGCATAAAGTATCATTTGAAAGGCATCAGATATGAACCATGTGTTCTGATTTCCCACATTTGGGTTTGCTTTTAAGAGGATGAAGTGAATTTTAATATTGTGGGAGAAAATATATGGCTTAAGCACCAACACATTCCTTTGGTTCACATCCACTGCGAGTGTCTAAACAATACAGAACTTTATCGCTAGTTCATCTAGTTTCACCATGAACCTAGGATTATATCCTGGGAGGAGTAAGGAAATGTCTGGCTTGATTAGTTCTAACTGCTATGACATCATAGGTGGGCTGATCCCACAAACTTCAGGCTTGTGTTTTTAAGGAGACTGCCAGTCTGCCTTATGTTGAGATCCTGTGTATACCAACTGCACACCCACCATCCAACAGTCTGGCCCTGAAGCAGTAAAAATAGCACAGACAGTGGCATCAGCAACAGCAAAGAGTCGCATGATCTTTTGTTAACTGAAAGCAGAACCTGGAGTTTCAAGTCTGGCACAGAGCAGCACATTCCTTCAGACTTACTACTGCAAGTTACTGTATGTAGACAGCTTTGTCAGAAAACAATGCTTATGGATCTTTAACAACATGGGACATTCATTAATCCATTTATTGCTTCAGATATTCACGTGATATTATCACAAACAGAAGTGCATTTAACTTGGAATTTTTTTACCTGACCTTGGAGCTTTACTGCAAGAGATACACAAGAAAGGAATCAGGTTTGTATAATGCATGAAAGTTAAGTGAGCTTTCTTTTTGATGTTCACATGAGACTTACTTTGTTTATCCAGTTTAAGAATTATTTTATTGCGCATGAATTGAAGTATAACATGAAACAATAATGCAATCCTCCAGTTGGCTGATAATACCAGTTAGTTTAGATTATATTCTTGCTCATCAGAAAATTCATTTAGAGTAACTTTTCAACTTAAAAAAACGAGCGAATGAAGGTATTACATTTCATTTATCTGCTGTTTTCTGAAATGGGTTCTTTGATTTAACATGAAGTAATTTAAATGAGACAAAAATCTATTACTTTCCACTTATAGACAACCTGCAAGATTCACAGGTACCAGTATTTGACTTACAGAAATGATCCGAGGCAGTTCATACTAAATCCCAGTATTACTTTTTTTTTGCCTCTTACTTAATGCTGTTAATATATTCATTCAAGTCTTCAGAAAAGCTTCATTCTTCTCATGTTCAACATACTTATGTCAGTAAAAAGAACTCCATATTGTATATGGTTGCAATTTTTAAAAATCACATTTCTCAAATTGATAAAAATTGCGAGACAGAACAGATTTAGGTAACAGAATAATAAACCTTCCTCCTGCTTGAGCACTAAAATTAGTTGTTTTAGTCCACATCAGGATCAATGTTCTACTCCTTGGTTTGGAGCCAAGGTTTTGAATATTAAATTAAATTATAGCTCAAATCACAGCCAGCTTTGTCAACTGCCATGGGAACATAAGGAGGCTAAAATTTCATCTCGGTAGCTTTAAATGTCGAAGCATTGGTTTAATTGGCTGTTTATGTTTAAATAGTGCTTACGTAATATGGTGTCTCCTTCTGCAGATAGTACAATTTTCAATTAATATCAAATTACACAGCATGGGCAGTTTCATTCAGCAGTACTTTCTAAGCATTCATAATAATTTTGTAGAATTTGGAATGTATCTCGAGTAATATCAATTTCAGTGGTTACATATGAATAATAACAACAATTATATACCCTCAGTTAATACACCTATGAAATAGAATATGTTGACAATGGTTAATCAAGGTAATCTCAATACCCACCAAAAGGAGTCATGTTTTTATGAGATAATGACTAGCCCTGCTGGCATTAGTGCTCAGGACTGTGGGGAGGTCTTTGCAGGATTTATTTTAAAAAGTAAACATTTGGAAGGTGGTACCATTCTTCCAGATTCTTTTTACACTTCTTCCTTTGCTAGTTCTAAAAAATAACTGCTAACAGCTTTCAGGAATAGGAAAAACTTAACACTGTAGCCCGTGTTACAACTTAATTGGATTGTGGTTTGAAATGTGTGCTTCAGAATAATAAGCAGCACAATATCAGTAATTCATCTGAGTTAACAGTGGGGGAGTAGTGGTCATGTATTGTGAGCATTGAATACTCGCTGTGGGTGATTATCTCCAGAATCACCAACATTTCATTTACTTATTTTCTTTAGCATTGCCTGTGAAAATACTTTAAATAATCAACTCCGGATAAAGCAAATAGCAAAACATGTACAAAGTTGAATTTATTACTTTGAAAAGGCAAAACAAAGCAAGTAATCAAAGTGATTACTAACCTTGGTCTTTTTTCACAAGCAGTGCATCGAAAGACAGAATCAATCATTCGAATTTAGAGCATGGAAGGAGCCAATATGACCCATTGTGATCCCGTGGCCATCCAGTTTAATCCCACTTTGTAGCTTTAGGTCCATAGTTTTATAGATTACCGCACTTCAAGTACATATCCAAGCAGTTTTTAGATGTTATGAAGGTTTCCATCTTACCAAAATTTCAGGCAGTGTTTCAGGCAAGTCTCTTACCCCAAATCCACGCCCCTGGTCATGGATCTCTCAACCAAGAATCCCTTCTTAACCACTACCTAAACCCCTCATAATTTAATACAACTTTATATTTCTCCAATTGAGAATTATTATTCCTGGTCTATATTTTTCCTTTCCGATACTCTAAATTTAACCAGATGATGATCACTTTCACCAAAATGGTCCTCAGCTGATTGCTTAAAACTAAGTCCAGAAGCACCCTTGTTGGCTTGCTACATACTGGCTAAAGTTCAGGTTTTCCTGAATGCATTTTAGGAATACTGCTCCCACTCTGCATTTCACACTAACTCTATCCAAGTTTATATGAGGTTTGGTGAAATCACCCCACTCTCACCGTTCTTTAGTTTTTGCATTTATCAGAAGTTTGCCTACATATTTGGTCTATCTCCCTGTGATTGGGGATTGATAATATACTGGTAACGGTTCCTTTGTACTTATTCAGTTCAACCCATCTGGCCTCATTTGATGGTTCTTCTATTACATCATCCATCCTCATAGCTATAATTCTCTCTTTAAGCAATACTATTAACCCTGTAATACTATTAACTTTTTTTTCTTTCCCCCCATTTCCATCTGAAAATCTTGTGACACAACTGCTAAGCAACCATTCCTACCCTTCATCTAGCCATGTCTCAGTAATAGCTACGATATCATACACCCACATGTCAATCTGGGCTTTCAGCTCATCTGTCTTATCCCCTAGATTTTTTGCATTGGAGTACAAGCCATTTCGCACTGCCAAACTCCTTTGTTGTCTATTTTCTAGCTTTGCTTCTTCTGTCTTCCAAAAATGTTTATGAATTTTTGTGAATGTTTATGTGTGTGCAACATCTTTCTCCGTTATGAATCTACACTCAGGTTTCCGTATCCCGCTAAGCTTACTTAACCCTTCTCTAAAAGTATCAGCAAAATTTCTTGGGAGGATATTGGTCCGTCTGTTTAAGTGCAGTCCATCTGACTTGTATTGGTCCCACCTCCCAATGGCTCAGGTATCTTAAGTCTCCCTCTTGCATCATCTCTGCAGCCATGTATTCATCAGCTCTATAATCCTAATTCTGTACTCGCTAGCACACGGCACCAATCTTAGCACTCATTAATCATCAAATGCTAACACAGGAGGTCTTTCAGCCCATTTTGCCCGTGCCAGCTCTTTGAAAGAGCTACCTAATTAGTTCCACACCCATTCTCTTTTCCCATAGCCCAGTAAATATTTCCCATTCAGGTATTTAACAATTTTCCTTTTGAAATTTATGACTGAATCTGCTTATATCATCCTTTCAGGCAGCATATTCCATACTGTTACAATCCTCTTCGGGACCGTCAACATTTAAAGAAGAAATCTAAACACCCAGCGATTGACAGACAGAATTATGCCACAACGGTTTCACATTTTTAAACTAAAATGAACTTTACTGTATATCAAAAAATAATTAAGCAATGTAATCACAATGAACTTAACACTATAGTTTACAACTACATATTATGATCTCAGTTTTACTTTTTACTTCCTCCTCAAGAGTTCCTGATCTTACAAAATCTTGAAGATTCATTCACTTTTCCTGGGACCAACCCAAAAGATGTGCCACAGTGGTCTGGAATTTACTTTAATTTTCATAGTATTTTAGCTATTCCTCGAGGTTCAAATTTCATGGGGTTCCTACAGATCCTCCAATTTTCTCAAAATACCTATGTCTGTGGACTCTTCAGTTCAAGCACGGGCTTTACTGTGTGTTTACTGAGGGATTCAAGCATCAGGAACATCTTCTGGTTCCTAATGGTCCTCTAAACCCCTACTGCTGCTAATTCCACAACGGAATCCCAGTTTCCTGCTTTCTACCTGCTTGTTGTCAGCTGACCAACTTCTGGCTGCTTTCTGCCGCAAGGTTTTAGATTTATTCTTCCAACTTAAACTAGGCAACTCTTCCAGCTTCTTTACCCCTCACGAATTCCATACTGAGCTCAAGCCCCACATGCATTCCACATGGTGAATGATAAAATTTGTGTTTTCATCTGCTTAAGTGCAGGCCTGGTTAACATTAATTTCCTTTGGCACCTCCCAGTCTACACAAGACCAAATCTGCAACTGCCTCAGTCAGGTCCCAAACTGAACTGCTTGCTGCTTTCAGCAAACACACACAGATAAATTAAACAACGGGACCTTCTACCCCAACGTATTCCTGTATCCAAGACAAGATGGCATTCTTTGGGATGAGCTCAAAAAGAAATTAATTATTTTACTCTCAGCACAACTCCTTGATTCTGTAACCCATATGAGCAATTTATATTTCTAATAGAGTTTTATGACCCTCCCTCACAGAATTGCTGGCCCTCTTCAAGAACTCTCTTGTTTACAGCTTCGGTTTACCTTATTTTGATCTGGGAACTAGATATATTACTTATAGCTTTTATTGAAGTCTAGCTTTTCCAAGAGTAAGGCGGCACGGTAGCACAGTGGTTAGCACTGCTGCTTCACAGCTCCAGGGTCCCGGGTTCGATTCCCGGCTCGGGTCACTGTCTGTGTGGAGTTTGCACATTCTCCTCGTGTCTGCGTGGGTTTCCTCCGGGTGCTCCGGTTTCCTCCCACAGTCCAAAGATGTGCGGGTTAGGTTGATTGGCCAGGTTAAAAATTGCCCCTTAGAGTCCTGGGATGCGTAGGTTAGAGGGATTAGCGGGTAAAATATGTGGGGTGGGATTATGGTCGGTGTAGACTCGATGGGCCGAATGGCCTCCTTCTGCGCTGTAGGGTTTCTATGATTTCTATGAGTACTTAAGGAAGTGGCCCTGGAAATAGTAGATCCATTGTGGTTATTCTCCAAACTTCTTTGTACTCTGGAATAATTCCTAGATTGAAGGGTAGCTAATGTAAGCCCACTATTCAAAATGGGAGGTAGAGAGAAAAAAGGGAACTATAGACCATTGAGCCTAATGTCGGTACTGGGGAAGTTGCTAGAGTCTATTATTAAGGATTTCATAACTCAGCATTTGGAAGGCAGTGCTATAATCAGACAAAGTCAGCATGGATTTACAAAAGGGAACCCATGCTTAATGAATCTATTGGAATTTTTTGAGGATGTAACTAGTAGAGTTGACCGAGGAGAACCAGTTGTTGTGGTTTATTTAGACTTTCAGAAAGCTTTTGACAAGGTATCACATAATAGACTACTATGTAAAGTTAAAGCACATGGGATTGCAGGTAATGTCTTGAGATGGACAGAAAGTTGGTTAGCAGATAGGAAACAAAGAGTTGGCATAAATGGGTCTTTTTCTGATTGGCAGTCAGTGACTAGTGGGGTTCTGCAGAGATCTGTGCTAGGACCCCAACTGTTCACATAATATATTAATGATTTGGATGAGGGAACTGAATGTATTATCTCCAAATTTGCAGATGATACAAAGTTGGGTGGGAGGGTGAGCTGTGAGGAGGATGCAGAGATGCTCCAGCGTGATTTGGACAGGCTGAGTGTGTGGGCATCTGCATGGGAGATGCAGTATAATGTGGATAAATGTGAGGTTATCCACTTTGGTAGCAATAATAGGCAGACAGATTATTACTTGAATGGGTGTAAATTGAGAGAGGCGGATACTCAACGAGACCTTGAAGGTCGCTGAAAGTAAGCACACAGGTACAGCAGGCAGTAAAGAAGGTAAATGGTATGTTGGCCTTTTTGGCGAGGGGATTTGAGTATAAGGATAGGGATGTTTTGCTGCAATTGAGTATTGTGTGCCGTTTTGGTGTCCTTATCTGCGGATGGATGTCCTTGCTATAGAGGCAGTACAGTGAAGGTTTACCAGGCTGATTCCTGGGATGGCAGGTCTGTCATCTGAGGAGAGACTAAGTCGGTTAGGATTATATTCACTGGAGTTTAGAAGAGTGAGGGGGGATCTCATAGAAACTTAAAAAATTCTAACAGGGTTAAACAGGGTAGATTCAGAAAGAATGTTCCCAATGGTCGGGGAGTCCAGAACTAAGGGTCATAGTTTGAGAATAAGGGGTAAAACTGAGGTGAGGAGAGAGCAACTATCGGGCAAGGGCGAAGGGATCTGCTACCCAGGGGCTGGGTACAACTACCCTGCAAGGGGAAAGGAGCAGTCACTGGACGAGTAGAAGAGAATGGCTGCCAGGCGGGGGCAAGTAGTTGCCGGGAAGGGGGAAAGTGGGTTGCCAGGTTCAGGGGGAAGTGGGTTGCTGGGCAGGGGGAAGCGGGGTGGGGGGGGCGGGTGGCTTGGAAGTGGGGGGGAATGGAACTGCCGGGCAGGGGGAAAAGCGGTTGCTGGGCATGGGGAGGCGGTGGCTGCCAGGCGGGGAAATGCAGCTGCTGTGCAGGGAGAGGTGGGAGTGTGTTTGTGCATGTGTGAGAGTTTGTGTGTGTGAGTGTGTTTGTGTATGTGCTTCTGTGAGTAACAAAGTACGAGTGCGTGAGCACTTGTAGTCTCAAGGGTTCACACTCATCCCAAAGTGAGAAAATATCCTGAAACTGGGAAAAAACATATTGGCTCTCTCACACACTAAGACATTCCATGGCACCTCACAGATGTGCATTAAGACAAAAAAAACCCCCCCAAAAAAATTAAGTCAATTAAGATGATATTAGTAGAGAGCAATGAAAACCTGGTCAAAGAGGCATGTTTAAACAGGGTTCTTACAAGAATGAAAGAGGTTCAGGGAGGAAATTCCAGTGTGTTGTAGCTTAAATGGCTGAAAACACAGGTATCAATGGTGAGAGACGCAAAGGAAGTAAAGACTGCATAAGAGGCAAATTTTGGAGAATTTATCAGAAATAAGGAGGCAAGACCATTGAGAGATTTAAACAAGGGGATGCGATTTTCAAGTTTTAGGCTTGATTGGAGGAATGTGAAATAATGTGGTGAATATAGGGGTAATGGGTTAATGGAGCTTGAAATGGGACAGGATATGCAGAAGAGTTTTTTGATGAGCTGAAGTTTCTCGAGGTGGAAAATGGGGATCAACCATAAGGGCGGCACGGTAGCACAGTGGGCGGCACGGTAGCACAGTGGTTAGCACTGCTGCTTCACAGCTCCAGGGTCCCGGGTTCGATTCCTGGCTCGGGTCACTGTCTGTGTGGAGTTTGCACATTCTCCTCGTGTCTGCGTGGGTTTCCTCCGGGTGCTCCGGTTTCCTCCCAGTCCAAAGATGTGCGGGTTAGGTTGATTGGCCAGGTTAAAATTGCCCCTGAGATGTGTAGGTTAGAGGGATTAGCGGGTAAATATGTGGGGGTAGGGCCTGGGTAGGATTGTGGTCAGTGCAGACTCGATGGGCCGAATGGCCTCCTTCTGCACTGTAGGGTTTCTATGATTCTATGATACTGGAATAGTCAAGCTGAGAGATGACTGAGGTTTCAATATAAGATAGGTTTCAGGATAGGCAGAGGAGGTTTTAAGGATAGGCAGAGGTAGTCAATGTAACGGGGATGGAAGTAGGTGATCTCAGCAGGTCTGACAGCATCTGTGGAGTGAGAATAGAACTAACATTTGCTGTCTGGATGACCTCTCTCCGCAGGCCTGTTGAGATTTTCCAGCATTTGCTGTTTTAGTTTCAGATTCCAGCATCCACAGTAATTTGCTTTTGTGGAAATAGGTGATGTTTATGATAGAGAGTATTTTAAGTTGTAAACTCAGTACAGGATGAACTAAGGCTCAGATTTTGAACAATCTGGTTCAATTTGTGTCAATGGGCAGCAAGGGGCATAGAATTGCAAGCAAGGCGCATTTTGTGATGGGGACTGGATGCAATAGCTTCTCTCTTCCCAATTTTCACCTATAGGAAACTATTGTTCAACCAGGATTGTATGCTAGACAGTCTGATAACATGGAGTAAGTGGAAAGATAGTGTTGGGTGAGGTCAATGTACAACAGAAGTCTGACCTCATTGTTTTTGGATAATGTTGCCAAGGGACAGCATGTGGATGATAAGAGGAATTAGTATAGACTTATTCTTTTAGACTATGCCCAAACTACTACAGAAATTGAATCACATAATCCCTACAGTGCAGAAGGAGGCCATTTAGTAATATTAATTTTCTGCCAGCTGATCAAACATACGAATACATCAAAATGGCACAACTTGCTGATTTAACAGACATTAAATATTTCACTGGTTTGTGTGGTGACATCATGCTGCCTGAAGTACTCCTTCTTCAGATTACATTTTCTAGTTAATAAAATACAGGTGTGAACTGCCTGGCCAGCAAACTCTAGTCCGTTATTAAAGTAACATAGGCCAGTCTCCTAACTTACAGGAACTGCACAACCAAAGTAATCAATTTTCCAGGTAACATGTATTTATGGTCTGTAGATGATGCTTTGACTGAAGCACCAACAGTATTTGATTTTAAATAAAATTGAAATGATCAGGAAAACATAGATATTTTATTTACAAATTGATCAAACCTTGTCATCAAACCTTTTTCCTAACAACACAAGTATTTTGATGTTTTTCTGCTGATAAAGTATCTTTTTTGACTCTTGGGATGTTTTGGCAACAACAGTTTTAGAATCTATTCCATTTACAAAGAACATTAAGGATCAACTATATAATTGTGTGAATGGAATTCTGTGTAGACCAAAAGTAGGGGGTTGTAGGTTCCCTCTCTTGAAGGACATGAATCCACCAGTTGGGTTTTGTGACAATTTGGTAGCTTTCATGTTCACCTTCTGCAAGCCCACAACTGTCCAAATAAACAAATTACAATTTCACCACTTATCATGGCGAAAATTCAAATTACAAGGTTGCTAGTCTAGTACAGTACAAAAGCTGCAGCCTCAATAAAGGTAGTGAAAGGAATGGGAAAAAGTAAAAAAAAACTAATAATCTCTGATGAATAAACATTGGAGACTAGTGGGTTTAGACATAACACGCTCACATCTTAGGTATATGAACGTTATTCAGTCACTGAGACATAGTTTATTTTTTAAAGCCTCTGATTTGCATTCTCAAAGCAAAGCTGTGTAGCACCCTGTTGGCATGACTTGCCTTAGCTATAAGCTGGTTAAAAGTTACTTGACAGAAATTCAATTAAATGTAATCATTTTTTAATACGAGCTTATTTCCCATGGCATTTCTCAGACATCATACAACCATCAACATATTTATGCATTTTAGCCGCAACCTATGTTTAATTAGATCTGTCCCTTTTAAGGTCATTGTTCTATTAAGTCCTATGAAGAAAGTATCCAATCAAGCATCCGTGATAAACGTTAAAAAGTATTGCTTTGCTCAGGGAAATATAACTACATTGGCAGCTTCCAGTAAATTTTTAGCTCTTCCCCTTGTATGATTAAGATTAGCAGAAACCCAAAGTGAGCGATCTTACCGGCTTGTCACGCTGGTCAATGGGTGTGGTGAGCCAGTAAGATCGCGGGAAAAACATCAGGTTCGTGCTCCTTTTCTCACCTCTCGCGATCTTACCGGTCCTGGAATTCTGGCATGATCAGTCTCGTACCCGGGAAGAGCGTGAGGCTGATTTAGACATTAAAATCCTCATTTGCACAGAATTAGTGAGTCCAGGACACAATTGTCTGGACTTATTTGCCTTAACAGTATCACCGGTGAAGGTCCTCACCGGTGAGGATCACGTATGGTCCCCATCAATGGGGACTTGGCATGGTGGCCTCACCAGTAGGACCGGAGGCCATTGAAGTCCCCCGGGAGGTCAGGAGTGAAGGGGGGGGGGTGATATCCAGGAGGGTGGGGGGGGGCAGGCAGGAGGAGGTGATTGACAGATCTGCGAATGCGCAATTGCGCCCTCTGGTGTGAACAGCCAGCTTTCCGGCAAGCTTAGGCCCTGCCCCTCTCCCCTCACTGGCAGGAATCAAATTGTGCCTTTTTTGTTGCACTAAGTGCTATAGGATTTCATTTGTGGCCTCGCCGAAAAAACGGACCTGAAACCCTCCCGATTTCACACTTGTTTGGCATTTAGAATTTTCTTGGTAAGATCACCCCCAGAAACATTCCTTTGGATTAGATTGTGATTTTCTGCCAAAGTACATTAGCCAATTAAGTGTATGTGTTGCAATCTGAGCTGCACAGAACATGCAAAGATAGAAGACGCAAGTATAGTGCATTATTTTCCAAAATCTTAGAAGTATGGGTTACAAAACATTTCTCGTTTTGAAAACAATAAAATCCAGCCTGCTGTGAATTCCACCTATTTCAAGGAAAGTGTTTGGTGACTGCCTACTGCCTAGCTGTGATGATGGGGCTGAGGTCTGAAACTTCTTTTTTTTTAGTATCAACATAGCAGCCAAGTGATGTCCTATATTAACATTTGTTTTGCTCATTTATGAAGGAAAAAAGTTAGCTCTCATTACAAACATTACAAGATCGCAATGTGACTGCACAGCTAATCACTATTGAATCTGTTAATCGCAAATGCATCTACTCATTATTACAGCACATTCATCTATTTCAACTGCATTTGCAACATTCGAAGCAGTTAAATAGATTCTGAGCACCAGCTGAGTTGTGGTAAAATCGGACCACTCAATTTATTACTTCAAGAATAACTTTTCAGAAATGAACATTTTTGGCATCCTAAAATTTGGAACCTCAGGACCCAATTTCATTATTGATTGTTTCATGTTCTCATTTTATTGTAAAACCAACAACAGAAATAGCTCATGGATGAATAACTGGAAGTCTTAATTCACCTTTAGAACTGGAAAATTAAAAATAACCTTTATTCCATAGATTTCATGGATCATCATGATCAATCTGCTTTTTGAAATTTCCAGAGCAGACATTTAAGTGTGAAAACCTGTACTGCTTCATAGCTTGTGCTCTCCTCAGTAATACCCCATTAAAAAACAGCAAACATTGTAGTCAAATTTGCAAAATAAAATGAGCATCATTGTAACACAGTGCAATGTGGACACTGAACAGAAATAGCGACATTTACAGAACTGACGGTTCAGTGTAGGTCATGATTGCAATATGCGACAGCAAAAATAGAAATGGTAGTGTAGTATGGGTTCTGGTCCTGTTTCCTCATTGACATCCTTTTCATTGTCTTAAGCAACTCAGGTTCTAAAAACTTTTAAAATTGTATAACCAGAATGAATTTAAATGTATTTATTTAAGAAACATAGAGGGTAAGGACAAGGACGTAACATAGGTAAGGTCACATTCTTACACAAATTGGATTTACCCCACTGCACTTAATTAAAGTTGATGGAGTAGGAATTGGCTGGAGAAGTGAATCGTTATTTTAAAAAAAAACTTCCAGAAAATGTTAATGTAAAAATATACATACATTTTTTACTTGAGACGACACTTGGATAAAATTTCCAGCTGGCTTGTCAATGGAAGCCTGTCGATCTAATGCTAAGCAGTTTGCAATTGATTCAAGAGTAGCAGAGGTTTGGTAGCATGTTAAACTTCTTGTTTAGAGAATTGCAAATGATATTTTCAGATGATTTTACAACAAAGTTTCATGTTAACTGTATTGTAAGCAAATTTAAGCAAGATATCTGCAAAAAAATCCAAGGAAATCCATTGTTTTGGTCATTTTTCTTTGGCAACTTTTAATGTTAGTCACAAAATAGCTAAATTGTCAGACCCTTAGTAACTTATTTACTGCGGCATGTTTAAACAGGAATTCTTATTAAATGATGAGTGAATGATCTAGAATCACTGCCAAACACATTGCGGGCGATCTTAACCAGCTTGCCACGTGGCAAGCTGGTAAGTTCACGAAAGAGATGAAAAATCGGGGTTCGCGCCCGGTTTCTCGCCTTTTGCGATCTTACTAGCCCTGGATTGCCAATGTGATCAGCCTCGCGCCCAAGAAAGTTTTAATATTTTAATACTTAAATTCTTATTTTAATATAATTAGTGAGTCCTGGATGCAATCGTCCAGGGTCCACTACACCCCAGGGTTCTAAAAGAGATAGCTGAGGAAATTGTGGAGGCATTGGTGGTGATCTTTCAGGAATCACTGGAGGCAGGGAGGGTCCCAGAGGACTAGAAAGTAGCTAATGTTTAAGGAAGGAGGGAGGCAGCAGACGGGAAATTATAGGCCGATTAGCCTGACTTCAGTCATTGACAAGATTTTAGAGTCCATTATTAAAAATGAGATCGCAGAGCACTTAGAAGTGCATGATAAAGCAGGACTGAGTCAACACGGCTTTGTCAAGGGGAGGTCATGTCTGACAAATCTGTCAGAGTTCTTTGAGGAGGTAACAAGAAAGTTAGATAAAGGAGAACCAGTGCACATGATCTATTTAAATTTCCGGAAGGTCTTTGACAACGTGCCGCATAGGAGACTGTTAAATAAGTTAAGTGCCCATGGTGTTAAGGGTAAGATCCTGGCATGGATAGAGGATTGGCTGACTGGCAGAAGGCAGAGAGTGAAGATAAAGGGGTCTTTTTCAGGATGGCAGCCAGTGACTAGTGATGTGCCTCAGGGGTCAGTGCTGGGACCACAACTTTTCACAATATAAATTAACGATTTGGAGGAAGGAACTAAAGGCACTGTTGCTAAGTTTGCAGATGATACAAAAGGTATGTAATGGGACAGGTAGTATTGAGGAAGGACATGGACTGGTTAGGAGAGTGGGCAAACAGGTGGCAGATGGAATACAATGTGGAAAAGAGTGAGGTTATGCACTTTGGAAGGAGGAATGGAGGCATAGACTATTTTCTAAATGGGGAAATGGTTCAGGAATCAGAAACACAAAGGGACTTAGGAGTCCTTGTTCAAGATTTTCTTAAGGTTAACGTGCAGGTTCAGTCGGCAATTAGGAAGGCAAATGCAATGTTAGCATTCATGTCGAGAGGGCTAAAATGTAAGAGCAGGGATGTACTTCTGAGGCTGTATAAGGCTCTGGTCAGACCCCATTTGGAGTATTGTGAGCAGTTTTGGGCCCCATATCTAAGGAAGGATGTGCTTGCTTTGGAAAGGGTCTAGAGGAGGTTCACAAGAATGATCCCTGGAATGAAGAGCTTGTCGTATGAGGAATGGTTGAGGGCTCTGGGTCTGTACTCGTTGTGGAGTTTAGAAGGATGTGGGGGGATCTTATTGAAACTTACAGGATACTGCGGGGGCTGGATAGAGTGGACGTGGAGAGGATGTTTCCACGAGTAGGAAAAACTAGAACCAGAGGGCACAACCTCAGGCTAAAGGGATGATCCTTTAAAACAGACATGAGGAGGAATTTCTTCAGCCATAGAGTGGTGAATCCGTGGAATTCTTTGCTGCAGAAAGCTGTGGAGGTCAGGTCATTGAGTATCTTTAAGATAGAGATAGATAGGTTCCTGATTAATAAGGGGATCAGGGGTTATGGGGAAAAGGCAGGAGAATGGGGATGAGAAAAATATCAGCCTTGATTGAATGGCAGAGAAGCTCGATGGGCCGAGTGGTCTAATTCTGCTCCTATGTCTTATGGTCTTATGGATATCCAGGCAGGTGGGGGTAATGACAGATCTGTGTATACTTGTACACAGAACATTGAGAGATCAAGGCGCATGCGCAATAGTGCCCCTCACAGTCAGCAGCTAGTTTCCCGGAGAGAATAGACTCCGTCCACTCCCACTACTGGCGTGAGTCACACTTTAAGAACATAAGAAATAGGAGCAGGAGTAGGCCATCTGGCCCTTCGAGCCTGCCCCGCCATTCAACAAGATCATGGCTGATCTGAAGCGAATCAGTTCCACTTACCCGCCTGCTCCCCATATCCCCTAATTCCCTTATCGATCAGAAAACTATCTACCCGTGATTAAAACATATTCAACGAGGAAGCCTCCACCACTTCAATGGGCAGAGAATTCCAGAGATTCACTACCCTCTGAGAGAAGTTCCCCCTCAACTCTGTTCTGAACCGGCCCCCCCTTATTTTGAGGCTGTGCCCTCGAGTTCTGGTTTCCCTTCTAAGTGGAAAGAATCTCTCCACCTCTACCCTATCCAGCCCCTTCATTATCTTATATGTCTCTATAAGATCACCCCTCATCCTTCTAAACTCCAACGAGTACAGACCCAATCTGTTTAATCTCTCCTCATAAGCTACACCCCTCATCTCCGGTATCAACCTGGTGAACCTTCTCTGCACTCCCTCCAAGGCCAATGTATCCTTTCGCAAATAAGGGGACCAAAACTGCACACAGTACTCCAGTTGCGGCCTCACCAGTGCCTTGTACAGTTGCAGCAAGACCTCCCTACTTTTATATTCTATCCCCCTCGCGATAAAGGCCAACATTCCATTCGCCTTCTTGATCACCTGCTGCACCTGCAGACTGAGTTTTTGCAATTCGTGCATAAGGACCCCCAGGTCCCTCTGCACAGTCGCACGATGTAATTTTTCTCCATTTAAATAACATGCCTCTTTTTTTGCACTAAATGCCATATAATTGCATCTGAGAGCCTGTCCAAAAATGGGTGCAATTCTCTCTTGCTTTTTGATTAGACCAGAAGAATTCTCCTGGTCTTGTGACCAAATTTCATCCCGCAACCAAGGCCACTAAAACTGATCATTTGGACATTGTTCATTGTAATTTTTCCCACAGAGTGGTTGTTTCCTATATTTTATGAATGATTAGCTGTGAAGCGCTTTGGGATGTCCCAAAGTCAAGAAATATGTTGTATAAATGCAAGTTCTTTCTTTCTCCTTTTATTAAGAATTCGGAGATCAACCAAGAATCAAACTTGGTGCCCCTGAACTGTATAGTTTAGTACTACACTCTATGTTCTTACTCACTTAGATATCAGGGGAAACTCAGGTCCATTGTTAAAAAGACTTGAGAAATGAACATTTGAAAACTGGATTAGAATTATGGTTATATGCCAAACACATTTAATGCTTCTGAGGTAATTTTGTGGTAATCTTAGACTTTATTAGGCAATGCTCAATTTTGGATTGAAGGGAGTCTTAGCAGTAAGGGAGTCACATTCAAGAAATGGGAATGAATAATATCAAAGCTATTGCGGTTACGGGCATTGAACAGCACTGGTGGTGGCAAACTTGAATTTTATCCAATTGCAAGAAAAACAAGAACTTGATGGCAGGAAAAACATCAGAAAAATAGTAGTGAGCTGCTAGATCATTATGAAAGTGAGCAAAGGAAAAACAGGGCCATTAACTTTAATTCTGATGGCAGAATATCACATACTTAACTAGGAAATATTAATTACATGGTTTTAAAATTTTCTTATCAAGGATCACAGTGCTTTCATCAGTGCCTCTTTAATATGGTGAAATCCTGAAAAAATGCATCCATTTGAGTCAATTGGTAGCACATTCACTTTTAGCGTTGAGGCATGCTTGAGCTTAAAAAATAAACTTGCATTACATTGCAGTACTACATTATCACTGGCCCTGCCTTTAGGTGAGATTCAAAAGTGAAGCTTGAACTGCCAATTCCAATAGTTTAATGCAAAAGTTAAGATCCACGGCAATATTTGTAATAAGTAGTTCTGGCCACAGCCAAGCCAATATTATTTCCTTAACTCATACTAACACGCCAAAACTGGTCAGTTATCTTATGGAGCTTTGTGGGGCATCATTGGCACACTGCATACATGTGAAAAATTTCAATACTTTTCAAAAGTTATTCGTGGTATGAGGAATGTCAAGATATGCTTCTTAGGATGTATTCCATCCTACCAATCATTTTTGCTGATCTTCCACAGACCACCGCCACCCCCTCCCCCTCCCCACAATTGGCCAGTGATGGAGTCTTCTGGTTCTGCCACTGTCAACAGCGTCTTCTTCTGGTCCTGCATTGCTAACGGGGGTCTCCCATTGTATGCACCACCACTGCTGGGAAATCCGCAGCAGGGATTTGCCGTCAGTGGGACTGGAAGATTCCGCTGGCAGGAATGACAGGAAAATTCCAGTTTCTGTCTTTCTCTTTCAATTCAATGCATTATGACATTCAAAAGCACAAAAATTGCTTTTGAAATTTCAGTTTTTAAATATCCTGACATTTCCAGGCTTTTAAAAAAAAACCTTTGCCCTCATAATTTTAAAAATTTCATTGACTGATGAGGTACTAGCTCTGTTACTAATGATTATACATACAGGATCATGTCTTTTGTGGTTTCTGCAAAAACACTGATAAATATGATTTAATTTGTATATTCCAGCAGTATATTTGGTAGTCAATAATGACTAAGCAGCAAGGAAAATTTTGATGATTTTAAACAACCTAGAACATTTCCCAAATTTATAGCAAAAAAAAATTGTCCCTTCCTCCCTCCATAAATATTCTTTAATGAGACAGACAGCTGTTCATAAAATGGCATAAGCATGAGATTGTACAGGGGAAAAAAAATCATTCCCTTCACTCGAAATACCATGACAGCTTAGGTTTATGAGAACAGGAGCAATATATTTTCACTAAAAGTAAAATCTATCTGAATTTTCCATTTCTTAAGACAACAATCTACTTGAAGACAAATGTTTAGCACTAATCTCCACCTCCATCTTGTAACTGTACTTTGAGAATTATGGATTTTGCTCATCTGATTTTAGATTGAAATGCAATGCCTAAAACACATTTCATCGGAAATTATTAGGGGTTGACATAAAGTTAAACAGTTCCAACTATGTTTTGAAAAAGAGTAATTTCAATAATTTTGCCACAGACAAATTCTTCTGCCAAAAATTCTTAATGTGATCTTGTGCTGAGAAGAAATTCTGTTTGGATCACTGCACTTAATATGTGAACAGGGGAATGAGGAAGAGAAGGGAATTGATGGTGGCTGAAACTCCCTTTCTCATTCATCCTGTGCCTTCTCAGAGGCAGACAAATATCTTGAGGGCACATTAGGAATTTTCAAATGTTGCCTGTTCTTGTTCACATTACAAACATTGCAGTTGGGAGTTCAACTTTGAAGAGAAAAACAATGCCTGCCCATTGGCTGCAGAGGGCACACTGGCATGATTTTAAAGCAGGCTTCAAACTATCCAACACTGCTCAGAGGCAACAGAGGTGGGAGTTTAATCAAAGTAATAAAATGTGAGTTTTACCCTAGTTGTAAGACTCTGATGCTATTTTCACATACCAATGAACTGAGCGTGGGCTCGACGGGTTGGTACCAAATGTTGAGCAGCTTTAACAGTGATTCCACAGGAACACTGAAACGCAACTCATAACATAGCTCCAAAAGATATGTCAAAGTGAAGCAGGGATTAAGCATGAAAGCTCCTTCTGGTCTCACGATAAACTTTAAGACCCACACCCTTCCATAAGATGCGATGAATAGCTTAGTTCCAAATCAAGTTCCCTAATATCCCGCAATGGTGAGCTGCCTGTGTGTGCTGACTGAGCGTTGGTAGCTCATTCAAAATATTTACAATACAATCACAAAACTGATCTTGGTTTCCCATTGGAGCAACAGGGTGAGTGTAGATGGCCCGTTTTTCTGTAACTGTTTGCAATTTAGTTACAAAAAATAATTTAATTAAAAATGATGAGAAATAAATGGTCACAATTGTCCATGAAAAAACAAATCTTATTTTCCCTCCAACTAAGGTCTATATAATGTCTCACTGATTCGATGTCATCTGATATCGTTTGATATAACATTAGGGTTTTTTTTAACCCAATAAGAATTTGGTATTTTCATTAGTATGAAGATAAAAAAAATCTGAAAACTGCTGTCACCAACATCATGCTTGTTCTCAGATTACAAACTATAGTGTGTTTAAAGTACAAATTAACCTAATAGTGTGAGCCTTGGTTTAGTAGTCCCACTTCTGCCTGAGTTTGAAGGCCCTGGGATCAAGTCTCATTGTAGACACTTAAATCAATAATGTAGGTTGACATTAGGGCAGTACTAAGGGAGTGTTGCATTGTCAGTGATGCCGTTTGTGACAGGGTGTTGCACTGTCAGGGGTGCCATCTGTGACAAAGTTAAAAATGCAGGTCCCTTTAACAGTAAACTCAGTCTTGCTTCAGAGTGAACTGAGAGCAGGTGATGATCATTGAAGCTTGTGCTTAACACTGGGTTTTTCAGCATTTGGGGGATGCTGAACAGGGAGAAGATCCAGAAAGAGAGGAAACCAGTATATATACTGAACTAGTATCACATAAAACAGTTGTGAATTATCGGAATGTCTTCTGCTGCTTAATTTGGTAAATGGATATTCATCCATAAAACAATCTGCCCTCTTCACTGGATGTAAAGCTTTTCATGGTACTACTCAAGGAAGATAAGCAGAGCTCCCCCACAACCATTTCAATATTTATCCCTCAAATAGCATCACTGAAAAAACAGAGTATCTAGCCATTTATCTCATTGCAGTTGATGGAGGTTTGGTGCATGCAAAATGGTTTCCATGCTTTCTTCATTACAACAGTGACTACAGTTCAAAGTACTTCAGTGGTTGTAAAGTGCTTTGGGACATACTGTGGTGGTGAAAGGCGCAGTATAAATATAAGTTCTTTACTCTTTATAGATAGATACAAATCTGTGATAGGTTACATCAAATTTGTGTCATAGAGCTTTTTGTCTGTGCTGATTAATGAATAATGGAACAGATCTGGAAAACACCATGAAATAAAAAATTGTGCAAGCATCTTTAAGAAAGGTAATTCCACCATTCTACAGTAGGTTGTCTCAAAGGCGATCCCTTTAATTTTGTGACCTATTGTTGGTCTTCAATTCGATGAATGCACAGTGGTGGTCTTTGAAGGAATCCTTTGCACTCTTTTAAAATAGTACATTTATAAATCCCTGAACACTTACCAAGAGTTACAAGTAGATAATTAAATACAGTTACTTCAGGACAAATAATCTTATTAATAGTGAAGGCATTTCCTCCTCTGAGATAAAAAGACACACTTAGCTTAATTTAAAGCACCCTTTCCCCTCTTGACCAATGCTAAATAATACTGAGCACATATTTTCCAAGTTTATTAAAAATGCTGGCATTTCATCTTAAAATATTTTATTTTAAAAACATATTATAAGCCAAGAAACACAATGGAAATTATAAAGTGAACCCATAATACACATTTTTCAGAATCTGATTCTCTCTTTTTGCCTTCTTTCCTTTCAAGGAGTCTCCTTACGCCAAGACTGAAAGGACATTTTGAAAACCTGTTCTTAACTCCCACCCATACTTCCTTGCAGCTGCTTGCCAGAGATCACAAAAAGCAGCTCTGCTCACTGCTTTCCTCAGATTGTCCTTCCCTCCTTCTATGGAAGTAGCAGATCTTGGCTTGCCAACTCCATACCATGGCAGAGTTAGGGTCAGAATACATGCCGGGAATAATAAGTAGGAAGCATTACCTAACCACCATTAGAGACATTGGACAACATTGATACTTCATCTCTAAGGTTGTTCACTTATAACTACTTTCTATTTTTGCAGAAGATTTGAGGACTTGATCATCAACTTTGGACACAAATCCAACTAATGTATTTGAAAACCCACTGTGCATAGCAGGCCTTCTGACAACATTACCTGAAACATGCAACAACAGTTAACATCAGTTCATTGTATTTCTTATCTGGCCAGGACAATTAGTCAATTCGGGAAAGGTGAACTTGTATTAAAAGTTGAAGAGTCCACGTATAAACTCATTCCGAATCATAGCAATATTAAATACCACAATTAGGTCTGGAAAGAAATATAGTTTTAAGCTGTCAGTATCATTTAAAATCAAATCCTATATATCAAACACAATATGAGGAGAGTTCACTTGATTTCTAATCATGTGTTGTGATCCTAACCAGCTCATAGATTAGGGAAAAGGAAGAAGATGACTAATATTTAAATTAGAGAAGATGTTATTCATGTCCAGCCATCAGTGCTCTCAACCAGAATACATTAAGGGGCAGACTTCACATCTCATGGTGGTCCATGTTAATTAGAATTAGTGCACACTTATTAAGTTTTTCTCTCCCTCACTAATTGCTGTGTGAGCTGATAACAGCGTACAAGGCGAACAAGACATCTACAACCTTGGTGAACAACTTGTCAAACGGTATATGCTTTTAATCAATAAGATTTCAGGTTTGAGAAATAAACAACAGGAATGACAGAAAAGGAGAGTGAATTAAAGTGGGTGAATTCAATGTCAGATTCAAAAAAGAAAGAGAAACAGAGGAAAAGCAAAATTATGGTGGGAGAGGAAAAGACAAAGGAGAAGTTTAATAAATTTGGAAATTTGAAATTTATGAAATTTCCTGAAGTGAACAAATCTGAAGGAATGAGACTGCATATAATTGCTTAGTTTGAGAGTCACAGAACTTGGTTGGGAACTATTAATAATTACCACATGGTTGGAAGGATACTTTTGTTATTTAATTACTTAGCTTTATGTTGAACTTAATGGAAAATTAATATGCAAATGCAGCAACATCATGAAAATCACAGGAGGATTGTGCAGAACATCCTATTCCCACAAAGTTGGAATGCTGCACATCAACGAGCAGCTGGCTGATTTACAGATGAATAATGGTGTGCATTGTTCATATAAAACTTTTTTTCAGCAAAGCTTAGGTCCAGATTGAGAATAAAAATCTAAAGATACCTTGAACAAATTTGAAAAGATGCAAAAAAAGCCACTGCGGTAGTGAATTCACTTCTCACCATCACATGACAGATTCAAAAAGGAAAATAGCAATTACAAAATGTATTCAAACAAATGCTTTTAATGGAAAGTCATAAATTATTTCAACAGCTAATTGTTGCATTTTATCACTTTGGCTTTATCAGTGATTTAATTTTAGTAGGCAAGGTGTTTATTCTGCAGGAAGCTCACACTTTGAAAACTCAGACTTTTGAAACGACCTTGACTTTAGTTACTTTTGTATTCCTTTTTAAAATATTTAATATTAATTGTGCCTTCATCTTAATCCCAACTCCGAAATGATAGAAATTGAGCATGACAATGAAACATGATGCTTCTGTCATTTTGGCAAAGCAAATCAGAAGATGAATGCAATACATTAGATAGTCTGCCAGTAGAAAATGCCAACCAGTCTTCAATGAGATTTCAGTGTAAACTTATTTCCTGAAGTTGAGAAATTTTCGGAGCTTGATCTGTCTTAATGCAATCAAGTTGAGTGCCATCAACTTTCTGTTACTGACGGCACTTACAGGAATAAGTTTGGCCCAAGTTGCTTAAAGGCAGAAATTTGTAAACATTTTCATTTTACAAAAAAGCCAATGTTTATACTTCACAAAAAGCAGCAAATATTTTGCAAAATTCAATCCTCCCATACTGCTGCTACTTCAGCAAATGAAAAGGGACAGTTACATGTCCACAGTAGTTCATCCAACTGCATACTATCATAACTGAAATTAAGAATGGTAATGTTAACCTGACTAATGACGGGTTAACATTATCCTACTACCAGGAGCAGATTAACATAAAAACAATCCAGCCAAAATCACAGCTCCATCCGCAGCCCCACCAACCCCACTACAGTTCAGACCAACAGAGCAATTCTGTTATTTTTCCAATCTGATAGCTGGTAAATTCCAACTCATCACTAATGCAAGTCCACCCTCCCATATTCTATGCAAGAAAGCATGAAAGACCTGCTCACTGTTATATGAATTCCTGCTGGCATTCACTGGCTCCCTTTTTTTTTATTAACCCCTGCAAGGTCTTGTTCAATCTTGCTTCTGCAACATCCTCTTCCCTGCATTCCTACTCTTCCAACTCTAATCTACTTGCATCCCCTCTTCCCCAGTAATAACTAAGGCAGAACCTTCAGCCATTATAGTCCTACATTCCAGAGTTCACTCCCCAAACATATGGACCTTACTATATCCCTCATCTTCCAAAGTCTCTTTTAAATCTACCTTTTTGAATATGCCTGATGCCACCAGTCCCCAAGTTCCCAAATGCTGATTGTGAAGTGTCTGGAGACTCTTTGCAATATTAATGAAGCTAGATAAATGAAGGTTGTTGCTTCCATGAAATCTGTGCATTAAATATTGTATCTTAAGGAAGAAAAGTACACTGAACTGATGAAGTTTTGATCAGCATACTTCTATTAGATACATACACTAAGATTTTCATTTAATGCTAGCATTAATACATTAACTTTAAACAAGTTTAAAATAATGGCAAATTGGAAAACTTGGCTTTCATGTACCAAAAGAGCATGACAAGTGAAAGCATCCTGGTTTAAGGGCAATCTACCCCAAATGATACCATTCTTCCTCCATACCAAGAGAATATGCTACACAGTTGCAAATCTTATGAATGTATTTGCATAGCTATACCACATGGGTCACCCTAAGAAAATGTCACAATAGTGATATGTAAAGCCAGCGTGTTGCAGCTTTAAACACAAGTCATGATGATACTGTGGGTGAGATTCTCCCACATACCGGTAAAGATTGATGTTATTCGAGAAAAGTGGTGTTGAAGTGGAAGATGGCAATAGCGGCTTTCTCCACCATATAGTCCGGGACTTGGGGAAAAATAAACTCCAAGGACCAGGTCCTGGGGACCTGTTGATGAGGGGACCTTTAATTTACCCGGCCCACCAGTGAAACTTGAGGAATTGGGCACCATATTTAATGGCACACAGTGAACAAACCAGTTAACCCCGAAACTGCTCCTGGCAACCTTTGACACTTTCTTGGCAGTGCTTGTGCACCTTCTGGCACTGTCCAAGCACCCCCTGACACTGCTTGGGCACTGCCCTGGCACCTATGACACTGACTGGCAATGCAGGAATGCCAGTGTATTGCACAGGCAGTGCTGGGTGGGATGCCCAAGTTGTGCCAGGGTAAGGCTCTCCCCCAAGTGCTGCACTCATCTGAACTCCCCTGGAAGGTTTGCTCGCCAGGTGCACACCTTAGGATACCACTTGGGCTTCACACTGTTATGTCATCACACTGCCATTGATGGATTTTTTGACAGGTAGAGGGTGTGTGTGAAGGGGATTCCTGTGTATGTGTCTCATAATGACATGTTAATATATTCAAATGAGATCCCAACTACGAACGTTGGGAATCAACCCTCTATCAGTGATTGGGGTGGGGGGCGGTGGGATTGAAGGAAAGAGGATAATTGCATCATGCCGACGAAAAGCACAACTTTGCACTTATTGCGATATTAACCGCTCCCATCACCGGACATGCCCGACGTAAACAGGAGTGGAAAATTCTGGCCTGTGTTTTCCCAATTCTTTAATCTTCCACAAGTATTTCTTACAAACTGTATTACAGTAAAAAATTCTGATTATGCAAAATAATTTCAAAATAATTACAAATTATTGCATAACCTGATGACTGATGCATCCATTACAATACTTAACGACTGAAAAAATTTCTGCTTTTCAAAAGAAATTCTTCCAGCTTCAACAGAGAGTTGAAGCACAGGTCAATAATTAATCATCCAATTCTCATTAAGTTTCTTTGACCTAGACATGTTAAGCTCTTGGTTAGATATGAGGTTATAACAAAAACATTAGCTTGGATTGTTGTTGCTAGCAAACTATAAATCAGAGATGTGCAGCCATTTAGTGGAAAGAACAAACACATTGGACATTGTGCTGCTGTCTAAACTGGCATTTGAAAGAACATTTGTTGCAGTACATTTACAGACATGACAAAACGCATGAAAGTGTCCAGACTATACTTTTCCAGGAAAATGAAAATGAATTGAATGCAGAAAATCATTACCATTCAATGAGCGTTCTTTTATCCATGTTAAGCACTTGTTTGCACACCTTTGAGAAGGTTCCAAAAATTATGCCAACTCTTTTAGGCACAAGGTCAAAGTAAGTAAATTTTGAAAGGTTTTCAATTTTTAAAACACTTACTAAGGAACTCATTACTGTACCACAATCTGCTTTTAAAAGTCATTTTCATTCATTTCAAATCAAGTCACTCGGAAAGGGTGTGCATTGAAATTGATTTAAAATGATTAAAACCGATGTTTAGTTGTATTAATCAAATTGTCCCAAGTTACCACAAGAAATATATCAAGGAATACCATCTAAAGCAATTAATTGAAAAAAAGTTGTGTGACTGCACTGGACATTGTGAGTAAAGTTGTGGATGATGGTCTTGGCTACTTGGCAAAGATCATTTGCGCTCACGTTGATGAATTGGAAGATATCCGAAAGAAAAGGAATTTAATGGAGGAGGGTGTAGGGCGGGTAATATTCAGTGGTCCACGGGGCCTATTGTGAGCCCAGATACTCAGGCTCCGCATTGTCAGGGTACCTCCTGTGGGATTATGTAGCTCTGTTCCTGATATCCTGCATATGTGTGTGTAGACTGTCAAACCATGTCTTGCTTCTGTGGTCTTATTCTGGTGTTCCTCTTTGAGGTTCCCTTTCATCATTTGAATAGGTGCGGTGCAGATATAGGCTCCAATTTGTTCCCATCGGGTTTCACTCATCTTGTCGGGAGCAGGAAGATTGTGTCTTTGCTTGAAATACCCTGTCTGTGAATGTGTTGACGATCCTTATTGTTCCCGTTGTTTGTCTCCTTTGTGGGAAAATGGGTAAAATCTTCTGGTTGATGGTGGGGTTTGACCTGAGCCTCTGGCGTGGTTGGAAATTAGTTTTGTTGTGAGCCCAAGCATGGTGTAAGCATCCTTGGCTTATTGAGTCTTCTTTTGTCAATGTCCCTTACATTCTTTGGCTGTGTTGGAAAGGGTAGCAGCTATTTTGATCATTCGTATTTGGAAGGTATGGAGATTTTATTATTAAAAGGGGCAAAGAATGGTCTTTCCTCCCGAGATGGCCCTCCCACCCCAATTGGGGGACATCTGGACAGCTCCTCTTCTTAAGATCATAGAATTCCTACAGTGCAGAAGGAGGCCATTCAGCCCATCAAGTCTGCAACGACAGAGCATCTTACCCAGGCCCTCTGCCCTATTCCAGTAACCCACATATTTAGCCCATTAATCCCCCTAACCTATAAGGGATACGAAGGGATAATTTAGCAAGGCCAATCCACCTAACCCGCACATCAGTGGGAGGAAACTGGAACACCTGGAGGAAACCCACACAGACACGGGGAGAACGTGCAAATTCTACACAGTCACCCAAGGCTGGAATCAAACCCAGGTCCCTAGTGCTGTGATGCAGCAGTGCTAACCACTGTGCCACCATACAAGGGGCGGCACGGTGGCACAGTGGTTAGCACTGCTGCTTCACAGCTCCAGGGTCCCGGGTTCGATTCCTGGCTCGGGTCACTGTCTGTGTGGAGTTTGCACATTCTCCTCGTGTCTGCGTGGGTTTCCTCCGAGTGCTCCGGTTTCCTCCCACAGTCCAAGGATGTGCGGGTTAGGTTGATTGGCAAGGTTAAAAATTGCCCCTTAGAGTCCTGGGATGTGTAGGTTAGAGGAATTAGCGGGTAAATATGTTGGGTTAGGGCCTGGGTGGGATTGTGGTCGGTGCAGACTCGATGGGCCGAATGGCCTCCTTCTGCACTGTAGGGTTTCTATGATTCTATGATACCACCATTTAAGTATCCCTAGTGGAAGGTATCCTGTCATCTGTAGGGCCTGAGGGTGAGTTCAGATACCTGGGCTCTGTTTTAACCCCACTCATCCTGTAAGGCTGTTATCTTGTATGCAAGAGTGCACACCGTCATGCCATGTCTTGTGTTTGTGATTGTATCTTGATGTTCCCCTTCTCTTGTGGTATCCTTTCATTGTTCACAGGTTTTGGGATGTTGTTTTATGCTCCAATTGGTTGTATTTGACTCCACTGGAGTGCCTTTATGCTGTGTAGCTCTGGCCTTGTTATCCTGTGTACATGGATGTGCTCATGACTTTATGTTGTTATCCCTCACTATTTATAATATCTTTTCATTAGCCATATGAAGAGAGGCACCGCTTACAATGATTGCAACTAATTATAATTGATAATCCAAACCAATTGTAATGACATTTGCTGGTCTTTTCTGTATGCAAATGTGAAATGATGATTATTCTGCGCTGTACTGAATTTTGGGGGTTTGTTGCATCATGTGGAAAATGAAAAATCTTCAGTAAAACATTTGAGAGAGAAAAAAAAATCACTCACTGTTCCATGAGTTAGGCTGGAGCTCAAAGCACGTAGGTTATACAGTTTCTGAATGTAAAGATTAAGGTTCCAATAAAAGCCTTTTTTTAAAAACATGCTGACTACAATGTGATTAATAGCAGTTGGCAGAGGTTTAGATCTATTTTTAATACACATTGGGAGAACGCAAACCCAAAAAAGGGGATTTTGATCAGATGACAAATTAAAACGTTAAGAATCTCAATCGTGACCCAACTCTCTTCTAACTTGCCAACTTCTGGATGTAATGGAGGTAGGAAAGGATGTGTAGTAATATAAGTTTTATAATGAGGCTGTTAATGGGGTTTCCTGACCTCAATCCTATTTCCCGATCCTTCCTCACTACCTCAATGTCCACTTGCATTTCTACTGCAATTAACATAATAAAACATCCCAAAGTGCTTTTGCAAGCTTTATCAAACAAAATTTCACAGCAGGCCATGAGGAGATATTAGACCAAATTATCTAAACTTTGCACAAAGAGGTAGGTTTGAAGAAACGTCTCAAAGGAGGAAAGAGCTTGAGAGCAGAGAAATATGGGATGGGAATTCCAAAGCAGGGTCTAGGCAGCTAAAGGCCTGTCCACTAATGTGGAGTGATTAAATCAATAATGCTCAAGGGACAGAAATGGTGAAGCACAAAAAATCTCTAAAGTCTGTAAATCTGGAGGAGATTAACGATAGGGAGGGATAAGGCCATGGAGGAGATTGAAAACAAGGATGAGAATCTTAAAATTGTGGTATAACTTATCCCAGCTGGGTTTCAACCAAAATTCAATCCTTTTCCCACTCCATTTCTTATTTTATTCATAGCCCTTAAGAATACTACAAGAATTTTAAAGGAAGTATATTATGACTGTTAAAAATATTTATCCAAGATTAACAGGGTAAAACTTATTTCTTGCAAAATTAATCATGATCAGTTATTTAAGTCATTCAACAGCCCTATTTTACTTGTATGTCAGCATGTATTTAATAGCAACTCTTGTTTTACAGAATAATTTTCTTGCAGACCAGAGATTTCCTCTCAGCTTTCTCCTAGCCAACATGAACTCACTCACCTGGACTTTGTGTCTGCTGTTAATTAGTCTCATGTCTGCAGGAGGCAAGAGACAACAACTCCAAGCCAAAAGCAACACTGCAACCCATACTGTTGTTCATAATCGATACAGACGTTCACCAGATACCAGCAACAAATGTTCTTACACCTTCTTGGTCCCACATCAAAGAATAACAGGTCCTATTTGTGTAAGTTCAAAGGGTCCAGAAACAGACAACAGTGGGATAACCAAAGTGGATGTGGAGGAGCTGAAGGAGATTATGTCCAAACAGAAGCGACAAATTGAAAACCTTCAGTTGTTAGTGGAAGTGGACGGAGGAATAGTGAATGAGGTGAAACTATTGCGAAAGGAAAGTCGGAATATGAACTCACGTGTAACACAGCTTTATATGCAACTCTTACATGAGATTATTCGCAAAAGGGACAACTCACTCGAAATCTCTCAGTTGGAGAACAAAGTTCTTAATTCCACAGCTGAGATTCTGAGAATGGCCACCAGATACAGGCAACTGGAACAGAAGTATGCAGTACTGTCTGCTCTTGTTAATAATCAGTCTGTGATCATAACCAAACTAGAGCAGGAATGCATACGTAGTCTTGCTCCAAAGGAATATGAACCACCACCACTTGTACAAGTAGTACCACAATCCATTCCTCGCAGCAGGCAATACCAGAGCAATTTATTTGGCAGTAATGAAATACAGAGGGATCAAAATCCTGCATTTGCACGGGAACGAGGGCTTCGCTCAAGAGCCCCCTCACATGAACCTTCTCCTACAACGGCTACCATTACAGAATCGCCAGTTACTGAAGAGTTTGATGGTAGGTTTGTTTAATTAAAATAATGGGGTTTATTAATGCAAGGCGACCATATACTATATTTATTTCCAGGTTACGAAGCAGTGCCTACAGGTATTGCATACCATGCTAATGGTATAAAACTTATGAAATGTTATGCCAGTTTGTTTGTAATATCTCTTTGGAAATATCGCTACACTTAATTCATGACATGCTTATCTTCACCCCTCCACACACAAGTAAGTCATAGCTACACTACTATGCATGTTGCTCTCATTCAAGATAATATTTTATTGAATATGAAATGTTCCCCATAATATCTGATCATCAATCAGGCTTTAAAATGGTATTAAATTCAATTATTCTTTAGAAGGCCACAAACAGTGGAGTTCCAATAAAAGAAACATTGACACAGAAGATCATAAGCTTTAAAGGCAGATGTTACTTCTGATAGTTAATTTTAAGACATGATTATAAATGAACAATATGTGCCTTTGGGTATGGACAAAGAATAATAATATATCTGTTGCACAGCAGGCAAATTATAAGCACAGGATAATCAGCGTTCACATGGCAGCCTTCTGCAGATACGTTTGAACAGTGGCAAGAGAAAAGACAGAATCAACTGATTTCAGGTTTCTGCAATAAAGTCTTTCAACTTTAACCTAAGTAAAAATGGGTTTCAGTTCATAGATGGATGGGAAATGCGACACAAAATCCAGATTGTTTTACAAATTACTTCAAATCAACTGTTCATCAACTAACTTTGTAGTTAATATAGCTAGGATCATTTTATTCCAAGGGTACTGTGAATTTTATTGATAACTGTCTTTGTCAAGAGAGGAAAAGTATGGTAGCTGGGAGAAATTGCAGTAAAGAACATTTTCCATCAGGTTGAGCTAATATGTAATTCATATATTTGTACTTCATTGGATAGTACTTGAAGATATCATTCATTCTACTCTTCTCTGTGCTATTTCCGGGTGGGGATATGCAGAGCTGGCAGAAGGTACAGTGACCATTGATGTGCATCACCAGAGAAAAAACACATTAATAGACATGCTTTCCCATTCTAGAGGGTAAACAGGAAATCTCCAAGATGGGAAACATAGGCATCAGGCAAGTACAGAGCAATATTTTACACGCACTGTTTCCTGTCATGGACATGTTCCAGTGATTTCCTATGGAATTTTTAATGACCTCTCAAATAACTTCTCTTACGAAGAGAGAAAAGTGAAATTTGTGAATTTTTGTAAGGGTGGGAAAATGAAGTATAAACTTTAAATGTTGTTTTGAAGGATTTAGAAGGATGAGATGGGAATAATTAATGATCTTGCAGTTAGGGATCCTCTTGGAAGAAGCGATCACAGTATGGTTGAATTTAAAATACAGATGGAGCATGAGAAGGTAAAATCCAATACCAGTGTCTTGTGCTTAAACGAAGGAGACTATAAAGGGATGAGGGAGGAGTTGGCTAAGGTAGACAGGGAGCAAAAACTTTATGGTGGGACAATTGAGGAACAGTGGAGGACCTTCAAAGCGATCTTTCACAGTGCTCAGCAAAAGTATATACCAGTGATAAGAAAGGACTGTAGAAAAAGAGATAATCCGCCATGGATATCTAAGGAAATAAAGGAGGGTATCAAATTGAAAGAAAATGCATACAAAGTGGCAAAGATTAATGGGAACCTAGAGGATTGGGAAATCTTTAAAGATCAGCAGAAAGCCACGAAAAAAGCTATAAAGAAAGGTAAGATGGATTATGAGAGTAAACTAGCTCAGAATACAAAAACAGATAGCAAAAGTTTCTACAAATATATAAAACGAAAAAGAGTGGCGAAAGTAAAGGGTCCTTTAGAGGACGAGAAGGGGGATGTAACAACTGGAAATGAGAAAATGGCTGAGGCACTGAACAAGTATTTTGTGTCGGTCTTCACAGTGGAAGACACAAATAACATGCCAAAAATTGATGACAGGAAGGCTATGGCAGGTGAGAACCTAGAAACTGCTATCACGAAAGAGGCAGTGTTGGGCAAGTTAATGGGGCTAAAGGTAGACAAGTCTCCTGGTCCTGATGGAATGCATCCCAGGGTACTAAAAGAGATGACGGGAGAAATAGCAAATGCACTAGTGGTAATTTACCAAAATTCGCTGGACTCTGGGGTGGTTCCCGCAGATTGGAAAACAGCAAATGTGACGCCACTATTTAAAAAAGGAGGTAGACAATAGGCCGGTTAGCTTAACTTCTGTAGTAAGGAAAATGCTTGAATCTATCATCAAGGAAGAAATAGCAAGACATCTGGATATAAATTGTCCTATTGGTAGGACGCAGCATGGGTTCATGAAGGGCAGGTCATGTCTGACTAATTTGGTGGAATGCTTTGAGAACATTACATGTGCAGTGGACAATGGGGAACCTGTGGATGTGGTGTATCTGGATTTCCAGAAGGCATTTGATAAGGTGCCGCACCAAAGACTGCTACATAAGATAAAGGTGCACAGTGTTACGGGTAATGTATTAGCATGGATAGAGGATTGGTTAACTAACAGAAAGCAAAGAGTGAGGGTAAATAGGTGTTTTTCTGGTTGGCGATCAGTGACTAGTGGTGTGCCTCAGGGATCAGTGTTGGGACCGCAATTGTTTGCGATTTACATAGATGATTTGGAGTTGGGGACCAAGTGTAGTGTGTCAAAATTCGCAGATGACACTAAGATGGGTGGCAGAGCAAAGCATGCAGAGGACGCTGAAAGTCTGCAAAGGGATATAGTCTGAGTGAGTGGGCAAGGGTCTGGCAGATGGAGTACAATGTTGGTAAATGTGAGGTCATCCATTTTGGTAGGAATAACAGCAAAATGGACTATTATTTAAATGGTAAAAAATTGTAGCATGCTGCTGTGCTGAGGAACTTGAGTGTCCTTCTGCAGGAATCTCAAGGAGTGCGTCTGCAGGTACAGCAGGTAATTAAGAAGGCAAGTGGAATTTTGTCCTTCATTGCTAGAGGGATGGAGTTTAAAAACAGCGAGGTTATGTTGCAGCTGTATAAGGTGCTGGTGAGGCCACACCTGCAGTACTGTGTACAGTTTTAGTCTCCTTACTTGAGAAAGGATATACTGACACTGGAGGGGGTATAGAGGAGATTCACTAGGTTGATTCCGGAGTTGAGAGGGTTGGCTTATGAGGAGAGACTGAGTAGACTGGGGCTATACTCATTGGAATTCAGAAGAATGAGGGGAGATCTTATAGAAACATATAAGATTATGATGGGAATAGATAAGTTAGAAGCAGGGAAGTTGTTTCCACTGGCAGGTGAAATTAGAACTAGGGGGCATAGCCTCAAAATAAGGGAAAGCAGATTTAGGACTGAGTTGAGGAGGAACTTCATCACATAAAGGGTTGTGAATCTGTGGAATTCCCTGCCCAGTGAAGCAGTTGAGGCTACCTCACTGGATAACGAAGGAAATAAAGGAGAGTATTAAAATAAAAACAGCTGCGTACAGAGTGGCCAAAAATAGTGGAGAAACAAGTGATTGGGAAAAATTTAAGAAACAACAAAGAGAGACTAAGAAAGCGATAAAGAAAGGAAGGATAGACTATGAAGCTAGGCTAGCAATTAATATAAAAAATGATAGTAAAAGTTTTTATAAATATATAAAAAGGAATAGAGTGGCTAGAGTGAATGTTGGACCCTTGGAGGACGAGAGGGGGGAGTTAATAGTGGGAAATGAGGATATGGCTGAGTCTTTAAATACGTTTTTTGTGTCGGTCTTCACGGTGGAGGACACAAATAGTTTGCCAAATATTAACGATAGAGGGTTGGCAGCAGGAGAAATACTTAATACAATTAATGTTACCAGAGAGGCAGTGCTGGGTAGACTAATGGGACTGAAGGTGGATAAGTCCCCGGGTCCGGATGGAATGCATCCCAGGGTATTGAAAGAAATGTCAGAGGTAATAGTGGATGCGTTAGTGATTATTTATCAAAACTCGTTGCATTCTGGGGTAGTGCCGGTTGATTGGAAAACGGCTAATGTTACGCCGCTGTTTAAAAAAGGAAGGAGACAAAAGGCGGGTAACTATAGGCCGGTCAGCTTAACGTCTGTAGTAGGGAAAATGCTGGAATCCATTATTAAAGAGGAGATAGCAGGGCATCTGGATAGAAATGGTTCGATCAATCAGACGCAGCATGGATTCATGAGGGGAAAGTCGTGCTTGACGAACATGTTGGATTTTTATGAAGATGTGACTAGGGCGGTTGATGGAGGAGAACCGGTGGATGCGGTGTTTTTGGATTTCCAAAAGGCGTTTGATAAGGTGCCCCATAAAAGGCTGCTGAAGAAGATTAGGGCACACGGAGTTGGGGGTAGTGTGTTAAAGTGGATTGGGGACTGGCTATCCGACAGGAAGCAAAGAGTCGGAATAAATGGGTGTTTTTCTGGTTGGAGGAAGGTAACTAGTGGCGTGCCGCAGGGATCGGTACTCGGGCCGCAACTATTTACCATTTATATAGATGATCTGGAGGAGGGGACGGAGTGTAGGGTAACGAAGTTTGCAGACGACACAAAGATAAGTGGAAAAGTGAATGGTGTGGAGGACGGAGAAGATCTGCAGAGAGATTTGGACAGGCTGAGTGAGTGGGCGAGGATATGGCAAATGGAGTATAACGTTGATAAATGCGAGGTTATACACTTTGGAGGAAATAATAACAAATGGGATTACTATCTCAATGGAAACAAATTAAAACATGCTACCGTGCAAAGGGACCTGGGGGTCCTTGTGCATGAGACGCAAAAGCCCAGTCTGCAGGTACAACAGGTGATCAAGAAGGCAAATGGGATGTTGGCCTATATTGCGAAGGGGATAGAATATAAAAGCAGGGATGTCTTGATGCACCTGTACAGGGCATTGGTGAGGCCGCAGCTGGAATACTGTGTGCAGTATTGGTCCCCTTATATGAGGAAGGATATATTGGCATTGGAGGGAGTGCAGAGAAGGTTCACCAGGTTGATACCGGAGATGAGGGGTTTGGATTATGAGGAGAGGCTGAGGAGATTGGGTTTGTACTCGTTGGAGTTTAGAAGGATGAGGGGGGATCTTATGGAGACTTATAAGATAATGCGGGGGCTGGATAGGGTGGAGGCGGAGAGATTCTTTCCACTTAGTAAGGAAGTTAAAACTAGAGGACACAGCCTCAAAATCAAGGGGGGTCGGTTTAAGACAGAGTTGAGGAGGAACTTCTTCTCCCAGAGGGTGGTGAATCTCTGGAATTCTCTGCCCACTGAGGTGGTGGAGGCTACCTCGCTGAATATGTTTAAAGCGCGGATGGATGGATTCCTGATCGGTAAGGGAATTAAGGGTTATGGGGATCAGGCGGGTAAGTGGTACTGATCCACGTCAGATCAGCCATGATCTTATTGAATGGTGGGGCAGGCTCGAGGGGCTAGATGGCCTACTCCTGCTCCTATTTCTTATGTTCTTATGTTCTTATGAATGTTTTTAAGGCAAGGATAGATAAATTTTTGAACAGTAAAGGAATTAAGGGTTATGGTGAGCGGGCGGGTAAGTGAAGCTGAGTCCACAAAAAGATCAGCCATGATCTTATTGAATGGCAGAGCAGGCTCGAGTGGCCAGATGGCCTACTCCTGCTCCTAGTTCTTATGTTCTTATTAATTGCATCCAAATGTGCTTAACTATTTTGCTGTAAAGTACTACAGTATGACATTTTGGGATTTTCATCTGATTAGTCCAACAAGGAAAGAATTAGGAATGAGTTATGTTCAAGTGCTGTGTTTCAATAAATTTGCACTGGTTTAAAAAGCCACTCTTGCAGCCACTGAGAAAACAGGTTGGAAAAAAGTGAATCTGATTTACATAGGATTTACAGCACATGCCGATGTTTATGCTTCACTCAAGCCTCGCTCCATCAGTGTAATTTTCTAATGCCTTCTCCCTCAAATGCTCATCTAGCATCCCCTTAAATACGTCTACACGATTTGCTTCAACCACACCCTGAGGAAGGGAATTTCACATTTTAATCACTTTTTGGGTAAAGATGTTCCTTGCGAATTGTTCATGAGCAAACTATCTTTACCATTGTCAACAATAGCTGGGGAAATTACGAAATGATCTCCCAGCAGTTATTTAACAACAGAATCATGTCAATTATGGTGAGGGTAATTTTACTCATGTAAGACCAGCATGATGTCTGCTGAGCATATACACTTGGTCATAGAAACATAAACATAGAAATTAGAAGCAGGAGTAGGCCGTTCGGCCCTTTGAACCTGCTCCGCCAATCATCTTGATCATGGCTGATCATCGAATTCAATATCCTGGATCCTTCCCCCCATATCGCTTGATTCCTTTAGCCCTAACAGCTATATCTAATTCCTTCTTGAAATCAGACAATGTTTTGGCCTCAACTACATTCTGTGGTCATGAATTCCACACATTCACCACCCTATGGGTGAAGAAATTTCTCCTCACCTCAGTTTTACCCCTTATTCTCAAACTATGACCCCTAGTTCTGGACACCCCCACCATTGGGAACATTCTTTCTGAATCTACCCTGTTTAACCCTGTTAGAATTTTATAAGTTCCTATGAGATCCTCTCTCACTCTTCCAAACTCCAGTGAATATAATCCTAACCGACTTAGTCTCTCCTTATATGACAGACCTTACTTTGCCTTCTTTACTGCCTGCTGTACCTGCACGCTTACTTTCAGCAACTGATGCACAAGGACGCGAAGGTCTCGTTGAGTATCCACCTCTCTCAATTTACATCCATTCAAGTAATAATTTGTCTTCCTATTATTGTTATCAAAGTGGATAACCTCACATATATCCACATTATACTGCATCTGCCATGCAGATGCTCACACACTCAACCTGTCCAAATCATGCTGAAGCATCTCTGCATCCTCCTCATAGCTCACCCTCCCACCCAACTTTGCACCATCTGCAAATTTGGAGATAATACATTCATTTCCCTCTTCCAAATCATTAATATATAATGTGAACAGTTGGGGTCCTAGCACAGGTCTCTGCAGAACCCCACTAGTCACTGACTGCCAATCAGAAAAAGACCCACTTATGCCAATCCTTTGCTTCCTATCTGCTAACCAGCTTTCTCTCTATCCATCTCAAGACATTACCTGCAATCTCATGTGCTTTAACCTTACATAGTAATCTGTTATGTGATACTTCTGAAAGTCTAAATAAACCACATCCACTTGTTCTCCTTGGGTCAGAAGTGCCTACCGGTGAATGTCAGAATGGAAAAGGAGTTTAAGCAATATCTTCCTATTCCCTGTGAGATGAATTTAAAACAGACATGGGCATCAGTCAGGTTTTAAACAGAAAACTGTCATGTGAGTGTACCTTTAAGAAAGATTTATTTTTTAAAAAGCTTTAGGGGTGTCACTGTGAGTAGCACTAAGCTGTGGCAGTCAGGTGATAGGGCTTTTAGTTTCATTTGTGGCAGTCAGGTGATGGGGTTTTCCTTTGGGCTTTGGTTTTGGGGAGTGTGCTGGGAGGACTTTAGCAGCAAGCTAAGAAACAGCCTCTCCCTCTCCGTGTTCTTGTTTGTCTGGTTCTGAAACTATTATCAGTTAGCTGAAGGAGAGGCTTATTGCCATCCTGTCTTAAAGGAGCTGTGTTTTGACTACACATTTGACCACAATTTCTTCTGATTTTCAGCATTCAATCCAGGAGGCTGGATTCCTGTAACAAGTGGGCATTAACCTCTGCTGTATTGTGCTTATTGGAGGGTTTTGTGCATATTAGATGTTGGGCTTTGGTTGGAACACATTAGAGATATTCCTTAAGAGTTATACATTATAGCGGTTGTTGTGTTTCTTGTTTGTAATTGTTAAAAATTCTTGCTAATTATCTTACTATACATGTCAACAATATTCTTAATTAAACTTTGTTTTTGATAAAAGCTCCTCGTAGGTCAGTTGAATCACACCTGAAGTGAAACCTCTCATACTCATCCTAGCCAAATTCAACGTAAAACATTACAGGTCAGGCGAGCTTCATAGAACACCTTGAAGTATCTGACCTGACTTGGAACAACTTCAAAGAGCCAGAGATCAAGGTGCAGGAGCCAATTTTCTGTAGATAGGTGGTGCCCAAAGGTAATACCAAAAACAAGTCAGTCATCCAATAAAAGCAGCAGTATGTGATTTATTTTTTCTCTCAAAAAAAAATAGTGGAACTGAATATAATAAGGTTTAATTGTTACAATCAATTGTTAGCGTTAATAGAAAGTTACTGATGCAGATTTGATATCATCTCACAGTATTGTTCTCCAAAGAATTTTGAAACATGTGAAAAGCGAGGGCATATGCGAAAGACATGGGCCGCGATTCATTCAAATTGACATGAAGTGCCCACCACGCCAATGGGAAAATCAGCGTTTCCGCTGGCAGCACCCATCAGATGGGATTCAGCCAGATTTATGCATCATGGGAAACACGCTGAACAATTTCTGAAGTTGGGGTGCCATTTTTAAAGGACACTCTGATCTCAGTGTTCAGACACAGGCCCCCTACCCCTCCCCCACACAATGGAAAAAGTGATACACACCCCTGCTGACCAGGGCAGCACCCACAACTCCTCAGCAGAGAGGGGACCCTCCCCCCACATCACACAGGCATGTGGGTGGCCTGATCTGCTCCCCATCAGACAAAGACTCTGATATAGAGTCCCCTCAGGTCCCATCCCCCCAGCACCCCCAGGTTCCTGTCCCCTGGCAGTGACACCTTGATCTGGCATATTGGACTCAGAGGGCAAGGAGCTAAGTGCAGTGCCCATGTGCCCCCCTGCCACTGCCAAGTTACAGAGTGAGGGTCCCCCAAGGAATCTGAGGGTTGGGGTGTTCGGGCTGAGGGCAAGGGGTTGACCTCGGGACAGCAGTGTTTATAGTAGAGAGGAAGTAAATGCACTTAGCTACTTCGAAGTTGCCTGTAACGGTCAAGCTGAACTAGAATGTTGCGGTAGGAACAACAGGGGCCTCTTCAGATGCATTCTACCGTGAAGGAAAAGATTAATAAACAAACCTTGAGTGTGCTGTGAAAAGAACCATAAAACTGTGAATCAAAGGCTAATTCAACTGGACCATGAAATTGAATGAGAACAAAAGGTGTTCAAAGGTCTCCAATGGATTTCAGAATACTTCAAACGCTAGCAATAGATTTGTTCTTTCTAGGAAGGTTTAGAAACAAATGCCATGTAACAAGAATGAGTCTGAATGAGCAACTGTGGGGAAGGGAATCCTGCGCCGCCCCGCCACCCCTGCACCCACCCCCTGCCCCCCACAGTTAAAGTGAGTTAGAGGGCTTCAAAGACTTCTGACACCTGCAGCTTCTTAGAGAGATAAAGGGGATCCCTACTGCAGAATGGAGTGCTGTTGTGATTTGGAAGCCTTCTGGGTGTCCAGGGGGCATGGAGATTAAGTTGAGCAGGTCACTTTAAAGTTTTCATATTCTGCAGAGCAAAATGAAGATTGTGATCAGAAATCACCTTGCCAAGAGTGGAATTCCGGTTTCCCACAGCTAAAGGGGCAGTCCAGGCACAAGACTTCCATCTCAGTCCGAGTCCCCTCAAAACCTCCAGGTGCCTTGGAGGACCCTCCCTCTGCAGCCAACAGCAGCACAGGGGCAAATGGGTACTGCACTTATCTCGATTCCACCTCTGGGTCCGCCGCGCCAGGTCCACAAATGTCAGGACCATCACCAAAGCCCACCCAGTGCAGTTCCCAATGAAGAGGTGGATGCGTCGTGGGAGGCTGTTGAATCAGGTTTACAGCCCACTAATGAAATTCAAAATCACTGGATGGGGGCCAATGGGGCAGGCCAGGTGAAGGCGACAGGTTCGCTGCCGAGGCCTGATTCAGCGGGATGTCGGGATTCAGGCAGCAGCTGCGGTTATGGCATTGAATAATTAGATATGGGCTGTTTGATTTGATTGGATTTATTATTGTCACATGTATTAACATACAGTGAAAAGTATTGTTTCTTGCGCGCTATAGAGACAAAAGCACACCGTTCATAGAGAAGGAAACGAGAGAGTGCAGAATGTAGTGTTACAGTCATAGCTAGGGTGTAGAGAAAGATCAACTTAATGCAAGGTATGTCCATTCAAAAGTCTGACAGCAGCAGGGAAGAAGCTGTTCTTAAGTCGGTTGGTACGTGACCTCAGACTTTTGTATCTTTTTCCCGAAGGAAGAAGGTGGAAGAGAGAATGTTCAGGGTGCGTGGGTCCTTAATTATGCTGGCTGCTTTGCCGAAGCAGCGGGAAGTGTAGACAGAATCAATGGATGGGAGGCTGGTTTGCGTGATGGACTGGGCTACATTCACAACCTTTTGTAGTTCCTTGCGGTCTTGGGCAGAGCAGGAGCTATATCAAGCTGTGATACAACCAGAAAGAATGCTTTCTATGTGCATCTGTAAAAGTTGGTGAGAGTCATAGCTGATATGCCAAATTTCCTTCGTCTTCTGAGAAAGTAGAGGCGTTGGTGGGCTTTCTTAACTATAGTGTCGGCATGGGGAGACCATAGAACATAGAACATAGAACAGTACAGCACAGAACAGGCCCTTCGGCCCACGATGTTGTGCCGAGCTTTATCTGAAACCAAGATCAAGCTATCCCACTCCCTATCATCCTGGTGTGCTCCATGTGCCTATCCAATAACCGCTTAAATGTTTCTAAAGTGTCTGACTCCACTATCACTGCAGGCAGTCCATTCCACACCCCAACCACTCTCTGCGTAAAGAACCTACCTCTGATATCCGTCCTGTATCTCCCACCACGAACCCTATAGTTATGCCCCCTTGTAATAGCTCCATCCACCCGAGGAAATAGTCTTTGAACGTTCACTCTATCTATCCCCTTCATCATTTTATACACCTCTATTAAGTCTCCCCTCAGCCTCCTCCGCTCCAGAGAGAACAGCCCTAGCTCCCTCAACCTTTCCTCATATGACCTACCCTCCAAACCAGGCAGCATCCTGGTAAATCTCCTCTGCACTCTTTCCAGCGCTTCCACATCCTTCTTATAGTGAGGTGACCAGAACTGCACACAATATTCCAAATGTGGTCTCACCAAGGTCCTGTACAGTTGCAGCATAACCCCACGGCTCTTAAACTCCAACCCCCTGTTAATAAAAGCTAACACACTATAGGCCTTCTTCACAGCTCTATCCACTTGACTGGCAACCTTTAGAGATCTGTGGATATGGACCCCAAGATCTCTCTGTTCCTCCACAGTCTTCAGAACCCTACCTTTGACCCTATAATCCACATTTAAATTAGTCCTACCAAAATGAATCGCCTCACATTTATCAGGGTTAAACTCCATTTGCCATTTTTCAGCCCAGCTTTGCATCCTATCTATGTCTCTTTGCAGCCTACAACAGCCCTCCACCTCATCCACTACTCCACCAATCTTGGTGTCATCAGCAAATTTACTGATCCACCCTTCAGCCCCCTCCTCTAAGTCATTAATAAAAATCACAAAGAGCAGAGGACCAAGCACTGATCCCTGCGGCACACCGCTAGCAACCTGCCTCCAATCCGAAAATTTTCCATCCACCACCACCCTCTGTCTTCGGTCAGACAGCCAGTTACCTATCCAATCGGCCAACTTTCCCTCTATCCCACACCTCCTCACTTTCATCATAAGCCGACCATGGGGGACCTTATCAAACGCCTTACTAAAATCCATGTATATGACATCAACTGCCCTACCTTCATCAACACACTTAGTTACCTCCTCAAAAAATTCTATCAAATTTGTGAGGCACGACTTGCCCTTCACGAATCCGTGCTGACTATCTCGGATTAATCCGCATCTTTCTAAATGGTCGTAAATCCCATCCCTAAGGACCCTTTCCATCAATTTACCAACCACCGAAGTAAGACTAACCGGTCTATAATTACCAGGGTCATTTCTATTCCCTTTCTTAAACAGAGGAACAACATTCGCCATTCTCCAGTCCTCTGGCACCATCCCCGTGGACAGCGAGGACCCAAAGATCAACGCCAAAGGCTCTGCAATCTCATCCCTTGCCTCCCACAGAATCCTAGGATACATTTCATCAGGCCCAGGGGACTTATCGACCTTCAGTTTATTCAAAACTGCCAAGACATCCTCCCTCGAACATCTATTTCCTCCAGCCTATTAGCCTGTAACACCTTCTCTTCCTCAAAAACATGGCCCCTCTCCTTGGTGAACACTGAAGAAAAGTATTCACTCATCACCTCGCCTATCTCTACTGACTCCATACACAAGTTCCCACTACTGTCCTTGACCGGCCCTAACCTCACCCTGGTCATTCTTTTATTCCTCACATAAGAGTAAAAAGCCTTGGGGTTTTCCTTGATCCGACCCGCCAAGGACTTCTCATGTCCCCTCCTAGCTCTCCTAAGCCCCTTTTTCAGCTCATTCCTTGCTAACTTGTAACCCTCAATCGAGCCATCTGAACCTTGTTTCCTCATCCCTACATAAGCTTCCCTCTTCCTTTTCACAAGACATTCCACCTCTTTTGTGAACCATGGTTCCCTCACTCGGCCATTTCCTCCCTGCCTGACAGGAACATACCTATCAAGGACATCCAGTATTTGTTCCTTGAAAAAGTTCCACTTTTCATTAGTTCCTTTCTCTGACAGTTTCTGTTCCCAACTTATGCCCCCTAATTCTTGCCTAATCGCATCATAATTACCCCTCCCCCAATTGTAAACCTTGCCCTGCCGTACGGCCCTATCCCTCTCCATTGCAATTACAAAAGACACCGAATTGTGGTCACTATCTCCAAATTGCTCTCCCACAACCAAATCCAACACTTGGCCCGGTTCATTTCCCAGTACCAAATCCAATGTGGCCTCACCTCTAGTCGGCCCATCCACATATTGTGTCAGGAAACCCTCCCGCACACACTGCACAAAAACTGCCCCATCCAAACTATTTGACCTACAAAGGTTCCAATCAATATTTGGAAAGTTAAAGTCCCCCATGACAACTACCCTGTGACCCCCACACATATCCATAATCTGCTTAGCAATTTCTTCCTCCACATCTCTATTACTATTTGGGGGCCTATAGTAAACTCCTAGCAACGTGACCGCTCCTTTCCTATTTCTAACTTCAGCCCATATTACCTCAGTGTGCAGATCCCCCACGAAGTGCCTTTCCGCAGCCGTTAAACTATCCTTGATTAACAATGCCACTCCTCCACCTCTTTTACCAGCTTCCCTACACTTAGTGAAACATCTATACCCCGGAACGTCCAACAGCCATTCCTGTCCTTGTTCTACCCACGTCTCCGTAATGGCCACAACATCGTAGTCTCAAGTACCAATCCACGCCCCAAGTTCATCTACCTTGTTCCGGATGCTCCTTGCATTGAAGTAGACACACTTCAACCCACCTTCCTGTCTACCGGTACCCACCCTTGACCCTGATACCTTCCCCAATACCTCACCACCCTCACTGACTTCTGGACTACAACTCCTTTTCCCACTCCCCTGACAAATTAGTTTAAACCCCCCTGAAGAGCCGTAACAAATTTCCCTCCGAGGATATTGGTGCCCCTCTGGTTCAGGTGCACCCCGTCCTGTCTGTAGAGGTCCCACCTTCCCCAGAACGTGTTCCAATTATCCACGTATCTGAAACCCTCCCTTCTACACCATCCCTGCAACCACATATTTAACTGCACTCTCTCCCTGTTCCTCAACTCGCTATCACGTGGTACCGGCAACGTACCAGAGATGACCACATGTTTCGTCTTGGCTCTCAGCTTCCAGCCCAGCTCCAGAAATTCCTGCTTTAAATCCCCATCCCTTCTCTTACCTATGTCATTGGTACCAATGTGCACCACGACTTGTGACTGTTTCCCCTCCCCCTTCAGAATCTGGAAAACACGGTCTGAGACATCACGGACCTTGGCATCCGGTAGGCAACATACCATCCGTGAGTCTCTTTTGCTGCCACAGAACCTCCTATCTATCCCTCTAACTAACGAGTCCCCAATAACTATCGCCCTCCCGCTCTCCCCCTTACCCTCCCGAGCCACAGAGACGGACACTGTGCTGGAGATCCTCTCACTGCGGCTCCCCACTGGTATGTCATCCCCCTCAACCGTATCCAAAGCGGAATACTTGTTGCTAAGGGGAACAACCACCGGGGATCCCTGCACGGACTGCTTCCTCCCAGCCCCTCTCACCGTCACCCATCTGTTTTCAATCCTCGGAGTACCAGGACAGGTTGTTGGTGATCTGGACACCTAAAAACTTGAAGCTCTCGACCCTTTCTACTCTTGAAAACCAGTTGGAAAGAGACAGAACTGAAATCCATCTTGACACACTCTTATATTTATTTTCAGAGTTACACGTTATAAACACACCTCTCTTAATCCATGAACCTGTTTCAGTCTATGTCTATTTATAGGGATTCAACTGAATAACTAATTAACGCTCAACATCTTCATAAAACTAAACACAATTGATATACAATTTACGTGAGCAGTACAGACATTGACTGATATCCAGGAAGCTGACTCTTTCACAGCCATAATTGAGAATCATTGAGGGAAGATAAAATAATTCTATCTTGCTGTGAAAAGTTTTCACTGAGCAAAAGTCTGATTTACTTATTATGGTACGGACTTAATACTAAAAGATTGTGCTTTTAAGCCCAATAAGTTTTCATGTTAGGATTTTTTGCAGTGTGTTCATAAGAGAAGATGAAATGAAGGAATTTGTTTTTCAAGAAATATAAAAAGTTATTGTTCTGGGTAGAGAAGCTTTGTAGCGCAGTGGTAACATCCCTACCTAAGGATTAGAAGCTCCAGATTCTAGTCCCACTTCAGATTTGCAAAGGAAGGTGTCAACCGTGGTCAAACAGGTTGATTATTAGTCTGCAAATCCTTCCAATATGCCTGATGGCAGGCAGAGTTTCCTGGTCAGCCATACTGCAGAAGGCATCAGCAAACCACTGCAGTACTTCACCAAGCATAATCATGGACCAATACAATGGAAGTCCGTGGTCGCCAATGGTCCAAAATGATGTTATGCTGAATTTGAAAAGTTACCTGTTTGTACATACTAATGGTATTTGCTACCAAATAAACCTGTTGGACTTTAACCTGGTGTTGTTAAAACTCTTACTGTGTACATACTGCAAACAGATTAATTTCGTATTACGTTCCAACTGGGTGGCCATTTGTGAAGACAGAAACTAGATATTGAGTTAAAAGGTTGAGCTAGGCATTTCTTAGAGATTATAGAATGCTGCTGTCAGGGCTAGTAAGCATTGTGTTGTTATTCATTGGGCCCTCCCTGTGAATTGCTCAACAAGACCCACGCACCTCAATGAACTATATCTAAAAGGACTTATGCTTGCAAGACTTTTGGATAAATCAAAATTAGAGATGTAAGTAACAGAGACAGGTGGTAAATAAACAGAAAGTGCTGGAAAAACTCAGAAGGTCTGGCAGCATCTAAATTTTAAAAAGTATTTACTGGTGTCACAAGTAGGCTTACATTAAAACTGCAATGATTACTGTGAAAATCTCCTCGTCGCCACACTACGGTGCCTGTCAGGTACACTGAGGGAGAATTTAGCATGGCCAATGCACCTAACCTGCACATCTTTCGGACAGTGGGAGGAAACTGGAGCACCCTGAGGAAACACATGCAGACACGGGGAAAACATGCAGACTCCGCAGAGACAGTGACCCAGGCCAGGAATCAAACCCGGGTCCCAGGCACTGTGAGGCAGCAGTGCTAACCATTGTGCCACCATGTGGAGAGAGAAACAGTGTTAATGTTTCAGGTCCAATATGTCTCTTCTTCAGAACTGACGAGTCTTCAGTTCTCTTTTCTGAAGAAGCCATATTAGAATAAGAATATTAAGCCTGTTTTTCTCACTTTAGATGCTGCCAGATCTGCTGAGTTTTTATTTCAGTTTCCCAGCATCTGCAGTATTTTACTTTTATTTTATATAAAAGGAATTATTGAATCAACAGACAGCTGAAAGTTTGAGTAGCGATCAATACAGCTGGGAATTTGTTTCATTGGATATAGACGCGCTTGGACATGCTTCTGATTGTGGGGGTGCAAGACCACCAGTTTTTGATCTCTCTCTCAATCATGGAAGCATTCCTTCTGCAAGTACCTTGCATGTCATAATCATGAAAGAGGATGAGTATAACATCAGCCCCATATTTGAAGGTGAAGTAGAATGAGCAGAATATTGGTCCTTCATTTGAAGGTTAAGGAGAATACACAGGAGTTCATTCCTGTGTTGGAGGATGGAGGAGGATGTGAGAAGATCATTTTTAAACATTAATTGATGTGATGTGGGTGTTGCTGACTCAGCCAGCATTTATTGCCCATCCCTAATTGTCCTTGAGAAGGTGGTGGCGAGTTGCCTCTTGAACTGCTGCAGTTCATATGGTGGAGGGAGTCTATTATGCTGTTCGGGAGGGAGTTCTAGGATTTTGACACAATAACTCTGAAGGAATTGCAATATATTTCCAACTCAGGATAGCGAGTGGCTTGAAGGGGAACTTCCAGGTTGTGGTATTCCCTCATCCTTCTAGATGGTAGTGATCATGGGTTTGGAAGATACTGCCTAAGGAACCTTGGCGAGTTCCTGCAGTGCATCTTGTAGATGATACACTCTGATATCATTGCATGTTGGTGGTGGAGGGAGTGAACGTTTGTGGATTGGATACCAAGAAAGCAGTCTGCTGGGTCCTGCCTGGTGTCAAGCTTCTAAGTGCTGTTGAGTTGCACTCATCATGGCAAATGGAGAATATGCCTTCATACCCTTGATTTGTGTCTTGTAAATGATGGACAGGCGCTGGGGAGTCTGGAGGTGAGTTGCTTGTAGCAGGAGTTCAAGCCTCTGACCTGCTCTTGCAGCCACAATATTTACATGAAAATAAGAAAATGATGGACACGTTAAGCGATTCCTTTGAGCCATGGTTACAGTAGAGGATAGCATGTAGGACATCCCAAAAAAACTAATACTAAATCTGAAGCAGGACCTCAGCATAATTAATGTAAGCAAATTAAAAGTGAAGGAGCATTTGATGACACTAAAGGGTAACAAATTTCTAGGATCAGATGATTTTCATCCCAAAATTTTAAAGTTAAATTGGTGAGAACATTGCAGATACCCTGGGATCACCCACCTCAAGAACTGTTCCTTTAGTTTAGAAAATTGCATGTCACCTCTACTATTCAAGAAAGGTGAGAGGAAAACCAGGGCATTATTGACCAGATAACCTAACATCTGTTGGCAGGAAATTAAGAGATTCTATAACTAAGCATTGAGTGACTGAATACCTTGAAAATGTTCAACTGATCAGAGAGATCAAGCTTGGATTTGCAAAGGGTGGGTCATCACTGAAAAACCTGACTGAACGTTTTGATGAGATACTGAAGTATTGGACAAGGGAACATTTATTGATGTCACTTCCAAATGGCATTTGATACAGTCCCTTATGAGGTACTGTTAGCTAAAGTTAAATCTCAGAATTAGAATTCAGGGTAAATTATTGAGCTGAACATGAGACTGGATGCACAGCAAGAGACAAAGAGTAGGGATAAGTCACCTGTAGTCTAATTGGCAGGATTGTGACTCGCTGGGACTCAACTCTCCAAAGTTTTTCTAAATGACTTTTAAAATATAGTTTTCAGCTGACTGATGTACTTGAAAGCAGAACTAGGTAATTAATCTTGCTTGACATCATAGTACGGTAAAAGAGAAAGAGACATCCAACTGAATTGTTGTATCCATTTAACCTATATTTTGATGAAAGGATATTAACTCAACCAATTTAGCTCTCATAATTTCCTGCCAATAGTTGTTAGGTTAACTGGTCTATAATATCCTGGTATTCCTCTCACCTTTCTTGAATAATAGTGATATGCAATTTTCCAAACTAAAGGAACTTGAGTCAAGAGAATTATGAAAGATCCCAGAGTATCTGCAATGTTCTCACCAACCTAACTTTAAAAGGATCAGATTATCTGATGTGATTCTAATCAAAGCTAGCCCTGCATCCAACCAGCACGTGTGATTAATTGCCTGCTAAAATTTGTTGGTTGCTTTCATTGGAAAACAACTATTCACTCAGGTGCACAATTACAACAGCTATTTGCTGTGTGAACCAAACACTAGTTAACCTGCACTTCAACGTAATTTGCTGATCACAGATTCCAAAATGCTAAACTATTTTCCACTCTACTGCACATAAGCAAAGACTTTTTAGTATCCATCTTTGGAGTATTTATAAATTCCACCACAGAAGTAGGTGGGAATAAAATAAATAATTTTGGCTGTGGATTACTGAAAAACAAACTGCCCTGTATTATTATAACACAACAAGCCGAAAGGGCATGGAGGTTACAACACCTCACATAGAACATCACGGTGTTAACTTGTAAAGATACAAGATTTACAAATATAAAGAAAATAATTCAGCTCACAGTTCCTGCTACATTATTTCTTCATATTAAAGCATCAAATGGCATCCTTCTACGCAGTTACAATTCTGTAATTACCCCATTGTTATGAGATTCAATAGATTAACAGTTTGTTGCACAAGCTTAATTTCGTAATATTTCTATAACCCTTTCTTCTGCCATTTTAATTCCTTTTTTAATATAATTTCCTTTATTGTAAACCAGGCACAGTAACTAAGGTGGTACTACTTCCATTAGAGGTGGTCAAAAGGTTCTAATTCTCACATTATTTTCTGACTTTATAAAAGACTTTGGGTCCAGCAAAGTCAAGACAATGATTATTCATAATCTAGCACTAATTTTAATCACTTGAGTGGAAAAAATTGCACAAACAGCTTTGGCTACAGTCTCCACTGAAAAATCAACATCTAAATTTTCATACTTCATATAGAATCATAGATTCCCTACAGCACAGAAAGAGGCCCATCGAGTCTGCACCGACCACAATCCCACCCAGGCCCTACCCCCATATATTTACCCACTAATCCCTCTAACCTACGCATCTCAAGACGCTAAGGGCAATTTTAGCATGGCCAATCAACCTAACCCGCACATTTTTGGACTGTGGGAGGAAACCTGAGCACCCGGAGGAAACCCACGCAGACACGAGAAGAATGTGCAAACGCCACACAGACAGTGACCCAAGCCGGGAATCGAACCCAGGTCCCTGGAACTGTGAAGCAGCAGTGCTAACCACTGTGCTACCGTGCCGCCACCACTGTGCTACTGTGCCGCATATACTCTAGATTTCCTCTATAGCCCAGAAAGGGTTAGTAATTAGTGGTCATCGTACTGGGACAGGATGAGGAGTGGTACATGGGATGCGAAATCTACAGCAAAACTAGAAAATGCGGACAACATTCCAAATCAATCAGCATCTGCAGGGCGAATAGAGAAGTTACGATTTCAGCATTTGCAGTATTTAGCTTTTTATTTACAGTGAATGTGGGGGTGAATTTCTGAACTCTACCAGCAGTAGAAACAGGGAGCTAGGTTTTATGTGCGTCAGGGAAGGGGAAGTAAAATAGGGTGGATGCCCAGTTCGGCACATCCCCGTCCACCTTGTAACCTCATCCCTCCAAATGGTAGGTGGGCAGACACCTGCCATCTGTAACTAAATAATTAAAAGCCAATTGGGCTTGTAAACAAGCCAATTGACCCAAATAATGTACAGCCCACACCATAATACGATTGTTGTGGGCAGTTGGACGGGAGTGGGCAGGCTACTTTTGTAAATACATCTTTAGAAGGGGGATTACTATCTTCAGGGGGGTGCCCTTTGCACATTGGAGGGAAGTCCCCCTGTCTACGCAAGTCCCCCATTTCTTTCTCCCCACCTCCCCCACTCCCAAAGCTGGCCAAACACTCCCCACTCAAAAGCCTGGATTTACTTGACTTCAAGATTCTTGGGTCTTCTGCTTGAGACTAGTTATGGTCCCAGAAGCACCCATTAATAAGTCTTTGGTGCTGCCAGGACTGATTGGGAGGCAGCTTCTCTTTCTCAGTGAGGAACGGTGGTCCCACCCTTCACCAAACTAATCTGCCCACACAGTATGTTATGACTGTGGGGCGGGCTGGCATGGAGTGAGTCAGCTTCGAGCTGACCTCCTCCCCAACCAATAAAATACAGCCCAATAATGCACAATACATGTAAGCCTTTTAAACTGAGCAGTCGCACTTAAAATGAGCTCCAACTTCTGTTGAACAATTGGAAACTAATTCTTTACTAGTCGACCTTCCAATCAACATGGAAGTCAAGACCATGAAGTGCTTTCTGGATAGTTGCAATTACAAGGCAGGAGGCAAATGGGCCAAGGAAAGCAAATTAAACTCAGTCCACACCTTCGAGTCAAAAATCTGACCTATATTTCCATGATTATTGAGGCCACTTTTATAATGAAAGCTGCCTAGATCAACATGTTACATTGGGATAAATCTTAGTTGGAAAAAAACGTCTGTGAGGCACACAATTATAATGCATAAATCAAATTTAGGGGATTAAGAGATGTCTTGAGTTGTATATCTCCAAAACTCGTTGATTTGCAAACAATGGGGATGATCTTCCCAAAAGAATTCTAAGTGTCATAAAAGTCTGAAAAAGGGAGTTTTGGGCAAGTTAGGTGCTGCAATCTTCCCACACTCTTGTCAGTTTTTCTGACAGCTGGGAGATTTGCCGGAATCGGGACCTTCCCGATGAGTCCCCGGTTGACCCCTTGCACCCCACCCCCACACAATCCCCCCACTTGCATAGCCTGCCCCTGCATAGCCACCCCCTCTTGCAGAGCCCACCCCTGCAGAGCTCCCACTCCTTGCTCAAGCACCCACCTTGCATAGCCCCCCCTTGCAGAGCGATCCCCTTGCCCGACCACCCCCTTGTATACTCCCCCCTGCCCGACCACCCCCTTGCATAGCCCCCCTTGCAGAGCTTGCCCCTTGCATAGCCCCCATCCTCCCATTTTTGTGCATACCCAGTCACAGACCCACTCCCACCCCACCCATACCCCCCATTATAGCCCCAGCCCCACAGCACTGCCCCACCACACTTTTGGTACCCAACTGGGCACTGCCAGGGTGCCTATGATCCCCCTTGGCAGTGGCGTTGGTGGAGGCCAGTACTGATTCTCGCCAGCATGATCTCACGCCGATGAGGGGGAAGATTCCAGGAGGCCAGAAGATGCTGGAGCAGGTAAGTTGTCTCACTTTTATGTCAATAGGCTTCATGCCAGGCTGATCTCGTCAGCAAAACAGGGCAAGGAGGCTGCTTATCCTTGCCCACGACCTTCCCGGCTCACCCTGCTGATCGACCAGCGCTGCGAGCTGGTAACATTGAGCCCAACATCACAACAATACACAAGTTAATACCTAAGCTGATATCAGCACCAACCGAAATCTAATGATACATTCTGTGAAGTTATTTTCCATTCTGATATCGCCATAAATCTTTGTACCAAATACAGATTGAGTCTCTAAATTCTGTCACTGAGAATACTTTGCTGTCCCTGACTAAACACCACTGACCACATCCTTAAACTTGAGTTACGTTTTTTCTACTTTCTACTTTACTCCGAAGAATTAGGGAAAAAGAACTTGCTTTTCTGTACTTCATTGTTTTAGTTATTTAATGGTATGTCCTTATAGAAAATGGGTACAAATATCAATCTGGCAATATGTCGACATAATTCAAAGCGCCATCAACTGTCTTTAAGATGTCACACCACCTTCTCAAGAGCAATTAGGGATGGGCAACAGAAATACTGCACAGCCACATCCCATGAAAGAATTACAAAAAAAGTGCTGATGGTTTATTAACAAAAAAGGAACACAAAAATCTCAGAGGAAGGTTCTGTAGATCATAGTTTGTCCACCAACTAAAACCAGTGACTATTTGTTAACCTGGTTTTATTAATGGAGTAAAAAAAAATTCAGATTCCTAAAAAGTAAATACAACATCTAGTGAGAATTTAAGAACAAATTTTGGTCAATTTTTCCTTTTGCACTTCAGCACTCAGATTATTTTTTCTCCACTGCTGTATTATTTTACAAGAGGATGTACTGTGAATAAAAGTTCATCATTACCCACACCCCCAATTGTTACATTCTACTCACTAGCAATTTAAATAAAATAAACGATTTGTATAAACAGTGATGTAATATTTTGCTTCTTGAAATCCAAATAAGGAGCAATAGATGATAAATCGTCCAGGGTCAAAGAGGACTGGGAAGCTCACTGCTGCAGAATAAATGCTCATCTATTGTAGAAACAATGCAGCCCAAACAACAGAGCATGGGGCCATTTTAACCCAGAACCAGTCTATTCCCAACAATGAGAAAATCCAACTTGGACAAAGGCATGCTGTTATACCCCATCAACCTTGCTACAGCACCAAAGCTAAGGACAGAAAAAACTGAAGGTGAAAATATCAAAACTTGATCTCACTTTTCAAACTTATATGGGGAACCAGAAGACAAAAAGACAGTGACACCCACATCCCATGAAACAATTACAAAAAAAGTGCTGCTGGTTTATTAACAAAAGAGAACACAAAAATCGGGAAATGCAAGTGCACAGAGTACATTCATGTTACTTGTGTTCACAGTTTCAAGTTTGTATTCTTGCATATTGTTGCGAAAGGCACAGCAGCGTGATGAATTTGTGCTACACTCTGTGAACTAATTTTTTCCACATGCTACTGCTGGTCTGAAGTCACAGATGCTTCCTGGCTTATATTTCATAAGCGCTGAGCTTTAAAAATACTAAAAAGCAATTTTAATCTAATTAAATAGTAAAATAAACAGAATGAGCAAAGCAGAATGCAGGAAATATTTAGTTTGGTCAATCTTTGAGGAATTTCTCACTTATGAATGCATCAGTGTACTCGCCATCTATCATCAAGTAGTTGGAACGCAGTCCAAGTCTCTTCAAAATTCTGGATATACCTTTGTGTTGAGTAAATTCCCAGCGCAGAGGGAACACTTCGTCCTCATTCAGTTGGTGGTTCTGGTATTTCCCCATGCTTCCCGTCATCGCCTACAACTATTTGATATAGATTGGACACCACTTGAACTGGTCTCTGTTAAGACTAGCCACACTGTCATTATGAATGTATGACTCTGTAAAGCTTTGTTGATATTTTTCTTGGGAATGTATGCTTTCCAACTCAACGTACTAAGAACAGCATTTAAAAACAAACAAAAAAATGAAGTCAGTGTATTTTTCCAATAAAATAATGTGAGAGCTTTTGACATGCAGTTGATGGAGCGAAAAGTTACATTTCTAAGAAACTTTTAACTAAACTTTTTTTAAAAAGTCAATTTAATTTGCTGTCCTCAAACATTTTCACAGAATCACAGAGTGCAGAAGAGGCCCTTCAGCTCAGCGACATGTGAAACACCTAATCTACCTGCCTATTCCCATTTACTAATACTTGGCCCATAGCGTTGAATGTGATGATATGCCAAGTGCTCATCCAGGTACTTTTCAAAGAATGTGAGGCAACCTGCCTCCAACACCCTCCCAGGCAGTGCATTCCAGACCGTCACCACCCGCTAGGTAAAAAGGTTTTTCCACACATCCCCCTGCCCCTCACCTTGAGCTTGTGTTTCCCTGTGACTAACCCTTCAACTAAGGTTAACAGCTGCTCCCTAACCACCCTGCCCATGCCCCTCATAATCTTATACACCTCGATCAGGTCACCCCTCATTCTTCTCCGTTTCAACAAAAACAACCCAAGTCTATCCATCCTCTCATGGAATATCCTTTTTGATCACAAGTTAATTAAAAATAAACAGGATGATATAATTAGCTGGTCATGAGAGATAACTGGTTATGCTTTGTACAAATATATAGGATTGGTGATCACTGTCCCTTTACACAGGTCCATGGAAGGATTGCTACCATGTCCGGCAGGCTGGATATTCAAACAGTGGCATGTACCTAATCAAACCAGAAGGCACCGATAAGCTAATGCAAGTTTGGTGTGACCACAGCCATGATCAGGGAGGCTGGACAGTAATTCAGCGTAGGGTTGATGGGGCAGTCAACTTCTTCAGAAACTGGGAGAACTACAAGGTAAATGTGTCAAGAACTTTGCTTATTTTGTTTAGCGAGCATTTGTGTTCATCAAGGTATAACCACACATTATGCATTGGCAACATTATGGACATCCCATGTGTCAAACTTTGTCAAGGTACTCTGTACACTTCCTTCCACCACACTGAAAACATGCCAAACTCCAGTCATAGACAACGCTAATGATCTCATGTGTTTTCAATCCTTCATGTGCATGGGACACCCTGCATATATTGACAACACTCCAGTGGAATCCTGGTCCTAAACTTCCAACGGGTACCTATAACAACCAAATGGCAAAGAGTTCCGTAGCCACAAATTAAGTATTTTATTCATTTTGGCAACAGAAATGTTGTGCTCGAAATGCCAAATTACAGATGCACAGTCAGAAATCCAGATTTTGTGTGTTTCAGGCCTCATAGGCCCCTTGGGAACCATTTGCAGACTTCAATTTGAATACCATTGCTGCGTAACATTTTTATTTTCTGACAACTTCTCACACTTTGGTCTTCTTTTGTGCCAAAGCAGGGCAATTCTGTATTGCGTGCCTGTCACATATGTTCACTGCATCACATAAAGCGACATGACTATCCAGCTAAACTAACAATAAAATACTGACTAAGGAGATGGTGGGGTTGCAGGTGATGGGGAAATAAAGCAATAACCCCAAACTGCAGTTAAAGTCAAGTGACCAAATACCGACTTTCCAAAGATTATCAATTTCTCTGTAGAAGCATCAATGGTCTCAAAATGTTAAATGTGTTTCTCTCTCCACAGCTGCTGCCAGACCTGCTGAGTTTATCCAGCATTTTGTTTTTATTTCCAATTCCTTTCAAATTCATGTCGCAATGCAAGCCATTAAGTTATACTTAGAGATTGCAAAATAAAGCTATTATGACCAAAAACGTACTACACGTTCTAGAATTCTCTGTCGTAAGTGTCTTCAACAGCAGAATAAGTTGCAAACGGCACATGAGCTGTGAACAGAATAAACAGCATTCATGCCAATTGTGAAATGTTACCAAATAACATATCTGTGTTCTCACTGATAAAGCTGCACCCAGCTTCCAAATTTAATTACATTAAAATGAGACAGCAGCCCCCACAACGGACGTTATGCAGATCTCCCCTTAAGTGAAGTGGCTCCATTCAAATCACCACAGGAGCAAAAAGGGATTTGAAAATAAGACGTGCTGGAGCTGACTGGGGTACCCGGACGAGCACTTAGATCCTGCATGGACCAGCTGGTGGGGGTATTCGCAGACATTTTTAACCTCTCTTTACACCAATCTGAGGTCCTTGTCTGCTTCAGGAAGACGACCATCATCCCTGGACCAAAGAAAAGCCAGGCAGCATGCCTTAATGACTATCACCCGGTGGCTCTGAGATCTATCATTATGAAGTGCTTCAAAAGGTTAGTCATGGCATGAATCAATTCCGCCTGCTCAGATTGCCTGGATCCACTACAATTCGTCTATGGCAGCAACAGGTCCACACCAGACGCCATCTGCCTGGCACTACACTCAACCCTGGAATACCTGGATAACAAAGACACTTATGTCAGACTCCTATTTACTGACTACAGCTCAGCCTTCAACACCATTTTTCCTACAAAACCCATCTCCAAACTCCGTGGCCTAGGGCTCAGCTCCTCCCTCTGCGACTGTATCCTAGACTTCCTAACCCACAGACCGCAATCAGTAAGGATAGACAACAACACCTCCTCCACGATCATCCTCAACACTGATGACACCTGGGATATTAGTGTACCTTTAAGAGATTTTTTTAAAAAAGCATGTTCTTTGTAGCTCTCAGCTCTCGTTGCTGCCGAGTTATCTCTATGAGTCTTTTTATTGCTCCTTAAATGGGGTTTGTTTATTTTTATTTTGGGATCTTTTATGACTCTGCATTGTTCAGAGGAAGGTCATGGGTTCTGGACAAGTTTCTTTTGCCTTCCTAGTGATTTTAAGGTTTCATTTTCAGTTCTGAGCTGCAGGTTTTAGTTTTAGAAGGGGCACCAAGTTGAAAAGAAGTCTCTCTCTCTCACACGCATACTTTCCCTGGTTTTGGAAATTCTGCTGGTTAGCTGAAAGCAATGCATCTTGCCTTCTTGAAGGAAAGAACCTGCTGTTAGAGGCTTGTCTAGAGTCTCTCTGGTGTTCTGGGAAGCTGTTCTGACTTCAAACTGTTATACGTGTATCAGGAGGACTGCTAGAACTTCAAGACTGAGAGTTTTCAATTCTCGAACCCAAAGGACTCAGTTCCAGTATCATGTGAGCATTAATCTTTGCTGTGTTAAACCTATGGAAAGGGTTTTGTCAATGGCAAGGGTTTTTTGATTGATTAAAGCAACTTACGATATATTTGTTAAGGACTATACATTATTGTGGTCGTAAGTGATAAAATGTATTGCTAATATTCTTACTATACATGTTAACTATATTCTTAATTAAACTTTGTTTGATAAAAACTCACTAGTGGTCATTTGAATCATACCTGATTCAATGCATACCACTGTAGTCGGTTGTATCTCAAACAACGATGAGACGGGGCACAGGAAAGAGGTCTGGTGAACTGGTGTGACAACAATAATATCTCCCTCAATGTCAGTAAAATGAAGGAGATAGTCATCGACTTCAGGGAGCGTAGTGGAGAATATGCCCTAATACGTTTCTTGGTGTCCAGATCACCAACAGCTTGTCCTGGTCCCTCCACATCGATGCTATAGTTAAGAAAGGCCACCAACGCCTCTACTTTCTCAGGAGGCTAAGGAAATTTTGCATGTCCACTATGACTCTCACCAACTTTTACAAATGCACCAGAGAAAGCATTCTTTCTGGTTGTATCACAACTTGGTATGACTCCTGCTCTGTCCAAGACCACAAGAAACTACAATGAGTCGTGAATGAAGCCCAGTCCATCACGCACACCAGTCTCCTATCCATTGACTCTGTCTACATTTCCCGCTCCTTTGGAAAAGCAGCCAGCATCATCAAGGACCCCACGCACCCCAGACATATTCATACAAAGTCTCTGGTTATGTACTAACCAACTCAAGAACAGCTTCTTCCCTGCTACCACCAGATTTTTGAATGGACCTACCTCACATTAAATTGATCGTTCTCTACACCCTAGCTATGACTGTCACACCACATTCTGCACTCTCTCCTTTCCTTCTCTATATACGGTATACTTTGTCGGTATAGTGCGCAAGAAGCAATACTTTTTACTGTAACAATAACAAATCAAATCTCTTCTTTTAATCTAACACTGTCCTGAACTTCCTTTGTAAGACATGGATGGATCTTTCTTGCTGCACTTTTGTTTTTCAGTTTGTTCAAATGTTTCCCACTGTTTATTTATGGCCATACCATTCATAGTATTTACTTAAATTGCTATGTTGAATTTCAAGGTTCTTGCTTATGATTTGGGCATGGTCACTTTGCCCCTTGGGCAGTGCTGGGGGCACAGGTTGGAGCTGCCAGGGTGCCCATGCCCAGGGGGCACCTCCCGCGCCCAAACCCCTGGGGGCCCCGATTGTCCACCACTTCACTCCAGCCAGATCAGGCCGCTAGCTCCACGTTAGTGGAGATCAAGTGTAATCCCCGCTGGAGTGAAACACTGTGGTGGGGTGGGAGATGCTAGCGGGACTGGAGAATTCATTCCTGGGACTGCTAATAGCTCAGTGCCTGCCTAGCTCAGTTGGTAGAGCATGAGACTCTTAATCTCAAGGTCGTGGGTTCGAGCCCTACAGTGGGCATCATTATTTATTGGAGCTGCATAATGGCACAGTGGTTAGCACAGCTGCCTCACAGCGCCAAGGACCCTGGGTTCGGTTCCCAGCTTGCGTCACTGTCTATTTTGAGTTTGCACGTCCTCCCCATGTGTGGGTTTTCTCCGGGTGCTCCAGTTTCCTCCCACAGTCCAAAAGACGTGCTGGTTAGGTGCATTGGCCATGTTAAATTCTTCTTCAGTGTACCCAAACAGACGCCAGAGTGTGGCGACCAGGGGATTTTCACAGTAACTTCATTGCAGTGTTAATGTAAGCCTACTTGTGACTAATAAATAAACTTTACTTTAACTTTCCTTTAGCATTTAAATAGTATGCTAAATACTATTTAAATACTGACCCTGCCTCCCCGCCGATTTCCAGCGTGGAGCAGACTGCGCCAAAAATCCGGCACTGGGAGATACAAGCGCAGCGTGAATGCTCGCGGGAACCCGCGTGATTCTCCTGGCCTGCTGCGCTAAAAAATTAGTGCAGTCGGAAGGGAGAATCGCGACCCTTGTCCCCCCTGTCTTTGTAATGGCAATTGGATCTACCTGTGCTACTAGTTCATCTATCTTTTGGTTGAACATTCAAATGAAGTGACTTGAATTTTATTCTTTAATGATAATTCCCTGCGGGGACATTACTCTCTGGTGCACTTCATTGTTAAACTCTCTATTCCTTCCTGTCCCAGTCAAGAACACAAGAATTAGGAGTAAGAGGAGGAGGCCGTTTTGCCCCTCCAGCCTGCTCTGCCTTTAAAAAAAAACCCTGGCTGATCTGATTATGGCCTCAATTTCACTTTCATGTTTGTCCCCCATTACATTGGATGCCCTTGCAAATCAAAATCTATCTAATTCAACTTTGAATCAATATAATGACCAGCCTCCACTGCTCTCTGGGTTAAAGAATTAGAGACTAATAACCCTCAGGAAAAAAATCTCCTCAGCGCAGTCTTAAATGGAAGACCCCTAATTTTTAAACTGTGCCCCCTAGTTCTAGAATTCCCCCATGAAGGAAAATATCCTGGGCTGATGAAACCTCCTGAAACACGATGGTCTAATTGGACTCTTTCTGCACTATAGGGCAGTCAGAAGGGAGAATCGCGACCCTTGTCCCCCTGTCTTTGTAATGGCAATTGGATCTATCTGTGCTACTAGTTCATCTATCTATCTCTGAACACCCACCTTAATCATAGAATCCCTACAGTGCAGAAGGAGGCCATTCGACCCATTGAGCCTGCACTAATAACAATCCCACCCAGGCCCTATCCCCGTAACCCCACTACCCTGCTAGTCCCTGTAACACTACGGGGCAATTGAGTATGGCCAATGAACCTAACTTGCACATCTTTGGACTGTGGGAGGAAACCGGTGCACCCGGAGGAAACCCACACAGACACAGGGAGAACGTGCAAACTCCACACAGATAGTGACCCAAGACTGGAATTGTTCCCGGGTCCCTGGCGCTGTGAGGCAGCAATGCTCACCACTGTGCCACCCCTCAGGGTCTTACATGTTACAATAATATCACCTCTGTTTCTTTCTCAGCTCCAATGGATATAGGCCCAACCTGCTCAACCTTTCCTCATAAGATAAATGGGAAAAATTGCAGCATGCTGCTGTGCAGAGGGACCTGGGTGTCCTTGTGCAGGAATCTCAAGGAGTTGGTTTGCAGGTGCAGCAGGTAATTAAGAAGGCAAATGGAATTTTGTCCTTCATTGCTAGAGGGATGGAGTTTAAAAACAGCGAGGTTATGTTGCAGCTGTATAAGGTGCTGGTGAGGCTACACCTGCAGTACTGTGTACAGTTTTGGTCTCCCTACTTGAGAAAGGATATACTGGCACTGGAGGGGGTGCAGAGGAGATTCACTAGGTTGATTCCAGAGTTGAGGGGGTTGGCTTATGAGGAGAGACTGAGTAGACTGGGGCTATACTCATTGGAATTCAGAAGAATGAGAGGAGATCTTATAGAAACATATAAGATTATGAAGGGAATAGATACGATAGAAGCAGGGAAGTTGTTTCCATTGGCGGGTGAAATTAGAACTAGGGGGCATAGCCTCAAAATAAGGGGAAGCAGATTTAGGACTGAGTTGAGGAGGAACTTCTTCACACAAAGGGTTGTGAATCTGTGGAATTCCCTGCCCAGTGAAGCAGTTGAGGCTACTTCATTGAATGTTTTAAGGCAAGGATAGATAAATTTTTGAACAGTAAAGGAATTAAGGGTTATGGTGAGCGGGCAGGTAAGTGGAGCTGAGTCCACGAAAAGATCAGCCATGATCTTATTGAATGTCGGAGCAGGCTCGAGGGGCCAGATGGCCTACTCCTGCTCCTGGTTCTTATGTTCTTATAATCCTTCATCCTAGGAATCTGTTGACTAAACCTCCTCTGAACTACTTCTAATGCAATGATATCCTTTCTTAGTTAGAAAGGCCCAAACAGTACTCTATTGCGGCCCAACTAAGGGGCTGTACAATTGCAGCAACACTTCCCTACTTTAATACTCTAGTGACCTTGCAACAAATGCTAACATTCCATTTACTTTCTTAATCATTTGCCGCATCGGCATACCAACTTTTTGTGAATCATGTTTCAGGGCACCCAGAGACCTCTGTACTTTCTCAACCATTTACATTATATGAATGACTTGGGTGAAGGAAGATATGGTAGGTAAATTTGCTAATGACACAAAGACAGATAGGAAAGTTAAGTTGTCAAGAGGACATAATGAGTCCACAGAGGAATATAGATAGGTTAAGGGAATGGGTAAAAAAAATGGCAGATGGAGTATCATATGGACATGTTGTCATTTATTGCAAAGCGAGTGCAATTTAAAAGTTTTGCTGCAGCTGTTGGTGAGACACATATCTAGAGTACTGCACAGGTTTGGTCGTCTGATTTAGGAAATGATATGGTTGCATTAGAAACAGTTTGAAGAAGGTTCACTCTACTGATTCCTGTGATGAGGGAAGGCTGAGTAGGTTGGGCCTATAACCACTGAAGTTTCGAAGAATGAGGCGCAATCTCATTGAAACATACAAGATCCTGAGGAGACTTGATGAGGTTTAGAACTGGGAAAAGTTAGGTTTCTCCCATTGAAGACTGAGGTAAGGAGAATTGTTTTCTCTCAGAGTTGTTTGTCTGTGGAATTCCCTTGGGTAAAGTGCACTGGAGGCTGGGTAATTGAATATATTTAAAGCTGAGTTAGTCAGATGTTTGATCAGCAAAAAGATCAAAGGTTATGGAGGACATGTAGGAAAGTGGAGTTGAAGTCACAATCAAACGAGTCATGATCTTATCAAATGGTGGAGTACACAAAAGGCCAACTCCTGTTCCTAATTTTTGTGTTCTTACGCCTCATTTCTCCCATAACAGTTATTCAGCAATGCATTCAGGTCTCAGATCTTATTTACCCTTTTGTCAATTTGCTCATGGCTCAGGTTGTAATCCAGTTGTTCTGTTTAGTTTTTTTTTAAAGTTTAGCTCTGAGCTGTTCATACTCTATTAGAAGAACCTCTTAGTCCTACTTATGTTGTTTGGTACCCAGGTCATTGTTGAGTCCCAGCTCTCAAACAAGCCACCAAGAAGTCAGGCAACCAAGTCCCACATAATAGGAGTACACTCAGATCATTTGCCTACACCCTCGGGTTCCAAGACTAAGCCAGTTGTCAGCTAAATCACTGAATTTTCATATGGAAACACCGCAACCCAAAGTAAAGTCCATTTTGTCCCAAGTAAGCTGTACAGAACACTCACCAAGATTACAATTCAGTGAGTGCTCACAGCTTAACTGAAAATTACAACATATTGGAAGTATTTCAGATTATATACAAAACATAAATTGTGTATAATAAATATGCAAGTGAGTGGCTATGCAAGGCAAACAATTTAAAGTGATCAGGAAATGAAAAGCTCCAATTGATCAGACATAAACATAGATATAAACAAAAATATAAATTAAACACGTCTGAAGAAACACCTGAAAGATGCTTAACATGTGCAGATCGGAAACCATTGATACTGCATGTTAAATATGTAACACTTCTGATTTCTTACATAATTACCAATCTTAAGTAGGGAGCTAATCCTGTTTCTGCAAATTTAAATTGAATGAGGCTTTCAAATTAGTCCAAACAGCAACATTTGAATGTGGACTAAATGCCCAATGTAATAGTGCAGACAATAAAAATAATTGTTTCTGAAATCATGACACTGGGCCAATTCTTGATGTTACAATTATGAGGTTTGTAAGATAACTATATTTGGGGCCTGCAGCTTTACATTTAGGGTATGTAAAGAGAATCATGTGACCCGTTATGCAGTTTGCCTGAATGTAAACCTGGGTGGTTTTATTGTGAGAGATCGAAGGAAGGTTGATACAAAACAGAAAAACAGCACCTGTGGAGAGAGATTGGAGCTCTGTTCTCTCTCCACAGGTGCTGGCAGACCTGCTGATTTTCTCCAGCATTTTCTGTCTTTGGTTCAGATTCCAGCATCCGCAGTAGTTTGCCTTTGTCTGATGGAAAGTTGATATTGCTTTACTGAGAAGACTCAAGGGGCAGAACTCTCCCAAAAAATTTCCAAATATCAAATATCAAGAATAATGGACTGATCCCTACCAGTCTTATCTGCACGCTCCACACTGCAATCCTGATACTTGGTGCACTGAAAGAGCCTCCACGCAAACACCCAGTCATGAAGTCTCCAGGCGTGTAACTCGCCCGAAGTGGCTGCAGCTGTGCACCATTAATAAGGGAGAGCTCCCCAATGCACCTAAAGCTAGTCATGCTAGGAGGGTGGCCACATGTAGACTAGCCCCACACTTCACAGAGGAAGAGTTAGTTCAGATGGTGGATGAGGAAGAGGAGAGGCAGGCCATCCTGTCAAGGTACGGTGCCCTCCCCCCCCACCCCTGGGCCTGCTAGCCATCAAGCTCTCAGTCATCCCCTTATGCTTCCGAAGGAAAAGATGGCCCATAGCCAAAGGGTGCAGGAAAAGACCAGCGGTGGAATACCCGAGTTGCGGCTCCTGAGACTCCTTTGAAGAGCGAGTGATACGAGCTCACAGGGGAGGCACCCGAGAGGGCTGTGAGCAACTGTGAGGTTGGCATGTGCCACAGAAGTGATCCACAAAACCTTTATATGACTTGTCCCAAGTAAGTTCCAAGCTTTCCAGATACTTGTCCCTCCCTTGCAGGCTGGATGAGGCCGGGCCCTCAGGAGTTGAGCCCCCCATCCCCTGCAACCCCCACAAGCACCCCCCCCCACCCTCGTGACCCCCGCAAGCACCTCTGAGGAAAGCACCAACCAGGCGTTAGAGGCATCATCCGTACCATCAACCAGTGCAGGGACACACATCTCAGTGGGCAGAATTAGCAGACAGGCTTCAGGGTCACTTTCTGATGAGCACTGCACAGCAGCTGATGCACATCAGGTGGAGGCAGGAATGTTCAAGGGATCGGGCAGGTGGAGGACACAGCTGGCCCCGAGCCAGATGTTGGACTACTGGAAAAAGTTCTTACAGAGCTGCTGGAGATGCATAAATGGAGTTGGGGACTGTAGGAGGGGGTGCAGTGACATTCCAGCAACTGTAAGGCTGTTTGGACGAATCCCACAGCCTTCAGTTGCAGGAGATGGTGCTGGCATTGCGTGCCATCCAGGTCAACACCGCAAGGGTGGTGCCCGCAGTGGAAGCCTGGTTCAGGAAATGGTAGCCATGTGTGGCAGGGTCCAACACATGACCTAGTTGCTGAGGACTATGGCTGAAGGCCTCAGGAGCATGCTCGAGATGCGGTAGGCAATTGCAGAGGGACTCCAGAGCTTTGTCCAAACTCAAAGGTCATCGCTGAGGGCTTGCATACTATGGTGCAGACAATGTTGGGCCAGGACTGGCAGCACCAAGTGACGAAAGGCTTCAGGAGCTTACTCTAGTTGTCCCGCTGTCCGATGGAGTGTCCAAGAGACCCAGGAGACCCCAGCCCTCCCAAATCCCTTCTTCCTGACACCGGTGCATCCCATGGGCAGCGGGCTTAACAGAGTGGCACGACTACATCCATGACACTCAAAATTCGGCTGGAGCCCCCAGGTTCCCGGCTCTCCAGGGAACATCCGCCAAGGGCATCACTAGCCACAGGGCATGGAACACAGCAGACCATCTCCACCTCTGATGTGCATCCTAGGGGGTCACTTAGACGTAGCGGCAGGCCACATAAGATTAAGAAGTTGTAGGGTCACCAAGAGGGTGAACGCGGACACTGTAGTTAGAGATAAGGTCGAATGCATTGTAAGATTATTGTACCCCGCAGTCGTGAGTGCAGAATGTAGAACATAGAACATAGAACAGTACAGCACAGAACAGGCCCTTCGGCCCACGATGTTGTGCCGAGCTTTATCTGAAACCAAGATCAAGCTATCCCACTCCCTATCATCCTGGTGTGCTCCATGTGCCTATCCAATAACCGCTTAAATGTTTCTAAAGTGTCTGACTCCACTATCACTGCAGGCAGTCCATTCCACACCCCAACCACTCTCTGCGTAAAGAACCTACCTCTGATATCCGTCCTGTATCTCCCACCACGAACCCTATAGTTATGCCCCCTTGTAATAGCTCCATCCACCCGAGGAAATAGTCTTTGAACGTTCACTCTATCTATCCCCTTCATCATTTTATACACCTCTATTAAGTCTCCCCTCAGCCTCCTCCGCTCCAGAGAGAATAGCCCTAGCTCCCTCAACCTTTCCTCATATGACCTACCCTCCAAACCAGGCAGCATCCTGGTAAATCTCCTCTGCACTCTTTCCAGCGCTTCCACATCCTTCTTATAGTGAGGTGACCAGAACTGCACACAATATTCCAAATGTGGTCTCACCAAGGTCCTGTACAGTTGCAGCATAACCCCACGGCTCTTAAACTCCAACCCCCTGTTAATAAAAGCTAACACACTACAGGCCTTCTTCACAGCTCTATCCACTTGAGTGGCAACCTTTAGAGATCTGTGGATATGGACCCCAAGATCTCTCTGTTCCTCCACAGTCTTCAGAACCCTACCTTTGACCCTGTAATCCACATTTAAATTTGTCCTACCAAAATGAATCACCTCACATTTATCAGGGTTAAACTCCATTTGCCATTTTTCAGCCCAGCTTTGCATCCTATCTATGTCTCTTTGCAGCCTACAACAGCCCTCCACCTCATCCACAACTCCACCAATCTTGGTGTCATCAGCAAATTTACTGATCCACCCTTCAGCCCCCTCCTCTAAGTCATTAATAAAAATCACAAAGAGCAGAGGACCAAGCACTGATCCCTGCGGCACACCGCTAGCAACCTGCCTCCAATCCGAAAATTTTCCATCGACCACCACCCTCTGTCTTCGGTCAGACAGCCAGTTGCCTATCCAATCGGCCAACTTTCCCTCTATCCCACACCTCCTCACTTTCATCATAAGCCGACCATGGGGGACCTTATCAAACGCCTTACTAAAATCCATGTATATGACATCAACTGCCCTACCTTCATCAACACACTTAGTTACCTCCTCAAAAAATTCTATCAAATTTGTGAGGCACGACTTGCCCTTCACGAATCCGTGCTGACTATCTCGGATTAATCCGCATCTTTCTAAATGGTCGTAAATCCCATCTCTAAGGACCTTTTCCATCAATTTACCAACCACCGAAGTAAGACTAACCGGTCTATAATTACCAGGGTCATTTCTATTCCCTTTCTTAAACAGAGGAACAACATTCGCCATTCTCCAGTCCTCTGGCACCATCCCCGTGGACAGCGAGGACCCAAAGATCAACGCCAAAGGCTCTGCAATCTCATCCCTTGCCTCCCAAAGAATCCTAGGATACATTTCATCAGGCCCAGGGGACTTATCGACCTTCAGTTTATTCAAAACTGCCAAGACATCCTCCCTCCGAACATCTATTTCCTCCAGCCTATTAGCCTGTAACACCTTCTCTTCCTCAAAAACATGGCCCCTCTCCTTGGTGAACACTGAAGAAAAGTATTCATTCATCACCTCGCCTATCTCTACTGACTCCATACACAAGTTCCCACTACTGTCCTTGACCGGCCCTAACCTCACCCTGGTCATTCTTTTATTCCTCACATAAGAGTAAAAAGCCTTGGGGTTTTCCTTGATCCGACCCGCCAAGGACTTCTCATGTCCCCTCCTAGCTCTCCTAAGCCCCTTTTTCAGCTCATTCCTTGCTAACTTGTAACCCTCAATCGAGCCATCTGAACCTTGTTTCCTCATCCCGACATAAGCTTCCCTCTTCCTTTTCACAAGACATTCCACCTCTTTTGTGAACCATGGTTCCCTCACTCGGCCATTTCCTCCCTGCCTGACAGGAACATACCTATCAAGTGGAATGTCTCCACACGCTGCCTCTGAGACTCCTGCCCTACCACTGTGCTCCTGTGATTAACCCTCCCAACCAAGGGGGATGGCCACTCTATGCACTCTACCCGCAGCCCTTGTGAACCCTTGCACCCCGACAAAGGCCCCCTTCTCAGCCTCCTCTGCGCTACAGAACATAATGTAATCACATCCCGTCACTCCTGATGGCACCAATGCCCCATCCCAGGCTGCAGCTTGGTGACCCTGCAGTACCCCCTCTATTGCAACCGCACCGCCCTATAGTGAAGTGACTGAACTAGACACAGTGCTCCAGCTGTAGCCTGACCAATATTCCGTACAGTGACAATATGCACCACCCCCCCCCCCCCCCGTACTCTATGCCACGACTTGCAAGCAGATGTCCCATATGCCACGCAACTATCCCATCCACACATCTAACTACTTCTCCGAAACCTGCTATCGAAATTGTCAGGCATGAACTCCCCCTGTCAAAGTCATGCTGCTCATCCTGAAGCAACACACTTCTCCAACTGGAGCCTCATGTTCCCCTTCTAAATCTTCTCCAACAATGCCCCCATCGCTGTCTTGCAACTCACCAGTCTGTCATCCTCTAGTTCATTCTCTGCCAGCCCCTCCGCCACCCTCTGAGCAGCGGACCGCACAGTGGTGCCTCTAGCCCTCACCCAGACATGGGCCCAGGTGTCTGTGTGCAGTCAGAGACAGGCAAGAATCAGTCCTTGGCATCATCAGGGCAACATCACAGCTTGCCTCAGAGTGAGTCATCAGCACCCTCCTGCCTGGATAAGCATTTGCTGGCACAGCCAACCTAGGCCCATCACCCTGATGTAAATGTCACGGAGATCCTCCGGCCGGTAGTGGGGTGATGGGGGGGCATACAGGACCCGGCTCAAGCCCTGGAATGACCCAGTGGCGTAGAAGTTCAGGGCTGCTGTCACATTCCGGATCAGCAGACCCATTTTCCTGGTGTGGCCTCCGGCCTGGGTTTGCCTTACCTTGGTGGGCAATCGCTGTTGGCTGCTACAGCAACAACAATGATCGCTACCACATCTGCTAGTTCTATATTGAAATTCATGGTTGCTCTGGGCTGGGTGTGGGAAAGACAGAGGGAGAGACAGTCCATAAGATTATCCATCCCGGGCCCCTCAATCCCTCCCAGCACTCTATGTCCCCATGCATCTGAACCCTGGAAACCCGCGCCATTCCCAGTGCCATGTGCCTTCTCAATTAGTTGTCAGCGGTTACTGCATCATCACCTCAGTGGCCACGGGCACTGCCCATGCCCCAGCATGGTCACCTCTGGTATCCCACATGTACCATCCCCTCGCAGGATACGACATGGTGCCTTCTGCACCTCCAGTGCAGTTGCGTAGTCACTGATGTGTGCTGCGATGTTGTCCTCCCGGATGGCCAGCCCCCGCGGATATGGACCCCTGATACCTCAGGCCATTGGCAGCAGTATGAGGCAGACTGGGCTCATCGCTCGAGCACTCATCTTGTGCATAAGGGTGGCTGTGAGAAGGTCCTCATTGAGGAACATTTACAGTATAAACACACGTGCACCACCTGGATTGACTTCCAGGCATGGCATGCCAATCAGACAGACGGTAGGGAAGTGCCCTCCTGACTTCCTTGCGGCAGGTGTCCATTGTAGGGAGTACTGCAGAGTTCATGCAGTGTTCAGAGCTGTGTTCACACCTACCAAGCTCCCTTGACTGGGGCGACAGCTGCCAGACCTGGTACTTGTGATGGTTATTGGGGCTTGGGATAGGATGTCCCTGGTAAACCACGGAGCAGGGTGGAGGATGCAACATTAGTGGAATTTGAACTGAACCTCATATGCAATTCCTCGGTGGGGGGGCTTTCATCAGGCAGGGAGAATGCTCGCCACAGGAGGCCCAACCCAGTGGTGATCCCTGACCTGAGGACACCTGGCCCAACCCGAGCCACCCAAGCCCCTGCACCCATGGGGGCCCCCACACCATGGCAGTGGCTGACCCACCGTTTTGCACCCTGGAGGTTGGTGCTCAGTGGTACTCACCTCCTTGCTTGTGCTCACAACTGTTGCACCTGAACCACACTTTATAGGACCAGTAGTGATTCACACCTGTGTGATATCCCGCCAGAGAGGTGGGTGCATCCTGGGAGGGGGGACGGCCACGTGCCAAACTCACTAATGAGATTGAAATGCAGTCAATCTCATGTTAATGAGCCTCATGTCCTTTCTGCATTAGAAAGGGGCTGGGAGAGTTGCAAACTGTTTCGCGCCAGGCACGAATCGAATTTTTGGTCTCGCACACTATTCTCCGGGATAGGCATGACCCAGGTTTTGGGTCAATGACAGTACTCTCTTGTGTTTACAATCAGTAGACTCTGGCCTCTCAAAGTCTCAGAAAAATGTTGAAGTAACTAAGGTGTAAACGGTTATGCTATTAACTGTTCATTTACTTCTAAGATGAAAGACAGTGGAGGTCAAAAATAGCTAATCTGCAGTTTTGTCTCGATGCATGTTTATTGCATTTCATGTTGCCATGGGGAAGCGGGCAGATAAAGCCATCTTTGAGATCAGGTTACAGGTTTCCCTGCTTCAATGAATTGCACAGACAAAATTTCTGTGTGGTCAGCAGAGAGAAGAGGCTAACTGACTTTGTGAGCTACCATGGCTGGAAGTGGGAGGGAGACTGTCTCTGTTCAAACAGAGGAATCCTGCAACCATCTAAGGATTCTGAGAGATTTGTCAAGAAAATAATTTTTGGAACAGGCTTAACTGCTGGTGGTGGATTCAAGAAACTCTCCGAAAACTGAGGAACACACCTGGAGATGGTCGGTTGAAGTTACTATTTGGCAAATGAAGGATAAAGAAACCACTGAAAGGTGGGAGCAACTGTGGACTGCTTGCTAAAAGGACTGTAATTCCATGGAGAATGTCATGGGTGATAAGTATAAAAGAGGAATGTTACTTTATGCAATTTAAAGTATAAGTTGCCTACCTAAAAAAGGGTTTGGTCAATAGTGTTTTTGTTACAGTAAAAGTTTTAAAACATGAAATCTTGTTTTATTCTTTCAGATAGTATCTGGAAGCTCAAATCTCTTCTTAAAAGTTATCGGAATCTACAGAGATCTTAACATTGAGAATTGATTTAACCTGCGTGCAGGAGATGTTTCTAACTAGCTTGCATAAAATTATGTTTGACATTTTTTTTCCTGCAGTAGACTCTTTTCATTGCAATAAGGAATGGCTTTGAGCAAGTAAAGTTAATTAGATTGACTGCAGTTCCACTTTGCAAAACAATCAACAAGCTTAGGGTTAACCACCCAAGAACTGAACCTTCCACTCTGCAATATATTTATCTTTGACATAGAAGGCACCATCACCATTTTAAAGATGAAAAATACTATCAAGGGGGTTGAACTTTATGGTCAGGTGATTACATAATTCCTACAAAGAGATTGGGCAGGCCGGATCATTCTCTCCTAAAGAAGCGCTTGATGTTACTCAAAAAGTTTTTTCTTTTACATGGAATTTAAATCACTTCATTCAGCCTATCTGGTTAATCTTCACATGAGCCTTCTCCCAATCTACTTCATTTAGTCTTGAATATTCTTCTATTCCTTTCTCTGTTATGTATTTGTCTGGCTTCCCCTTAAATGCAGTTATACTATTCACCTCAACTACTGCACGTGGAAGAAAATTCTACATCCTGAATCTATTCGTAATAAGTTATTTTCATTAGTTTCAGTTGTTCATGCAAGGCGAATGCATGTGTCGTTACCTACCTTTGTTTTGCTGTGCTTTTCAATAGATATCGTGCGAGATCTAGAGAGGGCGGCACGGTAGCACAGTGGTTAGCACTGCTGCTTCACAGCTCCAGGGTCCCGGGTTCGATTCCCGGCTCGGGTCACTGTCTGTGTGGAGTTTGCACATTCTCCTCGTGTCTGCGTGGGTTTCCTCCGGGTGCTCCGGTTTCCTCCCACAGTCCAAAGATGTGCGGGTTAGGTTGATTGGCCAGGTTAAAAAAAAAAATTGCCCCTTAGAGTCCTGGGATGTGTAGGTTAGAGGGATTAGCGGGTAAAATATGTGGGGGTAGGGCCTGGGTGGGATTGTGGTCGGTGCAGACTCGATGGGCCGAATGGCCTCCTTCTGCACTGTAGGGTTTCTATGATTCTATGATCCCGTTCGCCATAGGTGTAAATCCTGTAATGGCCACTCAATCTCGCAAGGGCTAAAATGGGATTTCCACCAGCAAGATCTCGGCTTTAGGTCTTCCCCACCGCCTCATGAGTGACATGATCAGGTTCATGCCCAGTGAGGGTGCAAACCTGATTTCCGTGAATTTTAATAAATTTAAATAAAATTTCAATATAATTAAAGAGCTTGGCGTCATAGCATCCACCCATGATGTATCCTCTCTCCCTGGTGGCGTGACATCATGCTGCCAAAAATCACGACTGGTTTTCAAAAGGGGGAATGAAAGAGCCCCAGTGACAATGTGGGAGGGGGAGATACCCCGATGTTGGTGTTGTGGGGGGTTCTCGATTTCTGTGTGGGGAAAGAGGTCCCCGATTTCCCAATCTCTGGGGGTCGGGGGGGCCTTATAAGTGATCTTCAAAGAGGGGCAGAGTGTAACATAGCAAAATTTGCCGATGATACGAAAATAGGTGGGAAAGCTGGCAATAAAGAGATAAAGATTCTACAGATGGATATAGATAGACTCGGAGAAAGGGCCAAAACTTGGCAGATGGTGTTTAATGCGGGCAAGTGTGAGGTTATCCATTTTGGCAGAAAAAATAGAAAGGCAAATTATTACCTAACTAGAAAGCAGTTTCAAAATGCATCTGGGCAAAGGGATTTGGGTGTCTATGTTCATGAATTGCAGAAAGTCGGTAGGCAGATACAGCATGTAATAAAAAAGGCAAATGAAATTTATTGCAAAGGGACTGAAGTATAAAAGTAGATAAATGCTGTTGCAATTGTATAGGGTGTTGGTGAGACCACATCTGGAGAACTGTGTCCAGTTTTGGTCTCCTTATTTGAGGAAGGATGTGGTGGCATTGGAGGAGTTCAGAGGAGGTTCACTGAATTCATTCTGGAGATGAAAGGGTTGACGTTATGAGGAGAGATTAAACAGTTTGGGCTTATACTCGCTGGAGTTTAGAAGGATGAGAGGGGATCTGATCGAGGTATATAAAGTTTGAAAATGTATTGATAAAGTAAATCTAAACCAAATGTTTCCTCTTGTGAGCCAATCTAGAACAAGAGGTCACAGGTTGAGAGGCGGTAGGTTTAAAACTGAGATGATGAGGAGGAACTACTTCTTGCAGAGCGGGGTGAATTTATGGAACTCGCTGCCCCATAGTGTGGGGAAGTCTGAATCGTTGAATGGTTTCAAGGAGGAAATATATATATTTCTAATAAAAAAGGTTCAAAGGGCTGAATTTGCCTACTTCTGCTCCTAGTTCTTACGTTCCTATTATATAATTTGGGGATTCGGGCGCCTGATCTGAGAAGCCCAGTGTTGCCGTCATTTTTAGGCATCCACCCCTCTTCCCCCGCCCCCGGCCAAAAGCTGGCTATGTGATCCTCACCAGCACTTTGCAATTGCAGAATGCTGTTTAAAAAGTCATCTGCGAAGCCAGTGAGTTTCACACAGCTGTTCTCGCCTGATCCAGCACTCTTTGCAATTTTGGGAAAACTCTGCCCACTATGTCAGCTTATCGCCAATCCAATGAACTCCTCCAAAATGACCATCAGCATTTCCAATGATTTAATTTTGCAACTCACTTAACACCCTTAGACACAGAGGCCCATACAGAGTCATAGGCCTGTGCATTCATCCTTGAAATGGGTAGCGGGAGTTAAAAAAACCAGCCCATCCGCTTCCAGAAAATGTGCCTATAAAAGCTGGATCTTCATAGCTAGGGGACTGCACAGGCTGGAGTCGGGCCATTTGACCCAGAAAAGATGGGATGTCTAAAAGGCCTGCCTTGATGCAGCGAGACTTCGTCCCAGTTAAAATAAAAACACACAGGCCATTTGGTCCTCACCCTCTAAACAATCCCCATACTCCATTATACCCGTCAACCACCCACAATAGCTCCTCATGTCTCTATGCCAATTTCTGTAATTCCACCCACTTGTATGGCCCCTCATTCTCCCTACTTCCATATTATGCCATTGCACCCATGCCATGGCCCCTCATGCCCCAACATCAAACTTTTGTCCCTCCACCCATTCACATAGCCCATTATGCACCCTACGCCAAGTTATGGCACTTCAATGCCCAATGACCCATTATACACTGTTGAAAACGAATGAACCCTACAGTGCTAGTTGGATGTATAAAAGAAAGCTACAGAAACAGGAAGGGGACTCTGACAAATTGGATTTGTCTTTGATAGAGCCGGCACAAGCATGGCCTCACTCTAAGAGACTGCTGACATTGTCAAACCAGTTTACTGCTTGGGCAGATTAGTTGACCTTTCGGAACTACAGTGAGACTGCTCAAACCCACTTCGCATAAACATTACGCAAATTAAACCTTTGCTCTACTATTCAATCCTGGGTGTTAAAAGGCCCATGCCAAACCCAATGCCCTTTCACGCACTTGTTCTTTCCATTTCTAAAATATTATCATAATAAATGGAAACATTATGACTATGAATGATAAAGGCACACAGGTAAATTCACCAATTCTATGCTTCTCACATGTAGCTGTGCTCAAAAGAGCACAGGTAAAGGCATCAGCACCTATCTCTCAATTGATTTCTGACATTTGCATAAGAATAGTTCCCTTAGGCTTCAACAAAGTGACTGTGAACAAGACCAGTGCATGTGTTTTATTACCACAATCTGACAAGAGATAGTGCACCAAGTAGACAACCAAGACAACCAAGTAGACAATGGTCTGCTAACCGTCCCAAACCATATTCTTCTAATTCTGCACCAAAACATCAGAAAATAAATGCTAAATTTGCATGAAAAAGCAAACACACACTTTGAATTAAAGTGACCAAACCAAACTGGATGTTGAAGATTGTTGACCTTGAAATTCTTTTAAAGCCAACACGAGCATTTTAATTTGGCACAACAATTCACCAAGTATTTTCAAACTTATTGTGAAGACTTCTAATATTATATCTTCTCAAGATAGTGACTATGCTGAGGTACAGTTTCACAAGTTCCAGCCCTCTAAGAAGCCTTTCTATTTTCCATTGTGGAGCCTGGAGAGTAAGCCTCACCAAAATATTCAACTATAGAAGCAACATTGTTCCTCCCTTTGATTTTGATCCAGAAATGTTTTGGTCCTCAAAAAGTTTCAGTGCTCAACTCAGGCATGAATTCCAAGTCTATGAAGGCACAAAGTCATTTCAGGCTTAAAATTAATTAGTACAGCACCATCAACAGAAATCTAAATCAACAGTTAATCAAAAATTAAGTGCAAACCGTGTAGTGCTATCTGTCCTTTTAGTCAGTCAAATAATTCACCAAACTTAGCTGTCTCTGTTTGGGATAAAGAACTGAAAGAGAATACAAGTCTGGCTGGACATCAGATCAAATGTCTTCTTTTGTGCTCATATCTTTCTGATTCTATCTAAACCAATCTTATAAAACATTGAGTGTACTAATATTAATATTTTGCAGATTAATCACTGCAGTCATGGCTCATTAGTATTTTTAGGAGGCAAGTCTTTACTCAAAAATTGATGTGAGAGGTTTCTATTTCTGGTTGAAGAAACAACGGGGGCGATCTTAGCAAAAAAAAGCTAAGTCTTGAATGAGCATGAAAATGGAGGAGGTTCAGACCTCCTGGAGGATTTGAATGGCTTCCAGTCCTACTGGCAAGGCCATCCCACAGGTCCCTGTTGAGGCTCTTCACCGGTGAGACTGCTAAGACAAGTGAGCCCGGACAATTGTGCTCCGGGCTCAATAACAATATTTAAATTGATTTAAATATTGAGATCAACCTCGCCAATCTTACGCCACTCTGTGAAGAAAATATTGCTAAATCTGTTTCCTGCCAACAGGGGAAGGGGGCGGGGCCTAAGCTTGCTGGAAAGCCAGCAGCTCACAGTAGAGTGTGCAATCACGCATGCAGATTCTCCCATCTCCCGGTTGATCACCGGTTGCACAGTATGCAGCGTCCGCCCTCTTCGATCCCAGTTGCAGGCAGCGGTGTCTCCCCGCTCGTCTCCCTTTAGGCCCTTGCCCATTCCCAGGAGGCCCTACCCCCCCTCAGGCCCCACCCTGTTGACACTGCCTGGTGGGCACTGCTAATGTGCCAGGCTGGCAGTGCCAGGATGCCCAGTGGGTAGTACCAGGGTGCCAGGCTGTCACTGACCCCTGCCCCCAACCTCCTGGTGGTTTCAATAGCTTCCAGTCTACCGGCAGGGCCATCACACAGGTCCCCGTTGAGGCCCATCATCGGCGAGACCGTTAAGACAAGTGAGCTCGGACAATTGTGTCCCGGGCTCAGTAATAACATTTAAATTGATTTAAATATTCAGATCAGCCTCGTGCCCTTTTCACCAGATATCCAGGCCCGGTAAGATCACGATAGATGAGAAATCGAGCGCAAACCCGATTTTAAGTTTAAGGTTTATTTATTAGTGTCACAAGTAGGCTTACATTAACACTGTAATGAAGTTACAGTGAAAATCTCCTAGTCGCCACAGTCGCCTACCTCACGATCTTACCAGCTCTCCCCACCCATCGGCCAAAGGAGCGAGAAGATAAGATCGCCCTCATAATGTCAGAATTATCAACTGCAAGCATAATAAATCACCTCGGATTCCAAAATCTTTCAAAACCCTCTCACAATTGATAGAGCTTAAACATGATCTACAGACTCATTTTGTTTTAAATAAGGCAGTGTGTGAGAACTTTTCAATAAGATAGCTATGAAACAGAAGAGAGGGGCAGGAAAACATAGATAGAAGCAAAGGCAAATGGTGAAGGAAAACAAAAAGAAACAGTAGGCTATTCGTTTCATTGGCGAATTGGTTTTCATCTCATCTCTTTTCGAGTCGCTGCCCTAATGCACTCCTGATTCCACAATGTTGCTTGATTGCCAGTTTGCCAGGTGCCTGGGCAACTGATCCTGTAATGTTTCTTCAAAGAGACACAGTTATGATTCAAAGCAAAGTGGAGATTTCAATTGTGAATGGGCAAGCTGCAATAGAAACGCCTACTCAGGTTACAAACTTTCCACCAACCAGAGCTCTACTGATTGATACTATTTTCAATTGTAGACATATAAAAAACTGCAAAATTAAGTGCAAACCGTGTAGTGCTGTCTGTCCTTTTAGTCAGTCAAAGAATTCACCAAACTTAGCTGTCTCTGTTTGGGATAAAGAACTGAAAGAGAATACAAGTCTGGCTGGATATGTGAAGCCACAGCATGATGTTAGTTGTGGGTTCCCAACAGTTGAGTAGGTCTGTAATATGTGAGAATAATGATAAATCTTCAGTTATCAATGATAACTGAGCCCTTACCATGGTTTCACAAGTATCAAAAATGATTCAATTGTTCAGACAATTTCTCTGTTTTATCATTGATTGTATCTTAGCCTCTCAAAATATGTAACTAGCAAAACAGTGCACATTAATTATTCAGTGCATAAATTTGCTGGAGTATATGTTGCAGAGTTAAAGTTTTCAAAGAAGTTTAAATAATGAATGTTGCAAAGATTTACCATAATGTCTTCATTTTCATTGTTGACTTAAATCCTTAACTTTGGGTGGCGAAATGAAAATAACTAAATTCCTTGCATCCTTAATCCACTGTTTAAAGCCAATGAAATACTACTATGCTGTTTATCCAAGTAGTAACGAAGGAGTCCAAGTTTTCATAAAAATAATTAGCTCACATCTGCTTTGTAAAGTTATTTCTTGACCATTTCAGTATTGTCTCAAAAACATTGTAAACCTAAGGGCAATGCAAATAGTTGGTGTGCCATAAAAAATACATTCCTAATAAAAGACTGCACTGAGCAATTTAATGAGCTACTAGGATAAAGCACATCTGTGTGAAAACAGGATATATAATTGTGATTATAATCTGATGAGATTTTGTCTGATTTCAGAGAGGGTTTGGCAACATTGATGGGGAACACTGGCTTGGACTGGAGAATATTTACAGGCTGACTGCACAGGGAAATTACAAACTATATATTAAATTGGAAGACTGGAATGATAAGGAAGTCTCTGCTGAGTACAGTGCCTTCAGAACAGAGGATGAAGATGATAACTACAGGCTACGAGTTGGCAGCTATCAAGGGAATGCAGGAGACTCATTAATATGGCACAATGGCAAGCAGTTTACAACACTTGACAGAGACAGAGATTCTTATTCAGGTACCATTTTGAAGTAGTACTGAACAACTGTGTATAGAAGACATATTTGACAATGTAAATATGAAGTATAAATATGATGGAAGTTACTCGTGATGTAAATTAGTTAAATTAGTGGTGAAAGAAACTTATTTGTTTCATTATCCCCAAGTCCTTCCTTACATTGCACAGACCTTTCTTCTCAAAATGGGTTCTGAAGCATTCGAGGCACTGTGGGACCTGACTCCATTTATATTGGATGACTGATTTCAAAGCATTGCTAACAACAGGATGGAGTGGACAGATTGCTAATTCTGGCAGTGCTGCCCCCTACAGGCACTTTAGAAAACTGCCTGGAGGTGGTTATCTGCTCCTTTAGCAGTCCCACAATCTTGTTTATATTCTGGTGCTCCTGCCTGAGTCATGGTTACCACAGTACAACTACTGCAATGTGAAATGAGCACAAAAGACATCAGCACGATGAAGTTTCAAAACTATTAGATCAAAAGATTTACACCATTAAAAAAAACTGCAAGCCCAGGCCTAATTGCAGTCTGATAGTCAAAACTTGACAATCCAAAACTTTAATGGTGAGACTCAGGACTGAAGTGAGCAACTGATTTTCCTACGTATTTTAAAAATAATGGTATTGACCGTAAATGATTTCCACCTAATTTTGGTGAAACTGAAAATATTTACTAAAATATACACTCATCAACCGATGATTCATGTGGGCATTATAAATTAATGAAGCACACAGCTCATCTTTACAGTATGGGTTGTTAAAAGGGTTAACAGATAAACCACTGGTGACTATGACAACACACATGCATTTGAAAGCCAAATATGCAATTTAGGACTCAGGATATATGGAAAAACAGCATGTTCCATCAGGGGAATTTATGGCTTCAGCATGTTTTGTGGAGGAATCAGTCTGGAAAAGAAATCAAAAGCATTTTTATTTAAGTGCTTGCAACTCTGTACAAGCATCCCACAATTTTCAAAAATACAGCTGCACATTTAGAGGGATCATGAAAACAGATTAATAAAGTATAGTTAGGTAATGTAAGGTTTATACACTTTCCTATTGAGCAACAGAACAACATTCAGATCAGCACAACATCTGGAAAGTAGTCGAGATGATCAAGTAGTTCCTTTTATCAAGACTGACGGCCAGGAGTTTGTGGATAGCCAAAGTAATGCCAAAAGTATATGCAAAATTAATTACAAAAGCAACATCATGAATTTTAATTAAATGTTAAAGCCAACATTTTGCTGCACATCCCTAAACTACTGTATCCAAGACCATAGCCTTGGGTCCCATTCTCTGTGTCTTTTGAGAGTGTCTACACTAGCCTTGATATTGAGTTAAGCTTTTGTAATGCACCCAAGCTAATGAATAGCACAATCTTTCTGTTCCGCTTTAGCTACCAAGTGTCATCTAATGCCTCAGAAAAATTCTTATCTCATTTCAAATGTGTGCTCAGCTATTCTTTTATAGATATCCTTTATGCATGTAGTTCTTGCCTTTTTTGCAATTCTTCTAACTGCAAGAGCCACTAATCTACCACACCTCGTGGTTCTATTCTAAGCAGCTCGATTCAATTTCATTTAGCCCAACTTTCCTTTCCTAATTCTATTGATGAACCTTATTCAAACACAAAGGGTGTGATCTTAGCAAAGAAATTCAAAGTTCTGCAGTGACAAGAAAATGGGAGTTATTCACACCGGTTTTTCGGTGCGCCCCGATCAACACTTAGTGCAATGAAAGAGCCTCCCCATGTGATTCTTGCTGCCATGAACCTTCCGGACTTGCGACTTGCCAAAATTGGCTGCAGCTGAGCGCTGTTAACAAGGGCAAGCTACAGTATAAGTGCTAACAATGGATCCACAGTCAGTTTTGCCAGGTAGATGGCACTGCAATGAGCAGCACCGTGCTTCACGGAGGGAGAGCTGGACTGTCTGCTGGACATCGTGAACTGAGAGGAGGGCCATATTATTCCCCTAAGATGGGTGATGATCCAGAGGTCGGGCTGCCAATGAAGTCTGGGAGGCCGTGGCAGTAGCAGTGAGTGCCTGTGCATTGGCACAGAGGACCAGCGACCAGTGCCGCAAGAAGATGAACAACCTGCTTCGGTCAGGAAGGGTGAGTGTCCATCCCGCCCTGGCGTCGGTCCCGTCCGTCGCGCCTGGAATGTCCACATCAATCCACTCCCTGACACCCCGTGGCCTTCAAACCCAAACCCCTAGCACCTGCTTCCAACACTCTAGCATCCTCCATCACAACCCCAGCCTGCCGAAGCATGTTTCCGACATACACCACCCAACTATCCCCACCCTCAACAACCCCAACATCTCCAGCCCTTCCAGGCTTACAATCCCCCTTCTGTCTCCGCATTACCGGTGGGAATGGGAGAAGACCAGAGATGGGTACCCCGAGCTGCGTCTCCTCATTCTCATTGAGGAAAGAGCACTAGAGCTGTCGGGGGTGGCAGCGGAAAGAACAGTGAATGACAGCCAGGTCGGCGTATGTCATGGAAGTCACAAAAAGATCCGCAAAGTCTTATTATAACATATCTCAAGTAAGCGGCATACTGCCTAGATATTTGTCCCTCCCTTGCACTGAGCCATGTGTCCTTTGTTGCAGGAAATGACCTCGCCTTGCCTGTCTGGAGTTGCTGCCCCTCTGCTGCTCTTGGACAACAGCAGCGACGACACCTTGAAGGAAGGCCCCAAGGGATCCTCTGAGGCCAGCACCATACAGTCGACATAGGCATCAACCACACAATCCACCTGCGCAGATACAGTCACCATTGTGGGATATGTTAGTGGTGACGCTTCTGGGTCACATACTGGTGCGCATGACACGGCTGTAGGTGCACATCAGGTGGAGGCGGGAACGCCCCAGTGTTCGGGCATGCAGAGGTCTGCCAGATGCAAGGAATTAGCTGAGCCCAAGCCAGGTGCTTGGCCACTGGGATCCATCATTCTGAAACTGCTGGAGATACATCAACATTGCTGGGGATTACAGGACGGACTATCAGCAACATTGCAGCAACTGCGAGGCTGTTTAGAGGAGTCCCACAGCCTTCAGTCGCAGCGGATGGTGCCGCCATTGTGTGGCATCCAAGCAAACACTGCAAGGGTGACCTCTGCAGTGGAAAGCCTGGGTCAGGAAATGGTCACCATAGATGGCAGGGTTCAAGGCATGCTCGAGGCACAGCAGACGATGCTGAGGGTCTCGGAGCATTCTTGAGATACAGCAGGACATGACTGAGGGCCTCACAGGGATTCTGGAGACAGTGGGCCATGGCTGCAGGCCTTGAGAGCTTGGGCCAGTCTCAGAGACCTAACGCTGAAGGGCTCCAGAGCTTGGCCCGATCTTAGAGCGCTGTCACTGAGGGGCTTCAGAGCTTAACCCAGTCTCAGAGGGCCATTGCAGAGGGTTTGCACACCATGGAGCAGACGCAGTTAGGCCTCCAGGACTGGCAGAGCCAAATGACACTGAGGCTTCTGGAGCTCATTCCAGCTGCCCGTGTCCCATGAAGTGTCCCAGGGGCCCATGGGCACCCCAAGGGAGGAGGAAGGGCTACAGCCCATGTCTGGGCCTTACACCTGGGATGCCAGCTGTCCTCAGGCCTTCCGATTCCCATTTTCTGACACTGGAGCATCTCATGGGCAGTGGGCTGAACAGGGTGGCACAGATACATCCGTGACACCCAAAGGTCGGCTAGGGCCCTTCAGGTCCCAGCCCCCTGGGGATGCCCGCCAAGAGCATCACAGGCCACGGGGCGTGGAATGCTCCGCTTCTAATGTGCATCCTGGGGGGCACCTAGACATAGCAGTAGGCCTCATAAAATTAAGCCATTTTCGGGTCACCAAGAAGGCACGGGAGAAGGACTGCACTGGTAATGGTTAGGTTAATAGGTACTGTTAAGAATCACATAAATGTTATTGCGCTGTTAAGAATCAGTAATAAATGTTGCACCCCACAGCTGTGACTAATCTGTCTGTGATACGCCTCCCACAGGGATGACTGTACCCCAACTGTACACATAGAGGCACAGAGTCGTGCTGCATGATAGAAGCCCTTCGGCCCACCAAGTCTGTAATTAAAGCTCCCAGTTGTGGTGGGTGGTGGGGGTGGGAGCTGCTGGACTCCATACCTGCTATTGGGTGAGCCTTGCTGATGAGGGCCTCCGTCATCGCTCTGCCCTGCCGGAATCTTGCTGCCACCGCCTGCCCTCCATCCTTCCAGCTCCTCCTTGGCCTCTTCCTCCACATCCTCCTGGACCCCCTCCTCATTCTCAGTGATATCCACCCGGTTGCTCTCCTCCTCCTCTCCCTCCTCCAGGATGTCTCCCTGCTGCTGTTGTCAGGTTGTGAAGTGCACAGCAGACCACAATGATGCGGGAGACCCCCCTGTACTGGAGGGCACCGCCAGAGCGGTCCAGGCAGCGGGACCACATCTTCAGGAGTCCAATGCACTGCTTGATGATGAACAGCGATGGCAGCGAGGGCCTCATTTAGCGTGTCTCCACATCGTCCATCATTCAGGACCTCAGCGGGTATCTCCTGTCCCCCATTGGACAGTCCAATGACTTACTACAACAGAAGGCCTTGAGCAGTCCAATAACACTCTGAGGTTACAATACATTCGTCAAAACAATTATACATTTCTCAAGTTTGCTTCTCCCACCTCTCCAGTAGTTATGAACCAATTATTAGTACAAGTCAATCACTGTTAACAATTGTCATATACCTTAGACAATTGTATTCTACTCTCTGACATCATGGGATTTCATTGGTCCGTAGAATCCGGAAGCTTCTTCCCCCTGTAGCTTAGCAACCCCAGACGCTTAGTTACAAAGGTCGAAGTTATTGTTCCCACCAATTCTCATTAATGTCAATGGCCGAACCAGACCGCTAAAATTCTCACGTCTGAGAACCGTCTTATCAGGACACTTGAACAGCCCTATTCAGAAAGTGGCTTTGGGAACCAAACTATGTGTTACTTTTGCTGATAAAACTATGCACATTCTGTGGTCTCATTGTTCCAAAGAACGTGGTTCTGTGTGTTATGGCTTCATCCCATCATCCCTCACAGCAGCCTGCTTTTGGCTAAAGTGTACAATTACTTTAAAAATACAGCTAATACATTTTAAAAAACCAAAATACATATTTAAATCAGAAAGTTGTTCAAATCTAATATTTATATAAATCTCTTACTGTGTTCATACCGTTTTCATGTAGACAGTTCCCCTGTTAGCCTGAGTCTAATCTGAGGTCATTTCACTTATTGCTAGTATTTTATTAGTGTCTTAAATCCCTGATTATTTGAAATTTCTCTAACTTCATATGAATTTCTCCAACAGGCGGGTCCTCAAAGAGACCAGTAATGTCCAAGCTCCTAAGGATGTTGCTATCATGCACACTTCTTGGGTGGCGTGTACACACGTGCATGATATTCATTCTGCGTCACACACAAATTGCATGTTCAGGAGTGGAACCCCTTTCTATTGAGGAAGCGCAGTGCCTGGTCATGCAGGGACTGCTGGGCGACATGCATGCCATCTACAGCCCCCTGCACATGGGGCATCCCGGCAATAACGCAAAGCCTGCAGCCGAGTTTCCTGTTGAGCCCAGCGCACATCATAGTGGATGTAATTGCCAGGGCATCCATCACCTCATGGATACACCTGTGCACAAAGGACTGCGAAATGCCACAATGGTCTCCACCGAAGGCCTGGGAGGACCTGATGGCATAGAAGTTGAGGGCCACCGTGACCTTCACTGCCACAGGGAGCAGGTGTCCCCCTGTCCCATGATGTGGCACACTGTCTCCTTACTTAGATGCAGTCTGCCGTGGGTCTTGGCATCCATCGGCCCATCGAAGGACATGCGGATCCCATACATCCTAGGTCTCGGGGGGGGGGGGGGGGGGGGGGGGGGGTCAATCCCTCTCAACAACCGGTGTCCCCATGAGTCTGGACGCCAGCACCCTGACACGAGCCCGATGTCATGTGCCACCTCAATGGGTTACCTACCGTTGACACATCTGTGGCACGGCAAGCATGGGGAGCCATATGGGTGGCTGTGTGGGGGTCTCATTGGGAACCCTGAAGCATAAACATGGGTGCACCCATCTGGATGTATGGTGTAGTGGCTTCCAGGAATGGCTTGCAGTTCAGGGAGATGGTGGAGAGGCACCCTTGTGACCATCACGAGATGAGTTCCAATCGAAGGCAGTACCACAGAGTCCATGCAGTGTGAGGACTCATGTTAAAGGTTGCAAAACTCTCTTGACTGGGGCAACAACTGCCAACCCTGGGCCTTATTACTGCTCATGGGATCTGGGATGGAATGTCTGCAATCGGCCACCTGGCAGGGCAACCTGAATGATATTCCTGGGGTTGATAGTCAACCTCATGTGAAACCCCTCAGGGGTCAGCCAGTGGCCAGGGAAAATGCGCACAATGCAAGGCCCAAACTAGTGGCAATCCCTGATCTGAGGACCCCAAGCCAACATGAACCTTCCAAACTCCTGCACCCATGCAAACCCCCCACCCCATCCCACAACACGGCAGTGGCTGAGAATCGCCCCCACACTTCAGGTGTTGGTATTCAGTGGTACTCACCTCTTCACTCCTCTTTGTTACTGCTACGCCTAATCCAGACTTTTATGGTGCATCTGTGGTTCGCGCCAGTGCGATGTCATGCTGGAGAGGTGGGAATTGTCCAAGAGGGGGGAAGCAGCCATGCTGTGATAGCCATAATCCATTCAAATGCATGCTAATAAGTTTCATGCCCATTTTGGGCGCCAAGTGGTTTGAGCTAGAAAATTGTGACTGGGAAGATACCAAACTGCTTGACGCCAGGCACAAATCTAATTTTTAGCATCACACATTATTTTGTGGCCTCACCAAACCACTCAACGGTGCAGCGCACTGGTAAGATCACACCTAAAATAACTTCCTATCACACTAATTCAAAGTTAATTGGCTATCATAGACGTAATGCAAATTAACATGTAATAAGTAAATATTTGAAATATGAAGTTTGGAACCTCTCTAAAGCCTGTGATCTTGGTAACAAACCAATATTCATCTTGAAATTTCCTTGGTAGATCTTCCATGGAATTCCATATGAAGAATGAGGATCAATTATATTATGTAGGTGTAGCAGGGTTAGAGGACAACAGATAATTGAACCAGGTCCCACAGATTTGTTCCCATTTTGAAATCATACACTCAGTTCTTAAGTTTTACATAAAACTTTAGATTTTTTATTATTTATAGTTAAATGCGTTTTTAAATGATACTTGAAAACACAGCATGTGCTCCCTCTCAAATAGGCAAGACTTTATGGAACTATTCAAAGAAGAGTTCCCCCTGGTGCTGTGCTCAATTGCTTAATGAACACTAAAACAGATTATTTGCTTATTGTCAAACGGACATTGGCAGGATTGCTTCGGCAGGAACATGTATATAAACTTTCTATTCCTTCCTTAGGTAACTGTGCTCATTTCCACAAAGGTGGCTGGTGGTACAATGCTTGTGCACACTCTAATTTAAATGGAGTGTGGTATCGTGGAGGTCATTATCGCAGCAAGTATCAAGATGGAGTTTACTGGGCTGAATTTCGAGGGGGTTCCTACTCTCTGAAAAGCACGGTAATGATGGTCAAGCCTGAATAGTACTGTCAAGAAGATGTCACATACCCCCAGCGGATACAACTATGAAAACATAGTATCAAAATGTAAGATTCTTTCAAATGCAGGCCATGTACTTTGTTAAGGAAGCATTTTGTTAAGGAAGTATTTTGTTTAACAATGTTGAAAAATCACTTGACATTGCACCTACATATATGGTTTCATTACCTTTTAAAAAGCTACAGGAAAAAGCAAGGGTCCATGTGGCATTATTATGTGCATCTGTATTCAATGCTCACTAGTACTGTTGAACAACTAGCATCCTAAAGAAAACACTGCATTTCTTATACAGGAAGCCATTAGATGTGTGCCACAAGTTTAACCAGATTACATTGTAACCCAACAAAAAACAGTTATAACTCAATAGTTGGATGTATATTAATGTTGTATTTTGTTATAACAGACAATTGTTTGTTTAATAATCTGCTGTCAGATGTATCAGCTTTATTTTTAAGAACATTTGGGGAATCCACAATACTTTATTTTAATGCTGAAAATATTGAGGTTAGATTGAAATAAATATTTTAAATTAAATCTACATGCATCAAAGTTTAATTTTAATAGAAAAGGAATGCAGAAGTTCTCAGATTAGATAGAAAGTTTTAAAATCTCAGGATCAAAACAGTCTTCTATTTAGACTAAAATGTTAAAATAGAAGTAAGTTTAAATGTACAATCCTCATCAGAAGACATTCTCATTATTCTATTTGGACATTTATTGCTACCATCAAAAACATGGAGCAGTTTTTACAATGAAAATGCATCTCCTCTTAAAGAACAATTACTCTGCATTCAGTCAATTTCTGATAGCAGCAAAAGTGTTGATTTAAATTAAAACTGCAGAACACAAACAGCATCTTGTGGTACTACACACCAGCATTCATAACTGGAGAATAATGGGGCAAGTTATAGAGAAAAGTTTGACAAAATTGGTGCTGTAGTTGCTGAATTGCTCTTTATGTATGTGACTTGACTGAGAAAGTTGGTGATTTCCTCGCCTTAATGCCAAACATGTCCCAGGAAAAACTGTCTCTGCTGTGAAAACACCATCTTTCTGACTCAGTAAAGTCTGATAGAAGAATATTGCTGCATCTCATGCCAAACTTAAATTTGGAACAAACATGACCTCTGAAAACATCTATTAAGTAATGTCTTAAGTCATAAAGTCTTAATGTCTTAAATCATAAAGTCTTAATACCTTAAGTCATCAATTAAAAAGCAATCTTCTAAGATTGTTTTTAAGTAAAATTCATTCTTAAATCTGTTTTCCTTCAAAAAGGTGGTCAAAATATGCATGTTTAAAATAATGCAGATTTATAAAAACATAAAAAGTTCACAGAAACGCAACTATCAATTGGTCATCCAAAGGATCATTGGAGCAGTGGGTTATCTTTATTTATTTAACAACACAAAATCCAGGAGTAAAAACTGACTATTTGGCCCATCAAAGCTCGTTTCTTCCACTCTCCTCAGCATACATAATTTTGAACGACCTTTGTGCTTTTTGTTTCTATGAATCTGGCAAATGAATACAAAATTGTACCATTGTTTTTGAGAGAAGTTTTCATTATCTGCATTAAATTTATTTTCCGTTGATATAATTAAGCTAGGACCAACAGGCATAAAGTTAAAATATTCCAGTTTCATTTGAGATATGGTATATCATATATACACACCCTGACAAGATTATTTTCTAATCTTCTCTCATAGTTTATCTGCTTTAAACCTGTGACTAGAGTTTTGACTTGTTTCATACCTTCATCAATGTTCATACATCTTTCTTCAGGCAGGATGGCTAGAATTGAAGATGGTAGCTCTATGAACTGCAAAGCTCCAACATAATGTACTGAGAGTGAAAACATGTGTACTATTGTCTAAGTAGTATCTTTCTATTCATATTTTAGTTGCTTTGCCCAGTCACCTGAGCATTGAAATTGGTGAATCTAACAGCAATTTAAGGTCCTTTTCCCATACCAAACTTGGGCACATTCACTGTGTTATTGCGATGCACATAGTTTCAATAAGGTCGAAATTACTGGGAAGATTAAAAACACAAATATCATGGAAGTTTACTATTTCTTTCCTTCAACAACGTTTTCAGGAGAATTCTGCATATTTAATGTTGAAAATTCAATTAGTCAGAGCAGATTTGACAAGGCATCTTTGGTCATTGCTCCATAGCCACAATGGTTCTCCACATATATATAATTACAGTTATAATCAGTATATAGACAATGGATGCCCTTGCTTGAGTAAATTTGCACAAACTGGTCTCCTTTAAATTGAAACACCCAACAGTCGAACATAGTATATTAAAAAATAAATTGGTTCTCTCAGTCAATAAAACAAATCATGATACAAAACTCAAATCTTGAACAGAGAAACTGTATAAGACAAAAATGAAAAAAAAAAGGCACAGATTCAGGTGTCTGGGAAAGATGCGAACCACTGTGAAGGGAGGCAAAAAGCTACAAAAGAGAATATGAAAAGAAACTTGCAAGAGGCAACAAAATCAACACTTTGTTATGTCAGCAAAACAATATGAATGCAGAAAATAATGACACCAAAGAGCATCAAATTCCCAGGAACAGATTATTTCTAAGCCAAGGATTTAATGGAAAGTGGTGTGACCACTGAAGACGCCCAAACCATAAACTTCCAAAGTCCTCTCAATTCAAGAACTGTTCCTTTAGGTTAGAAAATTGTGCTTGTAACTCTAATATTTAAGAAAGGTGACACAGAAAAGAGAAAATTATAGACCAGTTCACCCAACATCCACTGTTGGGAAATTGCTGGAGTCTATCAGAAAAAATAGGAGGCACGATCTTACCTGTTGTTCACACCATGCTCCTGCTGCAGCAAAGTCAGAGAATTTGGTGCTCAGCCAACCTGTGTTTACTGCAGCAGGATGGTCACGACCGTCATGAACGGCCGTAACATTCCAGCCAGAGTGACTGGGTACCTTGAAAACTTTCAACTGATCAAGGAGAGCTATCATGGACTCCTGAAGATAAGACTTGCATAGTGAAACCGATTTAATTTTTTTGAAGAGTTGACTAAAGTAGTCAACAAGGAAATGTCTATGGATGTTATTTGTATGGACTTCCAGAAAGCATTGGATCAAGTCCCTAATGAGAAAGTTAGGTAAAGTTGAATTTTTTGTAACTGAAGGCAAATTACCGAGCTGGTTGAGAAATTGAGAGGAAGAAGAGTGTAGGAATAATTGGCAGAATGTCACTACTGTATGCCGTGAGGAGCTGTGTTGGGGCTTCAACTATTCATCATATTTATGGCCAACATAGATGATGATAGAAAGTCACATGTCCAAACTTGCTGATGACACATAGGTGGGTGGCATTGTTTGCCGTGACAATGGAAGCATAGAATTACAAAGTGATACTGATAGATTAATGGGCGAAATTGTGGCATATGTATTTCAATGTAGGCAAATGTCAGGTGATCCGTTTTGGACCTGTAAGAGATTTAACAAAGTTCTTCCTAAAGCTAGAAACAGTGGAGGTCCAAAGAAATTTGAGGACCTAGATATCGAAATTATTTAAATATCATGGGAATATCAGGGAATAATCAAAAAGGCAAATGAAATGCTGGCCTTTCTATCGGGAGGAAAATAATACAAAAGGGCAGAAATCATTCCGCAGCTGCACCAAGTCCTAGTTAGGCCACACCACTACTATGAACAGTACTGGTCACAATACCTTAGAAAATATACATTGGCCTTGGAGGAAGAGCAGCATAAATTTACCAGAATGATGCCAGAACTCCAAGAGTTAAATTATGAGGAGAGATTACACAAACTAGCAACATAAAAGATTACGGGTGACTTGATTAAAGTTTTCAAGAATTTAAGGGTGACAGTTAATGTAGAGAGTTATAAACAAATTCTACTCACTGGGGGAGACTAGGACTAGCGACAATAGTTAAAATACAAGAACCGTAACTTTTGGAAGTAAAGTAAGAAAACCCATTCCACACAAATGTTTTGGTACTCTCTTATTCCTTATGTCCATTCATGGGATGTAGACATCACTGGCTGGGCCAGCATTTGTTGCTCATCCCTGAGGGCATTTAACAGTCAACCACTTTGTTGCAGATCTGGAGTGACATATAGGACAGACCAGGTAAGGTCGACAGATTTCCTTCCCTAAATGACGTTTGTGAAGGGGTCTTAACAATCGACAATTAGACTTTAATTCAATTTCTTTTATTGAATTCAAATTTCACCATCTGCCATGCTGGGATTTGAACCCAGATTCAACAGCAATACCCTGGATTACTAGTCCAGCAACAATACCACTATGCCACTGCCTCCCCACTCAAATGATAATTGATGCTATATCAATTGTTAATTTTTAAACTGAGATTGATAGGTTTTAAACAAAGGTATTAAGGGATAATGGGCAAAGACAGGTATATGGAGATAGGCTGCAGACCAGATATGATATCACTGAATGAAGAAATAGGCTTGAGGGGCTAAATGGACTACTCCTGTCCCTGTTTCCCACCTTGCTGTACAATACAATTCTGGCCAAAGATCATTTTTTAAAAGTCTCATTATGCCTTCCTTCTCTTTTCCTCACTAAAACAACATTATAGAGACAAAACATAGAATGGTGATAATGTTTCAATACAATGATTGGTAATGCAAGTGTCTAAATAAATTCCTGAACCAAGGTCAGCATCCAATGGTGGAGCACTCTTTACATTTACTGCTATTTTGCTAATCTAGATAACAATGAGCTGATACATACATTACATAAACTTCAGCTTTTTCCTTCATTTCAGTTTGCCCTCTCACCATTCAGCACCACTTCATCTCCCCTGCCATTTTTCCATTGTTATACATGCTATGAAGCGGAGATTGATCGCTTCTCCGAGTACTAACACCTAACCACTCAAAGAGGAGTACCTCACCTCATAATCTGTTAAAGTGTGTGAGTAGTAGTATGAACTGCTCTTCAGCATCTTTTAGTGGTTAAATCAAAATAACTACTCTCTGTAAACAAAGAACAATACAGCACAGGAACAGGCCCTTCGGCCCTCCAAGCCTGCGCCGCTCATGTGCCCACTAGACCATTCTTTTGTATCTCTCTATTCCCAGTCTGTTCATGTGGTTATCTAGATAAGTCTTAAACGATCCCAGCATGTCCGCCTCAATCACCTTGCTTGGCAGTGCATTCCAGGCCCCCACCACCCTCTGTGTAAAATACGTCCCCCTGACACCTGTGTTGAACCTTGCCCCCCCTCACCTTGAACCCGTGACCCCTTGTGTTCGTCACCTCCGACCTGGGAAAAAGCTTCCCACTGTTCACTCTATCTATGCCCTTCATAATTTTATACACCTCTATTAGGTCACCCCTCATCCTCCGTCTTTCCAGGGAGAACAACCCCAGTTTACCCAATCTCTCCTCATAGCTAAGACCCTCCATACCAGGCAACATCCTGGTAAACCTTCACTGTACTCTCTCCAAAGCCTTCACGTCCTTCTGGTAGTGTGGCGACCAGAACTGGACGCAGTACTCCAAATGTGGCCTAACCATCGTTCTATACAACTGCAACATCATATGCCAACTTTTATATTCTATGCCCCGTCCAATAAAGACAAGCATGCCATATGCCTTCTTCACCACCCTCTCCACCTGTGCTGCCACCTTTAAGGATCTCTGGACTTGTACACCCAGGTCCCTCTGTGTGTCTATATTCCTGATGGTTCTGCCATTTATTGTATAGCTCCCCCTTACATTAGATCTACCGAAATGCATCACTTCGCATTTATCTGGATTAAATTCCATCTGCCCAATGTTCCAGCCGATCTATATCCTGCTGTATTCTCTGACAATGTTCATCACTATCCGCAACTCCAGCAATCTTTGTGTCGTCCGCAAACTTACTGATCACACCAGCTACATCTTCCTCCAAATCATTTATATATATCACAAACAGCAGAGGTCCCAGTACAGAGCCCTGCGGAACACCACTAATCACAGACCTCCAACTGGAAAAAGACCCCTCCACTGCTGGGCGGCACGATAGCACAGTGGTTAGCACTGCTGCTTCACAGCTCCAGGGTCCCGGGTTCGATTCCCGACTCGGATCACTGTCTGTGTGGAGTTTGCACATTCTCCTCGTGTCTGCGTGGGTTTCCTCCAGGTGCTCCGGTTTCCTCCCACGGTCCAAAGATGTGCGGGTTAGGTTGATTGGCCAGGTTAAAAATTGCCCCTTAGAGTCCTGAGATGTTTAGATTAGAGGGATTAGCAGGTAAATATGTGGGGGTAGGGCCTGGGTGGGATTGTGGTCGGTGCAGACTCGATGGGCCGAATGGCCTCCTTCTGCACTGTAGGGATTCTATGATTCTATGATTCTATACCCTCTGTTTTCTATGGCTAAGCCAGTTCTCCACCCATCTAGCTAGCTCACCTTTTATCCCATTAAAATCAACAAGTAACAGTTTATTTATCCAACTAACAGTGAACAGGTTAACTAAACTATTAACAAACCAAATAAAACACTATTTTCATGGAATGTTGTTTAGATAAATACAATTCCCACTTATTAACAAAAAAAATAGAAATCTTAGTCAGTCTCTAAATTACAACAAGGTTTGTCGTCTTCCAGAATCCTCTGTCTTCTTTCTTCTGTCTGGAACCTATGTCTTCTTCTGCTTTCTTCACTATCGAGATAGTGTCTTTCTTTCAAGACATAAATGCAGCTATGAGAACCAGCCAGTCTCTCTCTCTCTGAGAACTAAACTAAGTTGTCATTTTGCAGGTGCTCTCCCATTTGTCTCACTAACCGCTCCCCCCGCCTTCTCTTATACCCCTGATGACATCTCAATATTTCCCACAATAGGATTGGTTCTCAGGTTACCAAAACATCAATTTCAAATCTGATAGGTTGCTGATATTTAAGTGCCTAATTTAATCTGATTGGCTAAAATTCAAAACAGCCTGTTGCCTTGGCAACACCACTGTTTGGCCTTTGATACAATGTTTCACTTTGGGCTCTCGGTGTACTTGCATTATTTCAAAAACTGTAAGCATGATGAACCATCATCATGAAAAGATGGCTTCATTATTTTCTTTCTTTTAAACTTGCAATAAAGCATCCGCAATAACATTTTCATGATCCGCAACATGTACAATCTGTAAATTACATGCTTGTAACATGACACTCCAACAAAATAATCTGGTGTTCTTGTCCTTAAATCTTTCCAGAAATGTCAAAGGATTGTGGTCATCTCTGATGCATTGTTTGTAACGTGAACATTACAATGTTGTATGGCCATTACTAAACTCAATAACCTCTTTTCAATTGTGGAATATTTTGTCTGGTGGATATTGAGTTTTTTCAAAAAATAACTGATTGGCCTTTCAATTTCACAACCTTCCTCCTGTAACAATACAGCTCTAACTCCTGCATCGGCTGGCGTCGATGGCAACTTTGAAGGGTTTCAAAAAATTTGGTGTGGCTAAAACAGGTGTGGTGGTTAACACTGCTTTCAAATTCTCAAATGCCTCCTGGCATTGTTCTGTCCACCAAAATTTTGTGTTCTTTTTTAACAAATCCGTCAACGGTGCCACTACGTTATAAAAGTTTGGTGCAAATTTCTTATAGAATCTGCTCAATCCCAAAAATCGTAGCACTTCCTTCTTCGAGGATGGTCTTGGAAATTCCTCGCTGGCCTTCGTCTTCACGTTTCTCGGTGTCATCCATTCGTATCCAACATTGTACCCTAAGAATGTCACTTCCACCTTCGCAAATTCAATTTTTGCCAAGTTTATAATCAACCTTGCCTTCCATAGTCTCTCAAAGAGCTCTGCCAAAGGCTCCATGTGATCTTTCCATGAATGACTAAAGATCACTAAGTCATCTATGGAGACAGCACAATTAGTCAATCCTGCAACAATTCTATTCATGACCCTTTGAAAAGTGGCTGGTGCATTTTTCATCCCAAAGGGCATTACTTTAAATTGATGTAGCCCATGTGGGGTTACAAAAGCAGAAACTTCGTTTGCTCTCTCTCACAAAGATACTTGCCAGTAACCACAAAGTAAGTCCAACTTTGTGATGTAAGTAGCTTGTCCTACTTTTTCCATACAATCATCCAACATTGGAATTGGGAATGAATCAGATTCCACTGACCTTCCGATAATCTATGCAGAATCGTTGAGTGCCATCAGGTTTGAGGACCAACACAATCGGCAAACTCCACTGGCTTTGACTCGGCTTTATGATGTCTTCTTGTAGCATCGCTTCCAATTCCTTCTGAACCTGCACTGCTTTGAGAGGATTAAGCCAAAAGGGGTGTTGTTTTATCGGAACAACATTCCCTATGTCAACCTCATGTAGTATATCATTAGTCCTCCCCATTCTATTTCTACGTAGGTCCTCATAACACTGTAACAAGTGTTTCAATTCAGTTCTCTATTCCTGGACAGATAGCTCACTACTCTATTCCATTCCTTAAGGACTTCTTCACTATTCAATTTATTCTGAGGCACATCAAAATCCAAATCGTCTGGATTTGATTCCTCAATCTGAGTAGCAGTACTAATACCTGTTTCTTCGGTTCCCTTTCCCTGTCATAGTGCTGTTTTAGCATGTTCACATGACATACCCGATACATTTTTTTTCCTAAATGGCATCTTTACCAGATAATTCACCTGAGTTAACTTCTTCTCAATCTGATCGGGACCACTAGACCTTGTTTTGAAGGGATCTCCTATCACTGGTAATAGAAACAATATTTTACCCCCACCGGCAAACATACGAATTTTAGATTTCTTATATGCTTCTTGTTTCATTAGGTGCTGGGCCATGTTCAAATGTTGTCTAGCTAATTCACCCACTCTGTTTAATCTTTCTCTCACCTCATTTGGAGCATCTCTAATAGCAAATAATAGCTAATAGCAAATAATAATAAATTATCCCAATCAGTTGGGTAATCCTGGCAATAAGCCCTCAACATGATGTCGCCTTTTCAATGCTCCCTGGGATTCAGGTTGGTACGCACTCGATATAAAGCGTCCGATGCCTAAACTATCCATTAACTCCTTAAATAATTGGGCAGTAAAATTGGACCCTTGGTCTGACTGAATCTCCCTGGGTAATCCATAAAGATTAGGGTAAAGAAAGCAAGCCACTCCTCCACAACCTTTTTCGCCTTGATACTCCATAAAGAAATTGCCTCTGGAAACCTGGTGGATACACCCATTACAATTAGCAAATACTGGTTCCCACTTTTGGTTTTAGGGAGGGGACCTACACAATCAATTATAATCCGTGTAAAAGGTTCTTTATCTGCGGGAATTGGCATCAAGGGTGCTGTTTTTATCACTGTCTATGGCTTTCCTACCATCTGAACTGTATGACAGGTACGGCAAATTTCAACCACATCTCTATGCAATCCAGGCCAATAAAAATGCTTCTGTATGCTAGCCTGAGTCTTCCTCACTCCTAGATGACCTCCGACAGGTACATGTGCTACCCGCAATACCCCTGTCTACATCAACAGGGAGGAAGTAGAAAGGGTCGAGAGCTTCAGGTTTTTAAGTGTCCAGATCACCAACAACATGTCTTGGTCCCCCCATGCTGACATTATAACTAAGAAAGCCCACCAATGCCTCTACTTTCTCAGAAGACTAAGGAAATTTAGCATGTCAGCTACGACTCTCACCAACTTTTACAGATGCACCATAGAAAGCATTCTTTCTGATTGTATCACAGCTTGGTATGGCTCCTGTCCTGCCCAAGACCGCAAGAAATGACAAAAAGTCGTGAGTGTAGCCCAATCCATCACACAAACCAGCTTCCCAACCATTGACCCTGTCTATATTTCTCGCTGCCTCGGCAAAGCAGCCAGCATAATTAAGGACCCAACGCACCCCGGACATTCTCTCTTCCACCTTCTTCCATCGGGAAAAAGATACAAAAGTCTGAGGTCAGGTACCAACCAACTTAAGAACAGCTTCTTCCCTACTGCCGTCAGACTTTTGAATGGACCTACCTTGCATTAAGTTGATCTTTCTCTACATCCTAGCTATGACTATAACATTACATTCTGCGCTCTCTCATTTCCTTCTCTATGAATGGTATGCTTTGTCTGTATGCGCACAAGAAATAATACTTTTCAGTGTATGCTAATACATGTGACAATAATAAATCAAATCAAATCTAAATCCTGTCTCTGTATTCTACCGGCAACACAATCTGGTCAACCTCTGCCCATTTCTCATCTGCCCTAACCTACCAAGGTCTCCATTTCCGTCTTAAGATTTTATCCTCAAGGTAATAGCATTCTGGAATTTCATATTCCTTTCCCACACAGGTTTTATGATATAAATCCTTTATCGTCTCATCTTTCTGTTGTAACTCCATTAATATTTCAGGACTAAACACCTCTTCCTGATCCTCTACCTGCTTAAGTTTTTCCTTTACCTCAACTCCTTCATCTTTCTCTGTTGTTCTCCCTTCCTGTTTTAACTTATGGCTGTGGGAATTTGTCAGCACACAGTCTGGAAATCTTTCAGGGTATTTTTCTTTTAACTCCTCAGTTCCCTGGTTTTCTTTTGGCTTTTCCACTCCAATAGGCATCACCCCCACCTGTGATCCAGCTATATCATTTTCAAGGATAAACTGTATTCCTGGAACAGCCAAGTTTTCCATCACTCCCACTATCACTTCCCCAGTCTTGGCTGGACTTTGTAGCCTTATTTTACATAGGGGAACACTACACATCTCTCCATTTATTCCATAGATTACCTCTCTTGGGCAATATTTCAGAAGGAGTGCAAATATTTTCATCTCTGGCTATTAGAGACAGACTAGCTCCCATATCTCTCAATATTTTAACTTTTTTACCTACTCCCCCTGCTCTACCTGAGTAAACCTTACCCACACAGGTAAAATCTTTGAAAAAAATCGGGTGCTATCTTACTATCCAGCCCATGCCTAGGCTGTGCACTCTCCTTCAGCTCCTCAACTTCTCTTGAAATTTCCTTCACGGTTTTAACTAATCCCACTGGTTGAGCATCTTTTATCACATCCTTTTACCCAGTGACTTTCTTAAGCCACCAGCACTGTGCCTTTGTATATCCCATCTTTTTACCGTGAAAATACCTGAGGTCTTTCACCTCTTTTCCACCCTCTTGGGTTTCTTTTTTCACAAGTGGTAAACTGTTCCCAGTGTGATCTACTTCTTGTTTTTCATTGAAGGATCTCTCTCTTTCCCAATTTCTATCCGTCACGGAATGAAATTGCTATTTGAAGCTAGATTTCAATTTATGCACTAATGTGTATTCATCTGCCATCTCTGCAGCTCTTCTCGCTGTTTCAACTTTCTGGTCCTCAACATGAATTCTTATCACTTCTGGAAGTGAGTTTTTAAAACTTCTCCAGCAGAATATCTCTAATAGCCTCATATGTCTTTTCTTTCTTTAATGCTTTCACCCATTTATTGAAGTTGCTCTGCTTAATTCTTTCAATTGCAATAATATGTTTGACCTGGTTCCTTCCTTACATTTCTGAACCATTGTCTATGTGTGTCTGGTACCAATTCGTAAGCATTCAAAACAGCCTTCTTTACTTCTTCATACTTTCCTGACACCTCCTCTGACAGTGCTACAAACACCTCAGGAGCCCTGCCTACCAACGTGGTCTGAATTAACATTACCCAACCTCTGCTGGCTATTTCATCTGTGTAGCCAATTTCTCAAAGGAAATGAAAAAGGCTTTGGCGTATTTTTCATCGAATTTTGGTTAGGTTTGGACATATTTGTATATATCCCTACCAGGCGGTTGGCTACGCTGAGCTTGCTCACCATCACTTCCAGCTTGTAATTTTACTTGTGTCATTTGAAGTCTTTTTGCTTCATATTCCAACTTAATCTTTTCCAATTCAAACAATCTTTCCCTTTCTCCTTTTTCCCTTTCTTCTGCTAGGGCTTTCCTCTCTCTTTCTTCTTCTAACTCCAACCTTTTAAGTTCACTTTCTACCTCCAATCATCTCATTTAAAATTTAATTTTTTCTAACTCCACTGCACTTGACTGTTTCTGATATACCTAAATGCTTGGCTATCTCCGTTACAATTTCAGCTTTCCTATTATCCCTGGTTAAACTAAATTTTACCCTGTTTGCTAATTCTACAAGTGTCATCTTTTTCTGTCTTTCTGAACTTTCTTGGCAAATTTGGGGAGCACTTTCAATCCCCAGAGCATCCTTAGTAATGTTAAGAGCATTTCCCCACTTCTGATTTAACCGGCTTGTTGTCGGTTAACAGATCTTCCACTTCTCACTTGAGGTTTATTTAAAGATCGAGGACTGTTCAATTCCGGGACCCGACCCCCCCAATCTGTTATGTGGCGGAGGTTGATCCCCACTCTGAGAACTAATACCTAACCACTCAAAGAGGAGTACCTTGCCTCATAATCTGTTAAAAGTGTGTGAGAAGTAGTACGATCTGCTCTTCAGCAACTTATCAATTTTAAATCAAAATAACTACCTGAGACTCTGTAAAATCAACAAGTAACAATTTATTTACCTAACTAAGAGTAAACAGGTTAACTAAACTATTAACAAACCAAATAAAACACTATTCTAATGGAATGCTGTTTAGATAAATACAATTCCCACTTATTAACGAAAAAAAATAGAACTTTTAATCACTCTCTAAATTACAACCAGGTTTGTCGTCTTCCAGAATCTTCTATCTCCTTTCTTCTGTCTAGAAGCTGTGTCTTCTTTTGCTATCTTCACTATTGAGATAAGGCTTTCTTTTATGTCATAAATGCAGCTATGAGAGCCAGCCATCATTATGACATCCATCGTTATGAAGTGCTTCAAAAGGTTAGTCATGGCACAAATCAATTCCAGCCTCCCAGACGACCTGGATCCACTACAGTTTGCCTACTGCTGCAACAGGTCCACAGCAGACCCCATTTCCCTGACCCTGTACTTAACCCTGGAACACCTAGATAACAAGGACACCTATGTCAGACTCCTATATATTGACTACAGCTCAGCCTTCAACACCATTATTCCCACAAAATTCATCTCCAAACTCCTTGGCCTGGGCCTTGGCACCTCCCTCTGCGACTGGATCCTGAACTTCCTAACTCTCAGACCACAATCAGTAAGGATAGGCAACAATACCTCCTCCACGATAATCCTCAACACCGGTGCCCCACAAGGTTGTGTTCTCAGCCCCCTACTATACTCCTTGTACACCTATGACTGTGTGGTTAAATTCCCCTCCAATTCGATTTTCAAGTTTGCTGACGACACCACCGTAGTGGGTCGGATCTCAAACAATGACGAGACAGGGTACAGGAATGAGATAGAGAATCTGGTGAACTGGTGTGGCAACAATAATCTCTCCCACAATGGCAACAAAACGAAGGAGATTGTCATCGACTTCAGGAACCATAAAGGAGAACATGCCCCTGTCTACATCAACGGGGATGAAGTAGAAAGGGTCGAGAGCTTCAAGTTTGTAGGTGTCCAGATCACCAACAACCTGTCCTGGTCCCCCCAAGACGACACTATAGTTATGAAAGCCCATCAATGCCTCTACTTTCACAGAAGACTAAGGAAATTTGGCATGTCAGCTATGACTCTCACCAACTTTTACAGATCACCATAGAAAACATTCTTTCTGGTTGTACCACAGCTTGGTATGGCTCCTGCTCTGCCCAAGACCACAAGAAACTACAAAAGGTCGTGAATATAACCCAATCCATCACGCAAACCAGCCTCCCATCCATTGACTCTGTCTACACTTCCCGCTGTCTCGGCAAAGCAGCCAGCATAATTAAGGACTCCATGCACCCCGGACATTCTCTCTTCCACCTTCTTCCTTTGGGAAAAAGATACAAGTCTGAGGTCACGTACCAACCGACTGAAGAACAGCTTCTTCCCTGCTGCGGTCAAACGTTTGAATGGATTAACCTTGCATTAAGTTTATCTTTCTCTACACCCCAGCTATGACTGTAACACTACATTCTGCACTCTCTCGTTTCCTTCTCAATGAACAGTATGCTTTGTCTGTGTAGCGCGCAAGAAACAATACTTTTCACTGTATGTTAATACATGTGACAATAATAAATCAAATCAAATCAAATCAGCCAGCCAGTCTCTCTCTCTGAGAGCTGAAATAAGCTGTCATTCGGCAGGTGCTCTCATATTTGTCTCACTGTCATCCCCTGGTATCTAAGTGTCTAATTTAACACTACTGTTTGGCCTTTGATACAATGTTTCACTTTGCGCTCTCTGTGTACTTGCATTTTTTTAAAACTCTAAGCACAGAGAAAATAAGATCACCTTTTTAACAGATATCTTTACAAACACCAACTTTGCAACATATATATTCAGAGACATTCAATTTTTTTCCAACTTAAAAACTGGAATTGATTTCGGTTGGGTTTGCAATGAAAATGTTGTAACAAAGTTATAACAAATATAACTGAAAGGCTAAAAAATTTGAGAAATTTGAAGAAATGGATTCATTCCCAGTTATTAAATACAAACTTGTTCATAAAACATCATCTTTGACACCACTTCTACACTACACCATCCCATTGAGAGATATGACAATAAACATCTTACATTGGTTCTTCCAAAAAGTATATAATTCATACAAATTAAATTTATATCAAGTTGAGTCATAATATTCAGAGTTTATGGTAATTTACACAAGTGTCTTCATGGGGTTAGAAACTACAATCAAAATTACACCAAATTCGAATGAAAAGTATATTGTTCGAGGAGGTGCACACTGACATTGGTGTTGCAGTTGTCTTTATTACTCAATAAAAATAAGATGCAAAGTTAAATGTTTTGAAAAAATATTAAATACAATACTGAAATGCAAGATGCGCAGGCTTTACGTTAAAGACTACAATCTTATAGCTGCTAATAGTGACAAAAGAAAACAGATTAGTATGCAGGTGCGTACCAAAATTAATCTGACATCATCAACAGAAACAGAAAGAAATCTATGGTGAAGCAGATGTAATCAATATATTCAGTTTTAAATAAATAAAACATATGCATCACTGTTCCTAAACTTGTTTTGTGTTTGTTTTTTCAATTATTGGCACTATGGCTTCCTTATGAGATGAGCAACTATCTCTTACAGATACTGCTCAACGAGCAGTTAAATGGTGCGCAAGAAACAAGACAGAATCAGAATCACAGGATACTAAAGTGCAGCCCTTTGGCCCATCAAATCTGCACCGACGCATGAAAGAACATAAGAACCAGGAGCAGGAGGAGGCCATCTGGCCCCTCGAGCCTGCTCTGCCATCCATTAAGATCATGGCTGATCTTTTTGTGGACTCAGCTCCACTTACCCGCCCGCTCACCATAATCCTTAATTCCTTCACCGTTCAAAAATTTATCTACCCTTGCCTTAAAAACATTCAATGAGGTAGCCTCAACTGCTTCACTGGGCAGAGAATTCCACAGATTCACAACCCTTTGTGTGAAGAAATTCCTCCTCAACTCAGTCCTAAATCTATGTCCCCTTATTTTGAGTCCATGCCCCCTAGTTCTAATTTCACCCGCCAGTGGAAACAACTTCCCTGCTTCTATCTTATCTATTCCCTTCAGAATCTTATATGTTTCGAAAAGATCTCCCCTCATTCTTCGGAATTCCAATGAGTATAGCCCCAGTCTACTCAGTCTCTCCTCATAAGCCAACCCTCTCAACAACGGAATCAACCTAGTGAATCTCCTCTGCATCCCCTCCAGTGCCAGTATATCCTTTCTCAAGTAGGGAGACTAAAACTGTAACTCCAGGTGTGGCCTCACCAGCACCTTATACAGCTGCAACATAACCTCGCTGTTTTTAAACTCCATCCCTCTAGCGGCACGGTAGCACAGTGGTTAGCACTGCTGCTTCACAGCTCCAGGGTCCTGGGTTCGATTCCCGGCTCGGGTCACTGTCTGTGTGGAGTTTGCACATTCTCCTCATGTCTGCGTGGGTTTCCTCCAGGTGCTCCGGTTTCCTCCCACAGTCCAAAGATGTGCGGGTTAGGTTGATTGGCCAGGTTAAAAATTGCCCCTAAGAGTCCTGAGATGCGTAGGTTAGAGGGATTAGTGGGTAAATATGTGGGGGTAGGGCCTGGGTGGGATTGTGGTCGGTGCAGACTCGATGGGTCGAATGGCCTCCTTCTGCGCTGTAGGGATCTATGATTCTATGAAATGAAGAACAAAATTCCATTTGCCTTCTTAATTACCTGCTGCACCTGCAAACCAACTCCTTGAGATTCCTGCACAAGGACACCCAGGTCCCTCTGCACAGCAGCATGCTGCAATTCTTTACCATTTAAATAATAGTCCATTTTGCTGTTATTCCTACCAAAATGGATGACCTCACATTTACCAACATTGTACTCCATCTGCCAGACCCTCACCCACCCACTTAGATTATCTATATCCCTTTGCAGACTTTCAGCATCCTCTGCACACTTTGCTCTTCCACCCATCTTAGTGTCATCTGCGAATTTTGACACCTTACACTTGGTCCCCAACTCCAAATCATCTATGTAAATCGTAAACAATTGCGGTTCCAACACTGATCCCTGAGGCACACCACTAGTCACTGATCGCCAACCAGAAAAACACCTATTTATCCCCACTCTTTGCTTTCTGTTAGTTAACCAAGCCTCTATCCATGCTAATACATTACCCGTAACACTGTGCACCTTTATCTTATGTAGCAGTCTTTGGTGCGGCACCTTGTCAAATGCCTTCTGGAAATCCAGATACACCACATCCACAGGTTCCCCGTTGTACACTGCACATGTAATGTTCTCAAAGAATTGCACCAAATTAGTCAAACATGACCTGTCCTTCATGGTCAGGCTGCTCATCATCACTACAGTCCCTGTTTTTGTCCACCCAAACTGGAAGAACATCGAACCTGTTGGACAACTGCTAGAGCTGAGGCTCCTTCAGTGCTACCTTCTGCATCCCATACCTGCCTCACTTGTAGTCGCACCCTCTTGATCCTCACCATTGACCAAACCGGAGAGGTTTGACTGCCTCCTGAAACAAAATGTTCAGGTAACTTTCCTGCTCCCTGAAACATTTCGGTGATTGAGGCTCAGAATTCCGCTTATCAAATAGCTCTTAGGTGAAGTTCCTCAAGTGGCAGATGTGGTTGCTGTGGATCAGGTGTTCCCCTGCACCCAGTTGCTACAATTTCAAGACATCACCTGCCTAGACATCGTTATTGTGCATTACTTAATGAATTTGGTTCAGAAATATCACTCAATGATTATCTGTAGTTACATCAAGTGGCTTTACGAACCAAAACATATATTTATCGCAATACTTATATCTCCCAGCACCAATATAAATTACTGTCCTTGTTTTAAGCAAACATAAACTTAAAAGTCATCAACCACTCACTGTCTGTTCACGTAATTAATGCTTCCAGATTTCAGTTCTCACTGTGTCTGCAGTGCTCTCACTCAGCCCACTCCTTTCAAATCAGAACAGTACCTCTTCCCTCACTGTAGTAAATTTCATCACTCACCAAATTCCCAAGCTTAAATACTGCCTGAAGCTGCACTCAGTGACAAGCTGCTATCTTCGTGCTTGCTTGTTTCTAATGGCTTAAGAGTCGATATCCAGAGGGCACAGATTTATAGTGATTGGCAAAAGAACTAGAGGCAACATGAGGAAAACTTGTTATGCAACCAGACTTGGAACACACTGTCTGACAAGAAAGAGTTTTAATAGCAGCATTCAAAAGAGAATTGAACAAATGTTTGAAAAAGAAAAACCTGCAGGGATATAAGGAAAAAGTGGGATGTGGGACTAACTGGATTGTTCTTCCAAAGTGCCGACACAATCTCAGTGGCTAAATGGCATCCTACTGCATTGTATTACTCCATGATTCTTTTGTAATTATATCAAATTGGTAGACATTTTTGACCTGTACAATGGGAACTTGGATGTGGCACCTGTTATTTGCCACCAATCAAACACCTATGTTGACAAAGTAGAATATTGGATACCTTTGACCTTCTCAAAGAAAAATCATGTTTGACAAATCTGTTGAGATCTTGAGATTGGAATTAATAGGTAGAAAAAGTGTTTTTGGATTTGCAAAAAATTGATATGATGTCACACAAGTGGTGATTACACAAAGTAAAAGCTTGTGGGATTCGGATAATACACTAACATGAACTGAGGATTGGTTAATGGACAGAAAACAAGGACTAGGAATAATAGATTAATTTTGTGTTGGCAGACTATAACTGGTGGGGTAATGCAAGGATTGGTGCTCGAGCCTCAGCTATTTATAATCTCTATCAATTATTCTGATGAGGGACCAAATGAAATGCATTTGAGTTTGCTGATGAAAAACAATTATTTGGGAAAGTAAGCTGTGAGGAGGATGCAAAAATACTGCAAAAGGATATAGACAGATTTAGTGAGTAGGCATAAACAGAACAGATGGAATAACATGTAGCAAAGTGTGAACTTATCTGCTTTGATAATAAAAGTAGGAAAACATTTTTTTTTAAATAGTGAGAGACAGGGAAATGTTGATATGACAGAAAGTTAGCATCAGGAATTGAAAACAATTCAGCAGTCAGTCAGCGTTACTTGTCAGTATTCTTCTGAGTTTTTGGGGAATGTATTTGCTTATGAGCAAGTAACTCATTGAACCATGGACGAGAAGGATGGACATTCACAAAGGTATGCGCACATAAATAAGATGCAATAATCATGATCTGGGTTATAAGTACACTTCCTTAATTTGTATTAAGGTCTATACAAAGTTCAAGGTTTGTTCTGTTTGGTTCTGATGAATGCTATTAAGTCCATAATTCTTTTGACCAGAGCAAGGCATTCTTTAATACAAGTTAGAGAAGTTCATCACAAATAAGTTAGCTATTTAATTTATACAAAGTAGCTTGATAACCTGCTTTTCTATATGTTGTTAGAAATTGCCTCCTCTAACCAAATGAGCCAGAAGACAATATTATAAACAAATGAATACAGGTTTATATTATCTACATTTTAAAGGGAGCTAAAGGGTATGAGAAAAAAAGTCATGCCGCAACTTGCTTGGTTATTTGAGAAAATGGTTGAGTAACATATTTTTCATGTGGAGATAGTCTCAGTATTTCAAATTTCTCCTCATAACACAGATGAACAACAATAGTTATCAGCCTGAGTGTACACTGTGGTTTTGTTGTCCTTTTCACTATCAGATGAATGAAATAGGTTGTCCCAACTGGATTGAACTATTGCTTTGTTCGAATTTCTCATAACTTTTCAAAGCCCCATTTTTAAAATTCAGAATATCTCTAGCTATTTTAAAGGCTTCATTACCTGCTTTTAAGGTGCTTTCAAGGAATAATATATTTACATCCCCAGATGGTTTTGCTCATCCATAGCCTTTTGCATATTTGCAGTGAGTGTACGCTCCCACTCTGTACCGGCTGAGGTTATTCATGAAGGCTTGCCTTCTCAACCTTGTCTCTTGCCTGAGGTGTGGTGATCCTCAGGTTAAAATCACCAGCAGTCTGCTCTCCCCCTCAAAGGGGAGAGCAGCCTATGGTCATCTGGGATTATGACGACTTTACCTTACATTCCCATTCCTCACTTTTCTTTGCAAATTGCATAGCTCATGCTACTTTGCATTAAAGCTTATCAGCTACTTGTCTGTCTATTGGACCAACCTGCCTATGTCGTCTTCCTCACTATTTACCAAACTTGCAGTTTCTGTCATATTAGCAAATCTCAATCCATTCTTGCAGTGCACAAATCCAAATGATGTTTGCCTAAAGACAAAAAAATTGACCCAGTGTTGATTTAGATACATTCTTCCAACTTTTCTCCAATCCAAGCTATCCCCATATTCATTATTGCGCTCCTAATATTTGTTTAGCTAAACGCCTTTGTGATTGTATTCTTTGCCAGGATTTACTTTCTGCTTGAGGTTGTTCTATCTTCTCCTGATTCCCAACACCTCCAGCTTATCTGTATTTCACACTTATCCTGCCCTGCTCTCTCATGCATACCTGGTTTAAATAAACCCGGAAAATGGTGTTTTGTCTCTTGGAAAAGGGAAATCAGCAAAAAATAATGGAATATTCAATCATGCAAGGCATTATAAACAGGTCACGTGATGCAAAAATAATTATCCTGATGCTGGCAAATAAGCTATGGCTAATGCATTGAGTTATGGTATATTATAGTGCTCAGACTGCTACAAAATGCAGTCTATTTCAAGTTCATTAAATTGAGATAGCAGAAGAAAATAAGCTTTACTTGTTTTTCTATTAAGGGCACAGGAGACAACCCAAGACAAGCTCTTGTGAGTTCTGTACTTTATAAATAAAAAAGATGACTTTAATAGTTTAGATATAAATTCGTAATTCAAACACTTATTTTCCATTACTGTTGCCAGACTACACTCATTGAGTAAACTTCAAGAAAATACCCTTACTTTTGTCACGTGTTGTTTTTTTGAGTTGGTCGGTGCATAGGTTTGGCCAGCATCCTAGTCTACAGAGCCCTCCAGGCTCAGAAACCAACAGATGATTAATAGCTTTCTTTATTGATTCTTGTGGGATTGCGTGTTTGTCTGGATGTTACTGGATACAGCCTAGAATACAAGTAGCTCTAAATACTATTTCTTGAAGTCATTATTCAGTTCCCACTGCATGGTAAAACAATCAGTCAAGTACTTGAAATTGAAATGACCAGAAACTGAGACAACACGGAATTTAATCAAAATCCTGAGAAAGCTGTTGAAACATAATTTCCAGAGACAGCATGAATTTGTACATTTTTCCAAGGACACAAGGGGAGGGGAAACCTCAAAGGCACAAAAAGAGAAAAACATTTGAAACAAAAAGTTTTAGCAGATTTTGTGCATCACACAATAATTGCCTAATTTTTTTGTTTCTGAAGTTTCTTCTGAATTGAGGTCAGAGTTCAATATTTCTGAGGAAAGCTCAGCAATCTGAAAAAAACTGTTTTTCTCCACATTGGTGCTGTTGAATCTACAGAGCATTTCCAGAACTTATTGTGTTTGACTTAGACTTCCAGCATCTGCAGTATTTTTCTATTTTAATTGTTTTTCACTGCAGATTGGAAGATTTCAAATTTTAAGCTGCAGATCAGAAATTACACTGAAATAGATTAATTGCACAGACAACAGGTAACTTATTTTATTTGCAGCCCCAAACTACAAAGATTACAATGTAAAATCTGGAAAAAACACTTTTACATTGTCAATAAATTGCACAATAAATATCAGAGTTGGAAAAAGAGAAGTCAAGTGATTACTGTGCCTAATAGCAAATGTGTGGTCAGTCAGTGCATCAACAAGACCTAAACTTGTATCAAGGACCAAAGTTATTCCAAACCAAATTGTAATGTGAAAACCTATTTGTAGAACCCGTCACTGCTCTTCATCCTATTGTTGTGGTCAGGCCCTCACTCTGGATTCAAACTGCATTGAGACTATGGAATTCTCCCATGCCCCTGCGTATGGGATCAATGGTGGGCGGATAGGGGGAAGGGTGTATGGTGGTGTGTGTGCTAATATTGCAGGAGGCTCAAATATCATTTTCACACTAATATGAAATTACAGTAGCATCTTCCAACATTGCCTAGCATGGTGGATTGGGAATCCCCGGAGCCCCATGTAAACCCAATTTGCATCCCATAGATGGGCTGCAGACGAAGGCCTGACCAGAATCTTCCCCACACGGCCAATTCTCCATGATTCCAGTGGGAAAACATGCCACTCCAGAACACTTCTGGACCAACATGATGTCCAAAGGTCAGAACTTAGCTGAACTGGACTGCCTCAGGAGTTCAGGATGCAAGGTGCCAGTGACCCTGGACCACCATAGCAGTGAGCTGAGGAAGCATCTATCAGATGGATTTCCAGCCTCAGAGCGTTCCTGAAGGTCCATCTTCTTTCTTCAACGATGGATCAGTGAACTTGGGTTCCTTTTAAATCTGTTCCTGGGATGTGACAACAGTATACATGCCATCCATCCCATCCTGCCACAGAAGATGGCGCAAAACCTCTGTTGCCTCATAAATTACATCAAGGACAGAAGATATGGCGTGGTTTCCCATCGGCCTCTGCAACATGAAACACTCCCTGTCCCCTTCCCTGCCCCATCATGGGACTTAGTCCTGGGTGGGAGAATTCCACCTGATGAGTGCAACATTGGTGAAAAGACAAAGGACTTGCACAGACATCAATTCTCGTCACTGAACCCAAGCTTGGTAACAATTTTCCAATAAACTTCATAAGCTAAAAGCAGCAATCTTTACTAATGTACTGAACTTATGTTGGCTGCCCAATGAACAGCAGTATCTAAATAAGAGTCCAATAATCAAAAGTCCAATACCATTATTATCAGCCTGTTTGTTAATGAGATAACTGCTTATATTTGTCAAGTTAGAATGGAATGTATAATCAAAAGGTTCAACTCAATTTTCACCCACACCACCACAATAACGTGTGCCCTTTTTCCATGCAACACAGACTGGTATAAAAATGGCAAAAAGATTAATGTCCAGAACTTCCATGGAGTAGCAATCACTGTCAGGTGAGGGGAGTGCAATTGTGTGATAGTGAGGGTAGTCAAGGGGTTCGGGGGTTGGCGGGGGGGTAAGGTGAAGAGTAGCTGGAGGATCTTGAGCATGGGAGCAGCTCAGAACCTTAAGAGTTCAAAGTTGTGGTTTTAAACCCCCCCCCCCCCCCCCCCCCGCCAAGGGTACAGAAGATCTTGGCCCATGTTCTAACACCGTATGCACCTCCTTCAGCCCAAAAACAAAGAGGAGATGCACATAACTTGGCTGACCAACTCTCAGGGAATGAATGAAGGAACAGTGGTGGGGATGAGGGGGATGTGGCCAATGATTTGTGAGCCACCTGGTCTGCTGTGCACTACAACTCAGAGGAAACACTGGTCTTGGAAATGAAAATGAACATTTTTCTATTTAGTAAATGACTGTTATTCCCAATTTAATTAAAGTGGAAAGTAGGTAAGTACATGATAGAAAAAGAAATAGGAAATGGGGATAGGGTGAGAAGAAGTAGGGTGGAAGAAAATTTGCGTAGGGTGTAAACACCAGCATATATAGAATCCATTGAACCATATGCAGAAGGCGTCCATTCGGCTCATCGAATCTGCACCAACTCTCCGAAAAATAATCTTACCCAGCCCACATCCCTGCCTTATTCCTGTGACCCTGCACATGGCAAATCCACCTAACCTGCGCATTTTTGGACTGCGGGAGGAAAACAGAGCACCCAGAGGAAACCCACACAGTCATGGGGAGGACATGTAAGCTCCACACAGTCAGCTAAGGCCAGAATCAAACCCGGGTTCCTGGCATTGTGATGCAGCAGTGCTAACCACTGTGCCACTATGCCGCTCTATATATCTGTTGAGCCAAATGGCCTTTACTGTGAATTCTCAGTAATTCTACATAATCCAATGTTCTCAAGGTTTCATGTGCAATAAATCAGCAAAAATTCAAATTAAGCATTAACTATGTACAAGACCATCTTTCGGCAAAAATCGAGATTTTCTAGTGATATAAATGGAATTTTTTTTTGATAAAACTATTATGCCTGAGGCACAGTTTTAATTGCCCAAAGTGAAATAATATGATCATTCGTAAATCCACTCTCCTTTGAAAGCAAAGCATTATCTCTCACACACAGTTACCTGGCATAACAGACTGCAGGGTGAGCAATTGCTAATTTCATTGATAAGGTACAAACCACAATAGTATGGAACATAAATACTTTAACTCTCCAACTGTTAGTCAAGCAACACTCAGACAACCAAACAAAACAAACTATCATATTTATCAAGTAAAATTAAGTAGAAGCAAATGCAACTACAGCAGATTTCACTAATTTACCACATGTAACATAACTCATTGTCTCGTCAAAAGACTTAAAACTCCAGAAATCTATACATGTTCTCTGCAGCACATGAAAGAAGCCGATGCCTTGATGAAACATTTTTCCTCCATTGTGAAACACTTTCATATGAGCAAAAAAACTGGGAATTTCTCTGGGCTTCCAATTGCACAGCAGGACAACAAAAAAGTAATTGAGGAACCCAGTTTAACTTTTGTTGTGTGCTACTCTACTCTATCAAATCTAAACTATGCCAAAAGAGGAGAAAACCATGCCTTTCACAAGGCGCCAAAGATTGTTAACAAAAGTAGGGCTAAACATCATCAAGCAGTCGGTCAGGAAACATTTTCAAATTATATGCCACCTGTTTAGCAGAAATCCAAACTGTGTCTTCTGGTTGGAGAAAAGAAAAAGGTCACTGACAGATGAAAACAATGAATAATTTGCTGATCATCTTTAATTATTCCTGAGGCCTGGGAGAAATTCACATTTAATGCTGACAATCACCTCACCTAAAAAGAGATAACATGTCGGCCATAGAAATTGTGTCTGCATGCAAGCCAGACAATTATTCCTCTACCTTCCCGAATTATAGTAAAACAAAGACAGCCAAGAGAATGACTAGCAGCATGCAATTACACTAAACATTGGAGTGATCAAATACAGGCCATTCATAAATTCTACTTTAAACTCAGAAATATAGGGTGGAATCTTCCAATATTTTATTTATTTTGTTTGTTTATTTATTAGTCACAAGTAGGGCTATCATTAACACTACAATGCAGTTACTGTGAAATTCCCCTTGTCACCACAGTCCGGTGCCTGTTCGGGTCAATGCACCTAACCCGCACATCCTTGGAGTGTGGGAGGAAACCAGAGCACCCGGAGGAAAGCCACACAGACACAGGGAGAACATGCAAACTCCACACAGACAGTGAGCTAAGTTGGGAATCGAACCCGGGTACTTAGCGCCGTGAAGCAGCAGTGCTAACCACTGTGCTATTATGCCGCCCCAAAGTCCCGGTTTCAGTAAGGAAAACGGAGAAATTTACAAATGGATATGGATAAGTTAAATGAATAGGGCAAAATTTGGCAGATGGAGTTTAACATGGATAAGTTAAGTTATCAATTTTTGTGGAAAAATACAAAGGCAAATTATTATCTAAGTGGAGAGAAACCTTCGAGTGCTTCAGTGCAGAAGGATCAGGCATGAATCTCAGAAAACTAGGATGCAAGTTCAACAGGTAAAAAGGAAGGCAAATTGAATCTTGGCATTTATTGCTAAAGGAATACAATATGAAAGTAGTGAAGTGTTGCTCCTACTGTTCCAAGCACTAGTGAAAATGTGGACAGTTTTGGTCCCCTTGAGGAGAGAAGTAGTTGCATTGCAGAGGTGGTTCGCAAGATTGATTCCAGAGGTGAGGGGTTTGTTATACGGAGAGAGATTGGGCAGTTTAGGCCTATACTCCCCGGAATTTAGAAGAATGAGAGGAGATTGAATTGAGGTGTACAAAACGACAAAGAAGATTAACAAAGTAGATTTGGAGAGGATCATTGAAATCATAGAAACCCTACAGTACAGAAAGAGGCCATTCGGCCCATCGAGTCTGCACCGACCACAATCCCATCCAGGCCCTACCCCCATATCCCTAGGATGTTTCTTCTTGTAGGGTAATCTAGAGCAAGGGGGTCATAGTTTTAGGATAGGAGGTGGCAGATTTAAAACAGTGATGAGGAGAAATTACTTCTCTCAAAAGATCGTGAGTCTGTGGAATTCATTACCCAGAGTGTGGTGGATTCCGGAAATTGAGTAAATTTAAGGAAGAGGTGGACAGATATTGTAAGGGTTTGAAGGGCTATGATGAATGGGCAGGGAAGTGGAGTTCAGGCCCAGATGACATCAGCCACGATCATATTAAATGGCAGGCCAGGCTTGAGGGGCTAAATTACTAACTCCTGCTTCTGGTTCTTATGTTTTTCTTACCACCCTCATTGTTCAGGGCATGCACTCCATGGCTGAAGGATATTGCAGGGCATCAACTGCATGGTGTAAGCACTTGTGGACATCCACAAGTACCATCACCAAAGGACGGCAGGGCTTCTGGATCTCACTCCAGCCTCTAACCAATGGGGGAGGGCAGGGGCCCCTGGGCACACACAGGCAAGAGAATCATCTGGTGCATACCCCAGGGCCTTCCACCCAAGAGATCCAACTACCACCCCCATGGAAATTCCGCCTCACTCCAATAGCAAAGGCCCACACCATGAGAGCATCCAGTCACCCCTGCCCAACACCCGAGACTCAAACCCCCCAGACCGACCTGGGATGGGCTCCCATGGCCCCTCTGGTACACCCCCTCCATTGGACTTGCTGGTGGGCAGTGGCGGCCTGCACTCTCACTCTGATATCCCCCTCGGTGAAGTTGCCAGGTTCATATTTTTATAGAGCTGCTGTAAACCACTCCAGTGTGAGGTCTGAACATTCAATGAGGCTAGAAGTGATTGTGAGAATTGACTAGCTAATGAATTGTTATTATAATGAGGTTCCCAACTACGGAACCTAATTCGACAAAAGGGTGTGGAGAATCGGAAAACAAGTTCTCGTCGGCAAGAATCTCGTTTTCCGACTCTCATCGTCATTTGCGCTCATTGCTAACGTGACTCAAAATTCACCATAGTCTTCTATCACTGAAAACAGATTTTTATTCTATCTCAAAGGAAAAGAGATACCTCTACAAATTCCTAACTACAGCATAAATTAAAGCTGAACTTATCTCTTCATTGTTCATCTGGAATACCAGTTAGTTCTGACATATCAACGTTCAGCAGTTGAAAAAATGTTACGCATGAATTGGTGGTCTCATTAATTTTCAGTAGCGTACAAGGAATTGAACATGGTGAGACAGACACTTGAGATTATTAATCTATAGAAAGGCTAATCCAAGTTCAATGTGGTACATTTTACTGTTTATTTTCCATCACACACTATTTGTAAACCCATATCTCAATTCTTAACATAGCTGTGCTGGGTTTCTATAAGTGCTTTTCTTAATTCAACCAACGGACTGTGTACCAAAACCCTCAAGTGGGTAGATGAGTCCTCTAATTTTCCAATTCTATTGAGATGCACTGTACCATAAGACCATAAGACATAGGAGCAGAATGATACCACTCGACCCATCGAGTCTGCTCCGCCATTCAATCATGGCTAATCAATAATAGATTTCAAAAGCGAATTGGATAAATACTTGAAGGAGAAATAAGAATATAGAGAAAGAGCCAGGGAGTGGGAACAACTGAAAGAGTTGTCATAGACTAGATGGACTGAATGGCCTGCTGTGTGATGTTTTCTCATCCCCTTATTAATCAACAACTTATCTATCTCTGTCTTAAAGACACTCAATGACCTGGCCTCCACAGCTTTCTGCGGCAAAGAGTTCCACAGATTCACCACTCTCTGGCTGAAGAAATTCCTCCTCATCTCCATTTTAAAGAATCGTCCCTTTAGCCTGAGGTTCTGCCCTCTGGTTCTAGTTTTTTCCTACTAGTGGAAACATCCTCTTCACGTCCACTCTATCCAGGCCTCACAGTATCCTGTAAGTTTCAATAAGATCCCCCCTCAGCTTTCTAAATTCCAATGAGTACAGACTCAGAGTCCTCAACTGTTCCTCATACGACAAGCCCTTCATTCCAGGGATCATTCTTGCGAACCTCCTCTGGACCCTTTCTAAGGCCAGCACATCCTTCCTCAGATATGGGGCCCAAAACTGCTCACAATACTCCAAATGGGGTCTGACCAGAGCCTTATACAGCCTCAGAAGTACATCCCTGCTCTTGTATTCTAGCCCTCTCGACATGAATGCTAACATTGCATTTGCCTTCCTAACTGCCGATTGAACCTACTCTTAAGAGAATCTTGAACCATGACTCTCAAGTCCCTTTGTGTTTCTGATTTCCTAAGCATTTTCCCATTTAGAAAATAGTCTATGCCTCCATTCCTCCTTCCAAAGTGCATGACCTCACACTTTTCCATACTGTATTCCATCTGCCACTTCTTTGCCCACTCTAACTTGTCCACGTCTTTCTGGACCCCCTGCTTCCTCCACATTTCTTTGTATCATCTGCAAACTTAGCAACAGTGCCTTCAGTTCCTTCCTCCAAATCGTTCATGCATATTGCGAAAGGTTGTGATCCCAGCACTGACCCCTAAGGCACACCACTAGTTACTGGCTGCCATCCCTGAAAGTTGGGAATCAAGTAGATAAGGTTGTTAAGAAGGCATATGGTGTCTTGGCGTTTATTGGTAGGGGGATTGAATTTAGGAGTCGTAGCGTTATGTTGCAACTGTACACAACTCTGGTGCGGCCGCACTTGGAGTACTGTGTGCAGTTCTGGTCCCCACATTACAGGAAGGATGTGGAGGCTTTGGAGAGGGTGCAGAGGAGGTTTACCAGGATGTTGCCTGGTATGGAGGGGAGATCCTATGAGGAGAGGCTGAGGGATTTGGGATTGTTTTCGCTGGAAAGGCGGCGGCTAAGAGGGGATCTTATTGAAACATATAAGATGATTAGAGGTTTAGATAGGGTGGATAGTGATAGCCTTTTTCCTCTGATGGAGAAATCCAGCACGAGGGGGCATGGCTTTAAATTGAGGGGGGGTAGTTATAGAACCGATGTCAGGGGTAGGTTCTTTACCCAGAGGGTGGTGAGGGATTGGAATGCCCTGCCAGCATCAGTAGTAAATGCGCCTAGTTTGGGGGCGTTTAAGAGATCCGTAGATAGGTTCATGGACGAAAAGAAATTGGTTTAGGTTGGAGGGTCACAGTTTTTTTTTTAACTGGTCGGTGCAACATCGTGGGCCGAAGGGCCTGTTCTGCGCTGTAATGTTCTATGTTCTATGTTCTATCCTGAAAAAGACCCCTTTATCCCCACTCTTTGCCCTCTGCCAATCAGCCAATCCTCTATCCATGCCAGGATCTTACCCTTAACACCTTGGGCACTTAACTTATTTAACAATCTCCCATGCAGCACATTGTCAAAGGCCTTCTGGAAATTTAAATAAATCATGTCCACTGGTTCTCCTTTATCTAACTTCCTTGTTACCTCCTCAAAGAACTCTGACAGATTTGTCAGACATGACCTCCCCTTGACAAAGCCATGCTGACTCAGTCCTACTTTATCATGCACTTCCAAGTACTCTACAATCTCATCTTTAATAATGGACTCTAAAATCTTGCCAATGACTGAAGTCAGGCTAACCGGCCTATAATTCCCGGTCTGCTGCCTCCCTCCCTTCTAAAACAGCAGTGTTCCATTAGCTACTTTCCAGTCCTCTGGTACCCTCCCTGCCTCCAGTGATTCCTGAAAGATCACCACCAATGCCTCCACAATTTCCTCAGCTATCTCTTTCAGAACCCTGGTCCAGATGATTTATCCACCTTCAGACCTTTCCATTTCCCCAGAACCTTCTCCTTAGTGATGGCCACTACACTCACCTGTGTCCCCTGACTCTCCTGGAGCTCTGGCATCCCATTGATGTCTTCCACCGTGAAGACTGATGCAAAGTAACTATTCAGTTCCTCTGCCATTGCTTTGTTTCCTATTATTACTTCTCCAGCCTCATTTTCCAGTGGTCCAATGGCTATTTTTGTCTCTCTCTTACCTTTTATATATTGAAAAAAACTCTTTCCATCTTCTTTTATATTACTAGCTAGCTTAACACTCATATTTCATCTTTTCACCCCTTATTGCTTTTTTAATTAGCCTCTGCTCACTTTTAAAGGCTTCCCAATCCTTTGGCTTCCCTGTAGTCCTTGCCAGTTTGCATGCTTTTACTTTTGCTTTTATGCTGTCCTTGACTTCCCTCGTCAGCCATGGATGCCTTGCCCTCCCCTTAGCATGTTTCCTCCTCCTTGGGATGAATTTCTGTAGTGCCTCCTGAATAACTCTCAAAAACTCCTGCCATTGCTGTTCCATTGTCTTCTCTGCTGAGCTTTCTTTCCAATCTACTCTGGCCAGCTCCTCCCTCATGTCTTTGTAGTTACTTTTATTCAATTGTAATACCGTTACATCTGATTCCAGCTTCTCCCTCTCAAACTGCAGGATAAATTCTATCATATTGTGGTCACTGCTCCCTAAGGGTTCATTCACCTTAAGTTCCCAAATCAAGTCTGCCTCAATACACATCACCAAATCCAGAATTGCCTGTTCCCTAGTAGGCTCTGTCACAAGCTGCTCCAAAAAACCATCTCTTAGACATTCCACAAATTCCTTTTCTTGGGATCCACGACTTACCTGATTTTCCCAGTCCATCTGCATGCTAAAGTCACAAATCATTAGTGCTGGCATTTTAATCATCCCACTAAAATTGGGAAATAGTGGGAATAAAAATTTAATATTCCCAAGTTTATAAAATGATTGAAATAATAGCTCTCTCATTTGCATTAACACAATTCCTGAATACGCATAAAGTTGGAAGCAAATAATGTTAAGAATTGGACTTCCGATTGAGATCAATGATGGTGCACAAACAATGTTTGAAAATTAACTTGTATAATGCATTGTTTGCATTTATCATGGCAAAATTTCCTCTCTTATAAACATGGATTTTAAAAACATTGCTGAAAAATGTAAACACATTTGAGTGCCAGACTGTAACTAACAATAACTTTCTATTTTGCTTGCCAACTAAGTTGTCCAAGCGTTTAAGAGGTATTTGAATGGAAGATTACTTCTGAAGAATTTAAAATTGCAATTCTTACCTAAATATGGAATACATGGAGTCATCTTCAAACTAGTAACATAATCCCTGAGCCTCTTGTAATTGTCTTCTTTAGACACCAGATATTCTAATTTTTCAAACATTGTTTTATCTTTTCTGCTTAAAAGCTGTGAAAACAAAATTAGGAAAAATCAAGACACTGAGTAACGGTAGTTAATGTTGAACAGTCTTTCAACAAACGAACACTAAAAATACTATGAAGACATTTTCAAGGGCTGTAGGTGAATTTAGCATACTGGGAATGCCCCTTGCAGACAAACTGTTACCACAAAGATTTTTCTGTTTCCCTAACTAAAAGTTGATGCAGATGAAAACACTCCATTCACAAATTTAATTTCTGGTTAATTTCAGGACTTCAGCACATGGTCTAGACTGTACTGAGCAGATGCTACACTGTCAGATATGCCACCTTTTGAGTGACATATTGAACTAAGGTCCCGAACTTCTGACACTAATTGAAAGAGCTGCCAGTGTTCCTGGTGTCCTGGCCAATGCCCAAGGGCAAAACAAATGAAATGGTTACTTCTCTCCATTTTCTGTTTGCAGGGCTCTGCAAATTATCTATGCCACTGTCTAAATAACAGCTATTACATTTTGAAAGTAATCAATGGTTTTGAATGATTTGAGATATCACGAGGAAATGAAAAGCACTGTGCTGTTGACAGATAATGCCAGAAGGCATTTGATAAAGTGCTACATCAGAGGTTATTGAGGAAAATAATAGCTCATGTTCTAGGGCTAACATATTGGCATGGCAGAAGGTTGACTGGCTAACAGGAAGCAGACAGTTGGCTTGAAAGTGTCTTTTGCAGGTTGGCAAGATGTAACAAGTGGTGTGTCACGGAGATCAACGCTGGGACTTCAACTGTTTACCATTTATATAAATGACTTGCATATATGGACATAAGGAGGCTACAAAGAGATATAGGTAAGTTAAGTAACCGGGCAAAGATCTGGCAAACGGAGCATTATGTGGGGAAAATGTGAAACTGTCCATTTTAGCAGGAAGAATAAAAAAGCATATTATCTAAATGAGAGATTACACAGATCCAAGGTGATGGATCAGGATGTCCTACTGCATCTATCACAAAAGGTTGGCATGCAGATACAGCAAGTAATTAGGAATGCTAATTGTGGCAACCTAACCACAAAAGGTAGTCACGACATGTTGTGAATGCTCAATTGTTTTCTAAAAATATTGAAATAACAGTACAGCATTGATTCAGAAACAAGCAGCAATTATACACAGCTCCCTTGTGGCAGTAACAGACCTGTGCAAGCTTGTGTTACCAATTATGTCACTCGCGCATGCTCACACTTGTTAAAGACTTTGGTATATATATTCAAATAGGAAGATGCTTACTATAACACTCTATAATACTTACCCCCACCCCCCCCCAACCCCCGCCCACTTACTTTCAATGTTTAAAAATTCTGCGACAGTCAGTGTGCCTGGAGGGAATGCAACCCTGATGCTGGGAGAGCAGGATAATTTACTCATTTCAGCCTCGCAAGTGGTTATGTTCAGTAGAGTTAATGGACTTTTGTTTACTCAAGTTCCCCTGGGATTTCTGATTAGAGTGATGATGTGATTTATATTCAGTCCTGCGTCTATAGCAGAGAATAAAAGCTTTTGCAGATCGTGCACTATGATTTTGTAAACCAAATATTCCATACTCTGTGCCTGGAAGATGCACTTGCGACACTTCAGTCACAGCCTGCCTCTGAAAATCACTTTCACACTTGATCCAGATTATTGAGGTGCTACTCCTAAATTTTCCCTGTGATTAAGGTGTTGTCCAAATAAACTATGACATGAGGAATCCCCAGCAACAAATTGTCCATTGACCTTTGAAAAAAAATCGCTGGACTGGAAAACACCTCAAAACCAGACGGCTGTGTTTGAACAAACCCTTATGGGTGTTGATTGTGACATACTGTTTTGAGTCCTTGTCTAACAAGAGCTATGGTAGGCTTGGCTCATGTCAAGTTTTGAAAACGTCTTGCCTCCTTGCAAGGGTGGAAAACAGATTTTCTATCCATGGCAGCTTGGGGAGCCTGATTGACGGCAAGTTTCTAATCCCCACGTACGTGCATAGTGCCATCACTTTTAAGCACAAGAACTATTATCGTTGCCCAGAGAGAAAGAACTGAATGGGTTCAATGATTCCTAGCCTCTGCAGACACTCCAACTCTTCCTCCACTTCACCTTTCATGGTGTAAGGCACTGTCCTGAGTTTGCAAAAGTAAGGATTAACCTAAGGATTGACGAATAACTTAACTGTAGCATCACGTAATGTACCCAGTTTGTCTTTGAAGACCTCAGGGTAATTTTTGGATGACATCCTCTGTCACTTTTATGTGCTTTATCTCACCTCAGTTCAACTGTATTTTAATGAGCCAGTCACACCCGAGTAGTCTGGGCCCGTGCCCTTTTATCACCAGCAGCCATGATTTTGCTTCTAGGCTGTTGGATGCAATGTCCACCTCTAAAGCTCCAAATAATGGTATAGTCTCTCTGATGTACGTCCAAAGGTTGATTCCTGCTTCAGTAAGGGCTGGTGCCTGCTTAGAGCCCAATTCCTTCTGTCGGTCTCCTCACTGTTGACAGATGCAGAGGCTCAAGCGTCTGCCTCCATCTTAATTTTCTGTCCCTCAACTTCCACTGTAGATGGGCTCCGTGTGCACCTCACATTAAACATGCTGTAGGAATGCTCCTCTTCTTGTTCTGTGCTTTCCAGATGATGTGTAACTAACTGAGGCTTCCCTGCCCAGCATTAGACTTGCTCTTAGCACCCCTGCACTTTTTAGCCAAATATCCCTTTTTGTTGCAATTGTCACAGTATCCATGAATTTGCAATAATTTGAATAGTGTGCCCCTCCACACCTGAACATCAATGTTTTGCCTTTTTGTTTCTTGGCCCTTTCTCACTTGATGCACTGCCCCCATCTTTTCTCCTTTTGAATATCTTTTGCATTGTTGACAGCCATTTCCATTCCCTGAGAAATTTCTAGAGCCTTCTTGAAAGTCACTGTGGCTTCTCCCAACAAGCGACACTGGATACCAGGGTTTCTCAAAGTCTCAACCCAGACGGGAATATTGAAAATGAGTAACCAGGTATCCTGTTTTAAAAAAGCATGGGATGTTCTGTGATCCTGTTCAAAAGAAAGCAGGATGTTCTGCTCATAGCGTACATTTTGAAGAAGGTGGTATGACAATGAAGATTTCTTGACTCAGACAGTGACATAGTCACCATGACAAGGAAAAGCCCTTAGTATTGTCTTACACAATTCAAGCTCTGTGCACTTTGTGAAAAGGTAAGAAGGTGTATTTTTAAATGTACAGTAAATCCCATTTAGATTGTGATTGTAGCAGCAATACTGCAGCTGATCTGTCTGGTTAGTCAGTCAAGAAGGGTGGCCATTTTGTAAAAGTGGATTGCTGGAAATAAACTTTGAAAACCACTGGTGTATACTGTCTTCATTAATGCCACAGGCTAGCCTGCCCCGGGGCACATCATCCAATATCACTCCAAACTCTCAATATTCAGCGAGTTGGCATAATTGAGCAACAAAGTTAGCTGCCTTACAAAAAATGACTGTGGAACTTGAACCACCGGACAATCAATGAGGGCTCAGGATTGTGGTGATTCTGAATGAGTGCAACTAAATCCACAAGTGAAATGTCCCCGGTTTCTGTGGTGTTGCTGAATTTCTCACTAGCTTGTAAGTCTTCACGCCACACACACTCAGGAGAATTGAGCACTTTTTAGCCTCATCTGCTCTCCCATCTACCAAGAAAAACCTTTCAACATATTCAGTCCAGTCCCCGTTCTCTTCCACAAACTCACTGATAATCCCAAACATAGTCATGGTACTGCTAACTTGTCTTATGTCAGAAACACACAAAACCCACTCTTGACCATCGCTCACTTTGCCAACTAGCTACTCACGGTGCCATGCTGCATCTCAAACATTTCTTTTCCTTTCCTTTTTCTTTAGGTCGCCAAAAGGATGTGGTAACGTGACCACAAAAGGTAATCGAACAGGTTGCGAACGCTCAATCTTCTCTACTTACAAAAATAGTGAACTAACAGTTCAGCACTGATTCAGAAACTAGCTTCAACTATACACTGCTATACACAGATCCCTTGTGGCAATAATAAACCCGCACTAGCCCATGCTATTGATGACATCACTTGTGCATGCTCACACTTGCTAAAGATATCCACATATATATTCAAATATGCTTATTATCATTCTCTATAACACCAATGGTATGTTATCATTTATTGCAAGGGAAATTTAATTCAGAAGTAGGGAGGACATGTTGTTGTGTCCCTGATTATCATGTTTCTACATTCTAACATTCTTCATTTTAGATTTTTTTTGCAGACAGTGACATTCACCCTCAACTCACTGAAATAAATTAACTGCAAAGGATTTATATATTACAACTTACTCAAATCTTTGGGGGGGGGGGGGGAGAAGAGCTGCCAGACTTGTTTTCCAGTACTGCTTGTGGATCAGAAGGAGCAGGAGTCCTTCTGCTAACTCCCAAGAAAATCCTAATGATGTGATCTCTCTCTCAGAACCACTTATATGCAAGGATAACACTTCCCCAGACCCAAAAGGGAGATGGCTGGCCTTTTAAGCTGCAATTATAGGTTGTGCTTGGTACTAACCATGCTCAGGAAACTTTTACGGATCACCGATATTTTTGGATGTTCTTTGACATCTCTTATCTGCCTCCAAATAACATGCATTTAAGTAATAGCACAGCTTTGAACAAGGCCTTCATCATTATTTGTAAAGAACCAACATCATTCTTCAATAACAAAATCGACAATTTATCCAAAAAGCCTTTTTTGAGTCTTCCTGTTAAGAAAGTTGACACTAAAATGGTAGACGTGGAACCAGTTGCACTAAGTGTTGCCCCGAACCACACTTGGCACTGGAGGAGGAACTCTGAATGGCCACGTCTCCAACATCCATTTCTCTGCAGTACATAATATCCAGTTCTTTGTCGTAAGAGCCTTCTATTGCAGCTGTAAAAACCTATCTCGAAAGTGCTCGAAGAATTCTCATTCCTGTATAGCTGCAAAGAAGGGTAACATCAACCACTCTTCTGGCCTATGCAGTTAGGATATTTATGGTAGATCAACAGTACAGTTGTTCCATAAAACTTCACTGCACCATTTACATGCTGTGTTTGATTATGACAAGAGGTTTGTGTTCCACCTTGAAAGGTCTGGTAGTTAAAGTACAAACTTGATATGATATTCTTTTATTAAGTATCTTGAGACTTCATTTTTTTGCTGCGATTATTCAGTTCATTTGACTTTTATTCAAGACATTTGGACACCTGATCTTGTGTTAGGATTTTTTTAGTATTTGGTCTCGATTTGAGAATCTACCAAAGATTGTATGAACAGAGGTTCATTGACCATTGCGTAAACTCTGAAAAATATATCTTTCTAAAGATGTCATTGGCAAGTTTCCCGTGGTCTTCCAAAGTTATTTTGGTGGCAGACAATATAGAGGTAAGAGACGGAATCCTGTGAAAGCCTAGCATGAGGATACCTTCCCTGATCCTAAAATGCAGCCTTTGCTGCTTCCTGGACCCTTCAGATATCCAATTTCACAAACAAACAAGCTGAATACAGCTGAATAAATTTAACAAATTTATTTATTACAAAGAAAAGACGCATTTACATAAACAGGACTATAATGATCTAAGACAGTAACATACTACACACACCCACAGTTTATGTAGAAATGGCCCCTTTTGATTCAAAGTACATTTATGAGAACTGAATTATTTCCGGACTTCCCTCTACCCAAACAACATCCAATTCAGTAGATCTAGAAGTAAAGGCCAGCTTATAGTTACCACACTGTATACAATTGAGGAGTTATTCTGGGGAACGTCTCTTCTTGGTTCAGTGAGGATATGGTTTTAATTACCTCTACAAAGGTTTCTGCACTCTTGCTTCTGGTTTGTTAGCTAGAACCGGCTTCTCGATGGAAACTACCTCCTTGCTTCCACAAAAGGTTGGCAATTAAACTGTTTTTCCTTTTGATGGTTTTCTCTGTGTATTTGCTATCTGTCCCCTCAGCTTCTGTGGTTCTGAAAGATTAACAAAAATGCCTCCCCTTGATTGCTTCAATCATCTAAGGGTGTTTCCTATTAGCAAGACAATGTATTCTTCTGGTCTGTCTAGAACGGTTAATCGTGTTCCTGGGAGACTCACATCCTGTGAAATATTTTTTGAAATGCTGGCCACTTCTAAACTGCTAGTTTTGTCACAGACTTGGTATTACTTGTTACACAGCACAGTCATGACATACTGAGTAGAGGGACTGACTAGACTTGCAGTAAGGGTCTAAGAAGGAAATTATTTTTCTAATTTAATTCCAACAGTACTGTGCAAGAAGTTTTAGTATTGAAACAGTCATGGCCCAACTATTTTGGCAATTTAGGAGTTGTACCTGAGTACAATAACATTGGCCATCTTGCTAAACAGCTACTCAAAATTTTAAATCATTGTCTAACAAGAAAGAGATTAGGCTGTCATCTTACTCTTCAAAATCTTACACACTTCCCCACATGCAACATCATTTAAGAAATATTGCACTGAATATAATTTTGTGCATTACTTCATTGTTTGAAGAGGTGTTGTTGGTTAGGATCAGAAGATGGTGACATTTATCACATGTACTTTATGGTTTATTTCTTGAGAGCAGGAGAGACTGCTATAAGTAAAATTGGGTTATTTCCAGATGATAAACTGCACCTAAAAATATTAAGTAAGTTGCAAATCTAAAAGAATATTTATCTGCTGGGTGCTGTTCAGGGTACAGTAAACAGCATTGGCATATGTTTACTGTTATTGTTAAACAGAATTGATCTTTTTAATATTGAAGGCCAAATGAACTTTATCTCAGGAAGCACTGATGCATCTGGATTTCCTCATGGCACTTATTATAATGGGGAGGGAGAACATAAAGGCACTCTTGGAAACATTGTATTGAGCGTAGTGGTAAAAAGATCCCACGAGTAATAATGGCCTTAAAGGGTAAATTTAAAAGCCCATGAGATGGCTCATGTTTTTTTTCCTAAGTAATGAGCCAGGATCTATATCTGGATAAGTTTAGATAAAGTTGTGGTGAGTTCTAATTTCTTGTTTGATTTTGATTTGATTTATTATTGTCACATGTATTAACATAGTGAAAAGTATTGTTTCTTGCGTGCTATACAGACAAAGCATATCGTTCATACAGAAGGAAACGAGAGAGTGCTGAATGTAGTGTTACAGTCATAGCTGGGGTGTAGAGAAAGGTCAACTTAATGCAAGGTAAGTCCATTCAAAAGTCTGACAGCAGCAGGGAAGATGTTCTTGAGTCAGTTGGTACGTGACTCAGACTTTTGTACCTTTTCCCAAAGAAAGAAGGTGGAAGAGAGTACATCCGGGGTGCGTGAGGTCCTTAATTATGCTGGCTGCTTTGCTGAGGCAATGGGAAGTGTAGACAAAGTCAATGGATAGGAGGCTAAGATGTCGCGACTTCTTTGTGCCCTAGATCAGATCTTCATGTTAATTTCAAGGGTCTGTCGCCTGGAACACTAAGGCAGCAAAACTTTATTCAGCAATCCAGGAACTCCTGTAGTCTGCATGGTGGGGACTTTGGAAGAGGGGAGCAGTATTTTGCCAAACAGTTATTGGAGGAACAGAGAAATAAATGGGAACGTGAAGACATATTCCTGATGGTTCAGGAACAGGAGTAGACTGATGATCTAACATTGGGGCGACTTGTTTCATTCCAATGCAAATTGTATGGTCACAGTGGGGAGATGAGAGATTCTCATTGGCAAGGAAACAGTTATAAAGTATCACAGAAGGCAAGAGGAATTTTCAGCAGTAGTTGAAGAGGCTTATGGCTGCTTTCTCTTATCTGCCTCCAAATGAGCATGCATTTAACTGACAGCACAGCAATGAACAAGGCCTTCTCATTATGTGTAAAGAACCAACATCATTCTTCAACAACAAAATCGACAACTTATCCAAAAAGCCTTTCTTGAGTCTTCCTGATAAGAAAGTTGACACAAAAATAGTAGGCGCGGAACAAGTTGCACTGAGAGTTATCCCTGGGCTACACTTGGCACTGGAGGAGGAACTGTGAATGGCCAGGTCTCCGGCATCCATTTCTCTGCAGTCTACATTATTGTGTTCTCATTCAGTGCAGTCAGGTGCAACCAACTACCCAACAAAACATGGGTCTCACTGCACTGTACAGAGGCAGTTAAGGTTAAGTGGACTCCACTGGCCAAGTGAAGCTAAGAGGATGAGGATAAGTGAATGATTGTGATGACAGACATTAGAAAGCAATAGGGTAAGCTGCAGCACAGCTGCAGACACATCATACCACAACCCATCACCTTATGGATTCATAATGTGAATGCAGCACAGAAGGCTATTTGGCTTGTCGAGTCCATGCCAGTTCTCTGCAAGAGCAACTCACCCTGTTCCACTCCCCAAACTTTTCTCTGTAGCTCTGCAAATCTTTCCATTTCAGGTAACAATCTAATTCACGTTTGAAAGCTGTGATTGAATTTGCCTCCACCACACTCTCAGGCAGTGCATTCCTAACCATTCACTGTGTAAAGAAGTTTTCCTCACATTGCCCTTGCTTCACCCCAGCTTATGATTTATATTATTATATTACTCAACCAAATAATTTCCTCCTGTTGATTCATTTGTTGTTTTCCTTGTGCCGTTGATATTTTGTCCTCTTATACAGTTGAAATGGTTGCAGAGTATAAATCTGTTCCCTTTCAAGGATCCCTTATGGTATCCTGAGGCTTGCTGCCCCAAGGTGGATTGGAGGAGAGGATATGCACTATATCTACCAACATGCAAAAAGGAACAGAAAGATTAACACTCGGGGCAAAGACTTTGACCAAGCGTCTAACGTGAATCATTAATCTGACCGTTCAGATGTTCGCTATGTCTTCTTGGCATATTCTTTTTTAAAAACAAAATTGAGATACTTACTGAAATGGAATTCCAGAATACCACCCGCCACTTCAGCCCATCTCTCCCACCATATCGATATTCCCATTGCAGCTTCCTTTCATCTTCTAAAGAACTAAATATTCCTCCAATTTTGGAATCACCCACAAAATTTCACACCTCTCTCTCAGTCTATATCTAAATCTTTGATATACAATGATCAAAAGTGGCCCAGAACTTAACACTGTGATACACTACTACCCACTTAGAAAAGATTCCATTAACCGTTACAATGTGTCCTACTTTCCAACTATCCAGTTTGCCATCTTTCCCTTAATTCTATAATACCCTAACCTTGTCTGATAATCTTCCATGTGGCTCTGCGCCAAAGATTTTCCTGAAGTGTTCATGTACACTGCTATCGACTCATGGTAATTTTCCCCATTTACCATGTTTGTCATTTCCTCCAGGAACGCTACAAGGCTGGTCGGGCAGGATAATTTCTTCTTAGATCTGCACTGGCTACTTTTACAAGTGTAATTTCAATTATATATGTGGTAATTTCACTGTTAAAAGCTCTAATATTTTCCTTACCATGGATATTAAGCCAACTGGCCTGTAAATACCTTGGTAAAATCTGTCTCCTTTATTAAAAATGGATATTACATTGGCTATTCTCCGGTGCTCTGGTACACATGCACACTCACCAGAGTTCTAGGGTCTTAGCAATTTCCTTTCTCATCTCCCGAAGGATTCTAGAATATATCTGTTGTGCCCCAGTGCCTTGTCAGACTTTCATCTAACATATCTAAATTTTCCTTTCCGCCACCACAGTTTCGCTCACTAAAACAAAAGCAAAGTTCTGTGTACTGGAAATATGAACTAAAAACAGAAAATGCTGAAAATGTGCTGGAAGATACATTCCCATTCAGGAGATTGGTAGAGCAAACAAATCCACAGCTTCCTGGATGACATAAAGAGATAAAGATTAAGAAGAAGAGGAGAAAATGTGCTTATTACAGATGTCAGGTGAATAATACAACCGAAAAACAGGCTGAATAAAGAAGATTGAGAAGGGAAGTGAAAAAGTAAATAAGAGAAGCAAAGAGAGAGTACAAAAAAAGACTGGCTGATAACATAAAAGGGAATCAAAGTTTTCTATAGGCATATAAATAGTAAAGGGGTGGTAAAAGGAGAAGTCGGGCAGATTAGGTACCAAAAAAGGCTTTTATGCATGGGGGAAAAGGGAATAACTGAGGTATTGAATCAATAACTTGTCTTTTCAAAGGACAAAGATGCTACGCAGTTCATGATGAAAAAGGAAGCAATTCAAACACTTCAAGAGTTTAAAATTGATAAGGAAGTGGTATGAAAGTTGTTAAAACGACAGGACTGGATGAGATGCCCTGAAGAACACGGAGGGAAATAAGAGTGGAAATTGTGGAGGAATTGGCCATATTTTTCAGTATACCTTAGACTAATAAAATTACTTTTTTAATCTTTCTGCTTCAAAGGATTGCTGAGGGGGTGATCTAATATAGAAGCCTTTATGAAAGGCGTTCATAGATTGGATACAGAGAAATGTTTCCTCTTGTGGGAAGAGCATAACAAGAGGCCATCAAGTTAAGATAGTCACCAAGAAATCCAATAAGGAATTTAGAAGAAACTTCTTCCCCAAAGAGTGTTGAAAATGTAATACTCGTGACCACAGGGAGTGACTGAAACGAAGATGCATTTAAGGGGCAACTAGGCAAGTTGAGGGAGAAGGAAATAGAGAGTTACGAACATAGATTAAGATGAAGGAAGATGGAAGGAGGCTTGACTGCAGCAAAACATTGGCATGGACTGATTGGGCAGAATGACCTGGTTCTGTACACCTTATCCAATGCAATCCTATCTAAACATACTGTCGGCAATCTTACCAAAAAAATTCGAAGTGATGAACGAGTGTGAAAACAGGAGAGAATCGCACCCATTTTTTGGGCTGATCACACTGACAATCCATGGCCAGTAAGATCACAAGGGGCGAAAAACCGGGCGTGAACCCGGTTTTTTGCCTCCCTCGCAGTCTTACCGGCTCGCCATGTCCATCAACCAGCGTGACGAGCCAGTAAGATCACCCAACTAACTTTCAAATATACCTCTCCTTCGTGCACAACAGCCATCTCTATAGCATTACTTCATTGTCCAGAGCAGAAAGTGCCCTTCACTGACAAAGCCACGAAACACAAGAAAAATGAATATTTGCACGTTACCTGACCACAACCTCAGGTGTGACATGCAAGACCAGCATGTATCAGGAGAAAGCAGGCCCAAACTAACTGCACACAAGACGGAAAGCAGACTCAACATGAGCGGATATATTGGGGTAATAAGGGAAAATGAGAAATTAGCCACACAGGAGGCCACAGCAAGGTGCAGCCAAGAGACCAAAAACAAACAACTTCCATTTATATAGCACTTCTAATGTTATAAAGTGCCCCATGACTTTTAACAAGAATAATACCAATAAAGCCATGTTTGACATTCAAGGACCCCATGTACCCCAAACATACTCTCTTCCACCTTCTTCCATCAGGGAGAAGATACAAAAGTCTGAGGTCACGTACCAACCAACTCAAGAACAACTTCTTCCCTGCTGCCATCAGACTTTTGAATGGACCTACCTTATATTCGTTGATCCTTCTTTGCACCCTAGCTACAACTATAACACTACATTCTGCACCCTCTTCTTTCCGTCTCAATATACGATATGCTTTCTCTGTATAGCACGCAAGAAACAATACTTTTCACTGTATACTAATACATGCAATAATAATAAATCAAATCAAAACATAGAAGGGACACATGAACAAAAACTTGTTTTCAGATGAAGATGATAATACCAAGGGACAGCATGTAGATGAGAAACAGTCAGGGGCTAAGAATAGAATCTTAGAGAGTCGAGGTAATGGCATATTCTTGCTCAATTATTTTGGCATGAGTGCTTAAACTATATAAGCACTCAGGTAAAAAGTTATAATAAAGTTTTATCGTAAATTTTAATTACTATCGGAGTAATGGCTTAACATTTCAATTTAAGAGTTCAAAATATTTGTGAGCTGAGGAAACCAAATTTAATCCCTTGTGCTAAGGAGTTAAAAAATTTATTTCGTGCTGAGAGGTAATTTTTTTTCCATTCTAGCCAGGGCAATAACACCAAAGAGCAAAGGATGCGTTAAAACAAATTTTATCTATATAGTGCTATCTATATCAACTGTCAATAAACAATATCAAGTGACAATGAGCAAGGATGAAAAGTGGATGTTATTTTGTTAGTCATTTATCTGTCCAGATTTAAAAGTTGCTTCCAATTTGCTGACAATGTGTAGATGTTCACAATATGGATGAAGCAGATGTGCACACAATATTGAAAGTAATGTTATACCATGGAATCAGGAGAGGTCAAGCCAAAATTGTGCAGTATTCTGGTTAGAGGTGCCTTGTACAACTTACCATTTGTGATGACTGAAGCACAAGGAAAATAATCAAACCTCAGAGACATCGTGAAACAAGAGCCAATGATCCTTAGAAACAGATTATTTAGTTATGAATTAAAACTAGAAAAACTCGGACTTTGAACCAAGTGTACATAATAAATGCATGGACAAGGACATTCTGAAATACTTTTTCCAAATAAAATCACTGGAATAGCAAGGGACACAATGCCAATTTAGGACCAAGAAAATCCTGAATCTGTTTTTTCAAAGAGCAATTAACATTCTGTATGAACTTCTGGATAAGGAAGTAAGAACAATTTGAAGAGCTTGTTGGACTGTGATGCAGTTTTCCTGCATGGACATGCTAAAAATCAGCCAATTACCTGGTGAAAAGAGGGCAAAGTTTTAATTGAAGGTCAAGCAAACATTTCCCTAATGGTTCAGTTAGGAAGTGACTATTATCAATAAAAATCAGGAAAATCTGAAGTTTAATCCTTGTTCTGTCAAGATTTAGCTCATCTGAGTTTAGCTGGGGCAGCAGTAAAATTGTTAGAATCAGGGAGCAGGCTTTAATGTTCCCCTTCCCACCTATATCACTGTCAAACTGCCTGCTGATGATTACTGACCAAAGTCACAAGTAAGCACTGAACAAAAGGAGAGCAGAAAAGTGCAGGAGGTGCTAAGTAGTAATTTCTTATTTCAGTATAGATCTTGATCATTGATCCCTGTGACAACAATCATTGTGACATAAATTCTGCTATCTCTTGCAATTTGAATTCTTCAGTTGCTGATTAGAGGCAATTACTACTGACTCATAAATCAGTGCAATAGATATGTTGGGACACTAGTGCAAAAATGTTTAAGCAGAAATTGGATTTTAAAAGGTCATCCAAAGGTATTTTTTTAAATTCACCCAACCAAAATAAAAGGAAATTATTGGTTTAACAAATTCAATTGCAAAAGAAAAGGTACCCATTTGTAAGATTGGTACTTGCTGTTCACAAACAGGAGCTACATCACTTACCGCCCATGTTTTTGTAAGCCTGAAGATAGGTGCACTCTGCAATCCAGACACGACAGCCATTAGTGCATGTAGGTTATTCAACTCGTACAATTTCTGCAATTAAAATAAAAGTACAGTAGCTGTAAATAAAAATTAAAATCCACACTTGATTAAGATAGCTGGAATATCAAATGTAGCATTACTCAATGAGTCACTTACTGACCTTTGCAGTTTTAACATAGTGACTTAAAACTTCGGCTCTTATTTTTAGCGTTTGCGCAGTAAGAATTTCTCGAACAACCCAAAAGCTGACCTGCGGGACAAGAAAAGAAAAACTAAGTACCATACAGTTAATGTCTCATTATTGAATCTTTCAAAAACGTTTTCTCCCAAACAAAAGAAACCCTCTAAAAGCCAGTGGAAACACTTTATCTGACCTCTGTATAGACAGGTCAAGAGGCATTATAGTCTCAAGCAATTATGCTCAAGTAGAGAATCTTGAACCTTAAGAGTACCTTCTTGAATCGCTACAATTCGTGTGGTGTAAATTCAGCCACAGTGCTGTTTGGAGGGGGAGTTCAAGGATTCTGACTCATCAACATTGAAGGAGAGGCAATATCGTTCCAAGTCAGCATGTTTAGTGACTTGGAGGGGAGTTTGCAGATGGCAAAATTCCCATGGTGGTAGAGACTGCAGGTTTGGAAGGTCTTATCGATGGATCCTTGCTGAGTTGTTGTAGTGCATTTTGCATATGGTATACAATGCTGCCACTGTCCACTGGTGATGGAGTGAATATTTTAAGGTGCTGATCAAGCGAGCTACTTTGTCTTGAAAGGTATTGAGCTTCTTGAATGTTGTTGGAGCTGCACTTGTCCAGGCACTGCACTCCTGACCTGATCCTTGTAGATAATCAAAAGACTTTGGGGAATCACAGGGTGCACACCTCGCCAAAGAATTCCCTGCTTTTATAGGCACCGTATTAATATGGCACATCCTATTAAGTTGCTGGTTATTGGTGGCCCAGGATGTTGGTTTGGGGAGATTCAGCAATGGCAACATCATTGAATGTCAATAGGAGTGTGTTAGAATTTATTTTGTTGGAGGTGGCCATCGTCTAGCACTTGTTTGGCATAAATGTCACTTGCCACTCATCAGCCAAGTCTGCATGTTGTCCAGGTCTTGCTGCATGTGGGCATGGGCTGTTTCAGAATCTTATGAGTTCCAAATAAGACTGAACACTGTGCAATCATCAGCGAACATTCCCATTTCTGACCTTATATTGGAGGGAAGATCATTGATGATTCAGCTGAAAAAGGGTTCGTCCTGGACACTACCCTGAAGAACTCCTGGGACTGAGATATGGCCTCCAACAACCACAATCACTTTACTTTGCATTTGGTATGACTCCAACCAGTGCAGGCTTCCCACTGACTTCAATTTTGCTCAGGGATCCTTGATGTCACACTCAAATGCTGTTTTTTAAATTGAGGGCAGTCACTCACATCTCACCTATGGAATTCAGCTCTTTTGTCTATGCTGAAGTCAGGTGGCCATGGTGGGACCCAAATTGAACATCAGTGAGCAAGTTGCAGGGAGTAAGGGCAGCTTGATAGCACAGACAACAACTTTGCTGATGAATGAGAGTAGACTGATGGGGTGGTAATTGGCTAGACTGGATTGGTCCTGCTTTTTGAGGACAGGAAATGGGTAGATGTCTGTGTTGTAGTTGGATTGAGACAAGTTCTGGAGTACAAGTTTTCAGGGCTACAGCTGGGATGTGTTCAGGGCTGATAGCATTTGCTGTTTCCATTGTCTTCAGATGTTTCTTGATATCGCAAGAAGCAAATTGAATTCTGTTAACTCTGATATCTATGATAGTGGGAACCTTGGGGGAAGCTGCAATGGCTCATCCCTTCAGCCCTTCTGGCTGAAGATTGTTGCAAATGCTTCAGCCTTGCCTTTTGCACTGATTGGGCTCCCTGTTCAGGCTGGGGGATTTTTTGGAGCCTCCTTCTCCAGTTAACTGTCTATCACCATTTACGACTGGATGTGGCTAAACTGCAGAGCCTTTGATTCTGATCCGTTGGTTCTGGGGTCACTTATCACATGCTACTTCTTTTGCTTCACCAGGGTGGTACCTCATTTTTAGATAGCCTGGTGCTGATCCTGACATGCTCTCTGACACACTACATTGAACCGGATTGGTCCCCAGGCTTGATAGTGACAGCAGAGTGAGGGAAATGCCAGGTCATGTGATTAAATGCAACTCTACTGCTGTTAATGTCCCACAGCAGCTCAATTATGTTCAGTTCTGAGTTGCTGGATCTGATCTGAGTCTATCTAATTTAACATGGTGGTAGTGCTACACAACACAATTGATGGTGTCCTCAGTGTGAAGATGGGACTTCACCGCCACAAGAATTGTGTGGTGGTTTCTCCTACCAGTACTGTTACGGACAGATGCATTTTTTGACAGGTAGATTGGTGAGGATGATGTATATTGAACAGGAGGGGTCTATGGGCCAAGCCTTAATCAATGAAGGAACAGGAACAGAATAAGGAGAGCTCCAGGGAAAGCCAGATCTGAAGGCCTTGGTGAAGTCACAGAGATTGCAAAGGGAGGGATCAAGGGATTCAGTTGGGGAAGAAACAAATATAGGCCAGGACCAGGTGCCAAGGCTAGAATTGGGAGACAGCTTTAAGAAGTAACATATAGGGAGCCAGACAGCAGAGTGGAGAGGCTAAGATCCAGACCAAACATCTAACACAGGATGTCTTTCTGATCCTTGCTATAAACTGGAAGAATACATGCAGCACAGAAGTGTTAACAAATTAACTATTTTCTAGCATTTTTTATCAAATAATAACAATGTTCATCTAGAATCATCATTTATTTATTAGTCACAAGTAGGCTTACATTAATGCTGCAATGAAGTTACTGTGAAAATCCCCTAGTCGCCACACTCCGACGCTTGTTCAGGTACACTGAGGGAGAATTTAGCATGGACAATGCACCTAACCAGCACGTCTTTCAGACTGTGGGAGGACACCAGAGCATCCGGAGGAAATCCACGCAGACACAGGGAGAACGTGCAGACTCCACATAGACAGTGACCCAAGCTGGGAATCGAATCCGGGTCCCTGGCGCTGTGAGGCAGCAGTGCAAACGACTATGCCACCGTGCCGCCCATATCAATTCAAGTCAGTAATTAAAGAGTTGGCTCTTTATAATTTTCCTTAGCCTTCTGACTCCAAGCATAACAATTACTACAAAATGATGAACGAGGATAAAGTTCTTCACTGAACCGCTGACATAATTAACAATCACATCCAACAAAATCTCACAGCAGCACCAGACATGATTAAACGTATCGTACTCTGACTAAATTCATGTGGCATTTTGACTTAGTAATTTTCAGAAGCAGCCATGTCTTGTAATTTGCCTGTTTTTAGGAATAGAATTTGTTAAACTATGTTTTGAATAGTGGATCCTCTGTTCCGTACATTGCTGCACAAGACATTGATTTATTATAGAACCAGCAATATGCATTGTTTTGTACTTGGAGTTACACAGATTTACATTTTACGAAACCACTCTGTGCAATCCCAAGCTTCAACTTTGAGTTCAGGTGACATGCTCCTTTTATCCTCAGCACAGAATGTAGATCCAAGCCACTGACTGAAATTTGGCATGACATTCTGACTCTCTCTGTGGACATGGAGAGCAGAGAGCCAAAGATCATGGAGTGAAAACAAATACCACCATCAAAAACGAAACGTTATCAACATATAAAGCCAATAATAAATTCAAAGCACCCAAAACAAACTAGAAAAATCCAACTGGAAGCAATTAAGTTGGAACCAGAGTTACTGAATGTGGCACAATTTTGATTTTTTTTTATGCACTGCATAATATTGACCTGGGAAATATAAGTAACTGTAGCCTATGAATCTCACAGGCAAAATACATATCAGATTTGGACCTGCATGGTGAATCCATTCACTTAAGAGATTATGCAATATCTTGAGTTTGCACTGAAGAGCTGAAATTCAAGACATTGTGGAATCTCTTAAATGAATGAAAATACTGGTCAGTATTTTACGAACTCGCTCAGAACAACTTCTTTTAAATTCAAAATTTAAACTTTACAGGTGGGATTCTCCCAAAAAAATTCAAAGCGTTGAACTTGCGTAAAAACTGGAGTAAATCTCACTGTTTTTTTCAGCGGGACTTTCAAAATGAATCAGGCCAGCAGCATAGTGCAGGGCAACTGCGCATTGGCCGATCTGTCAGAGCAGAGATTGGCACATGCGCAGTTGCCCCGCACTGCTGGCCTCCCAATCGATGGCCAGCCCGCGACCTCTGCATCACTGGCCATGCGACCCACTCAGATCGCTGGTCTTCCGGACATGTCCGGGCCAGCCTTGAACCCCCCTCCGGGCCCGGCCCACCTTGATTCCACCCCACCCCAACCTCGATGACAAGCCCCCATCGCTGGCCTCCCTCCCTCTGTCACCACCGAGTGGGGGGGGGGGGGTGGAGAAGAAGCCTAGCGGGCCCGCTAATGATACTGAACTCATCATTTAAATAATTTGCTCGGCGCCAGAAATCCGGCTACACTACCTCCGCTTGAGTCTCCCGGCTCGCTGCACGCAGCAAGCTGGAAGAATTGGCCCCCCACCACCCCCCTACATTTTTGAACAGTAGGTTCAAATTTCAGTGTGTGCAATGTAAATTTCAATAGTTAAATCCTAGGAAGAATTTGAAGGACCATAAATGTTTGGGATAGTTTGCCAAGTCAGTTAGTAGAGGGAAAAGCAAGAAACATTCAAAACAATGCTTATTACCTAGAAGAATTTGGATGCTAGAAGGCAAGTATCTATGGACTGAATGGCCTTTGTTGCACTTTGACTTTTATGCTCAATGCTGTAACTCTATTCAACGTCCCATACTTAGAAAGAGGCCTAATTTAAAAGTCAACACATTAGGTGCTTTTATAACCTATCTTCTGATATATCCCTTGCAGTTGGTCTGAACATTTTTAAACCATGTGTAAAATCAGAATGTTCTCAGATCATAAGTGAATGAGAATATTTATGAAAAGCACAGCACAACACCAGAATTGAAGGTACTGCATGAATGATTTGGGAATATTTATTTCAACATTTTCTCCTCAAAATAATTAATACCAACAGATCTTCCAGAAAATTAGCAGCATCTAAGTTTTTCTCCTCAAAACCATAACTGAATTATCCATTATCAACCATAGGGAGCCCTTGTGAAGGTTGCTGTAAACACGTTTATCTCAGTGAAGTCAAAAACATTGGGCCCAATCTTACCACCTTGCTGCACCTGTCGATCAGCATGGCGAGCCTGGAAAATAGTATGCGATGCTAAAAATCAGATTTGCGCCTGGCACCAAATCGTTCGATATCTTCCCAATCCTTTCACGGCATGTACCGTTAGCATGAATTTGACTGGATTTCTGTATCATTCACAAGTTCAAGATACATGCTTCCCCCCTCCCAGATGCTTCTCACCTCTCCAGCGAGACGTCATGCTGGCGTAAATCACTACTGCTCAATAAAAGTGTGGTTCAGGCGCAGCGGTAGCAAAGGGGAGCAAAGAGGTGAGTACCACTGAGCACCAGCCTCCAGGGTGTGGGGGGTGCGTGGTGGAGAGAGGTCTTACGCACTGCCATGCTGCGGGGTGGGATAGGGGGGATTGCATGGGTGCAGGTGTCTGGGGGGGCTCGTACCGGTCCAGGAGTCCTTGGGTAGGGGGTCGCTGCTGGCCTGGGGCTCATGTTGCACGCACATCCCCATGCCACTTAATGACCCCTGAGGGGTTGCACATGTGGTCGGATCCCAACTCCACCAATGTCGCTCTGGTTACCCTGTCATCCATCTACGGGACAGGACTCCTGGTTTCTGCTGACGTTCCACCCCATGCTCCACTAACAGTTACGAGAATTAGGTCTGGCAGCACTTCCCCCAATCAGGGGACCTTGACAGGTGTTAACACAGCTCCTCACACTATATGAACTATGCAGTGCCCCCTATGATGGCTGTCCGTCGCATGAAAGCCACGAGAATGCTTCCCCACTGTCTGTCTGAATTTCAAGCCAGTCCTGGAAACCACTGTACCAGTCATTCAGGTGGGTGCATGCATGTCCATGCTTCAGTGGTTCCCAATGGGGTCCTCGTTGCAGTCATCCTTATGCTCCCTATGGTGAGGATGTGTTAACAGTCGACAGACAACCCATTGAGGTGGCACATGGCACCAGGATGTGCCAGCGTCCAGCCTCATGGGAAGCCATTGTTCCTGGGTTCCCCAGAGTAGTAGTGGATCTCACATTGGAGCCAGTAGGGTGGACAGATATTCAGTGTACAGGACCCACATGCCCTTCGATGGGCTGCCGGGCACCATGTTCCATCGCAGACTGCGTCTTAGTCAGAAGATAGTGCAGCACCTGTGCCAGGAGGCCACCGCTCCTCTTGGCGATGAAGGTCACAACAGCCCCCAGCTTTCATGCCGGGTCCTTCCAGGCCTCCAGAAATGACCTCTGTGGCATGTCCCAGTCCTCCACACATAAGTGCATCTGTGAGGTGACCAGAAGCCCTTCATTAACAGGAAGGGGTTCCAGTCTCTGAACATTCAGATAGTGTGTGATCACCGGATGAACATCATGCAGGTGTGTGCATGGCATCTAGGGAGCATGCATGATAGCTTTACCCTGCACAGCTTTGACATTCTCATGCTCTACGAGGACCACCCCAGACTGCCGGGATGGCTCATGGAAGACAAGGGCTACCCACTGCGGTCATGGCTGACGACACCAATGCAGAGACATGCTACAATGAGGGTGATGCTGCCACCTGGTCCATCAACGCAGGATCTGAGTGCTCATCCGGGTACCCCATCTGGGCCAGTTACTTTCCATGGTTTGGCTTCGAAGACAGCTGATCTGATGTCTGCGATCCGCTGCCTGGTCTCCCACATCGTGGTGGTCTGCTCAGTGCAGGGTTGGGGGCAGGGTGCGACGGCTAGGTGGATTCCCAGGAAGGAGGAAGAGGCCTCAGCTGAACCCAAATCCGAGGTCACCATTGCAGACATCAGATCAGCTGTCTTGGAAGCCAAACCACGGAAAGTAACTGGCCCAGATGGGGTACCCGGACGAGCACTCAGATCCTGCGCAGACCAGCTGGTGGGGGTATTCGCAGACATCTTTAACCTCTCCTTACACCAATCTGAGATCCCTACTTGCTTCAAGACGATGACCATCATTCCTGTAACAAAGAAAAGCCACGCAGTATGCCTTAATGACTATCGCCTGGTGGCTGTGACATCCACCATTATGAAACGCCTTGAAAAGTTAGTCATGGCACGGATCAATTCCGGCCTCCCAGATTGCCTGGATCCACTACAGTTTCACGTATTGCCGCAACACGTCCACAGTGGACGGCATCGCCTTGGCCCTACACTCAACCCCGGAACACCTGGATAACAAGGACATTAATGTCAGACTCCTATTTATTGACTACACCTCAGCTTTCAAGACCATTATCCCACCAAAACTCACCTCAAAACACCATGGCCTAGGGCTCAGCTCTTCCCTCTGCGATTGGATCTTAGACTTCCTAACCCACAGACCTCAATCAGTAATGATAGGCAATAACACTACTTCCACGATTATCTTTAACACTGGTGCCCCGCAAGGTTGTATCCTCAGCCCCTTACTATACTCCTTATACACCAATGAGGCCAAATTCCCCTCCAAAATGATTTTCAAGTTTGCTGAACACCACCATAGTGGGTCAGATCTCAAACAATGATGAGATGGAGTGCAGGAAAGATAGAGAATCTGGTGAATTGGTGCAATGACAATAATCTCTCTCACAATGTCAGTAAAACGAAGGAGATGGTCATCTACTTCAGGAGACGTAGTGGAGGACATGTCCCTGTCTAAATCAACAGGGATGAAGTGAGAATGGTCAAGAGCTTCAAGTTTCTAGGTGTCCAGATCACCAACAACCTGTCCTGGTCCCTCTACGCTGACACTATAGTTAAGAAAGCCCACGAACACCTCTACTTTCTCAGGAGGCTAAGGAAATTTGGCAAGTCCACTAGAACACTCACCAACTTTTACTGATGCACCATAGAAAGCATCCTTTCCGGATGCATCACAGCTTGGTATGGCTCCTGCTTTGACCAAAACTGCAAGAAACTACAAAGGGTTGTGAACTAAGTCCAGTCCATCACGCAAAACCAACCTCCCATCCATTGGCTCTGTCTACATTTCCTGCTGTCTCGGAAAAGCAGATAGTATAATCAAGGACCCCAAGCATCCCAGGCATACTCTTCTCCACCTTCTTCCATCAGGAAAAAGTCTGAGGACACATACCAACCGACTCAAGTACAGCTTCTTCCCTGCTGCCATCAAGGCTTTTGAATGGACCTAGCTTATATTAAGTTAATCTTTGTCTACACCCTAGCTATGACTGCAACACTACATTCTGTACCCTTTCCTTCCCTTAGAAATCATAGAATCATAGAAACCCTACAGTGCAGAAGGAGGCCATTCGGTCCATCGAGTCTGCACCGACCACAATCCCACCCCGGCCCTACCCCCACATATTTACCCACTAATCCCTCTAACCTACGCATCCCAGGACTCTAAGGGGCAATTTTTAACCTGGCCAATCAACCTAACCCGCACATCTTTGGACATCTATGAACAGTATGCTTTGTCTCTATAGCGCACAAGAAACAATACTTTTTACTGTATAGCAAAACAGGTGACAATAATAAATCAAATAAAAAAAATCAATGATATATAAATTTATCCATTTTAGTTTTTTGCTTCATTTCCAGTTGCTGCTGAGCTTTTTACTTCTATATTTATTATAAAGATTCTCAACTGGCGAAGTGGATATGGTGTCATATTTCAAAACTAATTAATTTCTGGCCAAGTAACTAAATGGTTCTAACATCGTAATCAAAAAATGACAACACAGATATTGCACCCAGCCAGTAAATGCATCATAGTGCTTTATAGTGCTTTGGCAAAACCATAACAGAAACACAATCTTCAAAATGATCAATTCAAAATAAAAACACCTAACATTCTCTTAAAAATATATACATGAGCAAATCAAATGTTGTCCTGTGTCTTTTATGACAAGAATCTGAGAATCCAATTTCATAAATCAATCATTCAGGAAAGCAAATCTTTTGCAGTTTTGCTTACAGTTAGTTGGAGCATATATTAATAGAAAACTCTTAGTAAGCTCCTCATCTGCAATCATTAGTCCAACTTCCTTTTTAAACTAATTATGGAATTAGTTTCTTCCTTTTTGGGTAGAGCTTTGCAGTTCTCAACTGCTCTGAGCGAAAAACAGTCTACTCATCTTCCATCTAGAACTTCTGCTAATGTCTTCAAATCTATGATTCCTGATTATTGACCAACTCACCAGAGGGAATAATTCCCTCTTATCTATTCTACCAAAATTTAAAAGCTCTATTTGGTCACCTGAAACTTCTCCATTCCAAGAATAGCAGCCCTGACTTTCCAACCTCTCCTCATAACTGTCGTGCCTCATCTTTGGCAACATCCTGAAGAACTGCAGTGATTCAAGAAGCTGACTCACTAAAATCTTCTCAGGGGCAACTGGGAGTGGGCAACAAATGCTGGCCTTGCCAGGAACGATTTTTTAAAAAATCCTGGTAAACCTCCTCTGTAAACTTTCTAAGGCCTTCACATCTGTCCTGAAATGTAGTACCCAATATTTTCCACGATACTCTAGTTGAGGCTCAAACATTTTACAATACTTGAACATTACCTCTTTCCTTTTTATTTTCTATGCCTTTACCTATCAACTCAAGAATTCATATTTATTTTTAACCAGTTTATCTCATCAACCAATCCTAATAGCAAGGTCTAGGCATGGTTAGATCAGTCCTGATAGCAAGGTCATGGCACAGTCAAGGTGAGTCATGGCACACTTCAATTCCAGTCTCCCAGATTGCCTGGATCCATTACAGTTCGTCTATCGCTGCAACAGATCAACAGCAGACACCACCTTCCTGGCCCTACACTAAATCCTGAAACACCTGCATAACAAAGACACCCATGTCAGACTCCTATTTATTGACTACAGCTCAGCCTTCAACACCATTATCCCAATAAAACTCACCCTCAAACTCCGTGGCCTAGGGCTTGGCTCCTCCCTCTGCGACTGGATCCTAGACTTCCTAACCCACAGACTGCAATCAGTTAGGATAAGCAACGACACCTCCTCCACAATTATCCTCAACACCAGTGCCCGCAAGGCTGTGTTCTCAGCCCCTTACTATACTCCTTATACACCTGACCATGTGGCCAAATTCCACTCCAACTCCTTTTTCAAGTTTGCTGATGATACCACGATAGTGGGTTCGGGTCTCAAACGATGACAAGACGGAGTGCAGGAAAGAGAGTATCTGGTGAAATGGCAATAATCTCTTCCTCAATGTCAGTAAAACAAAGGAGCTAGTCATCGACTTCAGGAAGCGTAGTGGAGGATATGCCCCTGTCTACATCAACGGCGAGGAAGTGGAAATGGTTGAGAGTTTCACATTTCTAGGTGTCCAGATCACCAACAACCTGTCCCAGTCCCTACATGCTGACGCTGTAGGTAAGAAAGCCCACGAATGCCTCTACTTCTCAGGAGGCTAAGGAAATTTGGCATGTCTGCTACAACTCTCACCAATTTTTACAGATGCACCATAGAAAGCATCCTTTCCAGATGTATCTCAACTGGGTATAGCTCCTGCTCTGACCAAAACCACAAGAAACTACAAAGGATAACCTCCCATATTGACTCCATCTGCACTTCCTGCTGCCTCGGAAAAATAACCAGCATAATCAAGGACCCCACGCACCCTGGACATACTCTCTTCCACCTTCTTCCGTCGGGAAAAAGATACAAAAGTCTGAGAACACGTATCAATCAACTCAAGAACAGCTTTTTTCCTGTTACCATCAGACTTTTGAATGGACCTACCGTATATAAGCTGATCTTTCTCCACATCCTAGCTGTGACTATAATACTATATTCTGTAACACTATAGTCTGTACCTCTCCTTTCCTTCTCCCCTATGTACTCTATAAATGGTAAGTTTTGTCTATAGACAACGCAAGAAATAGTACTTTTCACTGTATCCCAATACATGCAATCAGATTTTTGAATGGACCTACCTTATATTAAGTTGATCTTTCTCTACACCTGAGCTATGACTGTAACACTACATTCTGCACCTTCTCCTTTCCTTCACCCCTATGTACTCTGAGTGGTATGCTTTGTCTGTATATCACGCAACAAACAATAGTTTTCAGTGTATACTAATACACATGACAATAATAAATCAGATCAAAAAATGTGACAATAACAAATCAAAAAAGTCTAATTTTTCATCTACATTGTGCCATTTATAGTATACCATCTTTCTGTGTTAGTTCTCCAAAAATGCAGCACTTCACACTTCTACACATTGAACTCAATGGGGGGAAGTTTTCCCGTTCTGCCCACCATGGGAATCATAGCGGGTAGGGGCGGACCATACAGTGAGCGCCGGTGGAAAATCCCACCCATCTATCAAACCTCTGTTTAGTTAACCATCATGAAGTCTACAATTACTCTCATCACTATCTACATTGACAAATTTCATATGATCTGCAAACTTAATAATGCTACTCCTTACACAAAATTCTAAGTTGGTTATATAAAATGAAGAGTAATGATAAAATTGATCTTTTGGAATAGCAATGAAAACATGTCCCAACCTGAAAGCCATGCATCTATTCACCAATGCCCTTTGCTTCTTGTTGCTGAATCAGTTCTACATCCATAGGGCCAACTTCGTATTAATTCCATGGACTGCCATCTTGTTAATATACTTCCTGTGTGGCAGTTTGCGAATGCCTTCCAAAAGTTCATATATACATCTGCTGCACTATCTTGATCACCTTCTCTGCTCTCTCTAAGAATCTCATCAAGTTATTCAAATACAGTTTGTGTTACAAATCCATGCTGGCTTTCCAGTAACTGTGAGAGAAAAACAGCTAACATTTCAGGTTTTTGGTTTTCAAATGATGAAAAGTAACAGACCTGAAAAGTTAACTCTATTTTTTTCTCTCCATAGATGCTGCCTGACCACCTGAGTGCAGGATTTCCTGTTTTTATTTCAGATTTCCAGCATCTTCAGTATTTTGCTTCTCCATACTGGCTCTCCTTAGTTTAGTCGAATCCAATATTTTATAACAGTGGAGCATAATAAGCATAGTAAATTTATGAACAAGATTTTGCAGTCAGCAATAAAATCATGTCCTTCACTGTTGGAAACTGCCCTCATGGATATAGGGGGCGATTCTCCAACCTTGCCATGCCTGGCGCAGATCACGCAGATCCCAGAGAATAGTGTGCAGGCCAAAAAATTGGCTTTGCATCCGGCACCAAACAGTTTGCGATTCTCCTGGTCCCTTTCTAATGGCGCAAACTGAATTGCGTCCTTAAATATGCATAGCCTATTCAACACCCAGTGCACAGAATTCTCTGGCCTTCGAGCGCAGAGCAAGAATGACTATTCTCCACCACTGGAGACCTGGCGTGATGGCTAGGCTGGAGGCTCAGAGGGCATTGAAGTCACCGGGTGGTCAGGGGGATGGCCGGGCGGTGCCCATTGGGCAAGTGGCCACCAGGCACCTCTGCAATGCCGTAATGCATCTTAAGTTTGCTGGTGATACAAATTCAGTGGAAAAATACACTGTTGGAAAGGCTGCAAAGCGATTATAGACAGGTTAAGTATGAAGGCAATAAGAAGGCAGATGGAGTATAAAGTGGACAAGTGAGAAGTTATACACTTCGGCCATCTGAATAGAAAGGATGAATACTTTTGAAAAGGTGTGAAATTTGTAAATGTTGATGTTCAAAGAGACTTGAGTGTGCTCGTACAACAAACATAAAGTTAGCATGCAGACAAACAAACAATTGGAAGGCAAATGCATGTTAGTCTTTATTTCAAGAGCATTGAAGTACAGGGATAACAAAGTTACCATAGAATTATCACAGAATCCTTATAGTGCAGAAGGAGGCCATTCAGCACCAAGTCGCAGACCGAAACTCTTATCCAGGCCCACCCTCCCTCGCAACCCTGTGCATTTACCATGCCTAATCCATCTAAGATCATAGAAATCATAGAAACCCTACAGTGCAGAAGGAGGCCATTCGGCCCATCGAGTCTGCACCGACCACAATCCCACCCAGGCCCTACCCCCACATATTTTACCTGCTAATCCCTCTAACCTACACATCCCAGGACTCTAAGGGGCAATTTTTTAACCTGGCCAATCAACCTAACCCGCACATCTTTGGACTGTGGGAGGAAACCGGAGCACCCGGAGGAAACCCACGCAGACACAAGGAGAATGTGCAAACTCCACACAGACAGTGACCCGAGCCGGGAATCGAACCCGGGACCCTGGAGCTGTGAATCAGCAGTGCTAACCACTGTGCTACATCTTTGCACATCTTTGGGAGGAAACTGGGACACCCGGAGGAAATCCATGCAGACATAGGAGGAACATGCAAGGTCTACACAGACAGCAATCCAAGGCCAGAATCGATCCCTTGTCCCTAGCGCTGTGAAGCAGCGGTGGTAATCACTGTGCCACCTTGCTACAATTGTACAGGGCTTGGTAAGATCATATCTGGAATACTGTTTGCATTGTTTCCCCCTTATTTAAGGAAGGATATGCTAGAATAGGAGGCAGTACAGTGAAGGTTCAATAAATTATTGTTCGCTGGGATGAAGGAGTTGTTCTGTGATCAGAGGCTGAATAAATTGGGCATATATTCTCTGGAGTTTCGAAGGATGAGAGGCGATTCCATTGAAAATGCAAGATTCCCTAAGAGCGTGACCCAGGAGATGCTGAAAGATTGTTTCCACTAGTCAACGAATCTAAATTGTGAGGCACGGTGGCAGGATAAGGAGCTAATCATTTAAGACTGAGATAGTGACAAATTATGTCACTCAATAGGTTATGAAGAGGGTTATGGGGATTCCATTTTAGAAAACATTTAAGGCTGAGATGAAAAGCTTTATGGTCTCTCAGTGAATGTAGGGATATGGGGAGCGGATAGAAAAGTGGAGTTGAAGTCCAAGAGCAGCCATGATTATACTGAATGGTGGAGCAAGCGCAACCGTCCGTATAGTTTACTACTCCTGTTTCTTGTGTTCTTTTATAATGTTAAACTTCAAAGGAACACAACCTGCTGATGGAATGTGCGGACAAGTGACAGATTAAATTGAATACAGAGAAGTGTGGAGTGATTTATATTGTTTGGAAGAACAGAAAGAGGCAATATAACAAAGGATTCAACTCAAAATGAGGTGCAGGGACTGCAGGAAAATCACTGCTCTCTCGAGCTGCCCTGCCTTCAATGAAAAAGCATATGGGATCCTTGCTTTATAAATCAGAACAAAGTGTACAAAAGCAAGGCAGTGATGATAAATTTGTATAAAACACTAGGTTAATTTCAACTAGAGGTATTGTGTCCAGTTCTGAACATCACATTTTAGGAATGTTCCAGGGCCAGGGATGAAGAACTTCAGTTACATAGATAGATTGGAGAAGCTGAGGGAGTTTTCCTTGGAGAAGAGGTTGAAAGGAGATTTGATAAAGGTATTCAAAATCATGAGGGGTCTGGCCAGAGCAAAGAGGGAGAAACTGGTACTATTGATGTAAGGATCGGGAACCAGAGAATACTCGTTTCAAGTAATTGGCAAACAAAGCAATGCCTACATGAGAAAGATGTTATTTTAAACAGCGAGTGGCTAGGATCTAGAATGCACTGCCTGAGGGTGTACGGAGACAGATTAAATTGTGGCTTCTATAAGAGAATTAGATCATTATCTGAACAGGAAATTTTTTCAATACTGTGGGAAAAAGGGCACTAGATCAAATGCTCTTGCAGAAGGCCAGCACTTATGCTATGCGCCAAATGGCCTTCTTGTGTTGTCACCATTCTATGATTCACTACTCAACCTCACCATCTGCTCAACTGACTAATTGGATAGCTCTATCAAAGAGCTGGAACAGACCTGATGGGCTGAATGGCCTCATTCTGTGCTCCATCCTTCCATGACAATCCCACAGTATTGCCGATATTTCCAATTGCACATCTGACATAGAAACCTGAGGAAGACAAAACTCTGTCCAGATTAACGACAACAAAATTGAAATTATTCTCTTGGGATTCCAAAGAGAGAATTGTACTCAAACTTCATTAACTACGACTGTCGTTTTGATTATAATATTCCACTCGTTTCCTCTTTTCCTGCTGTCCTCCTTGGTTGACATAGGGAGGTTACCAGCCTTAATGACGAGATAGCATTTTATTACTGACCTTAAGTAAACTTTCCAAAGTCATATTCCAAAGGGTAAAATTTCCAAAATCTTTCCTTTAGGAGGAGCCAGAATCAGAAACACATGAGTCAAGGGAAAGCAAGTCAGATCTGGAATCTAAACTTGGATCACCTCGTAAAACTCCCCAGTGACATTAAGCACTGTATTGTCATAGACTATTCTAACAGATGTTAAGCAATGGACAACATTTCTGCTCTCCAAACACCACAGGAAATTCAGTGCTCAAAAAGGATTTTGTTGCAAACTGTCCCATAAGCATAGATGATTTACATGTAATGACAATTTCAACAGTAGGAAGGATCTGAAAAATGCAAAAAACATATTTCTTAATTTTCCAGGCATTGAGGCAACCAAGCTCTATTATTTACTCTCGTCAATCCATTTTATGATTTTTCCCATCTAAAATAATGTATTCCAAAATTTCAAACACTATCAGACATTTTAAACTAAGGTTTCCAACTAACTGATTCAAATCTTGCAATTCTCTTTTCCTTGAATTTAATTTGTTATTTCTCATTTAGATTCTCTATCAGCAGCACTCACCAACTAAGAGATCATCAGGTGAACAGCTTCTAATTTTTCTTTTAAAGATATTCAGAAGTCTATTCAGTTGGAAATAATTTCATGCAGCCTTCTGCTAGCTCTATCAAATGTCTTTCATTCACATGACCCAGGTGACGATTCTCAGCAGGCAAAGTGGACATGATGACCTCACAGCTGAGACCAATTGTCCACTGAGCCAACATCCACACACATCATTAAACATTGAAGAAGAAGGTAACCCAGCTATTTGATTCTCACCATACATTAACACAGGGACAATTTTACTGCCCCTACCAGTATTATACTAATTACTGAATTTAGCCAACAAGCCTTTGGGATTGCCCACTTAAAAGCTTCTTCTGATGCTATTTTAACTTCAAATTGTTTTTGATTTCGCTTCCCACCTTATCAAGAACTGCAATTCCAACTTGTCAGACTGGAAACTCGCCATGAAGAGATCTTCAGACATGAAACCATGTTCTACCATTCTTTGTTAATCCACCTCCTTACATCCACCAGAAAAATCCAATTCGGTACTTTTTTTTCCATTTAAACTATGAAGCCATTTCATAGCAGAAGTCAATGTGTCTCCCATTTGGGTTTCCAAAACAAATATCCAAAGACTTGATTGACTAGGATAGCAAAAGTTACTATCATGCAAAACTCACCTTCCCACCACCTCCATTAAAAAAACAGCATTTGAATACATCACCTCTTCAGTGTGCAAAATATAACATGAATAGATTTAATACACAATATTGTTCACCCTTCACTTACAAATGGATTATGTATGGGCAGGGGAATGGAAGGCAAATTATAACATACCCACTGAGAAACTTGGCAGTATAACTTAATTTTGAAACAACTCCAAAAAAATAAGTCAGGCTACACAAAAACAGAATGCAACCAGCACCAAGTTGGTCCAAGGTAAAAAATCTCCAGTGTCCAAGCCAATCATTATCTCTCAATCAACAGCACAAGAACAGATGCATCATATTGCTGTTTTTGGGATCTTGCTGTGTAGAACTTGGCAGCCATATTTCCTACATTTCAACAGTTACTATACTTTAAAAGTGCTTCACCGGCTTTAAGATGTCCAGTGGTCATGAAAATTGCCATATATGTGCAATTTATTCTTTCTTTTCTCAAATTGTTAGAAGATAACACCACTTTGTGAAAGCGTGTAAATAATCCTAATTTAACTGCCTTACAGTAAGTCTTGAGACATACTTTCACACTGGCTCTTAACATAATCCTTGAGTATATCCCGATTCCTCCAGTTAAGGAATAACGTGATGAGATACATTCCACTTACTTTTTTTATACACTTCTTTGTGAGCATCTAAGCTTTTAAGCTCACAAAAACCCAACAAAACAAAATATTGTCTCCACTGGTACTGCTGAAATACAATTCCAAAACTCTGAAAATTATACCAGTATTCAGTGTTCACTAAATTTCTTAACAAATATGACAACTTGGATAGCAATTTCACTTCTGAAATTTTGACAACTCTAATAAAATGCTCAACTCTGCACAGTGAACCTATCAGTGCAATGGGCAATGGGGGGACGGTGTGGAAACACATCAGTTGAGAAAAATGGTGGACATGTTTGGAGCGCTCTATTCAAAGATGGCATCATTGGAACAGATGCAGCAGAGATGGAGAAACTGGGAGAATGGGATGAAGACCTCCCACTGGGCTATAACCCCACCACCGAACATCAAGCCATTGTTTCCAGGACTGTCACTGACCTCATCGCCATTGGAGATCTTCCCTCCACAACTTTCAACCTCATGCCCCCCCCCCCCCCCCCCTGCCCAAAATCCACAAACAGGACTACCCAGGTAAACTCATCGAAACAGCCCGTTCCAGCCCCACTGAAATAATTTCTTCCTAAATCAACTTCATTCTCATTTCCCTCGTCTAGTCCCATCCCATTTGGTGGCTCATCTGATGCCCTACATCACATCAACAATTTCCAGTTTCCCAGTGCCAACTGCCTCCTCACCGCCAGGAGGATCTCAGGACTCTGTGCTTCTTCCTCAAGCAGCAGCCGGAACAAAACCCATTCACCACTACTCGCCTCCACCTTGCTGAACTTGTTCTCTCACTTAACAATTTCTCTTTTAACCTGACTCACAAATCAAAGATTTTGGTATCACATGGGTCCCAGTTATGCCTGTCATTTTAAGGGATATGTGGAACATTCCTTGCTCCAACTCTCTCCCACAACTCTTTCTCTGTTACATTGATGACTATATCAGTGCCACTTCACGTTCTCACCTGGACTTGGAAAGATTTATCAATTTTGCTTCCAATTTTCACCCTCTCCCACCTTCACTTGATCTATCTCCGCTACTCTCCTTCCCTTCTTTGATCACTCTGTCTTCATTTCTGGGAATAGACTGACAAACAATTTTCATTCTAAACCTGCCAACTCCCACAGCTACCTCAAGTATAGCTCCTCAAACCCCGCTCCCTGTAAGGACTCCATCACATACGCCCAGTTTCTTCATCTCCACCGCATCTGTTCCAATGATGCCAACTTCAAAAACAGTGCATCAGATATGTCTGCCTTTTTCCTCAACCAACATTCCCCCCCCCCCCACTCTGGTTGACAGGCACTCAGCTGTGTCCGACCCATCTCCCACACCACTGCCCTCACTCCTTCCACCCTGAACCATGAGAGGATCTCATTTGTTCTCACTTTTCACCTCACCAGCCTCTGCATTCTGATCCTCTGCCATTTCCTCCAACTCCAGCATGATGCCACCACAAAACACATCTTCTCCTCACCCGTGCCCCCGTCAGCATTCTGCAGGGACTACTCCCCCTGCAACACCATGGTCCACTCCTCCATTGCCCCCTATTCTTCATCCCCTCCCCACGGCATCTTCCCATGCAATCACAGAAGGTACAAAACCTGCCTCTTTACCTCCTTCCGCCTCACTATCCAAGGGCACAAAAAAATACTTGTCCCAACACAATCTGCACTCTCATCCCCCAACATGGTCACTCTCACTTCTTGTTTATTTTTGCTTCCATTGAGCACTGACCTCTGTTTTCCTAATAACGTATTCTGCAATCCAACTTTGCTTATATTAACACTCCTCAAACCCGAATAGCACCACTAACAGCCCCTTTGGACCATGTCCATGAGATCTTTGTCAATATCTCCGTAGCTCCAACCTATCACTGACTTTCTATTCTGCTTCAGTCCCGTCTTCAAGAATATAATTCATCACACTTCTATCTCTTTGCAATTCTGTAGAAGGGTCATATGGACCCAAATGTTAACTGTGTTTCGCTCTCCACAGATGCTGCCAGACCTGCTGAGATTATCCAGCATTTCCTATTATTTCAGATTTCTGACATACACAGAATTTTGCATTTATGAAAAAAAATCACATAGTTGTACTTCTTCTTCCACCAATGAATAAAAAAAGCCTGGTAGAAAAAACAGATCTCAAGAAGGTTTTTGAAGTTGGAGAGTCACAGGGATTTAGCTAAGAAATTTTTAACAGCATAACTAGAGAATGAGGTGGGTTGAGCTTCTGGCTCAATCACCTCTTATTTTGAAGATATTACACAGATGCACTGGCTGGATTCAAACAGGTGACAGAGAGAGAAAAACAGTTCATAAGATTACCCATCCTGGGCCCCTCACTCCCTTCCAGCAACCAATGTCCCCATGATTCTGAATGCTGGCAACCTGTCATTGTCTCTGGTAACATGCACCAACTCAATGGATGGCCTACCATTGACACATCCTTGCCACAGCAGGCACAGAGAGCATACGGGTAGCTGTGCAATGGTCCCTATTGGGAACCCTTGAAGCATAGACATGATGCACCGACCGGGATGTATGTATGGTACAGCGGCTTCCAGGAATGGCTTGCATATCAGGGTGACGGTGGAGAGGCACCCTTGTGACTATCACAAGATGGGTTCCCATCGAAGGAAGCACTGTTGAGTCTATGCAGTGTGACGAGCTGTGCTAACACCTGCAGAGTTCCCTTGATTGGAGCAACAGCTGTCGGACCTAGTTCTTGTTAGTGGAGCCTGAGATGGAATGTCTGCAATCTGTGACATCATGCCAGAGAAGTGGGAAACGTCTGTGCCGAACTCTCTATTGAAATTCATTCAAATACATGCTAATAGGTTTCGCTCCCATTTTGGGTGTGATTGGTTCACGCCAGGAAAAAGTGGCTGGGAAGATATCAAACTGATTGATGCTGAGCACGAATCTGATTTTTGCATCGCATGCTTTTTTTTGGAAGATGATCATCAATGCATCCAGTATCTCTCTGCAGCACCCTCTTTCAACACCCCGGGATGCATAATATCAGGTCCCGGGGACTTATCAGATTTCTGTCCCATTAACCTTGCAAATACAACTTTCTTACTTATACTAATTTCCTTCAAATTCCCATTCTCCCTATTCCCTTGGATCTCTACTTGTGGGAAATTTCCTGTATATTCCTTAGTGAAAACAGACACAAAATAATCATTTAACATTTCTGCCATTTCTGTGGTTCCCATTATGAATTCCCCTGATTTTGCCTTAATGGACGCACATTTGGCTTAACCAAATACTTCCGTTTTGCATACCTATAGAAGCCTTTACAATCCGTTTTTATATTATTTTGCTCAATTGCATTCACATTCTGTTCAGCCATTCTTTATCGGTTTCCTGGCCTTCCTATGCTGTATTCTAAGAATCTCCCAATCCTCAGGTTTCTGGCAACTTTATAAGCCTTTTCTTTTAATCTTGTAAAATCCTTAACTTCCTTTATTAGCCATGGTTGACTTTTGGGAGGCTTTTGCATCTTTAAAAGAATAAATAAAGGTTGTAAGCTACGTAATAGTGCTTTGAAAACTATCTATTGCTTATGCAGTCATATCTTTTGAAGTATTCCCAATCCACCACAGCCAATTTGGTCCTCATGCCTTCCTGATTTCCTTTCTTCGACTTTAACACCCAAGGTCCAGATTGAACTTCCTCACTTTTTTGATTTGATTCAATTTGATTTATTATTGTCACATATATCGGGATGTAGTGAAAAGTATTGTTTCTTGCGCACTGTATACAGACAAAACATACTGTTCATAGAGTACATAGGGGAGAAGGAAAGGAGAGAGTGTAGAATATAATGTTACAGTCACAGCTAGGATGTGGAGAAAGATCAGCTTAATAAATGGCAGGTCCATTCAAAAGTCTGATGGCAGCAGGGAAGAAGCTGTTCTTGAGTCTGTTGGTATGTGACCTCAGACTTTTGTATCTTTTTTCCGATGGAAGAAAGTGGAAGAGAGTGTGTCCAGGGTGCGTGGGTCCTTGATTATGCTGGCTGCTTTTCCAAGGCAGCATGAAATGTAGACAGAGTCAATGGATGGGAAGCTGGTTTGCGTGATGGACTGGGCTACGTTCACAACCCTTTGTAGTTTCTTGCGGTCTTGGTCAGAGTAAGAGCCATGCCAAGCTGTGATACATCCAAAAAGAATGCTTTCTATTGTGTATCTGTAAAGGTTGGAGAGAGTCGTAGCGGACATGCCAAATTTCCTAAGCCTCCTGAGAAAGTAGAGGCATTGGTAGGCTTTCTTAATTATAGCATCAATGTGGAGGAACCAGGACAAGTTGTTGGTGATCTGGACATCTAGAAATGTAAAGCTCTCGACCATTTCCACTTCACCACCACTGATAGACAGGAGCATGTTCTCCACTACGCTTCCTGAAGTCGATGACTATCTCCTTCATTTTATTGACATTGTGGGAGAGATTATTGTTGTCTCACATTTCACCAGACACTCTCTCTCTTTCCTGTACTCCGTCTCGACATTGTTTGAGATCCGATCCACAATGGCAGTGTCATTAGTAAACTTGAACATGGAGTTGGAGTGGAATTTGGCCACAAACTTTCAAACATAATGTAAAATTCTATCATATTGTGGCCACTTATAAGGTTCTTTTACATGATTATCAACTAGCCCTTTTTCATTGCATAATTCTAGATCTCGAATAGTCTGTCCTCTAGTGAACTCCTCAACATACTGCTCTAGGAGCCCATCCCTAACACAAAATCCGAGTGCTCACGCAGTTTAACCAGCCGATGCGCAGATTGAAGTCTGTGATGCTACTGTGCCTTTAAGAAATGTACTTTTAATCATGTTCTCTGCAGTTATAAGCAGGCACCAAGCTTCCTGACTAGTTGTCCTTCTATTGCTACATAAATGATTGAATGGGTTTTTGTTTATTTTTAATCTGAGCCTAATGCACTCTCTCCGAGTTGACGAGCTTTTTGGAATTGTTGGGGGAAAGAATAATTGACAGATCAGGTGGGACAGTTTTTTTCCTCAGAAGAGTTCTTATTTTCAGTTTTGGTTGCTGGCTGGTTAGAAGCTGTTGGACTCCAGGTTGAGAAGTAGTATTTCTGTGTCGCTCACTGGAATTAGAAATTCTGCATTTTATCTTGCCTTCCTGGAGTGAAAATTTTGCTGTTGGTGGTTTGCTAGCTCGAGGCAAGTAATGGCACTATCCCTACCTCGAGGTGCTGAGAGTTCCACAACAGAAAAGCCAGAGTTTCGATTCTCCATCCAAAGTACTAATTCACAGCAGATGTCGCAGAGTTAAAAAATCCAGCATCACAGGAGCATTCTTATTCACTGTGCTAAATCTGAGATAGGTGTAGTTTTGTAAGAGTGTTTGTTTGTTTGGAACAGTACATTGAACTGTTAAGATATATACAAATCAAAGTTTTTTTCTTGTTTGTAATTGGTAGAAGTCACTGCTAATTGTCTTATTATATGTTAACTGTATTTTTAAATAAACTTTGTGTGATAAAAGCTCCCTAGTGGGTCATTGGCACCATACCTGGAGTGAAACATCTTATGCTTACCCATGCCAAATTCGAAGTGTAAAACTTATGATCTAGGCTGACTTCATAAAACCTTGAAATTCCTGACCTGGATTATAACAATTGGGGGTTTGTCTGGAATTAAAATCGATATTCCTTAATTGATTGGGATTATTGGACTCAAAGTTGGTGAGTGGTGAGCATATTTGTGTTTTCTTTTCAGGTGTTGTATTCAAGTTTAAAAGGGAGTGCCTTGTAGAATAATGGCACTGTCAGAGGCCAAGAGATTCCTGGGGGTAGAAAAGTCACTTAGGGTGGTTTACAAAAGGCGACTAAAACAAAGCTTTTGGAGTTGGCAAAAACGGTGCAGTTGACATTATCTGATGGCATAAGGAAGGGGGAGATAATTGAGGTGATAGCTCAGCATTTGAAATTGCCAGAAACACTGAATCATTGGAAATGGCTAGAATCCAATTACAAATGAAACAGCTTGAACGTGAAAAAGAACTAAAGCAACTTAAAGTTGAAATAAAAGAAAGAGAGTAGCAAAAGCAAAATAAAGGGATGCCATTGCAGCAGGAAAAGCCAGAGAAAGAACAAAGAACTAGGAGCAGGAGTAGGCCATCTGGCCCCTCGAGCCTGCTCCGCCATTCAATAAGATCATGGCTGATCTTTTTGTGGACTCAGCTCCACTTACCCGCCCACTCATCATAACCCTTAATTCCTTTACTGTTCAAAAATGTATCTATCCTTGCCTTAAAAACATTCAATGAGGTAGCCTCAACTGCTTCACTGGGCAGGGAATTCCACAGATTCACAACCCTTTGTGTGAAGAAGTTCCTCCTCAACTCAGTCCTAAATCTGCTTCCCCTTATTTTGAGGCTATGCCCCTAGTTCTAGTTTCACCCGCCAGTGGAAACAATTTCCCTGCTTCTATCTTATCTATTCCCTTCATAATCTTATATATTTCGAAAAGATCTCCCCTCATTCTTCGGAATTCCAATGAGTATAGTCCCAATTTACTCAGTCTCTCCTCATAAGCCAACTCTCTCAACTCCAGAATCAACCTAGTGAATCTCCTCTGCATCCCCTCCAGTGCCAGTATATCCTTTCTCAAGTAAGGAGACCAAAACTGTACACAGTACTCCAGATGTGGCCTCACCAGCACCTTATATAGCTGCAACATAATCTCGCTGTTTTTAAACTCCATCCCTCTAGCAATGAAGAACAAAATTCCATTTGCCTTCTTAATTACCTGCTGCACCTGCAAATCAACTCCTTGAGATTCCTGCACAAGGACACCCAGGTCCCTCTGCATAGCAGCATGCTGCAATTTTTCACCATTTAAACAATAGTCCATTTTGCTGTTATTCCTATCAAAATGGATGACCATTTGAAATGGATAACCAACATTGTACTCCACCTGCCAGACTCTCGCCCACTCACTGAGATTATCTATATCCCTTTGCAGACTTTCATCGTCCTCTGCACACTTTGCTCTTCCACCCATCCTAGTGTCATCTGCGAATTTTGACATACTACACTTGGTCCCCAACTCCAAATCATCTATGTAAATCGTAAACAATTGCGGTCTCAACACTGATCCCTGAGGCACACCACTAGTCACTGATCGCCAACCAGAAAGGGAGGCAATTGTAGTGGAAAAAGCAAGAGAAAGGGAGGAACAACAAGCAAATGAATTGAAACAGCTTGAATTACAAAAAGAAAAAAAATGAGACTGCTTGAATTGCAGATAAGTGAAGAAGAAAAAGAGAGAGAATTTGAACTTCAGAAACTGATAATAAAAAATGAATGTCAATTTAAAATGGCGGAGGTAAAGGGACAAGTACAGTGTGAGAGTAGTGATGAGGACGGTGAGAAAGAGCAATAGCATCATAGTCAAAGGCCTGATGGGGATCTATTTAAAAATATCCAAGCATTGTCAAGGATTAATGAGAAGCATGTGGAAGCTTTTTTCATTTCATTTAAGAAAGTGGCGAAACAAATGAACTGACCACAGACCATGTGATATTACTGATTCAAACAAAGTTGGTTGGTAGAGCTAGTGAAGTGTTTGCATCTGGGATATCTGGGAAGTATGAGGTGGTGAAAAAAATCCATCTTAGGTGCATATGAACTTGTGCCAGAAGCCGACAGACAACAGTTTAGAAATCTAAGGAAAGAACCTGGTCAAATGTACATAGAATTTGAAAGGATCAAATGAAGTAATTTGAGATGGATAAGGGCTTTGAAACTAGACCAGACAAAAGCAGCTCAGAGAAACGGTTATTTTGGAGGAGTTTAAAAGTTCACTTCCTAACGTAGTGAGAACTCACATGGAAGAACAAAGGGTTGAAACTGCAAGGTTAGCAGCAGAAATAGCAGATGATTATGAATTAGTTCATAAATTAAAGTTTGGTTTCCGAAATCAGTTTAAGGCTGTGAGGTAAAGGTAAAAGAGATTTTGTGGGAGGCAATAAAGACAGTGTACCTCAGGTTAAAAAGGAAACACAGGAGGGTGAAAGAGAAATGAAAAGCTTCAGATGCTTTCACTGTAATAAATTAGGCCATGCAAAGTTGCAGGGTTGGTGATTTAAGAAAAGCACTGGGAAGACTGATGTGGCAAAACAGGATAAGCCAGTGGGGTTTGTTAAGTGATAAAGTGTTAAGTGATAAAGGAAAATTTAGCATGGCCAATGCACCTAACCAACACGTCGGATGTTTCTATATCCTTCCCAAAATTCATGAGCAGGACAGTCCATGTGGGCCCACTGTTTCAACCTGTTCCTGCCCCAATGAACTTATTCCTTCAATTTTGAATCTATTTTTGTTCTTCCCTTGTCCAGTCTCTTCTCACCTACATTCAAGATTCTTCTGACACCTTACATCATTTCAACAATTTTCAGATTCCTGGCCGTAAACAGTACTTTTTCACTACTGACATCCAATCTCTCTGCAACTCTATCCCACCGGTATGGTTTGATGGCCCTCCATTTCTTCCTTGAACAAAGATCCAAGCAGACCCATCCGCCTGATTGAACTTGTCTTCTCGTTGAATAATTTCTCCTTCAACTTGTCTCACATCCTGCAAATAGAAGATGAAGTTATGGCTACCCGCATATCTGTCTTTTTGTGGGGTACGTGGAACATTCCTGGTTTCCACTCAGGGTCCCTCACCCAACTTCTTCCAGCACATCGATGACTGTATCAGTGCCACTTCTTGCTCTCGCCTGGAACAAGAAAAGTTCACCAATTTTGCTTCCAATTTCCACCACTCTCTCACCTTCACATGGTCCACTTTTCAGAACACCTTCACTCAGTCCGCAAGCATGACCGTGACCGCTCTTGTCATTTCAATTCATCATCTTGCTCTCATGCTCACATTTCAGTCCTTGGACTCCTACAGTTTTCCAATGAAGCCCAACACAAACTGGAGGAGCAACACCCCATCTTTCATTCAGGCACTTAACTTTCGGGACTCAAAAATGAGTTCAATAACTTCAGACCATGATTCATGTCCTCCACTTTGTATTTTCTGCCCTAGTGCCTGCATGTATCTTGTTCTCATGATTTTGACATCAGAGAGTGCTCACGTTTTCTCTGCTATTAACACCTACTCTAACCATGCTTTGTGTCTTTAATACTATAATTACCACTCCTTTGCCTGTGTTTCATGACATTTTTGTCTTATCTCATCAGCAATCTATCCCTGAACTAATATTTTGCTCCAACTGCCCCTCCCCACTTTTGCAACAGCATAAAATTCATTCCTAACTCTCTTCAGTTCAGAAGAAATCATATTGGACTCAAAATATTTAACTTGGTTTCTCTTTTTAAAGATGCAGCCAGACCTGCTGGTTTTTCCAACACTTCCTGTTTCTATTACAGAATTGTTGGTCATGAAGATCATAGAATCATAGAAACCCTACAGTACAGAAAGAGGCCATTCGGCCCATCGAGTCTGCACCGACCACAATCCCACCCAGGCCCTACCCCCATATCCCTACATATTTTACCCGCTAATCCCTCTAATCTACGCATCCCAGGACACTAAGGGGTAATTTTAGCATGGCCAATCAACCTAACCCACACATCTTTGGACTGTGGGAGGAAACCGGAGCACCCGGAGGAAATCCACGCAGACACGAGGAGAATGTGCAAACTCCACACAGACAGTGACCCAAGCCGGGAATCGAACCCAGGTCCCTGGAGCTGTGAAGCAGCAGTGCTAACCACTGTGCTACCGTGCCGCCCTATGTTACAAGTAGAAATGCCAGAAGTGATGGCAAGATCAAGAGTGTGGATAAATTTTATTTGAAGGATTGAGATCAAGTGAGAATAAGAGAGCCATTAAGCTAAAGAGGAGAGGAGACATGGGAAATTTTGGTATATGTTGAAATTACTGAGGATGAAAAGTCACTCAGTGGACAAGATAAAGTAGAAGAAAGAACATTTGTTGCACGAGTCAATGGAGAACTTTGACAGACTGCAAGAATTAAGTGAGAAGCAGGAGGGATGAAAGAAGACAAGATTTTCAAAGATGCAAAGATCCCAGAACAGCAAATGCAGTAGACCAGATGCCAAGCCGAAGTCCATGGCATATACTGCTAACTGATACAGAAATTTACATACAATGTATGCTATCAATATTAATCTGCCCTTTCGTCCTTACAAAAATTGGTGTATAATTATATCCAGTAGGTCTGATTGACAGTCATAAAAGTTTTTAAGTACCTTTTATATACTGTTTTCTTTTGTATGCAACTATTTGCTTGGATTTAGTAAGTTAATTGGGGAGAAATACCTGGTTGAGACTGGAACTTTGACCAGTATACAGCTTTTAATTGTGGGAATTTAAAATGGTCACATCAGCCATAGTCTTCACAAACACCAGTTTACTCATTATAATGGGAATTCTCAAAGCCTCAGAAATAGGTTAGAGTTTTGCTGCGAGTGGAAATAATAATTTAAATGAGAACGTATGGCCTGCACAAACGTACAGATAAGTTTTTTGAAACCTCAGCCTTATAAATCTTTAATCATCTGAAGTCTTTGAAGAAAGCAATTCAATTCCTTGTTAAATTCTGTTGAATAAAATACTGTTCTGCCAAGATTTTCAATACCTTCAATCATAGAATCATAGAATCCCTACAGAAGGAGGACATATGGCCCATCGAATCTGCACTGATTCTCTGAAAGAGCATCTTACCTATCTCCATAACCGCACACATTTACCCTGCTCATCCCCCGAACGATAACTTAGGGGCCAATCCACCTAAGCTGCACATCTTTGCGCTGTGGAAACCGGAGCACCCGGAGGAAACCCACGCAGACATGGGGAGTACGTGCAGACGCCACACAGACAGTCACCCAAGGCTGGAATCGAATGCGAGTCCTTGGCACTGTGAAGCAGCACTGCTAACCACTGTGCCGCCCTTACACAAGAGCAATAATAGATCGGCGTGGACAAATGGGCTGAAATGCCCCTTTCTGTGCTATATCATTTCTATGATTTCTAACTCACAAAGGCACCTTCTAAACCCACAAACTCTATCACTTAGAAGGACAAGGACAGCAGATACATGGGAGCACCACCACCTGGATATTTTCCTTCAAGCCACACACCATCCTGACTTGGAATTATATTGCTATTGCTTCAGTGTCACTGGCTCAAAAGCCTGGAACTCCCTTTCTAACACCACTGTGTGAACACCTACACCAGAATAAACTGCAGCAGTCAAGAAGGTGACTCACCACCACCATCCCAAGGGCAATTTGGGATGGGCAATAAATACTGGCCTAGCAACATCCCAATACATTTTTAAAATGAGGCAAATAAAAGTGAGAAAGTTCAAGTAATTAAAATCAGCAGAGGGAAAGTATTCTTGAAACTTACGGGACTAAAAGTCAACAAATCACAAAGATTTGACAGTCTATATCCTAGGGTTCCAAAGTAGGTAACTGCAATGATAATGGATGCACTGGTTATGAGTTTCCTAAATTCTCGAGATTCTCGAAGTTCCAAAAGATCAGAAGTTAGCAAATGTAATGTCACTATTTAACAAACGAGAGAGAGAGAGAGAGAGACAAGGAATTAACCTTACTTCAGCTGTCTGGAAATGTTGGAATTTATTCGTAATGCACTTGGGAAATCATAATATGATTCGGATGTCAACATGGCTTTACGGAAAGGAAATCCTGTTAGACAAATTAGTTTTTGAGTATGTAACTAGTCGAGTAGATAAAGGGGAGCCAGTGGATGTAGAACAGTTCGACTTTCAAAAGGCATTCAATAGGGGGTGCCACATAAAAGGTTGATACAGAAGATAAGGGCACATGGAGTTGGGGGTAATATATCAACAAAGATGGAGGATTGATTAAATTACAGGAAAAAGAGAGTGGGGATAAACGGCGCATTTTTAATTTTGTGGATTGTAACCAGTGGAGTGCCATAAGGAACATGACTTCAGCAATTTGCAAATTAGATTAATGGCTTACATAAAGAGGCCAAGAGTAATGTATTCAGGTTTTCTGACGGTACAAACCAAGGTGGGAATGAAAACTGAGAGGAGGACACAAAGAGGCAACAAAAAGGTACAGACAGTTTTAGTGAATGGGCAACTGTGTCAAATGACTATCATGTGGGGAAGTTTGAGGTTCTTCACTTCTGGTGATAAAAACAGAGAAGCAGAGCATTTTTAAGAAGTGTAAAACTTTTAAATGCTGATGCTCAAAGAGACTTGGGCACACTCTAAAAATGAACATAAAGTTATCATGCAGGTAACAGAAAGCAATTAGCATGTTGACCTGCAAGGTGATTGGTTTGCAAGAATAAGGAAGACTTGCTGCAATTGTATAGGGCTTTGGTGAGAGCATATCTGGAGTACAGTTTAATAAATTACTGTGGATGCTGGAATCTGAAACAAAAACAGAAAATGCTGGAAAATCTCAGCAGGTCTGACAGCATCTGTGAACAGAGTACAGAGTTAACAATTCAAGTCTGGATAACCCTTCGTCAGAGCTCAACAGCTGAGATTGTCCGAGTTCTGACAAAGAGTCATTTTGACTCGAAATGTTAACTCTTGTTCAATCTTCATACACCTACTGACATTTTCCAACATTTTCTGTTTTTGTGTCTGGAGTACTGTTTGCAGTTTTGGTATCCATATTTAAGAATGGATATATTTACTTTGCCAGTTGTAAAATGAAGGTTCACTGCATTGATTCCTGACGGGAGGCTGAGTGAATTGAGCCCAAGTTCATAGAATCCCTACAGTGCAGAAGGAGACCATTCGGCCCATCAAGCCTGCACCAACAACAATCCCACCCAGCCCCTATCCAGTAACCCCACATATTTAACCTGCTAATCCCCCCAACCTACACATCTTGGGACGCTAAGGGACAATTTAGCACAGCCAATCAAACTAACCCACACATCTTTGGATCATGAGAGGAAACCGGAGCACCCGGAGGAAACCCACGCAGACATGGGGAGAATGTGCAAATTCAACACAGACAGTCACCCGAGGCCAGAATTGAATCCGGGTCCCTGGCGCTGTGAGGCAGCAGTGCTAACCACTGTGCCACCCCTATTTGAAGTTATTTGAAGTTCATAAAAATGACAGGTGATCTCATTGAAACATACAAGATTCTGAAGGGACATGAGAGGCTAGATTCTATGAGGTTGTTTCCCCTGGCTGAGGACATAACGAGGTTTAACCTCAGGATAAGATCAGGGGTTCATCACTTAGGACTGAGATGAGGAGGAATTTCTTCAGAGGATTGTGAATCTTTTTAATTCAGTAGCCCAAGAAGATTATGGATATTCCAATGCTGAGCATATTCAAGACAGGTAGATAGATGTTTGATCTCTCAGGGAAATCAAGGGATATGAGGAACAAGTGGGAATGTGGAGCAAAATCAGACATCATCATGTTGAATGACACAGCAGGCTAGAAGAGACCATTTGGTCTACTTTTGTTCCTATCTCTTATGTCCTTGTTTTCAAGGAGAGCTGAATAAGCATCAGCTAAAGAAAATGAATGGGAAAGAAGATTGTAGACAATCGTCAAACTGTTGGGAAAGAAAAGGTTTTCAATATGTGAAAAGACAGAAAATTGGTAACGGCTATATTGAGCCATTGAAGGATATTGAAAGACAGGTTACAAAAGCCACTATGTGTGGCAGAAATGTTAAATGAGAATGCTACATTTGTCTTCACTATTAGATTTGAACGATTTTAATAATAAAATTTATTAGGTTTAATTAGGTGAACATATTGGCCAGGATTCTCCCAGCCCGCTGCGCTGCTCGAGTAGTGCAGCAGGCCAGGTGACATTAGCGGGGGAACTTTCACGAGATTCATGACCATACTCAGTGGCCCGCTCAACACTATGCTGCCAGCCTCTCAGGTATGATGAGGCCCCACCCCCCACTTTCCAGCATTAATCACTCTAAGATATTCTGCATTGCACAGAGTGTTGGAGATTTGTTCAGGTAAGTACTCACAAAACACAGGCAGGAAATTCTCCTGTTTTCCCACCCATTGGGCAATTATTTTTTCTTTGTGAGAATCCCAGCCATTGTTTGAGAAAAAATTAAGAGCTTGAAAATAGCGGTAGCTTCAAGACCTGATGACACCATCCAAGGTTCATTAGGATAATGCAGTATATGCTGTGCAAGTCACATGCTCATATTTTTAATAGCTGAATGCACTCTGGGATGTTTCCCACATACCAGAAAGAAGCTCACATAGTCTACATCTTTAAAAAAATTATAAGAAAGGCATAGGTAACAATAGACACATTACAATGACACTGATATCAGGAAGGATGCTTGAGAAAATTATTCAAGATGCAATATATGAGTGTTTGGATTGAGAGGGACATATTAGGAACACACAACATGGCTTCATGAAAAGGAAGAAATCTAACTATTTTTTGAGCTAACTAAAAGTTGCATGAAGGAAGCTCAGCAGACATTGTCAATGGAGATTTTTAAAAAGTTTTTTAATAAGATTCTCTACATGAACAGAGCTTCCAATATTTGTAGCAATATTTTATCTGGACTGAGAACTATCTGGCAAAACATAGCAAAAAATAGTTATGGGTGGATTCGTATCCGTCTGGAGATTGAATACCAGTGCAGTGCTGGGACAGTTACTCTTTGCTATGGATCTGGGTGTTCTGGACATGATCTGAAAATTTGCAGATGATATGAAGACCTGTGCAAGTATTAGAGCTTTTGATAATGCTCAACTGCTTCAGTTGGATCCTAATGTGTTGGGAGATGAGGCCGGCAAATGATGTTTAATTTGGATAAGTGCAGTGCATGCGTGTTGTCAGGGTGAATGTTCAACATTCATACAGCTTTCAGGGAAAACCATTAAAGATGATGGAGAAAGAGAAAGATCTGGGAATTCTAATGGACATTCTAAATGTACATTAGCAATGCCATACAGCAATAGCAGGATGAAATAAAATACTGGAGTGCATTCATTGGACAACTGATCAGAAAAAGAAGCAAACTATTTTGTCCTTGTTCAAGGCCTTTGTTCAGCCTAACCTGAAAGACTTTGCACAGTTGTGGTCTCCTTACATAATGGGTGAAATTGAGGCTTTTTAACAAACACAGAACTAATTTCTAGCCTATTTCCAAGATGGGTCAGTTCGTTCCAATTGAATAAGTCAGGGAGGACAAGGGGTCACATTGTAAATTGTGTAAGGCCAGATCTAGATTAGGTGTCAGGAAGTGATTCTTTTTCCAAATAGTAGACCTCTGAAACCCACAACGATCTCTTGGGATGGATTTGCTGAATTTCTTCAAATTAAACCTCTGCCTGTTTCTGGTTGGAATGAGCAGCATCCCTTACAAAAGTTAGGTATTTAGTGGATTCAGGGCCAGAGAGACCTCCCAGAGTAGTTTCAATCACTAAAATGGGTCTGAAACGACTTACCTAGATTTACTTAGCACCCTCAAATTGGCCTGGGTTTTTAACCTGGTTTTAATCTCTCGCAGATTGGGTGGGAGCATATTTATTATGATAGACATTGTATCATTTGTGTAAGGCAGGCTAGATGGATCCCAGTGCAAAGTTCCCTCTAATCTGCATAGCAACCAAAATGTCCCCACGCAGGCTGTGCACAAGTTGGCCATAAAATTGCAAAAAACAACTTTAAAGAGGCCGCACACCTAAAGAAATCAACCAAACACTCAGAAGAAAATACAGCTGACGTTGCTTGAGAATCTTTAACTATCCATCGTTGTTCATACTTATATAAATCAAGATGACAATAACACTTGCATCATGTGCTTTGTATTCCTTCTTTCCAACCCACTGGGTGGGACATTTCAAGTATGAGGAGAAGGGCATTATTAATTACTTTATGAAAGAAGCACTTTGCTTAGATCAGCAGCTGGTTCAGAGCATCAATGGTAACGTGGCCTCCAACATATTAAATGAGTACTTTTTACCTTGGTAAGTTGGCATTAAAATTGTAGCTAAAGAACAGGTTTCTTGAAATCTATCTACAACATCACTTCTGCAGTTAGCAAAAGGAATGCCTGCAATGTTTCTTGATGCTTTAGGAAAGTACTACTGGTACTTATTAAGATCTTATATCCCACGATCCCTAAAAAATATTCAACCAGTGATTATCCAATAATAAATATGCCATGGTTAGAAGTTAATTGTTAAACCTGAATAGTTAACATGCACACATAGGATGAGCGACAGCACAGATTAAAGTGTATGGGAAACTTGGTCTGAAACTTGTGGTTCAGCCAGGAACAGATCAGAAAATTATTGGGAAAAGCCTAGTATAACATCTTAAACTCATTGTTCTTCAAATTTGCAACAGAGAAAATTAACCATAAGCAATGGCTAATGTGCTATTTTTCCTTCTGACTTTTCAAAACAAGTGCCAGATATGCTTTAATGGTTTAAAGTAAGCTATCAAAAAGGATCAATGTCAACATGTCGCACAGCATTTTAGTATTATCAATATGAGCAACTGATTAGTGTATTAGGGGTGGAATAAATATTTGGACCCCAAAGAGAAGTGCCAATGTCGACTGTAAATTTGTAATACACGTTTACCATTTTTAGTCTCATTAATTTGTTTTTAACCAGATTATCCAATGCAATCTACTTTACAAACTTCACATTTTTAGTGATTTACCCAAGTCTCAACTAATACTCACATGATTAAACCTCCTTGTGAAGGCAACAACATTTGGTGATGAACTGTGCTTTTCCTTTTTGTTCCAGCCACAACTTGACAGTTCCTAGAAAACAAATTTGTTGGACTTTTAAAAAACAAAATCAGGGTGAATCAGTCTATTCCAATTCCAAATATTCCCACATTAGAAACTTTAACAGGTTCTTTCCGGCCATCACTGGCCGATCTCCAACATTCCATACTTCATTTGACTTCATCCAAACTTTGCTGCCTAGGTTCTTCATTACGCCAAGTCCCATATACCCAGCACCCCGTGCTCACTGACTTATCTACACTGGCTCTCAATCAAACAACATCTCAATTTTAAACTACACATCATTCTTCTCCAACTCCTTTCATTTCCTTCCTCCATTCTATCTCTATAATCTCCTCTAGCAGTGTAACTCAAAGCTGCAGTCACCTAACTGCCATTTAAGCATCAACACTTGCAATTGCATCACCAAAGCTAGCTGTGCCTTCAGCTGTCTAGGGCTAAAGATCTGGCATTCTCTCCCATTGTCCATCTTTCTAAAGATGCTTTCTAAATACACATTGGTGTTGTCATTTTGTAATAAATCACTCACCTCCTGACTCCCCAAATCCTTTCCACTATCTACAAGGCACAAATCAGGCTTGTGATGGAATAGTTTGTGCTTGACTGGATGACTGCGGCTCCAACAAATGCTCAAGAAGCTTGACACCACCCAGACATAGGGTAGGAGTTTTTGGCCACGCACATCTGAAGACTAAAAATTCCCACCGGAGGTCAAAAATATCCTGTAGCAGGCAGGACAGGAAAATTCTGCCATAGTTTATTTGATTGGTACTCCAACACCACCTTAAACATTCACACACCCCACCACCAACACTTCAACAAGGCTGTCCTGTGCACCGTCAGTAACTCACCAAAGCATCTCGCAAAGGCCTGATCTCTACCTTCTAGAAGGGCAAGGACATCAGACCATCAGGAACAGTACTGCCTCCAAATTCCTGACCAATCACACACTACCCTGACTTGAAAGTATATCACCATTCCTTACTAGGTCAAAATCCTGGAACTCCCTGTGCAAGCACAGGCTGTGGAGCATATTCACCATATGGACTGCAGCTGTTGAAGGTGGCACCTACTCAAGGGCAATTAGATATGAGTGAGCAATTGCCTTGCCAATGAATGATTTTAAAAGAGCCTAAATCTTACAAATGACTCCACAGGCTGCAACCAGTTATCCATTCCCTCCCACTTCCTTCAATTCACTGATATTGGTTATCTGTGTATTCTCACTTTAGTGGCACAGTATCCTTGCCTTTGCCCTATTCTTCTGAACATCCTCTCAAACCTTTCCGCCTCTAACTGCTTCACTATCATTTACAACCTGCTCAAAACAGAATCAATAACCAAATTTTCTGTTGCTACCACCCCAACAAAGTCTCAGTACCTGCTATACAGCAGAGCTTGGAATCTAAATTTTCAAAGCAAGAGTATTACCAACCAATGCAAGATGACACTTAAGCATCTGAAGTATAGTCATAGCTAACTCGGTGTGGTTTCAAGCAATAATTGATTTTTTAGCAATATGTATGTACAAGGTAAGGGTCTGACAGAACTGCAATACACGCCTACCCTCTTCTCATCCCTGGCTCCAATTGAGGCTCCTCCATATCCAAGGATGCACGCCCTCGCTCCTGAATGGCCCTCAAATGATTGTCTCCTTCAAGGGACCATGTTACAACAGTACCCATCTCCCTTTTAATCAGTTTAATTGTTTTTCCATCTATTGTCTTCTATGGTAATATGTATCTAATTCCCATGTGTAAAGAATTATTTTCTGAATTTGCTTTCAACGGACTCAAGTTTTACAGTTAACTTCTTTCAACTTCACTCTCTTTACAATAGAAAAGCTAAGTTACAGAGTCTCTCAGCACTGTTAAATCACTTCATCCCAGGCTTTAGCCTCATGAATTACCAACTGACTTGTTTTGAGACCAGGTTATTTTCATCAGGTGCGGTGTCCAAATCTGAATGCAATTTTCCAAATGGGGTCTGACCTACACTCTATGTAATAACCATATTGGTTATTACTACCTTGCACTCATTCTAAAACCCATGAAAAAGCTCAGCATTCAATTCACCTTCCTTTTTTTTTTAACCACTTATGCATTATCTTTTTTTATTTGCTTATCCTAATTCCAGTGCTTACTACCTTTAACTTAATTATAAACTCATCGTTCTCACTATTTAATTAATATACATGCGGAATAATTTTCCACTTGCTTTGCAACAATTCATCATACTGTCAAATTTAGCAGCATCTCCAAACTTGAAATAACTCTCTTGGTTCAAAAACTGAAGTCACTTATATAAAATGAGTAAATTCAAGATTCTGGGCACCCAATTGGAAGGCAGGACATAGAGAATTGAGGCTACCATGTTGAAGTTTCAGCATCAATTCACGTTCCTTTCATTTTTCTCTAGCCAGCAAAGTCACAGGGAAAGGCCTTGACCCAGTACCAGTACTGCACGGTCAGGTCAGACCCATGGGGAGGTTGGGGCAGGCCAGACCAGGCTCGTGGAGCAATGCCAGGTTAGGGGGAGGTGCGTTTACTTGAAATTCAACTCCAGAGTGGGAAAAGCGCCCTCCTTCATTTGACTCTCAAATGACACATGAACTGCGAACCTGCTTCGTTTTAATATTTGTAGGAGTGCTCTACCTTATTTATTTCCATGTTCCTTGGGTATACATTGTGATTGTCTGGCTGGAAAGTATGTGCAGGAGTGAGGGCTTTAGAATTCCGGGATACTGGGACTGGCTCTGGGGGAGATGGCACCTGGACAAGCCAGATAGGTTGTACTTGAAGACAGCCGGGACTGAGTGGGACATTTTGCTGCTGTTGTTGGCGGTGCTTTAAACTAACTTGGCAGGGGTTGGAAACCAGGATAAAATATTCGAGGATAATAACAAGGTGCACAAAATACTGGGAGACAGATATCACAAGAACAGAGAATAGTAAGATAATGGGCAAGTTGGAGTAAGGAAGAGAGTAATGAAGTTTAAATCAGGGTCATACTGCATGTATATGAATGCACAGAGTACAGTAAATAAGATTGGTGAGTTACAAGTGCAGATTGCCATAAGGAATTATAATGTTATGACGATAGCAGAGACCTGGCTCAAGGAAGGGCAGGACTGGGTGTTGATTCTGTACAACAGATTTTTCAGTTCACGAGCTAAAAGTGACAGTAGCAACATGGATACAAAATTGGCCGAGTAATAGGAAATGGCAAATAATGGCTAAAAGATATTTTTTCGGCTAGAGAAAGGTTTAGAGAAGAGTTCCCCTTGGGTCGGTATTGGGAGCCTTGTTTTTCCTGATGCGTACTAATGACCTAGATCTTGGTTTACAGGGGATAATTTAAAAGTTTGCAGGTAATACCAAACTTTGAAGTATTGCAAATTGTGAGAACAGTGTAGAACAAGTTGGTGGAGTGGGCAGATAGGTGGCAAGGTGATTAATTTTGGTAGAAAGTTCAGGGAGAGAAGTACAAAATAAAAGGCAAATGTCTGAAGGGTGTGTAGGAGCAGAGGGTGCTGGGTGTATATGTGCATAAATCATGAAAGGTGGCAGGACAGGTGGAGAGCATTTAATAAATTAGATAATATCATTGGCTTTATTAATAGTGTACAGAGTACAAAAGTAAGAAGGTTATGCTGAACTTCTATAGGACACTGGCTGGACCTCAGCTGGAGTACTGTGTACAGGGTGTCACACTATATGAAGGATGTGAACACATTGGAGAAAGGGATGGCAAGGGATGAGATTGCAGAGCCTCTGGCTTTGATCTTTGGGTCCTCGCTGTCCACGGGGATAGTGCCAGAGGACTGATGAATGGCGAATGTTGTTCCTCTGTTTAAGAAAGGGAATAGAAATGACCCTGGTAATTATAGACCGGTTAGTCTTACTTCGGTGGTTGGTAAATTGATGGAAAAGGTCCTTAGGGATGGGATTTACGACCATTTAGAAAGATGTGGATTAATCCGGGATAGTCAGCACGGATTCGTGAAGGGCAAGTCGTGCCTCACAAATTTGATAGAATTTTTTGAGGAGGTAACTAAGTGTGTTGATGAAGGTAGGGCAGTTGATGTCATATACATGGATTTTAGTAAGGCGTTTGATAAGGTCCCCCATGGTCGGCTTATGATGAAAGTGAGGAGGTGTGGGATAGAGGGAAAGTTAGCCGATTGGATAGGCAACTGGCTGTCTGATCGAAGACAGAGGGTGGTGGTGGATGGAAAATTTTCGGATTGGAGACAGGTTGCTAGTGGAGTGCCACAGGGATCAGTGCTTGGTCCTCTGCTCTTTGTGATTTTTGTTAATGACTTAGAGGAGGGGGCTGAAGGGTGGATCAGTAAATTTGCTGATGACACCAAGATTGGTGGAGTAGTGGATGAGGTGAAGGGCTGTTGTAGGCTGCAAAGAGACATAGATAGGATGCAAAGCTGGGCTGAAAAATGGCAAATGGAGTTTAACCCTGATAAATGTGAGGTGATTCATTTTGGTAGGACTAATTTAAATGTGGATTACAGGGTCAAAGGTAGGGTTCTGAAGACTGTGGAGGAACAGAGAGATCTTGGGGTCCATATCCACAGATCTCTAAAGGTTGCCACTCAAGTGGATAGAGCTGTGAAGAAGGCCTATAGTGTGTTAGCTTTTATTAACAGGGGGTTGGAGTTTAAGAGCCGTGGGGTTATGCTGCAACTGTACAGGATCTTGGTGAGACCACATTTGGAATATTGTGTGCAGTTCTGGTCACCTCACTATAAGAAGGATGTGGAAGCGCTGGAAAGAGTGCAGAGGAGATTTACCAGGATGCTGCCTGATTTGGAGGGTAGGTCTTATGAGGAAAGGTTGAGGGAGCTAGGGCTGTTCTCTCTGGAACGGAGGAGGCTGAGGGGAGACTTAATAGAGGTTTATAAAATGATGAAGGGGATAGATAGAGTGAACGTTCAAAGACTATTTCCTCGGGTGGATGGAGCTATTACAAGGGGGCATAACTATAGGGTTCATGGTGGGAGATATAGGAAGGATATCAGAGGTAGGTTCTTTACGCAGAGAGTGGTTGGGGTGTGGAATGGACTGCCTGCAGTGATAGTGGAGTCAGACTCTTTAGGAACATTTAAGCGGTTATTGGATAGGCACACGGAGCACACCAGGATGATAGGGACTGGGATAGCTTGATCTTGGTTTCAGATAAAGCTCGGCACAACATCGTGGGCCGAAGGGCCTGTTCTGTGCTGTACTGTTCTATGTTCTAAAGCACAGAAGAGATTTACAAGAATGGTTCCAGGAATGACATACTTCAGTTATGAAGACAGATTGGAGAAGTTGGGATTGTTCTCCGAAACAGTAGAAGGCTTGATAGAGGAGATTTGATAAAGGTGTTCAGGATCACAAGGGGGCTGGGAGAAACTGCTCCCGCTCAGAAAAGGATCCAGAACGAGAGAGCACAGACTTAAAGTGATTTGAAAAAGAAGCAAATGCGATGCAAGAAAAAAACTTGTTCACACAGCAAGTGGCTTGGGTCTGGAATGCATTTCCTGGAAGTGTGGTGGAAGCAGGTTTAATCAAAGCATTCAAGAGGGTACTAGTTGATTATTTGAATAGAAAAAATGTGCAGGGGAATAGGGAAAAGGCAGGGGAATAGCAAGATGTCATGATGCTCCTTTGCAGAGCCATTGTAGACATGATACCAAATGACCTTCTTCTGCACTATAACAATTCTGTGACTCTGAGTGACAGTGAGCAAGTAATAGAGTGAGTGAATGAGTGAGTTCACCCCACACATCAACACACACTTATGCCCAGTCAGAGAATGGGTGAGTGAGCACTCTGACTAGGAGGATCCATGTTTATTACTTGTTCTTTTAATTATCAATCCAATGCTTTGACTTTTTTTTGCTCAGCAAGTTGTGCCTTTTCCTCATACCAACCTTCTTTTTGAAATTCATGTTTAACGTGCCAAACCTTATATTTCTGAAATTTGCTCATCGGCTCGAGTGAAAAGAAATTAAATGTGGCCCCTCATGTGAGAAATTGGACAAGCCTGATCTATACTATTTGACTCACTCCCTGGGGCATCAAGTTCCACATTGTCATCAGTCTCTGGATGAAAAGATTTCTTCTCAATTCCAAATTTGATCTCTTAGTGACTATTACGTATTGACGAACTCTAGTTTTGCTCTTCTCTACACTTGGAAACATTCTCTTTGGGTGAGATTTTCTGGCCCTTCCCATTGGTGGGATCTTTCAGTCCTACCATATTAGAAAATGCTTTTCTGGCCCTTCTAAGCAGTGGGATGAGAAAATATTGCAAAAGCCATAGACATCGGCCAGACCAAAAGATCTTGCTGGCAGCCAATGGTGAACCATCTCACTGCCAGGAAACATGCCACAGGGAACCAATAAATCCCACCCGTTGTGTCTAATGTAGCAAATCTGTTCATAATTTTAAAGATCTCTATTACATCTTCGCTCTGTCTTCTCTTTTCAAGAAAAAGGAGACCCAAGCCTGCATTCCTTTCCTGACGTCAGCAGATGGCATCTCCCAGGCCCTGCACTCAACCATGGAAAACCTGGATAACAAGGATACTAATGTCAGACTCTTATTTATTGACTATAGCTCAGCTTTCAACACCATCATCCCAACAAAACTCATTTCTAAACTCTATGGTCTAGAGCTCAGCTCTTCCCTCTGCGACTGGATCCTGGACTTCCTAACCCGCAGATCACAATCATTTACGATAGGCAACTAAACCACCTCCATGATTATCCTCAACACCGGTGCCCCACAAGGCTATGTCCTTAGCCACTAACTATATTCTTTATATAGTGGCCAAATTCCATTCCAACTCCATTTTCAAGTTTGCTGAAGACACCACCATTGTGGGTCGGATCTCAAACAATAACGTGAGGGAGTACAGGAAAGAGAGAGAGGACGTGAGGGAGTATAGAAAAGAGATAGAAAATCTTGTGAAATGGTTCAACAACAATAATCTCTCCTTCAATGTCAGTAAAACAAAGGAGATAGTTGTCGACTTCAGAAAGCGTAGTGGAGGATATGTCCCTGTCCAAATCAACAGGGATGAAATGGAAATGTCAAGAGCTTCAAGGTTCTAGGTGCCCAGATCACCAACAATCTGTCCTGGTTCCTCCAGGCTGATGCTAGAGTTAAGACTATACCACTCACCTGATGAAGGAGCAGCACTCCGAAAGCTCATGATTTCAAATAAACCTGCTGGACTTTAACCTGGCGTTGTGAGACTTCTTAGTATAGTTAAGAGAGCCTGCCAACACCTCTACTTTCTCAGGAGGCTTAGGAAATTTGGCGTGTCCACTACGACTCTCACCTAAAAAGCATCCTTTCCGGATGTATCACAGCTTGATATGGCTCCTGCTCTGTCCAAGGCTGCAAGAAACTACAAAGGGATGTGAATGTTGCCCAGTCCATCACCCAAACCAGTCTCCAATCCATTGACTCAGTCTACACTTCCTGCTGTCTTGGAAAAGCAGCCAGCATAATCAAGGACCCCACGCACCCCAGAAATACTCTCTTCCACCTTCACCGTCAGAAAAAAGGTACAAAAGGTCACGCACCAACTGACACAAGAACAGCTTCTGCCATGCTGCCATCAGCCTTTTGACTGGACCAGTTTACATGAAATTGATCTTTCTCTGCACTCTAGCTATGACTGCAACATTACATTCTACACCCTCTCCTTTCCTTCCCCCCTATGCATTTTATGGACAGTATGCTTTGTCTCTATAGCACGCAAGAAACAATACTTTTCACTGTACACCAATACATGTAATAATAAATCAAATCAAAAAAACAGAGTTAACATTTCAGATCAATTACTTTATTTCAGATGTCCAGATTCCACAAATATCTTGCTTATCAATGAAAATTGCCTAGCTGGCCTGAACTGGTGCATTGGTAATAACTGGGAGACTAACAGCTACTGACAGTGGTAGCAGCCATTTACTTTCACAACCAGTGGCACTCTACTATCAGCAGCAGGCAAAAATAAAATCTTCAAGTGGGCCTCAATACTTCCAGAGGCACATGTTTCATCTCATCTGTACAATTCTCTCCATCTTTGACATATTTATATTATGTTGGTATCAGAGAAACACTCTCTTTTCCTTCAAAGCTGGTCTTCCGTGCTCAGAGTTGTTGGTAAGGTTCCTAATAGTGTCAAATTTGGCTCAGAGTATGACTCTCACCTAAGTCAGGTGGTGCTGAGTTCAAAGTCCATTTTAGGACTTGAACATGTATGGCCAAAGTTTTGTCACCAAGGCAGGTAGTTCCAAGTTTGAAAACCTCCCAACTCACTGGAGATGCCTCAGTAGAAAAGCCCCCAAATATTGCAATCTTACTCTGAGGATGGGAGGGGAGTGGGGGATCAAGTGCAAGATAGAACTATACTTGCATACCCTGGAAGCCAAGCATAGATGACCACAGGAGCGGCCAAGTGTCAAGGCAGGCTGATCGCAATTCTCTGGGGCTTCATTCCAGTCGCATTGAAGTCTGTTAGGCCCTCTAGTCCTTACATCTCCTCACACGCCACCCATTCCCTACGTCACCTCCATACACTCCACGCCAGTCATTGCCCCCCCCCCCACCCCCCATCCACCCCAAATGCCCCTAATACCTCCATGTAAAATAATGCCCCATCCCCCATCCCAGGACTCTCAAACCTTTGATGCCAACGCAAGGTGGCTCCATGCCCATTCATGAATGAAACATCGCTGTTCCTACAACCCTATAAAAGTGTAAATTAGGACAGAGGTTTCAAACACTTAATGCCCCTTAATATTATGCAAATAAACATGAGACATTGACAAAAGAGATCACAGAAAAATTATAACCACTTAAAGATGTCAATCAAGCAAAGTAAACGGTACTTGAGTTCATGATCTTTTTATGAACAAGAACTCTCATGCACAAGGAGGCTGTTCAGTTCTACTTAAACAATTCTAACACCTGTTCTCATAGGCACGTATTCTCAGCATAAAACTTGGTCAAACATGGTAACTTTTTGTTGCAATCTTTCACAGAATGTTGGCTTGATAGGCCATTTTTTTTATTGCCCACCCCAAATTTCTCTTGAGAAGATGGTGATGAAATGCCATCTTCAACCAATGCAGTCCATGTGGTGCAGGTATACCGACAGTGCTGTTGGGGGGGGGAAATCTAGGATTCTGACACAGCAACGGTGAAGGAACAGCAATATAGTTCCAGGTCAGAATGGTGTGTGGCTTTGGAGGGGGGCATGCAGATGGTAGTGGTGTTCCAATGTATCTGCTGCCTTTGCTTTGCTAGGTGCTGTCTAAGGATGCTTGGTGAGTTCCTGCAGTGGATTGTGTAGATGGTACACATTGCTGCCATTGGTGCGTCAGTGTTGGAGGGAGTGCATGTTGGAGGCAGTGGATGGGTTGCAGGCTGCTTTGTCATGGATAGTGCTGAGCTTCTTGAACGTTGATGGAGCTTCACTCATCCAAGCAAGTGGAGAGTATTCCATTGCACTCCTGACCCGTGCCTTGTAGATGGAGGATCGGCTTTGGGGATTGAGGAGGTGCTAGTGTTGGCACACCCACAATGCTGTTAGGAACAAAGTTCCAGGATTTTGACCCAGTGACAGTGAAGAAATGGCGATATAGTTCTATGTCAGGATGGCATACGGTTTAAAGGGGAAATTGCAGATTGTGGTGTTCCCATACATGATCTCCCTATGTCCTTCGAGGTAGCAGAGTCGAGAGTATTCCATCACACTCCTGTCTTGTGCTTTGTAGATGGTTGATATACTTTGGGAAGTCAGGAGATGAGTTACCTACTGCAGAATTCCCAGTCTCTGGCCTGCTCTTGTATCCACAGTATTCATGTGGCTCATCCAGCTCCATTTCTGGTCCACATTACCCCTCAGAATGTTGATAATGGGGGAATCAGCAACGGTAATGATATTGAATGTCTTGGTGAAATGGTTAGATTCTCTCTTATTGGAGATAGCCATTGCCTGACACTTGTGTGGCATGAATGTTGCTTGCCATTTGTCAGCCCAAGCCTGAATGTTTTCCGGGTCTTGCTGCTTCAGTATCTTAGGAGTCACGTGTGGTGCTGAACATTGTGCAATCATCAGCGAACATCTCTACTTCTGATCTTACAATGGAGGGAAATGTAATTGACAAAGAAGCTAAAGAGGTTGGGTCGTGGACACTACCCTGAAAATTCCTGCAATGATGTCCACGGACTGCGATGATTGACCTCTGACAACCACAACCTTCTTCGTTTGAGCTAGGCATGACTACAACCAGTGGGAAATTTTACCCAGAGCTTTTACCCATAGCTTTTAAAAGCAACGTTAAGGAAAATTTTGATTCTATTTCTTCAACAGCCACAAAGTTTGCTGCTGATTTAACTTGCTCAGTTCCTGTTGAAAGTACTGCCTTTATTTTCACTTGTTTCAAAAAAAAAGTTGTTTTGTTCAATGACTCAGCTATGAATTAAAATGTTTTATTTGTTATGGCCAGTTCTGCTCCTGAGATTTATATCAAAACTCTTCATTTGACCTGCTGCTTTTTCCCACTGACTCCAGTTTTGTTAAAGTTCCTTATGCCACACTCAGTCAAAAGAGACCTTGATGTCTCACCTCACTCCTTAATTCAGCTCTTGGCCCTATTCGAAGTAGAGCTGCAATCAGGTCAGGCACTGGCAGAAGCCAGACTAAGCAGCAGTGAGCCAGTTATTTCCGAGTAGGTGCCACTTCCATCACTTTGCTGATGATCAAGAGTAGACCGATGGGGCGATAATTAGCTAAGTTGGATTTATCCTGCTTTATGTGCACAGGACACACCTGGGCAGTTTTCCACAGCGCCGGATGCATGCCAATGTTGTAGCTGTACTGGAACAGTTTGACTAAGGACACAGTTACTTCTGGAACACAAGTCTCAGCACTATTGCTGGAATATTGTCAGGGCCCATAGTCTTTGCAGTATCCAATGTCTTCAGTTGTTTCTTAATATCATATGGAATGAATCAAATTGTCTGAAGACCAACATCAAAGAACAAAGAACAATACAGCACAGGAACAGGCCCTTCGGCCCTCCAAGCCCGCGCCGCTCCCTGGTCCAAACTAGACCATTCTTTTGTATCCCTCCATTCCCACTCCGTTCATATGGCTGTCTAGATAAGTCTTAAATGTTCCCAGTGTGTCTGCCTCCACCACCTTGCCTGGCAGCGCATTCCAGGCCCCCACCACCCTCTGTGTAAAATATGTCCACCTGATATCTGTGTTAAACCTCCCCCCACCTCACCTTGAACCTATGACCCCTCGTGAACGTCACCACCGACCTGGGGAAAAGCTTCCCACCGTTCACCCTATCCATGCCTTTCATAATTTTATATACCTCCATTAAGTCTCCCCTCATCCTCCGTCTTTCCAGGGAGAACAAACCCAGTTTACCCAATCTCTCCTCATAACTAAGCCCCTCCATACCAGGTAACATCCTGGTAAACCTCCTCTGTACTCTCTCCAAAGCCTCCACGTCCTTCTGGTAGTGTGGCGACCAGAACTGGACGCAGTATTCCAGATGCGGCCGAACCAACGTTCTATACATCTGCAACATCAGACCCCAACTTTTATACTCTATGCCCCGTCCTGTAAAGGCAAGCATGCCATATGCCTTCTTCACCACCTTCTCCACCTGTGACGTCACTTTCAAGGATCTGTGGACTTGCACACCCAGGTCCCTCTGCGTATCTACACCCTTTATGGTTCTGCCATTTATCATATAGCTCCTCCCTACATTATTTCTACCAAAATGCATCACTTCGCATTTATCAGTGATGCAGGGGACCTCAGGAAAAAGCACGCTGGATCATCCACTCGGCATTTCTGGCTGAGGATTGCTGCAAATGCATCAGCCTTGTCTCTGCTGGCATTAAAAGCATCAGTGAAACTACAGATGATTGGTGAAGTAAATAACCAACTGGCACACTAAGCGGTACTCTTCTCAGACCAGGGCTCAGGCACAATATGTGACTTTAAACAAAAAGGTAAAAATTAATGAAAGGTAACAAACTTTTCCTGAGCAAGATAGTTATATCATAATGAATGGGGCCATAAAGGAACATTTTGGAAATTACTTCTGCGATTAAATGGCAGAGTATTCTTTTGCACACAGAGATTCAAAGAAAATGAATAATTGTCACACTGGAATCAAGAAAGTGCAAAACGATTTGAAAACATTAAAAATAAAAGGGAAAAAGCAGCAGGTCAAATGAAGAGTTTTGATATAAATCTCAGGAGCAGAACTGGCCATAACAAATAAAACATTTTAATTCATAGCTGAGTCATTGAACAAAACAACTCTTTTTTTTGAAACAAGTGAAAATAAAGACAGTACTTTCAACAGGAACCAAGCAAGTTAAATCAGCAGCAAACTTTGTGGCTGTTGAAGAAATAGAATCAAAATTTTCCTTAACATGGCTTTTAAAAATCAACAACATCCCCCAGTATGTGCGGAAATGGTGTTGAATGGACTTATTGAGAAAGATCAACTCAGGATTTGCTAATTCCATCTCTGGAATATGATGGACCTTACTAAATGTCAATTGTAAATACCACCATCAGTCGCTACCATGCTAATACACTGAGGCAATCCTCAGTTGAAGTTTCTGGTGAAGTACAATGCAACAATCAATGACGGTTGGTTTTGGTATTTGAGCAACTGGAAGCACAGCCATGAGGGCAGCACGGTGGCAATTGGTTAGCACTGCTGCCTCACAGTGCCAGGAACCCAGGTTCGATTCCCGGCTTGGGTCATTGGCTGAGTGGAATTTGCACATTCTCCCCGTGTCTGCGTGGGTTTCCTCCAGGTTCTCCAGTTTCCTCCCAGCTCAAAGCTGCGCGTGTTAGGTGCATTGGCCATGCTAAATTGCCCCTTAGTGTCAGGGAGACTAGCTAAGGTAAATATATGGGGTATACGGATAGAGCCCGGCTGGGATTGTGGTCGGTGCAGACTCGATGGGCCAAATGGCCTCCTTCTGCAATATAGGATTCTATGATTCTGAAACTGGAAGAGATTGTGTCAGCTCCAGAGAAAATCACAAATGTCTTTTTCTCCACCTCCCAGTCTGGAATTGGAGTAATACTTGGCAATTAATATTTGGCAATTTGTTACAACACCCCTCACTGGATACTTCACTCAGGATTTGATTTGGAGCTACATCTGTGCTATAAGATGCTTAAACTTAAGAGCTAAAAGTAACCATGTGGTTTTGAAGGATTTCTTTCTCATCAACATACAGATTATGGTGAACTCTGCTACTGTACTGGCACAAGCTGTGCAACTCGGGAAGTCACAGGTCATTAAAAATTGTTCTTAGATGCCAACAAATAGATAGATACTTTGCCAACAGGAATAGATTTTGAAGTACAGAATAAACAGAAGAGAAGGACAAGTGACGAATAAGTTGGCCTCCAACTAATCAATTTACTTGAGGCAGGAAAATAGGCTGGGATCAAATGTTGGAAACTCTGTAAAGTAGGAAAACTCACTAAAAAATAAATTTCAGTTACTAAATTTATAAATAATTTGTAAAAAGAGGTAGCAATATAATAGTCAAATTGAAAGGGCCACCAAAAATACTAAGTACTTTGTTAGTTTGCTGGTCTATCTATTAATATACTCATTCCAATATAATATTTAGTATATTCTTGTAGCCCTCACCAATACTCACATGTTAAAGATGATTAAAAGCACAAAACACTGACTTTTTCTGAGAACTGGAAAATTATTTAAATCTAAACAGACACGTGGATCTTGTGCAGACTCTTGAGGGAATAAACATAAAATCTTAAAGACTCTGCAAACTAATCTCAGCTCAGCTTTTTAGCTGCAGGTCCAGATTATCGAGCAGCCAAATATCGCTTCATAATCACTGGCCATTCCATTTGTTTTCTTTCGATTTTTTGATACTAAGAAGGTATTAAGCGGCTAAAGTTCCCAATGTTTCACTTCAGTCATATTGATGTTGTTACAGGTTGGTACCAATGATACGTCAAGTAGAATCTACAGAACGTCAATAACATAGACTAAAATTGTAGTTCTGATTTATTGAGCAATATTAAACAATATGACTATGTATGCTGAACTAAGACCAAAAGTGCAATATGATGAACACCCAACTGATTTGGCTGCATGCCCTACATTTGTTTTCTACCCAGAGGCTTCAAGAAAAAAAGAATTACAGGAAACATAACATTTTTCAATGGACAGATTTCATAAGCACTATACATAAAATTCCCTGGCGAGCTGGAGGGAAAGATCTGTTCTTTACTGATCTGTTCCAGGCCCAGCAGCAATTCCAGTTTAGTCCAAGCATTCAGGTTAGCAACCAAGACTTGTTCCAAGTCAACCTTTCAAACTGTATGAGAGTCTATTCCACATATGACAATTTTCCACAAGGTTTTCCTATCAGCCACATGGCCTTCCCAGAAACCTGAGACACATGCACACAGCTTTCTCTGTGGCAAGAAACTTTAATTTTCATATTAATAAAAGAGTTCTATAGACAACTTCAATTTCATTGCTTTGTGTTTATCCATCAACAGGAATGTTGAGAAACAGGAAGCTAGCTAGTGCTTCAATTTGAAGGATGTTGAATGATAACCCAGCAAAACAACAGCAATTACTTTGTTCCTCAAAAATTTATATTTCAGACAATATGTTCATGGCGACCCATAAATATATATATAGTTGGATCAAGCGTAGTAAGAATAATACAAGTTTCGTAACGAACACAATTGATGGTGGCCTAGAGTGGCACACAGTCCTGAATATTAGTGTTACTGATAAACCTGATCTTCAGCATTTGCAAATTCTAAATAAAAACCTAAAATACCTGGTCCCAAAGTAACTGCACCTCACATTATCAGTTTCATATTTCAATCTGCAGACAAATGAAAAAATTCAGATGGAAAGTAATCTGAAGTTTCTTTGCAATTTTTATAATGGTAGAGGCTTGAAGAAGTTACTTCTGCTGATTAGGTGCTCAAAGTGGAGAAAGTAAAATGCAAAATTGTAATGTGGGATAGTGTGAAGCATATACGAATTAAAATTGTGTATCTGCCATTCTTTTTTTAAATTTTATTACTTCATATATATATATATATATAGTCCAAAGATGTGCGGGTTAGGTTGATTGGCCATGCTAAAATTGTCCCTTAGTGTCCTGAGATGCATAGTTTAGAGGGATTAGTGGGTAAAATGTGTAGGGATATGGGGATAGGGCCTGGGTGGGATTGTGGTCGGTGCAGACTCGATGGGCCGAATGGCCTCTTTCTGTACTGTATGGTTTCTATGATTTCTCCTATGATTTCTGTAACCAGTTGGGTGAATTCTTCGAAAAAGACCGAGTGACAAGCAAAACGTTTTCAAGTTCCCTACTCACCTCTTGAAATAATGAACAACAGCAGCTTTTGTGTATTAAATGGGTTCAAGAAATTTAGGGGAAAAAAATTGAATTAGTTGATGCCTGACATATCCCAACTGTATTTATTCAACAGAGAGTGTTACATTTTTGGCCTAGATTAAATGTACCTTTTCATCATCAGAAAAATGCTCCAAGAAGCATTTAACCATTTGTCAGCTAATAAGTGTCTATTTTATATTATATAGTATATATATATATATATGTATGTATGTATGAGATTTATTATCAACTAACCCTTTGTCAACAAACATTCCTGTTAATTTTCAGTAAGTCGCAGCCAATCATGCTGGCTTGCAATAGATGATATTTTACAAGATCAACTTCATCTTTTATTTTTCATAGAACACAGAATTCCTACAGTGCAGAATGAGGCCATTTGGCTCATCGAGTCTGCATCAACTCTCCGACGGAGTATCTTACCCAGGCTCTATGCCCATTACCCCACATATTTACCCTTCTAGTTCCCCGAACCTATATATCTTGGGATACTAAGGGACAATTTAGCATGGCCAATCCACCTAACCTGCACGTTTTTGGACTGTGGGAGGAAACCAGAGCACCCAGAGGAAACTCATGCAAACACGGGGAGAATTTGCAAACTCCACACAGTCACCCAAGGCTGGAATTGAACCTGGGTCCCTGGTGTTGCGAGGCAGCGCAAACTGTTAAAAGACAAACATGTAATTTTTAGGCAATTCAAAGTTTCATTGGTTATCGAGCTCTTCACAAAATGGGCAATGAAATAAAATTTGACAATAAAAATCAAAATATATATTATTCAGGATATTAGAACACCACACATTATAGATAGCTTGAATAGGAGGTTAGTCACTGATTTCTGCTTGCAATATAACAGATATTTTTCCAAATCATTCTAAAACCTCACACGTTAAATGTATAAAATGCTGCAAGCTCTAATTCTTAAATTTTCAATCATAACTTATTATTTGATTTATATTAACGTGAAATATATGTCCCACAAAAAATGAGAGAAAATCATCATTGGCAATCTTTTAAAATGCAACTTAAATGGGACCATGTCACAAACAGAAACAGAGACAAGCCTTTAGAAATATTCAAGACAGCAGTCAACACCCAAATGTGTCACACTGAATTCCATAATACACAACTGTACTGAAGTACCTCAAATTACAACATGATCTATGTAGATAACTTAAATATAACTGCACTTTGTACAACCATTGTGAAATGTCTGTAATGTTCTTCTGATTGCGTTGAAACACTTAAAAATGCAACATGATCTGTGTATAAAACCTGAATATTATTGATCTGTGATGGCAATTTGGAAATGTTTGCAATGTTCTTTCAGATATTTTATGAATAAAGTATATTTTTGCAAAACAAATTCCATAACAAATCAGCAAGGCCGCGCTTAACTTTTCCTCAGTCAACACTAAAATCATGTCAGTATATCCTTTTAATGTTGACAGTTTCACTGTAATGGTGTTTGCCACTGAGTTCCTGATCTGTGGTCAGTCTGCTCACAAATCCCTTCCTTTAGGGTTTTCACACTCACCCTAAGTGTCTCTTCCCGCTCCTGGGCCTTGCCTCCCACATACTCCGTGCTCCATTACCCCCATCTCCCCACCCCCTCTTTGCGACCAAGCCTTGCCTCCCTTCCTCTTTTCTTACCATAGACTTGCTCACTCCTAGCTTTACCAATGCTGTAATCCCACTAATTGTTGGGCTCCATCTAGTGGCAGATGTTGGTCAGTGCAAATAGTTCTGGGACATGAACTGATAACTGCACAGACCATTTAAAATTTATTTATTAATGTCACAAGTAGGCTTACATCAACACTGCAATGAAGATCCCCTAGTCGCCACACTCCAGCGCCTGATGGCCAATGCATCTAACCTGCGTGTCTTTCAGACTGAGAGAGGAAACCGAAGCACCCGGAGGAAACCCATGCAGACACAGGGTGAAGGTGCAGACTCCACAGTCAGTGACCCAAGCCAGGAATCGAAGCCAGGTCTCTGGTGCTGTGAGGCAGCAGTGCTAACCACTGTGCCACTGTGATGGAGCCTGGTCAACCTAAAAGTACTTCACTGTATTGTGTTAGGGACTAGATCAGAAACTCCAAGTTATGTTATGAAGCTAGCCCAGACCCTAACTTTTCTTTTTGGTTTTGGCATTAGGGTGAGTATAAGGTATTTCGATCCTTTTGACCCACTAGAAAGCTTTTATTAAAACAAACTTTATTTAAGAACATAGTTAGAAGATAACGAAAGGAATTTGCATAATTTTTATCACTTGGAAATACTTAACCCTGACAAGGTATAATTCTTAACAACTAGCAATCTCTATAGTTCCAATGTAAGCAACACACCTCATCACCATAAATCCCCTTTTCAAACCAGTTAGCACCAAAAACCAATATGCTCATGTGGATGCTAGATTTCCAGCCTTTTAACACCTTCGGACAGAGATCCAGATAAAGATCCACCCCCAAACAACAGAATCTCAGAGAAAGAGATTGGCAAATTCCAGTCTCTAAATCCAGACAGAGAAAGAAAGGCAGAGAAAGTGACCTTTCTCTAAAGATCCCAAACAGCAGACTAAGCTTGAGTTGTGTGTGTAAGCCTAGCTCCATCCAGTCACCTGATTTGCCTAGCATTCAACCTAATCAAGTCCTACTCTGCAAAACCCCTGGAGAAAACACTCAAAACAGCATAAGCTCAGAATAAAACAAACATTCTAGCAATTAGGAACAATTATGCTGCTGCAAGAACAATAGAAGATGCCAGTTAGACCCAGGGGCACCAAAGGCACAATATTGTCACATTAGGCACCTGCATGAAGTGTGAACATTTTTTTGACTGTATACTATCTTACATTTATTTTATATTTAGTGGTGTACTTTATTTTGTATGTTATTTCAGCAAGGAATGCACAGTGATGCACACGTATGGTACAATATTTCAACTTGTACAAATTGGGGAGCATGTGCAAACTCCACACAAACAGTGACCCGAGACCAGAATTGAACCCGGGTCCCTGGCACTGTGAGGCAGCAGCGCTAACCACTGTACCACCCTTATAAAAGACTTGAAATACTTAAATAATTCCCACCAGAGCAGAAAATACTAAGGAAGATCAAATTAAAGCTTTTAAAATCTTGGAAATTTTTAACAGAATGAATTGTGTAAAGTATGCCCAGTTGAAATGAGTATCAGCAATTTTGAACATCCAAAGTTGGATGCTAATGTTAATTTTAACATGCAGATGCAAGATTGGTGGGCAAATAGGAAGACGTTGTACCATTCACATTCTGACCAGTTGTTGCATCATTTATCCTGGTGATTAGATCTATAAAAATATGCATATGTAATTCTACTGTTGGAATAAGCAAGCCTTTTTGCAAATAATGCAAACACAATAATGCCAAACTCCCGCTACAACGAGGTCAGAGGATTTGGCGGCCAGCCAAATCTCCGTTCACTGTGGCTGGATGGGAAAATCCCACCGGCGTGAACACTGGTAAGATTCCAGCTATGGAGTTGTCACTGTATTTAGCTCCTACGTGGTTCCATATTGCAAGATTAAAAATCATGGGCTGAATTATACAGGGTGGGGTGAAGGTGCTTTTGGACAGTAAGGGATCAGAGACCCTAGGGATGGGGACAGAGGGGGCTGGAGGAGTCAGACTCTGGAGGCCGGGAGGGGAAGGGGGGGGGTTCACAAAGTGGGATGGGAGACATACTGTGATGGTGGGAGTGTGCCCCTGATAGGCACAGGGCACACCACAGAGGAGGGTCTGCACAGCCCAGAGGAGGGTCTGCACAGCCCAGAGGAGGGTCTGCCCCACCCCCCCCAATTCCACTTTTTAATCTTTTCACCTGAGATGTTGAAATGTAGGCTGGCCTTCTTCATTCTGCCTTCCTCAGGTGCAAGTATTATTGTGGAAGGTACTCGAAACAGGTCCTTAATTGGCCATCAGTTGGCCAATTATGGGCCTCGATAGCTCTAAAGATGGATGGGCACACTGATGCCTTACCTGCCCACCATAACATGGGAGGCAGCTACGGGCTAGACAGGGAGTGCACTCGTACTAATTCTAATGACGGAAGTTAGGTAATAATTCAGCAATTCAGAAAAGATTCACTCCTGGGGTGAAGAGGTTGTCATCAGAAGGGTTGAGCAGATTGGGCCTTAGGTGATGTGATTGAAATATCTAAAATTCTGAGGGAACTTGACAGGGTAGTTGCCGAGAGGATATTTCCCCTTGTGGGGCAATCTGGAACTAGAGGGCATAGATTTAAATTTAGGGGTCTCCCATTTAACATGGATATCTACTTTCTCAGAAGACTAAAGAAATTTGGCATGTCAGTTACGACTCCCATCAACTTTTACAGATGCACCATAGAAAGCATTCTTTCTGGTTGTATCACAGCTTGGTATGGCTCCTGCTCTGCCCAGGACTGCAAGAAACTACAAAAGGTAGTGAATGTAGCCCAATCCATCACGCAAACTGGCCTCCCATCCATTGACTCTGTCTACACTTCCCGCTGCCTCAGCAAAGCAGCCAGCATAATTAAGGACACCATGCACTCCAGACATATGTCTTTGCCGATGGAAGGTGGTGGAAAAGATACAAAAGTCTGAGGTCACGTACCAACCAACTCAAGAACAGCTTCTTCCCTGCTGCCATCAAACTTTTGAATGGACCTACCTCGCATTAAGTTGATCTTTCTCTACACCCTAGCTATGACTGTAACACTACATTCTGCACTCTCTTGTTTCCTTCTCTATGAATGGTATGCTTTATCTGTTTAGCACAAGAAAGAATATTTTTCACTGTACACCAGTAAATGTGACAATAATAAATCAAATCAAAATCAAGAGGAGGAATTTCTCCTCTCAGTGGATCATTGCTTTGAGAAATTCTGAGAACAGTGGAGGCCGAGTCATTCAATATATTCAAAACTGCGGTAGACAGTTTTTTGGTCTACAAAGAAATCAAGCGATATGGGGGACACGCAGGAAAATGGAGTTAAGGCTACAATCAGGTACGGTTGATCTTATTGAATGGCAGAGGAAGTTCGAGGGGCTGAATGGCTTTCTCCTGCTCCGATTTCTTATGATCTTACATTTATATACAAATATCTCTTCATGAAAAAGTGTTTATGGCATATTTGGGATGGAGAAAAGACAGACATGTCTGAAAATGTTTGAAATATATATGTCATGACAATTTTTTAAGATGTTGTCAGCTTTGTGCTAATTAACAAATGAAATTAGTTGTCAGTGGAATCAACACTATTTTAAGCAAGATCCTATTATTCTGGTCTTCATTAAAATCCAAGAGGGGAATTTTCCCATCCTGCCCGCCACGGGAATCGTAGCGGGCGGGGGCGGACCATGCACTGATCCGTTGACCTTGGGCAGGATTTTCCGGTTTTGGGACAAGCAAGGCCAGAAAATCCCACCCAATGTATTTTGACTAATTTTTTGATGATCCCTCCTCCTTTGATCCAGTGTCCACTTTTGCCAGATTATATCTCACTGAAACACCTTGGAAAATTGTTGCACGTGTAAGGTGCTGACTGGCCTTTAGTTGAAGGGTCAGTCACGTGGGGACATAGGTTCAAGATGACGGGCAGGAGGTTTAGGGGGAATGTGAGGGGAAACTTTTTTACCCAGAGGGTGATGGTTTGGAATGCGCTGTCTGAGAGGGTGGTAGAGGCAGGTTGCTTCACATCCTGTGAAGTATGTGAAGGAGTACTTGGCATGACATAACATCCAAGGCTAAGGGCCAAGTGCTGGCAGATGAGATTAGGTGATAGTTCAGGTGTTTCTAACATGTCGGTGCAGACTCGATGGGCTGAAGGCCTCTTCTGCACTGTATGATTCTATGAAATCGATATCCGAAAGTGCCTACTCTAGCTTTAACATTGATTCCGACAAGATTTACTTAAAGCCCTTTCACTTAAAGTTATGATTTTCAACTACAACTTTAAGTGAAGACTTAGTGTAGGACATTGAAAGGATTTAAAATTGCAAAGGAGACACTCTTGGATAGGTTATCTGTACTTAAGCTTGATAAGGCACCAGGTGATACTTTGAAAGTGGACATTTGCAGAGACACTGGCCATGATTTTTCAGTTTTCCTTAGACTTAGGGGTGGCGCCTGAGGACTACAGAATTACAAATGTCATATCTTTGTTCAAAAAAGTGTAAAGATAAGCTCAGAAACTGCAGGCCAGTCAGTTTAACTTTGGTGGAGGGGAACGTTTAGAAACAATAAGAACATAAGAACATAAGAAATAGGAGCAGGAGTAGGCCATCTAGCCCTTCGAGCCTGCCCCGCCATTCAATAAGATCATGGCTGATCTGACGTGGATCAGTACCACTTACCCGCCTGATCCCCATAACCCTTAATTCCCTTACCGATCAGGAATCCATCCATCCGCGCTTTAAACATATTCAGCGAGGTAGCCTCCACCACCTCAGTGGGCAGAGAATTCCAGAGATTCACCACCCTCTGGGAGAAGAAGTTCCTCCTCAACTCTGTCTTAAACCGACCCCCCTTTATTTTGAGGCTGTGTCCTCTAGTTTTAACTTCCTTACTAAGTGGAAAGAATCTCTCCGCCTCCACCCTATCCAGCCCCCGCATTATCTTATAAGTCTCCATAAGATCCCCCCTCATCCTTCTAAACTCCAACGAGTACAAACCCAATCTCCTCAGCCTCTCCTCATAATCCAAACCCCTCATCTCCGGTATCAACCTGGTGAACCTTCTCTGCACTCCCTCCAATGCCAATATATCCTTCCTCATATAAGGGGACCAATACTGCACACAGTATTCCAGCTGCGGCCTCACCAATGCCCTGTACAGGTGCATCAAGACATCCCTGCTTTTATATTCTATCCCCTTCGCAATATAGGCCAACATCCCATTTGCCTTCTTGATCACCTGTTGTACCTGCAGACTGGGCTTTTGCGTCTCATGCACAAGGACCCCCAGGTCCCTTTGCACGGTAGCATGTTTTAATTTGTTTCCATTGAGATAGTAATCCCATTTGTTATTATTTCCTCCAAAGTGTATAACCTCGCATTTCTCAACGTTATACTCCATTTGCCATATCCTCGCCCACTCACTCAGCCTGTCCAAATCTCTCTGCAGATCTTCTCCGTCCTCCACACGATTCACTTTTCCACTTATCTTTGTGTCGTCTGCAAACTTCGTTACCCTACACTCCGTCCCCTCCTCCAGATCATCTATATAAATGGTAAATAGTTGCGGCCCGAGTACCGATCCCTGCGGCACGCCACTAGTTACCTTCCTCCAACCGGAAAAACACCCATTTATTCCGACTCTTTGCTTCCTGTCGGATAGCCAGTCCCCAATCCACTTTAACACACTACCCCCAACTCCGTGTGCCCTAATCTTCTTCAGCAGCCTTTTATGGGGCACCTTATCAAACGCCTTTTGGAAATCCAAAAACACCGCATCCACCGGTTCTCCTCCATCAACCGCCCTAGTCACATCTTCATAAAAATCCAACATGTTCGTCAAGCACGACTTTCCCCTCATGAATCCATGCTGCGTCTGATTGATCGAACCATTTCTATCCAGATGCCCTGCTATCTCCTCTTTAATAATGGATTCCAGCATTTTCCCTACTACAGACGTTAAGCTGACCGGCCTATAGTTACCCGCCTTTTGTCTCCTTCCTTTTTTAAACAGCGGCGTAACATTAGCCGTTTTCCAATCAACCGGCACTACCCCAGAATGCAACGAGTTTTGATAAATAATCACTAACGCATCCACTATTACCTCTGACATTTCTTTCAATACCCTGGGATGCATTCCATCCGGACCCGGGGACTTGTCCACCTTCAGTCCCATTAGTCTACCCAGCACTGCCTCTCTGGTTACATTAATTGTATTAAGTATTTCTCCTGCTGCCAACCCTCTATCGTTAATATTTGGCAAACTATTTGTGTCCTCCACCGTGAAGACCGACACAAAAAACTTATTTAAAGACTCAGCCATATCCTCATTTCCCACTATTAACTCCCCCCTCTCGTCCTCCAAGGGTCCAACATTCACTCTAGCCACTCTATTCCTTTTTATATATTTATAAAAACTTTTACTATCATTTTTTATATTAATTGCTAGCCTAGCTTCATAGTCTATCCTTCCTTTCTTTATCGCTTTCTTAGTCTCTCTTTGTTGTTTCTTAAATTTTTCCCAATCACTTGTTTCTCCACTATTTTTGGCCACTCTGTACGCAGCTGTTTTTATTTTAATACTCTCCTTTATTTCCTTCGTTATCCACGGCTGGTTCTCCCTTTTCTTACAATCCTTGTTTTTTGCTGGAATATATTTTTGCTGAGAACTGAAAAGGATCTCCTTAAAAATCCTCCACTGTTCCTCAGCTATCCTACCTGCCAGCCTGCTCTCCCAGTCTACCTTAGCCAATTCATCCCTCATCCTATCATATTTCCCTCTGTTCAAACAGAGGACACTGGTTTGGGACCAAACTTTCTCCTCTTCCATCTGAATCAGAAATTCGACCATATTGTGGTCACTAGACCCAAGAGGGTCCTTCACAATAAGATCCTTAATTCTACCTACCTCGTTACACAATACCAGATCCAAAATAGCTCGTTCCCTCGTCGGTTCCGTAACATGCTGTTCAAGGAAACTATCCCGACAGCATTCTAAGAACTCTTCCTCCATTCCACCCTTACCGACTTGAGTCTGCCAGTCAATGTGCATGTTGAAGTCCCCCATGATTATTGCCGTTCCGTTTTTACACGCATCCCTTATCTGCTTGTTTATAGCCCTCCCCACCTCAACATTATTATTTGGGGGCCTATATACCACACCTACTAGTGTCTTTCTCCCTCTACTATTCCTCATCTCTACCCATAACGATTCCACGTTTTGTTCCTCAGAGCCTATGTCATCCCTCAGTACTACCCTGATATTATCTCTTATTAATAGCGCGACCCCACCACCTTTTCCTTCCTGTCTATTCTTCCTAAACGCCTGATACCCCTGGATATTCATCTCCCAGTCCTGGTCACCTTTCAGCCACGTTTCTGTAATGGCCACTAGATCGTACCCACTCGTGCTGATTTGCACCATCAACTCATATACCTTGTTCCGAATGCTTCGTGCATTCAGGCAAAGTGTCCTTATTCCAGCTTTTATCTGGACCCGCTTTGATGAGTCGCGAACACCCTCTCCCTCTACTCCCTTATCTAAATTACCGCCTTCATTCACTTGCACCCTCTCCTCTACCATTAATTTTGTAATTCCCCTTACCCCTGCATCCTCCACCCCATCAATTAGTTCCTTGATCCTAGTCAACTCTTCTAGCTCCCCTCCCCCCAACCTATCTAGTTTAAATTCTCCCCAGTAACTTTAGCCAACCTACCGGCCAGGATATTGGTCCCCGTGTGATTCAAGTTCCACCCGTTTTTTGTATACAGATCACCCCTGCCCCTAAAGAGGTCCCAATGGTCCAGGAACCTGAATCCCTGCCCCCTGCACCAGTCCCTCAGCCACACATTCATCTTCCACCTCACTCCATTCCTGCCCTCACCTTCCCGTGGCACAGGCAGTAATCCTGAGATTACTACCTTTGCTTTCCTCTTTCTCAGCTGTCTCCCTAATTCCCTGTACTCCCTTTTCATGACCCCTTCTCCCTTCCTACCCACATCAGCGGTACCAATATGTACCGCTACCTCAGGCTCCTCTCCCTCCCACCTCAGGATTTCCGGGACGCGACTAGCGACATCCTGGATCCCGGCCCCAGGGAGGCAGACCACCATGCGAGAATCCCGCCTACCTCCGCAGAAACGCCTGTCTGTCCCCTTCACCATCGAGTCCCCGATTAATACCGCCTTCCTCCTCTTTTCCTTAGCCCTCTGAGTTACAGGGCTGGACTCCACTGCGGAGACACGGCCACTGCTGCTTCCCCCAGGCGGGCTGTCCCCCCCAGCAGTACTCAAGCAGGAGTACTTGTTGTGCAGGGGCAAATCCACTGGGGTGCTCTCAACCACCCTAGCCTTACCCTTCCTGGCCATCACCCACTTGGCCTCCTCCCGTTGCCCTGGTGTGACCACCTGATGATAGCTCTTGTCTATCACCTCCTCATTCTCCCTCATCAGCCTAAGATCCTCGAGCTGCAGTTCCAGCTCCCTAACACGGTCCCTCAGGAACCGCAGCTCGACACACCCCTCACAGATGTGGATGTCCGGGAGGCCAGATGCCTCCAGGACCTCCCACATCCTACACTGGGAACAACACACTGGTTTCACACTCATACTGGACACTTTATGTCAAGTAAGACAGTGAAAAGTTAATAAGAGTGTAAGGAAACAAAAAAATAAATAATTAATTAAAGTCAGAAAACCCACTCTCTTACCCTCAGCCTGCTCCTGGGAACAAATCCCTGATATTAACAACTGATATTAAACCCAAACAACTGAGATTAAACCTAAACAACTGAGATTAAACCCAAACAACTGATATTAAACCCAGAACAACTGAGATTAAACCCAGAACAACTGATATTAAACCCAAACAACTGAGATTAAACCCAAAACAACTGAGATTAAACCTAAACAACTGATATTAAACCCAAACAACTGATACTAAATCCAAACAACTGATATTAAACCCAAACAACTGATACTAAATCCAAACAACTGATATTAAATCCAAACAACTGATACTAAATCCAAACAACTGATATTAAATCCAAACAACTGAGATTAAACCCAAACAACTGATACTAAATCCAAACAACTGATATTAAATCCAAACAACTGATACAATAATTTCATACAAAGTTAATAGTCATATGGACAAATGTGGGTTAATTAAGGAAAGCCAGCATGAACATCTTAAGGGAAAGTCACATTTAATTAACCTGCTGGAGTTTATTGAAAAGGTATCAGACAGAGTTTATGAGGGCAATGCTGTTGATTTGGTGTATATGGACTCCAGAAGGCATTAGATATGAACCAAGTTATAGCTCATGAAATAAAAGGGACAGTGGCAACATAGATTCGGAATTGGCTGAGTGGCAGAAAAGAGTAGTGGTTAGTGGAGGTTTTTTTTGGGTTGGAGGAAGATTTATAGTAGAGTTCCCAGGACACTGTGATGGGAACTTTGCAATGACATAGACCTTGGTGTATAGGGCACAATTTCAAAGTTTGCAGATGATACAAATCTCAGGAGCAGTGTGAACTGCAAGAACTGTGTAGAACTTCAACAGGACATAGACAAGTTGGTGGAATGGACGAACTGGTAATAGATGAAGTTCAATGCAGAGAAATGTGAGGTGAATCACTGTGGTAGGAAGAACATGATGAGACAGTATAACTCTAAAGAGGGTACAGGAGCAGATGGACCCGGGTGTATATGTGCATAAATCATTGAAGGTGACAGGGCAGAAAGAAAGAGCATTAATAAAGCATACAGTACTCTGGGATTTATTAAAAGGATATAGAGTACAAGAGCAAAGGAATTACACTGAACTTGTTTCGCTCACTAGTTCGGCCTCAGCTGGAGTATTGCATCCAGTTCTGGGTGCCACACTTTAGGAAGGATGTAAAGATATTAGAGAGAATGCAAAAGATACACGAGAATCCCAGAGAGGAAGATAGATTGGAGAATTAAGGCTGTTTTCCTTGGAGAAAAAGGCACTGAGAGGAGATTTGATAGAGGTATTCAAAAGCATGAGGGTTCTGGACAGAATAGGGAAAAACAGTTCCCACAAGGGAAAGGATCATGAACAAGTGGGCATGGATTTAAATTAATTGATAAAATAAGCAAAAGTGATATTAGGAAAAAGCTTTTCATGCAGCAAGTGGTTAGGTTAAGGACTTGAAGCCATCAAAAGATTAAACTGTTATTTGAAGAGAATTTGCAGGATTATGGGAGAAGGTGGGAGAATGGAACTAGGTGAGCTGCTCAAGAGAGTTAATGCAAACAAGATGAGCTCAATTGCCTCCTTCTGAACCATAACATTTCTGCGATTCAATGTCAACAAATAAGCAGACCGATAACCTCAAACATGAGATTGATTGAAGAAATCATTCCATGCATGTACAGAAAATATAGACATATCCAAAGGTGTATGCAGTTATTCAGAACACAGCCGTATAACTCAATCTGGCATACTCTGTCCCAAAGCTGTTCAGATGGTGTCATTTGCTTCTTTAACCGGGTTCGATTCCCGGCTTGGGTCACTGTCTGTGTGGAGTTTGCACGTTCTCCCTGTGTCTGCATGGGTTTCCTCCGGGTGCTCCGGTTTCCTCCCACAGTCCAAAGATGTGCGGGATAGGTGGATTGGCCGTGCTAAATTGCCCATTAGTGTTAGGGGGACTAACTAGGGTAAATGCATGAGGTTATAGGGATAGGGCTTGGGTGGGATTGTGGTCGGTGCAGACTCGATGGGCCGAATGGTCTTCTTCTGCACTGTAGGATTCTATGATTCTAGCCATGTACTACCAGTTAACCAATATCCTCCTGTTAACAGATTTTGTCTTTGGTGATTTTGATAATTTATTTATAAATTCATGTGAAAATGTAACAAAGTCTCAACTTTAATTTCACATTCCACAATAGTAAAGTGAAGAATTTCACAGAATTCCAGTAGGTTTAGGGAGCAATAAACCAAACAACAGAATGCCTCAAATTCAATTCCCTAACTGAAAGGGTTAAAAGAAATCACACAAACTGCTAACTGCAAAATTCTCAGGCATTGCAAAGTCAGAGAAGCTCTGAGAGACCAGCTGCCTTAGCACCAGGCTGCTTACAGATAACAGCCAAGGATCATCACGATCCTTAGTTACAAGGGAAGCTTTAGGTTACACAGTCCGTGCATAAAAATCCTATTGATCACTATGCAGCTGCAACTTGAGCGTGTCTGCTAAAAAAGGAATAAAGGGCAAGGGAGTTTTGATACAACATTGGTCAGACATATTTCTATCATACTCATGTCTGGGAGCTAGTAGATAAGTAGAGAAAACTAGGTGCTTGATGATATTACAATTAAGAGACATGCACAAATAGTAATTGGATAACTATACTCATTATGAAATCCACGTGCTTCCAAACTGGAAACCATAGATGAACAGGGATAGCACAGCAAGTCGTCCCACAACACCAGGTTAAAGTCCAACAGGTTTATTTAGTAGCACAAGCTTTCAGAGTGTCGCTCTTTCTTCAGGTGAATGAAGAGTTGTGTTCACAAACAGGGCATATATAGACACAAACTCAATTTACAAGGTAATGGTTGGAATGCAAGTCTTTGAAGGTAATCAAGTCTTAAAGGTACAGACAATGTGAATGGAGGAAGGGTTAAGCACAGGTTAAAGAGATGTGTATTGTCTCCAGGCAGGACAGTTAGTGAGATTTTGCAAGCCCAGGCAAGTCATGGGAGTTACAGACAGTATGACATGAACCCAAGATCCCGGTTGAGGCCATCCTCATGTGTGCGGAACTTGGCTATCAGTTTCTGCTCAGCGACTCTGCGCCGTCGTGTGTCGTGAAGGCCGCCTTGGAGAAAGCTTACCCGAAGATCAGAGGCTGAATGCCCGTGACTGCTGAAGTGTTCCCCGACAGGAAGAGAACAGTCCTGCTTGATGATTGTCGAGCGGAGTTCATTCATCCGTTGTCGTAGCGTCTGCATGGTCTCGCCAATGTACTATGCCTCGGGACATCCTTTCCTGCAGCGTATCAGGTAGACAATGTTGGCTGAGTCGCAAGAGTGTGTACCATGTACCTGATGGATGGAGTTCTCACATGAGATGATGGCATCCGTGTCGATGATCCAGCATGTCTTGCAGAGGTTGTTGTGGCAGGGTTGTGTGGTGTCGTGGTCACTGTTCTCCTGAAGGTTGGGTAGTTTGCTGCAGACAATGGACTGTTTGAGGTTGTGCGGTTGTTTGAAGGCAAGAAGTGGAGGTGTGGGGATGGCCTTGGCGAGATGTTCATCTTCATCGATGACATGTTGAAGGCTCCAGAGAAGATGTCGTAGCTTCTCTGCTCCGGGGAAGTACTGGACCACGAAGGGTACTCTGTCCGCTGTGTTTGTCTTCTGAGGAGGTCAGTGTGGTTTTTCACTGTGACCCGTCGGAACTGTAGATCAATGAGTCGAGCGCCACATCCTGTTCTTATGAGGACAGCTTTCAGCATCTGTAGGTGTCTGTTGCGATCCTCCCTATCTGAGCAGATCCTGTGTATATGGAGGGCTTGTCCATAGGGGATGGCTTCTTTAACATGCTTAGGGTGGAAGCTGGAGAAGTGGAGCATCGTGAGGTTATCCGTGGGCTTGCGGTACAGTGAAGTGCTGAGGTGACCATCCTTGATGGAGATGCGTGTGTCCAAGAATGCAACCGTTTCCGAAGAGTAGTCCATGGTGAGTCTGATGGTGGGATGGAACTTGTTGATGTCATCATATAGTTGTTTCAGTGATTGTTCGCCATAAGTCCAAAGGAAGAAAATGTCATCGATGTACCTAGTGTATAGCATCAGTTGAAGGTCCTGTGCGGTGAAGAGGTCTTGTTCGAATCTGTGCATGAAGATGTTGGCATATTGAGGTGCGAATTTGTTCTCCATGGCTGTTCCATGTGTCTGGATGAAGAACTGGTTGTTGAAGGTGAAGACGTTGTGGTCCAGGGTGAAGCGGATGAGTTGTAGAATTACATCTGGAGATTGACAGTTGTCGGCGTTGAGTACTGAGGCAGTTGCAGCAATGCCGTCGTCGTGGGTGATGCTGGTGTAGAGTGCCGAGACATCCATTGTGACAAGGAGTGCTCCTGGTTCAACCCATGTATGCTGAGTTTCTGTAGGAAGTCCATAGTGTCACGACAGAAGCTGGGGTACAATGGGTTTCAGGATGCCTCGACATAGCCGGAGAGGTTCTCACACAGGGTCCCAATGCCTGATACGATGAGACGGCCGGGTGTTTTGGCCTTGTGTATCCTCGGGAGACAGTAGAAATCTCCAACATGGGGAGTACGTGGAATGAGAGCATGGAGGGTGCTCTGAAGGTCCGGACCAAAGGTCTGTTGAGTTGACGGGTGTGTTCTTTGGTCGGATCTGCGGGTAACTGTCTGTAGTATTCTTGTTGTTCGGTTGTCGGTACACTTCTTTGCAGTAATCCATTCTGTTCAGTATGACAGTGGCCCCTCCTTTTTCTGCTGGTTTGATGACAATGTGGTGGTTGGTCTTGAGAGCGCGGATGGCGTTGTGTTGTGCTTGGGTGACGTTCGGGGCTGTCTTGTGAGTGCAGCTGATGAATCTGGCATTGATGCACCTCCTGACGGCTTGGGCATACATGTCGAGTCGAGGGCAGTGGCCTTCCGGAGGAGTCCAATTCACCTCTTTCCTCTTCAGTTGCTGCACCGCGGATCATTCTGTCGGCTGTTCCAGTTCATTGGCTGTCTCGTTGTGTTTGCTGTTGGCCTCTTGGGGTTTGTGGAAGAACTCCCGCAGCCTCATTTGCCTGGTGAGTTCCTCTGTGTCCGCTACGAGATTGATGGGGTCCATTTTGGTGATGGGGCAGAAATTGAGCCCCCAGCTGAGAACTTCGATTTCGTCTGGTTGAAGTGTGTAGTCCGACAAGTTGACTTTGGACTTCCCTGCAGTGGTACTATTTTGTATTGTGGTACCGGGGGAGGCCTGGTTGCTACTGGTGATGATGCCGAGTTTCTCAAGTTTCCTGTTCTTCCTATTCTTGATGTGGAGATGCCGGCGTTGGACTGGGGTGAACACAGTAAGAGTTTTAACAACACCAGGTTAAAGTCCAACAGGTTTATTTGGTAGCAAATACCATTAGCTTTCGGAGCGCTGCTCCTTCGTCAGATGGAGTGGAAATGGAGTGGAAATGACATTTCCACTCCATCTGACGAAGGAGCAGCGCTCCGAAAGCTAATGGTATTTGCTACCAAGTAAACCTGTTGGACTTTAACCTGGTGTTGTTAAAACTCTTACTGTCTTCCTATTCTTGCCAGTCCAACGCCGGCATCTCCACATCATGAACAGGGATATCCAATGCTTGCTGATGTCTAGGTTTGAGGCTTTCAAGTCAGACAATTCTGACCTATACAAGAAAGCCAGATATGATCTTAGGAGATCCATCAAAGATGCCAAAAGACAATACCAGGCCAAGTTAGAGTCCCAGGCTAGCCACACGGACCCCTGCCGACTATGGCAAGGTTGCAAGATGTAACAGGCTACAGGATGAAGGCATGCAAAATCACCGGCTCCAACACACCCTCCCTGAGGAGCTCAATGCATTCTACGCCCGTTTTGAGCAAGAGGTCAATGAGAACTCACCCTCCACTTCTGAGGTCACCGTTGCAAATGCCAGAGCAGCTTTCTCGAAGGTCAAACCACAGAAAGCGACTGGCCCGGATGAGGTACCCGGAAGAGCACTCAGATCCTGTGCGGATCAGCTCACAGGGGTATGCGCAGACATCTTCAACCTCTCTTTACAACATTCTGAGGTCCCTATCTGCTTCAAGAAGATGACCATCATCCCAGTACCAAAGAAAAGCCAAGCTGTGTGCCTTAATGATTGCCATCCGGTGGCTCTGACATCCATTGTGCTTCGAAAGGTTAGTCATGGCATGAATCAATTCCAGCCTGCCTGGATCCACTACAGTTCGTCTACCGCCGCAACAGGTCCACAGCAGACCATCTCTTTGGCCCTGCACTCAACCCTGGAACACTGAGATAACAAAGACACCTATGCCAGACTCCTATTTATAGACTACAGCTCAGCCTTCAACACCATTATTCCTACGAAACTCATCTCCAAACTCTGTGGTCTGGGCCTCGGCTCCTTCCACTGCAACTGGATCCTGAACTTCCTATCTCACAGACCACAATCAGTAAGGATAAGCAACAACACCTCCTCCACAATCATAGTGAACACCAGTGCCCCCAAGGCTGTATCCTCAGCCCCCTACTATACTCCTTATTCTCTTATGACTGTGTGGCCAAATTCCCCGCCAACTCGATTTTCATGTTTGCTGACGACACCACCATAGTGGGTCGGATCTCAAACAATGACGAGACAGAGTACAGGAATGAGATAGAGAATCTGGTGAACTGGTGCAGCCATACATTTTTTTTAACACATCAAAAATCTATATCTGGTCAAATTAAATTGTTCCTTTTCTTACATCTCAGGTACAAATTTTTAAAAACGATTACGATTGTATCTGTGGGGTAGTATCCATATTGGAACTGGTGCAGCAACAATAATCTCTCCCTCAATGTCAACAAAACAAAGGAAATCGTCATCGACTTCAGGAAGCGTAGTGGAGAACATGCCTCTATCTACATTAACGGGGACGAAGTAGAAATGGTCGACAGATTCAGGTTTTTAGATGGCCAGAGCACTAACAACCTGTCCTGGTACCCCCATGCTGACACGATAGTTAAGAAAGCCCACCAACGCTTCTACTTTCTCAAAGACTAAGGAAATTTGGCATGTCAGCTATGACTCTCACCAACTTTCACAGATGCACCAAAGAAAGCATTCTTTCCGGTTGTATCACGTCTTGGCATGGCTTCTGCTCTGCCCAAGACCGCAAGAAACTACAAAAGGTTGTGAATGTAGCCCAATCCATCACGCAAACCAGCCTCCCATCCATTGACTCTGTCTACACTTCTTGCTGTCCCGGCAAAGCAGCCAGCATAATTAAGGACCCCACGCACCCTGGACATTCTCTCTTCCACCTTCTTCAGTTGGGGAAAGATACAAATGTCTGAGGTCATGTACCAACCGACTCAAGAAAGCTTCTTCCCTGCTGCCAGCAGACTTTTGAATGGACCTACCTTGCATTAAGTTAATCTTTCTCTACACCCTAGCTATAACTGTAACACTACATTCTGCACTCTCTCATTTCCTTCTCTATGAATGGTATGCTTTGTCTGTATAGCACACAAGAAACAATACTTTTCACTGTATACTAATACATGTGACAATAAAACAAATCAAATACCAATTCTGAAATGGATGTAGATAATTTCCAAACAAATATACACTTTTGATTGGTATATGTTAATTTCTTATAATTGAGCTTGAAGGTATAATTGCCACTATAATCCTTTGTTCGGGGAGCTGGAAGCCACATGATGGTTGACTCGTTCCCTTGCTATAGCTTGAAATAAAGGCTGTTTTTAAAATTAAATTCTGAGTGTTGCCTGAGTGGAGGAGTGAGGTACATTGTGGTTGAATAACTGTGAAACTTGCTGCAACGCTCACAAAGCTACTTTAGCTCTTCTCAGCTTGGAAAGCAGTTCAAGCATAGCAGGTGGACTCAGACATGGCTGGGACAAGTTGAAAAAAGGGGGACTATTAGACCAGCTCTTTGTAGTTGATACCCATTCAGTGACCATTGCTGAAAATTGTATTTGTGAATATGTCACCCAGGATTAAATTCAGCTGTGACATGCTCAACAGTTTAAGTGCCTATTGTTCAATGTCCAGACACACACACCAAGAATGACCAGGTAGAAGCCACCAGAGACTTTCTGCCATCTCCTGAAGCACACTCCAGTAAGAGTTTGGAATAGGTAAGCCAAATGAGAAAAAGGAACAGGGCAAAAATTTGGGTTCTAACAGAGAATTGTTTACATTCAAAGAATGGTCTGATGGGAGATATAATGGTGATTTTGCAACATCGCCTGATGTGACCATAACTAAATGGTAAATTGAATCTTAATTCATTCAAAAATATCTCGGACTTGATATCTCAAATATACTTGTGTCTTTAACACAAGATGTGAAAAGTTTGGGCTGTTTTGTCAGATGAGATTATGGGATCTAATGTAGATGTTTAAAATTATGAATACAGTGGATAGAAATAGATAGCTTAGTAAATATCAGCATAAACTGTTCATTAGGGTCAAATGGCCAGTTCCTATTGGCAATTTCTAAGTAATTTTATGCCATTTCAATTTCAAGCCATTAACTTGTGAGGCTGTAGAATTACTATGATTTCAACAACTTCAAATCCAACCACAACTCTGCTCCCACTCCAGTCTTAATTGCTATTGCAGGTAGTCCTCGGACTTGCAACATAATTGATTCCTGAAAACTGCATCTGAAGTCAAAACGCTGTAACTCGAACCGATTTTCCTATGGGAAACAATATTCCTGAACCAAGATCGGATGCCCTATTTTCAACCAAATAACCCAGAATTTTGTACTCAATTACAGACGAGTAATATATCAACATTAGCATATTCATTAACATAAATAAATCGTAAAAATTTACAGATACATAATGCATTGTAAAGTACAGTAATGACCACTGTACAGTACCTACAAGTTATCTAAAAAGCAGAGGCAAATTTTTAAAGCCTTGCAGTTATTTGTCTTCATTAATCCTGGGCTCATGGGTGGGTCTGGCTAGGCAAGGTTTTCAGGAGGAGTACTTTGCTTAGGTGACTTTGTTAGACTTTCGTTAGAGATTTTGAATGTTGTTGCCTGGAGTCTTCTTCAGATTTTTGGCTTCAGGTTTTTCTGGATTCTTCTTTGCTTTTTTAAATAAAGTTCCCAAGGAGGTTTGGACAGATTTTTGCTCTTTGCAAATTTCTCTGTCGCAGCTGTACAGTTTGCATGTGCCTCTATGCACTGATGCACTGCGTCCAATGTTGAGGTCATGTTCTGTAAACAGGAACATGGCAGCTTCCAAATGCTGAAGTACTTCAGCCAACACATTTACTGTGGCGGCACGGTGGCACAGTGGTTAGTACTGCTGCCTCACAGCGTCTAGGATCCAAGTTCAATTCTAGCCTTGAGTCACTGTCTGTGTGGAGTTTGCACATTCTCCCCGTGTTTGCGTGGGTTTCCTCCCTCACGCCAAAGGTGTGCGGGTTAGGTTGATTGGCCATGCTAAATTGTCTCCTAGTGTCAGGGAATTAGCAGAGTAAATACGTTGGGTTACAGGAATAGAGCCTGTGTGGGATTATTGTTGGGGCAGGCTTGATGGGCTAAATGGCCTCCCTCTGCACTGTAGGGATTCTATAACTTTATGAGGAAGAATCTCTTCAATAGTAGGTGCATCTTCTCCTTCCTCTGCCATTGTTTGCTGTTCAAATTCAATAAGATCCTTATTAGTTAATTCTTCAGAATATGCTGCCAACAATTCATCAACATCCTCTGTGTAATGTGTAAGTTGAGTTCTTCGCCTATTTTGAAAACATTTTGGGTCACCTCTTCAACGGTGTCTGTAAAACTTTGGCATACACAAACTCAGGACACAATTTTCTCCAAACACCATGCAAATTTGATTGTGTGACTTCACTCTATAAGAACATAAGAAATAGGAGCAGGAGTAGGCCATCTGGCCCTTCGAGCCTGCCCCGCCATTCAACAAGATCATGGCTGATCTGAAACGAATCAGTTCCACTTACCCGCCTGCTCCCCATAACCCCTAATTCCCTTATCGATCAGAAAACTATCTACCCGTGATTTAAACATATTCAACGAGGAAGCCTCCACCACTTCAATGGGCAGAGAATTCCAGAGATTCACTACCCTCTGAGAGAAGAAGTTCCCCCTCAACTCTGTTCTGAACCGGCCCCCCCTTATTTTGAGGCTGTGCCCTCTAGTTCTGGTTTCCCTTCTAAGTGGAAAGAATCTCTCCACCTCTACCCTATCCAGCCCCTTCATTATCTTATATGTCTCTATAAGATCACCCCTCATCCTTCTAAACTCCAACGAGTACAGACCCAATCTGTTTAATCTCTCCTCATAAGCCACACCCCTATGCTTCACCTATATTCTTAACTTCATGGTAAATGTTAAAAACCTTACAGAATTCCTTGAGAGTTGGTCTACTCTCTTTCTCAGTTGCCCTGATGACCTGAGTAAACAAGCGCCTAAGATAGTAAGCTTGATAGGACACAATTACCCCCTGGTCCATGGGTTGCAACAGTGAGGTGGCGTTGGGGGCAGAAACACTACTTTGATATCAGGATGTATGTCAGCAAGGATGGTTGGATGACCAGAAACATTTTCAAGCCGTAACAATGCTTTAAATCAGAGAGAAATCAGAGAAGATTATTTCTGCTGCAATAATCTTTGACATGACACTTGGCATAAAATCATGATTAAACAAAGCCTCAAAGATGTTCCTATTGACGAACAAGTAACAATTGGATTTCCATATCTCTGAGAGAAATGCCCTGACATATCCCTTGAAAGCCCTGGGGTTTTCCAAATGGTACACAAGCAAAAGTTTCCGTTCAAAGTCACCCACAGCATTGGCACCAAGTAGAAGAGTGAGCCTAGCCTTAGCAGCATTGTAACCTGGCATGGATTTTTTCTCTTTGGCAATGTAGGTTCTCAACTGCATTTTTTTCTGTACCAGCCCAATTTCATCAACATTAAAAATTTGCCGAGCACAATAGCCACCCTGTTCAATTATTTCAGCCAATCTCTCAGTAAAAGGACATACTGCCTCCTCATCAACCCTCATAGATTTTAGCTGCACCTGAAGCTTGATGTTATGCAAATTGGCCCTGGTTTTAAAATGCATAAACCACCCCTACTTGCATTAAAAGGCTCAGCATTAGAACTTTCCCCATTGCTTCTTTAGATCATCATAAAGACTCCTAGCCTTTTCTTCAATTATGCCTAAACTCACAAGAGGACAGCAATGATGTTGGTACTCCAGCCAAACTATTAACAGTTTCTCAACCTGAGCAATGAACAAGTTCAACATGCTGATTCATTATAACAGTTGATTGCATACGAGCCAATCCCTCAACATGTTCCTGAATTCTTAGCTTGTCTTTCAGGATGGTTATGATAGTCATTTGGAGGATCAAAGTTCTACCAATTTCAGTGCTCGTCTCACCTTTTTCAGACCTCAATTATTTCAATATTTTATTCCATCATAATTTCTCTACATTTCTGAGAAGAAGAAGCATCCCTTGCACCAGATTTACGATTTTCTGCCATAATTATAGACAAAGAAGATCTACATTTTAAAAAAGAGTTTGGAAAATCAAAAGGCACCAAGTACTGCAAAAATGCATCAAACAGAAACTGAACATTGATGTGCATGCATGAAAGTCACTCATGTTGTTTTGTGAGGTCACCACTGATGTAACATTGTAAAGTCAAAACTGACATGGGAAATTGAAACACGGTGTCAATTTATAAATGTTGTAAATGTCATTTGTCATAATTTGAACTTTGTAAAATGTCTGTAACTCAGCACCAAATAGAAAATATAAATTTTCCTCAAGACAGTATTTGCAGTCTTAGTATAGAAGACAATCCATGGTGTCTGCTCACTGTTAAATTCTGTCTGTAACTCTCCACATCAAATTGCTTCAGAAGGTGAGTTAACAACTGAGCAGGGAGGTGAACAGCAAAGAAAATACCCGTTGTATAATATTCAAAAAGGAGGAAAGGAAGAAACAAGTCCAAAAGATGCAAACATACTATTTGACTTCTGCTTATTAGACTGGACCCGCAGTTACCTGGTTAAAGCAGCAAGTAAGGTGTTTAACAATATATAAGGTGTTTAACAATATTACTTCATTTTACCCATTCTGGAAATTGCACAAAACCTTATCCAGTATTAAGCACTGAATCACTACAAAGAAATACAATTCAATTCCACTGGAACTCGGAGGCTAAGAGGAGATCTATGCATCTTTTGAATTATGGAACATTTGAAAGGGTGAATGAGGGAAAATCACTGTTATGCTAAAAGAATTACTAAGAGAGAAAAAGAAAGGTTGCTCGAAATTTCTCAAGCAGATAGTTGGTGGAACTGCAGAAGGTAGTTGAGGGAGGGCTCTGGAATTTTTGAAGAAAAATGTGGAAATATATTTGATGCAGTGGAAGATACATGGGAGGAAGCATTGTTTGAATGATATTCAATCCCATTGGCTGTTCTAGAGCAATTATATAGTCCTGTGACTAATCTCAGCAACCCTGGGGTGAAGAGGACAATTAAAAACAAACACAAATCAACGTGTACCCACTCCTGATTGCAATGCAATGACCCCAGCTATAAGCGTTATTGCGTGAATGTCACATTGCACAGAATAAGCTTCAGCCCCAGCTAGATAACCTGCTGACACCATCATGGTTCACACAAGCTAAAAAAGGTGAAGAATTTATAACCAACAGTACTAATTGCTAAAAATAATAGATTTTGAGAATGTTTTTAGGAGAGGTTGAAGAATGATTGTGGTCTGCACAGTGACTGTAGGATCTTCCACTGTCAGTGGATTAAAATGGTGAGAGCATACAGCACGGTAGAGAATTAGTAAGAGCAGAAGGATACTCCAGGAGAGGGTTTCCCAAACTTTACCAGCCATGGAACCCTTTTGACCTCCCAAGAGTACTAAGGAACCCCTGGGAAACACTTGTGTGTTGAAGAGCCAAACCACAAAAAAAATGACTTCGCAGCATGGATACAAACATACAAAACCCTAATTTATAGAAGTCTTTCCATGTCTTATGTGTATATGTTCATTATAATCAAAGATCTCTCTGATCACAAAATGTCCGTAGGTCTCAATATGTTGTCAGTTTTAATGAGAGGAGTGTATACACACACTCTCATCTCTCTCCAAGACTCGACCGCTCTGCTCCTGGTCCAAGACCTGGCTGCTCCCCTCCTGGTCCAAGACCCACCTGCTCCCCTCCTAGCCCAAGGCTCCCCCAGGTCCCACACTTGTTCTGCCTTGCAGGCCACACTCCCTCCACTCCCTCTCACTGAGCATGTTCTCCACCCCTCGCAAGCCATGCTCCCTCCACTCACTCTGGATTCTGGAGAAGCCAGCCAATGATTGGATTAGCTGGAAACAGCATGAAACTCAAATTGTACTGATCAGCCTTGCCTGCCGCAGAACCCCTGGGAGGCTCCTGTAGGACTCTGGGCTTCCACAGAACCCAGTTTGGGAACCCCTCTCGGATATTAGGTTAGAAACATTGCAGAGAAAACATGTAGCATGGCTATGGAAAGGTCTGAAAATAAGAACCAACAATGTCAGCATCAGTAACTGATAAATGGGTTCGGCATGCAATGTTACAATTTTGTATTTACATAGGATGGAGCTTGACAGTCCTCTGAGGAAAGCATGAAGAAATCAAGCCTGGAGGTGATAAATAGCAACTTATTTTTTTCTGAATGCCCTTCATAAGCAAACACTTTCCCAGAGGCATAATTAAGATAATTATGCAAAATATAGCATTTTTGAGAGAAATAGGTGACTTTGGAAGCATGATTTCTAAAGTTTTCCATCACTGTGCTTGCTTTGCCTCATATTTGATTACCATGTTAGTAAACAATCTCATTATTGTGGTATCATCTGAATCCTCAGTTGGTAGAAGGTGAACTAGATGGACCTTGGCCTTTTGACATCCATGATTTTTTCTGTATTTCTTTAAAAATGCATAAAATTGTTATGGAACTTAGAATGAAAGTGTTGCAAATGAGTAACGTTAAGCAAGTAGATAAAGTTATTCCTGGTAACCAAATTCAGAACTTGGTTGAGGGATTGCAGACTATCAGGTTTAGCTGATTGAATCCATTGTTCAATTAACGGAGACATTAGGTTTCAGGACAAAACTAGAATGGCTTCTATCTAACCAGCGTTCATCTTGAAAAAAGATCTAGCTTAACAGCTGCAGAGTAGTGGCAGAGAGGTAACATTAACCATCAATGGCACACATTTGGAAGTTAAACTGTTTGGACAATCAGAATGGAACTAAGATGAAGTAGAAGGAAATGGAGGAGAGGTGCTGGATCACATTAGAGTGGTCCATCATCAACCGTAAACATGGCTGTGAATATCAAATCTTCAGTATACATACTGATGCCATAAGATATTACAATGTGTGTTGCCAGAACCTAGGAAGTAATGTGAAGGAACTTACCTCGGGCTGAATAGCTTTAAAAACTGGTGCATCCATTAGTGTTATCTGACTCTGAAAGAAACCAAACAGATCAGACATTGCAAGTTAACTGTGTAATGAACAAACCTTCACAACGGTTTTGAACATTGTAAACTGAAAATAAGTTTTCTGATTGCGTTCTATTTTGTGAAAATATGAAACATTACAAAATAGACTAGTATATTAGAATTAATGTCAAGAACATAAATAGCAGGAGGCCATTCAGCTCTATTAACCTGCTCTGCCATTCAATGAAATTATGGCTGATCTTCTACATAAATGCCATTTCCTGCACTAGCCCTGCATTCACTGTAAAATCTATCAATCTCAGTCTTGAACATGTTCAACCATTCAGCCTCCTCAGTCCCTCGGCTGGAGAATTCCAAAGATCCAGCACCTTCTGAATGAAGAAATTCTTCCTCCTCTTAGTCTTAAATGGCCTGCCCCTTATTCTGAGACTGCGCCCCCTGCTTCTAGACCCCCCCCCCCCCCCCCCCCCCCGCCCCCCCCGGCCAGGGGAGTCAATCTTCCTGCATCTTCCTGTCGAGCCCTGGAAGAATTATGTATTTTTGAATGAAATCACATCTCATTCTCCTAAACTCCAGAGAGTAAAGGCCCAGTCTATTTGATCTTTCATCCTAGGACAATCCCTCCATCCCAGGAACAAATTTTGTGAATCTTTGTTGCACTCCTCTATGACAGGTATTTTCCTTTGAGTAAGTAAACCAAAACTGCACACAATACTCCAGGTACAGTCTCACCAAGGCTCTATATAATTTCAAGAAGACATCTTTATGCCGATATTCAAATCCTCTTATAATAAAGGCCAACATACCATTTGATGAATTGCTTGTTGTACTTGTACTGTTGTTCCTTTGAAGTTCAACACTTTCCAGCTTCTCACCATTTAAGAAATACTCAGTATGTCTGATCTTCCTACTAAAATGGATAACCTCACATCTCTCCACATTATATTCCATCTGCCAAATATCTTCCCACTCACTTAGTACCTCCAAATTCGTCTAAAGCACATTTGCATCCTCCTCACAACTCACACTTCCACTGAGCTTTGTGTCATCTGCAAACTTGAAAAATTATATTTAATCATAGAATTTCTGCAGTGCAGAAGGAAGCCATTCAACCCATCAAACCTGCACCAACAACAACAATCCACCCAGGCCCTAACACCATAACCCCCACATATTGACCCTGCTAGTCTCCCCTGACACTAATGGGCAATTTTGCATGGCCAATCAACCTAACCCGCATATCTTCGGAGGTGGAAGGAAACTGGAGCACCCAGCAGAAACCTACGAAGACAAGGCGAGAACAGGCAAATTCCACACAATGACCCAAGTCTGGTATTGAACCCAGGTCCCTGGCACTGTGAAGCAGCAGTGCTAACCAATGATCCAAATCATTGATATAGATTGTGAATAGCTGGCGCCCAAACACTGACTCTTGCAGTAGCCCATAAGTCACAGCCTGCCAACCTGAAAATGACCCATTTATTTCTCCTCTCTGTTTTCTGTCATGAACCAGATCCCAATCCAGATTCCCTCCAATCCCATGTGCTCTAATTTTGTTTACTAACCTCTTGTGTGGGACTATATCAAAAGTTTTCTGAAACTATAAATATAGCACATCCACTGGTTTCCCCCTTATCTATTCTTCTAGTTACATCTTCAAAAAAACCTTCAATTCTATGTTTGTTAAACATGATTTTCCTTTCATAAATCAATGTTGTACAACGAGATTCATGACATAGTCATAAACAAGTAACATCTTAACCAGCTATGTAAAACAAATGTGAAAATATTAGATGATATAAGTTTACATATTTAGTACAATTAGATATCATTTCTGAAGATACTCTTTAAGCAGTGGATTTTTAATATCAAAATTCATTAATTACTCCAAATTACCGTATGATTTTTGTCTCCAACAGAATGAGCTTCAGAAGAAGCTCAGCTCGCCCAGAAGCTGGGCGGCACGGTAGCACAATGGTTAGCACTGCTGCTTCACAGCTCCAGGGACCTGGGTTCAATTCCCGGCTTGGGTCACTGTCTGTGTGGAGTTTGCACATTCTCCTCGTGTCTGCGTGGGTTTCCTCCGGGTGCTCCGGTTTCCTCCACAATCCAAAGATGTGCGGGTTAGGTTGATTGGCCATGCTAAAAAATTGCCCTTAGTGTCCTGGGATGCATAGGTTAGAGGGATTAGTGGGTAAATATCTAGGGATATGGGGGTAGGGCCTGGGTGGGATTGTGGTCGGTGCAGACCCGATGGGCCGAATGGACTCTTTCTGTGCTGTAGAGTTTCTAAGATTTCTAAGACCTGAGCTATGTCAAAAAACATTAATTTCTAAATGTAATAGTAGGCATATCATTCAGTTGGGAATAAACATCAAACAATTATTCAGATTTTCAATCAAAAACCTCAGCATGCTCAATGCACAAATCAAAAACTGTATCCACAGGCATATGCATTGTAAGGTAGATCTTAAGGAAAAAGTGAATGTAAGAGGTGACTGAACTGGAAATTTTTTTGTGATTTAATAAGTGTTGTCTCTGAAGAAAACAGCTGCTGCAACAACAGCCAAAATGGAACATGTTAATAATGTATAAGGAATATGGGAGTAGGGAGGGTAATTAAGCTGCATTATTTGAAACCTAGAAGGTATTGGCCGAGTTTGAGTCCTTTCACAACCAATGGCAGAACTAAAGAATTTCATCAGAATTTTTAATGCCTGACAAGGCAGCTTATATTTGGGTGACAGTGTGTGCTGCATTTCAACTTGCAACATAAAATTTGCGTTGTTTTCCAATGAGACAATTTTTTAAAACTTGAAGTTTAATCAAAATTTCATCAGGATAACAAACCAAACATTTAATGCTCTGTATTGACAATAAGTTCACAAGTGCAACAAAATATTAATCAACCTTACATTGGTGTCTATTGTGTGTAACGTCTTCGAGGAATTGCTGTCTAGTTCTGGGTACTGGGGTTAGTTTAACCATACATCATATCAACAGAGACATCGGGCTGGATTATATGCTGACAGCTGGCTTCCCGCATCCTAGTGTGAATGGCAAGGGTGTGCCCCACTTTCGTTAATTAGCTGACAGGCCTTTAATTACTAAGAGGCAAGGCTTCTGCCACTCTCCAGAAGAAAGTCCTGCCTCATGAAGCTGTTGGTAGCCAATGTCATTGCTATCCAGGCCCAGAAGAGGAACCGTGGATGCTCCGAAACCCAGGCCAGGTTAATGGTCCCCAGAAAGTTGGATTAGGTGGGGCATCCACTTCACACTGGGGACTCAGAAAGGAGGCATTCTCCCCTCACTGGCCAGCAGCCCACATGGGTCACCTCCATGACCTGTTAAATTGTCATGGGCGGTTTGATGAGATCCAAATGGGCCTGCTTAGGGGCCTGAAATGAGCCGCAGGCTGTCTCCCCACCGCTCATAAAATTGTGGAACAGCTGGGCCAATGACACGGTGCCCTATTGTACAGGTCCACCCACTTGCTTTCCTGCCTGCAGGAATAGTTTGTTATAAAATCCAGCCCATGAAATTTCAAGATTGACCAATGTCTAGTCAAGCAGAACACTTAGTTAGTTAGAATTTTAAAAGTAAATCTAGAAATAAAAACCCAAGTGGTAAATTAGGAGGTATCAATTGGGGGAGTTCATGTCCAAGCATGCTTCAGCAGTTCATGTGGGTGGGCACCAAGTCAAAACAGATCAGATTCAGCTGCAATACATCTAAGGTTAAGCAGCTGCTCACAGCTCTCAAATACAGGATCACCACAGGGCAAGATAACAAAGGATTCAAATTTTGGGAAAATGATGTTCCTGTACACCACACAAAAAATCAGAAACTTCAGCAGATGAAACTTGCAATCTGAGTTTGAACTTGGGAATCAAAGATTAGGAAAATAAGATGCTGATGCCAATCCTTAAATGAGAAGATGGGAACAGAGTGGAAAGCCATTGTCACTTCGCATTAAACCAGATTTTGAGTTTGATTCAATTCCAAAAGTTTTGCCTCCAAATAGAGCAAAAGCCTTAACAGGTGTTCAACCTTTCTGAAAAGGAAGAAGTGGCAATCACGACAAAATTCTCTTTCTGTTTTAAAAAAAATGCAATTCATGTTGTTCAACATGCTCAATAAAAATAAACAGCGAGCTATCGAAAAATTCTGTACTGACTACAGTTCATTATTTTCCGAATCAGCAGTTGTAATTTTATTTTAATGATGTAAAAGATTAATAAATGCTCGGAACAAAAAAAACAAGGATTTACTGTAAATTTCTCTTAGAAGGGGAAAAAAAGGAACGGAGAATAAAATCTCTGTAGCTCAAAGTATCACAGACTATGAATCTCATGCACACAGAAAGAAGCGTATTTACACACATTTGTCAAAATATTCAAAACTTCAAATAATCCCATTTTATAACTTTAATTTAAAATATTCTTTCTCCCAGGTGATTTCGATTTTGTTAGTGACAGGGAGTAATCATTTGGATTCCAGATCATCTCCATTTAAGGAAGAGTGCATCTCAAAATTTTCTTAGAAACTGATGCTCGAGAAAACACATTACTGGCATGATATTTTTCAGTTTAACAGTGTTTTCCTGCTCCTCACCCCCTCCCCGTCACCTTCCCCTGATCACCTGCACACTGCCCCAAGAAGTGAAGCATCTCTCAGATCAGAAGCCCCCACGCCCACCAAACTGCCTTATTACTGAAATGAATGAGGATGTCAAAATTAGCAACCTCTCTAAGAAAATGATACTACTGGAAAAAATGATCCAAAATGGCAGGCTGGGATAGCTTTAAGAATTTACTTTGTGTAAAAAATGTATAGTTTTAGAGTACGATCAATAAAAGGCAGTGTTCTACCCCACACACCCCTTGCATTTTCCATCCTGTTAGGTTAACATACCCCAATATATGTGACTCTAAAATAACACTAGTAATTGACAACAATGTTACACGAGTTGCATTTCTCTTGTTCAATTCAGTTTTATACACAATCCAGGCCTAGTGTTAACAGAATATAATCACCATGTATACTCACAGCAAACTCTTCTGGTGTCACCTTCAGGACATCAAACACTACTGCATCAAAACTTTTCTTGGGGTCATTTGAAGCTTTCTCACTCAGAGACTCGGAGCTGCTACTTCTCTGCAGGAATAAGATACATTCATGAGCTAAGGAAATTGGATCTTCTTCAGGTAACAGTTAGGAATCAGGTGTTAGAATGTGTAAAGCGTAAAAACAAAACCAGAGGGAACAAAAGTGAAAAGGGGGGGGGGGGTTGGTGGGTGCTGCTGTATAGGCTATCAGAGAGATCATGGGACAGCTGGACTTCAGTATCAAAGTTTTGGAGGTTTATAAAATATAATTGTTCTCCAGATGAGGGCAATGCTTGCAAAGCTGCAGTGTTATTGTCCATTCCATCTAACCCTTCTACTTAAACCACTGCAGTGCTTCTGGTGATGATATTCCCAGAATAATGATAGGCAGGGAATTTCAAGATTCTGACCAACCAATGATAAAAAAATAGCAGATGTTCAAATCTGAATAGCTTGCTACTTAAGAGGGTAACTTGCAGTTAACAACATTCTTGTGACTATTGCTCATCCTTGACGGTGGATAGTACAAGGCTGGGAGATGTTGTCAAAGAGACCTTGATAAGTTGCTGTAAAGTATTCTGTAAATAATACGTAATTCCCGCACAAAGCATTGGTGTTGGAGGAGTTGGATACGGAGGTAAATTAGAGAGGCACCAATCAAATGGACTCTAGGTGGTGCAGCATTTTCTAATGTTGTTGCAGCTTCAACTATCCAGGAAAATATATTATCATGCTCCAGGTATCGCTGTTTAATAGACCTTATAAAATCTCGACAGTTATATTAATTATAGAAATAGCTCACCCTCTTATAAAGAAAACTTTCACAGCAGGATAGCTTAGACATGTTACCTCTGGCAGGACATGACTCCAGCACTGCTCTGAAATAAGACATTCCTAAAGCCTGATAAAGTGCGATTAAACGACTCAACTATCTGAGTAAAGTTTAAACAGGATGAAAAAGATGTATAAACTGGCTTTCAAGAGGGAAAAAACTATTTTGGACAAGAAAGACTGTTTCCTACTGACCCATGCCAGCTTCAGCCTATCACTTCAGCAAAGTGATGGAAAGTGCTATCAAGCAGCACTTATTCAGCAACAACCTGCTCACTGATGCTTAGTTTCAGTTCCAACAGGGCCACCCACCTCCTGACCTCATTACAGCTTTGAACAGAAGAGCTGAACTCCAGAAGCAAGATGCTCTTGACATCAAAACAGAACTTGACCAAATATGGCATCAAGGCGCCCTAGTAAAACTGGAGTCAGTGGGAATAAGGGGGAAAACATTTCCCCTAGTTGGAGTTATACCTGGCACAAAGGAAAATAGTTGTGGTTATTGGAGGTCAATTATCTCAGTCCTAGGAAAGAGTTCTTCTGGATAGTGTCCGAGGCACAACCATCTTCAGCTGCTTCATCAATGACTCCCTTCCATCATAACATCAGGATGGGGAGGTTTGCTGATGATTGCATAATATTCATTTGCATCTTCTCTGATACCAGAGAATGGACAGATAGCTCATGTAATTCCTATATTTAAGAAAGAAGCCAGAACATGTTCGGGGAATTATATATCTGTCAGGTTCACATCTGTGGTAGGAAAATTAATGGAATTCTTACTAAGGGGTGGCACAGTGGTTAGCACTGCTTCCCCATAGCGCCAGGGACCTGGATTCAATTCTGGCCTCAGGTGACTGTGTGGAGTTTGCACATTTTCCCCGTGTCTACATGGGTTTCCTCCGGGTGCTCCGGTTTCCTCCCACATTCCAAAGACGTGTCTTCTAGGTTGATGCTAAATTGCCTTAGTGTCAAAGTGATTAGCAGAGTAAATATGTGGGTGGGATTGTTGCCAGTGCAGGTCTGATGGGCTGAATGGCCTCCTTCTGAACTGTAGGGATTCTATGTTTCTATGGTAAAAGGAGAGAGAAGAACATCCAGAAATGAGAATTATAATAACACATGATCAACATTGAATCCAAAAGCGAAAATTATGCTTGACCAACCTCTGACTTTTTTGACAAGGGAAAAGAGAGAATCAACAATGACAATGCAACAGATATAATTTATCTGCATCTTCAGATACAATTGGTAAAGTATTCCATGAATCAGGTCAGAAAATGTGCAAACAAGAAACAAGTGACCAAATGGATTGGGACCTGGCTTCAAGACAGAAAGCAGACAGCGGTGTGAGAAGCCAACTTTTTTTATTGTTTCTTTATAATTTTTATAACATTTTCTACAGTGTATTTGAACTAACATTTTCTCATAGGATAAATCCTGCTGAGGTCTCAGGTTTTACTTGTGCTGGGGCATGTTAGTGTTACAATATGCTGAAACGTGCTGCACACATTCACAGCTCGTGATCAGCTAACCTTGGCAAAGACCACCAATTCGTGTCCACTGCATTATCAGAGGTCAGAACCAATTAGTGCCAGCCACCTCTGCAAATGTGTTTAATTAACCAATGAATGTGAATGGGCGCTCTCTGAAATAATGTAGAATAATGACTGTAAGAGAGAGAACAAAAGGAGAACTGGTAACATCATGCAATGGAGATGCCGGCGTTGGACTGGGGTAAACACGGTAAGAAGTCTCACAACACCAGGTTAAAGTCCAACAGGTTTATTTGGAAGCAAAATCCACTAGCTTTCGGAGCGCTTGCGGCTCCTTCGTCAGGTGAGTGGGAGTTCTATTCACAATCAGGGCATATAAAGACACAAACTCAATTTACAAAATAACGGTTGGAACGTGAGTCTTTACAGGGTAATCAAGTCTCAAAGGTACAGACAATGTGAGTGGAGAGAGCGTTAAGTACAGGTTAAAGAGATGTGTATTGTCTCCAGGCAGGACAGTTAGTGAGATTTTGCAAGCCCAGGCAAGTCATGGGAGTTACAGACAGTATGACATGAACCCAAGATCCCGGTTGAGGCCATCCTCATGTGTGCGGAACTTGGCTATCAGTTTCTGCTCAGCGACTCTGCGCCGTCGTGTGTCGTGAAGGCCGCCTTGGAGAATGCTTACCCGAAGATCAGAGGCTGAATGCCCGTGACCGCTTAAGTGTTCCCCAACAGGAAGAGAACACTCTTGCCTGGTGATTGTCAAGCGGTGTTCATTCATCCGCTGTCGTAGCGCCTGCATGGTCTCCCCAATGTACCATGCCTCGGGACATCCTTTTCCTGCAGTGTATCATGTAGACAACGTTGGCCGAGTTGCAAGAGTTTGTACCGTGTACCTGGTGGATGGTGTTCTCACGTGAGATGATGGCATCCGTGTCGATGATCCGGCACATCTTGCAGAGGTTGCTGTGGCAGGGTTGTGTGGTGTCGTGGTCACTGTTCTCCTGAAGGCTGGGTAGTTTGCTGCGGACAATAGTCTATTTGAGGTTGTGCGGTTGTTTGAAGGCAAGAAGTGGGGGTGTGGGGATGGCCTTGGCGAGATGTTCATCTTCATCAATGACATGTTGAAGGCTCTGGAGAAGATGTCGTAGCTTCTCCGCTCCGGGGAAGTACTGGACGACAAAGGGTACTCTATCCAACGTCTCCCGTGTTTGTCTTCTGAGGAGGTCGGTGCGGTTTTTCACTGTGGCGTGTCAGAACTGTCGATCGATGAGTCGAGCGCCATATCCTGTTCTTATGAGGGCATCTTTCAGCGTCTGGAGGTGTCTGTTGCGATCCTCCTCATCTGAGCAGATCCTATGTACACAGAGGGCTTGTCCGTAGGGGATGGCTTCTTTAACGTGTTTAGGGTGGAAGCTGGAGAAGTGGAGCATCGTGAAAAGTGAGCATCTTGCCAACATCTTCATGTACAGGTTCAAACAAGGCCTCTTCACCGCACAAGACCTTCAACCGATGCTATACACTAGATACATCGATGACATTTTCTTCCTTTGGACTCGTGGTGAACAATCACTGAAACAACTATATGATGACATCAACAAGTTCCATCCCACCATCAGACTCACCATGGACTACTCTCCGGAATCGGTTGCATTCTTGGACACACGCATCTCCATCAAGGACGGTCACCTCAGCACTTCACTGTACCGCAAACCCACGGATAACCTCGCGATGCTCCACTTCTCCAGCTTCCACCCTAAACACGTTAAAGAAGCCATCCCCTATGGACAAGCCCTCCATATACACAGGATCTGATCAGATGAGGAGGATCGCAACAGACACCTCCAGATGCTGAAAGATGCCCCCACGTAGAGAAGTAATACTGACCCTTGGTTAGGCCACCTTTACTATCTCGGTAAAGCCCAATAATTTTTTTAAACAAATAGCAGGAATTAGAAATCCCAGTTAGTTGCTGAAAGAATGAACCCATGCAATTCCCCAGTTTAAAACAAGTTATTTTACTATACAAGAGTCAAACAAAGTAAACACTAAATGCTATCTGAGTTAATCACCTACACAAGAAAAGCCAAAGTGATCATTCATTATACATGATTTAGCAGGAAAATTGTGGTTGATTATCAACTGCAAATTACACAATAAATGACATACAACTAAGACAGATCTTATGAATTTGCTTGGCAGTCTATTCAGCATGCAAGACACCAAAATCAGTCAACAACGTCTTTTAAAACTCTCTCTTCCTCACAAAGAATTTCAGCTCCTCTTCTTCTCAGCGGTAGCCTGACCCCCAGTCAACAACAGCTCACAACTAACACGAATTCAACGGCTACAGACTTTGCTAAAAATGGCACATATCTACAGAATCTCCTCAATTCAGATTACTTTGCATAGATTCACAAATGCTACCTTCAAGTCATAGAAATAGCTGCAGCAACTGTGTATTTGTTTATTCTCAGCTCTTTTTATTCTTTTAAGGGATACAGGCGTAGCTGGCATGGCCAGCATATATTGCCCATCTGTAGCTGCCCTTTAACTGAGTAGGCCGTTTCAAATGGCAGTTAAGAGTCAACCACATTGCTGTGGATATCGGTCACATATCGGTCAGACCAAGTGAGGACAGCAGATTTCCTTCTCAGAAGGATTTAAGTAGACCAGATAGGTTTTTACAAAAATCAACAATGGCTTCATAGTCATTATTAGATTTTTACGTCCAGATTTTTAATGAATTTAAATTCCATCAGCTTCCATGGTGAGATCTGAACCTGGGCTCCCAAAGCATTACCCTGGGTCTATGGATTACTAGTCCAGTAACAATACCACAGCGCTGGATCTAGACTGTCTTCTTCAGCTTGCCTGTACTGCATCGCTGGACTCATTAACTTATACTGAGACCTGATAGCTCTGTCTCCTTTTATATGGTTTTAACCAGAAGTTTTGGTTTCTAATTCTCCATTTCAGTCTAACCCTGGAAAGGTTAGTTTACTTTCTCAATCTTCCTTAGGGTCTATCTCAAAAAATACAAGTTTATCTAAAAATGTCATCACATCACATTTAGAGTCCTGCAAGCAGTTCAGGTCTCCACAGTGTAAAAATAGGCACTGAAGAGGATGCTGTTATGATTGTGAGGTTTTATCCAAGCATTGTGTTTTAAACTATTCAAAGTAAAATGGAGCACATGATTTTCCACTAGTTTTGCCTAACAATAAGCCAATGTATGCCAAGATGATAGCAAGTGTTGCTGAAAAAGAGAGACTTTTTTCCAAAGCTTTTCAACTTGCACTCAACAGGATAATTTGCAAAAATACCAATAAAAGGGATAACAACAAATTTGTATTGTATGAGAAAGAGTGCTGATTGTTTGGCAAGTGGACTATGATTGGTAGAGGCATCCCCATGGAGAATACACTAGTTAATAGTGATTGACAGTTAACTTAATCAAAAGATGATACCAGAAATGCATGGGTATACATATCAGGAAAAGGCTGACAGGCTCGGAATCTTACCTCATAAGGCTGAGAGTGAGGTGACCTAAATAGAGGTCTTTAAAATTATACAAGATTTTGACAGAGGAGATATTCAGAACAGCATAACAATAGGCCATTAGTATAAGACAATCACCAAGAAATCCAACAGGGAATTCAGAAGAAACTTCTTCACCCCAAGAATGGGAAGAATGTGGAGTGCACTACCACTGGGAATTGCTGGAGTGAACTGTATGGATGCATTGAAGGGGAAACCAGACAAGCATATGAGGGAAAATGGGATAGTTGCAATAGTAGACTTAGCCGAGAAAAGATGGGAGGAGGATGGAGTGGAAAATAAATACTGGCAATGGACTGGTTGAGCCGAATGACCCATTTCCGTGCCTTTTATCCTTTGTAATCCATTCAGCCTTGCTCCCCACTACTATCAACTGCTGAGCCTGTGACTGGTTTTACTTGTTTTTCAGCTTCAATTATACTCCATGGTTCACTTCATGGGCCAGAGTATATTTCTCCAATGTTTCTGGATTTTATGATGACCATTTCTTTGGCCGCCTTGCAACCGATTCAGAATATCTTATAGTGACGGACCCCAGAGGAAGAAAAAAAATCAAGTTTGGGCCTTCGGAGACTGGGAACTACAGCTCAGTCAGTCTCAGCAGTTTCTGCACATGCGCTAGCCCCTTGAAACTGCTGCACATATGTAGATCATTCCCTTTTTAAGCTTCAGTGGTTCTGCTCATGTGTCAACCAGAGCTTCGTCAGGATCCTTGTAAAGCATGTGCACAGTTGGTTCTTTTCTGTTTCTTCTCACTTGAAGGGGACCCTGCATTTGTGCAGAAGAGAAAAAGGAAGAGCCCTGAAACAGAAAGTGAAACAGCACAAAAGCGAGGGTCAGGTGACCTAGAAGAAACTGCCATTGCACAGAGAGGCACAAAAGGTCAGGAGCTTCGGAGACTACATTTCCCAGAAGAAAGGAAGGAAGCCCCAAAAACCAGGGATAGCTAAGTTAAGGAACAAGAACAGGAATTAAACACAGATCCTGTGCATTTCAGTTAGAGAGCAGAGAAGTTTCCAAAATAAAGAGAGAAAGTGGCAGGAAATAGAGCACAAAGGGCTTGCAAGAAGCCAGAAGATCTGAGGTGATAGCCAAAAGTTGGTGACTCCTTACTATGGGCCTGAGATGCAGTGGTGTTCTGTTAGTACGGATGAGTATCTGAGAGGGTGCACAGAAGGCCAAGCTTGAATAATCATGGTGAACCAGGGAATAGGTACATTGGAAGGAGAGTTCAAAACCCTGGAAGTAGATACTTTTTGAAGATGCTTGAGAGAAAATGTCTTCAGGGAGGAGATTCCAAGGCAGGGTCTTCATGAGTGGATATTGGAAACATTTACATGAAAGACAGAGTTTCTGGAGACCAACTGGCTCACAGTGTGACAAGCATCTGTGCGGCAGTGGGTGGAGTTGATGAGAGATCCATTGAAGTTGCTATGGTTGCACCTATCACTTGGTTTCGGGACGTGGTAACCAACCACATTTCGCCTTTTAGTTCATGGACTGTATAACATAGGAGTACAAAATAGAATTTATAACTTGTAATAACCTTAGAAATCGGGATATATTTATAAAATATATGTGGGACAAATGATATTGCAATATAATTAATCATTTCTGGTTCAATAAATGTTTTATCCTTTTTTAAAAGGCCATTAGCAGACTTTTTTGACTCTGTTTAGTAGCCACACTCTACGTTTCTAAACAAGAACAAAAAATTAGGATCTATCAGGCCGGGTTCCATCCTGGGATCTGATTTGTCCAGCGGTAACGTCAGTTTGGATCATAACATCATGATTTTTTATTTTTGTGGAAGTATCAGTGCGCCCATTTGATATCACACACTTAAAATAACTCCTGGACTTGAACTGCCCACCATACCTATTTCTGAACATGGACATGAGTTTATTGTTGCTTAGTGCCAACTTCATCCTACCCATATCAATTTCATCCCACTCCAGAATCTCTGGATTGCTTCCTATTGTTTCCTCTCTATTCCCACCCCCCGACCATTTAGGAGGATAAACGCATCCTAATAATTGCTATGTAACTAGGCCTACAACTCTAAATTTTCCCTGTGTCCATTCACAGTGCTTGTTGGCTGCTGCCCCTGTCCTGAGTCCATCATTTCCATTTGGACATTTTAAAAATTTATTTTCTAAAACCTGTTTAACCAAATCCACCCAAACCTCTCCTCATCTGGCCCAAATGTCACGTTTCTTTTGATAACACTCCTGTAAAATGCTTCAGGATGCTTGACTATGTTATGGGTGCAAATACAAGTTGCTATTAGGGCTTGTTCACCAATACTAATAGGCACCATTATGAAAAGCCTATTTGAAACTTCCAAGGACTGAAAATTAGAGAATAAGAAAAACATAAACACAGATGGTTGTGTGAGATTTCAAAGAATAAATGGAAGCCTTACCTCCGAAGCAGTGGCTGTAAAATATATGGTGCTCGACTGTCCGTTGGTCAGGTCCATACTTCCTATGCCAACCACCACAGCAGCACTATGGAAAGCTCATGGTCAGGATGGGACCTTCATCACTCCTTCAACACAAAGAAATAGCACAGTTACAAGATTTCTATCAGGGTAGCTCAAACTCCTTATTTATTAAGCACCTTACTTTAAAAAGAGGTGCATAATGTAATCAGACAAATCCAAGTACTTAATTTTTTCTTCTGTGACCAGCTGAATGACTAAAAAGCAAATTAGCACCTCAAATTTATGCCGACAAAACAGCTGCCATAAATTGCCAAAGAAGCTGATGATTTTAAATGATTCAATTGAGAGGAAAGTTGACTCCCAATTATTGTACACAAAAAGCTTACACAATGGCAAACTATTAATTGCATGCGCCTGAATATGTTTCCTCAAGAAGAGTTTTATATTTAAACTGTAACATTACCACAGAGTATAATATCTATGCACTTAAATTCCCAACATACTTACTAAATCCATTCTAATTTAATTCCATTCTCAAAGATACAACAGTTTAGAAGTGGCCAGTGAACCCAGTTTATCTGGAAGTATTCACTTCCCAATACTTTACCACATGAAACATACAACTTGAATGATCTCAAATTCAATTTCTCTCAATGATTTTGGCTATATCTTCCTTCCTCAAAACATTAAATATCGCTGGAATATCGTTTCTCAAATGGATTTTATAAATTTCCAATAATTTGAGTTTTTAATGGCATGTTTTGATTTTCTACCAAAAAATGCCTATCTCAGAGTTAAGTTTCCATTTTTGATGATGTTCGGATAATATTCGAGTTTTTTGTGAAAATGTAGTGTTCCAGTGATGCGGTGTTCAGTACAAAGCATGGCAGATGCAGATACCGAATGCACAAATCGAAAATTAATATCTCTCGTGTGCAACTGTGGTCACCCAGAACAGACCATGGAACACAATGACTCAATCCCAACTCATCAATATGAAGGCAGTAACAGTGATACACACAGCCGCACCTGACATAATATGTAAAATTATAGTTGTTGCTCTCTATTTAGCCATACAAAAGAAAATGTCACAGTTGCATACATACTTGAAGTGGAGTTTGCATGTCTATTGGTTGTGTGGCTCTGGCTACCACACCATACGGAAAATCCGAAGGTATCGAACTGCATTCTATCCTGTGAACCTACCTGAACCAGCAAAATCACCTCTGCTTGATGAGTGCCAACATACTTGGGAGATTTGCCTTTGAGAGGACTGCTGTACTCATGATTCTCTCTTTCCATTCCAGAATGCATGACGGTGAATTTGTTGAGCTTCTTTCTTCATGACCAAAGTCGTCCATCTTTCACAGGCGTACAAGGTGCTAAGAACACAGGCCTCATAAACTCAGATCTCAGTCCTAAGAGCACTCCCTGCACATTTTATGAGTCGGCCAAAGGCAACAGCTGCTTTCCCAATGCATGTATACTGATTACGGTAATCAACAAACGATCCAAATTTGTGGGCCCAGGTTGCAGAATTTGCTAACCATTCCAGTGGTGTGTTATTTTGTGCAATCTGGAGTGGAGATGTTATACCTTGGAACATGACCACATCTTTTCTTGACATTTATAATCAGGGAGAACAAGTTACAGGCATGAGAGAGACAATCCATGAGTCTTTGTAGCCGAGTTTCTGAATGAGCGAACAGCGTGGCATGATCAGTGTGTTAGGGCTTTCTGGCCAAGACATGCTCTATTTTTGTCCTTATTTTCAGTCTGGATAGATTGACGAGCTTGCCATCTGACCTAACGTTATAGCAAGAACACATCCCTATTTCACTCTATTCCCCACCCTGAAACTGTCAGAAATGTTACCGTAAAACTATACAGTATGTGCATGCTGACAAGCAAGAAATGGATGAGACTGAGGAGCTTTGGGGTCGGCCAACTTCCCCAAAACCTTGTAAAGTCCTGCCCCGTTGATGATGTTGAATGTTTTAGTGAGATCTACAAAAGTAAGGCAAAGAGGTATATTCTGTTCCCTGCACTTCTCTTACTGTGTCATATGGAGATGGTCATGTCCACTGTGGACATGCTAGTGCAAAAAAATGTACTGTGGTTTTGAATACACTGCATCTGGAACAAGATAGAATATGTTATGCATGACCTTACTGATGGCCTTCCCAGTAACGTTAGTGATGAAGATGCTCCTGTAGCTTTGGAATTTTCTCCGTTGTGTTTGTTTCTGTAATAATGTGGTGATTTTTGTGTCCCGCATCTCCTGTGGAATGGAACCTACCTCCTGATAGCGAAGCTCATGAAGGTCTGACAATGTTTGAGCAGTCTGGCTGAAATTCCAACCTCACTGGGTCCCTTTCTGCTTGCTCTGCATTTAGTGGCTTTTTCAAGCTCAAGTGTTGTATGTCTAACTAATTCATAACAGGAAACTGCAAAAGAGCATCAAACACAGATGGAAAGATGTTCATCTCATGGAGCGGCACGATGGCACAGTGGTTAGCACTGCTGCCTCACAGTGCCAGGGATCCGGATTCGATTCTTGGCTTGGGTCACTGTCTGTGCGGAGTCTGCACGTTTTCCCCATATCTGCGTGGGTTTCCTCCGGGTGCTCCAGTTTCGGCACACAGTCCAAAAGATGTGCTGGTTAAGTGCATTAGCCATGCTAAATTCTCCCTCAGTGTATCTGAACAGGCGCCGGAGTGTAATTTCATTGCAGTGTTAATGTAAGCCTACTTGTGACACTGATGTATAAACTTTAAACTTTATAGCTCACATCAGTGCTCAATCCAGTGGGACATTTGCTTACTTCTGAAATGCCCTTTCAACCTATTATATGAACCATGTAAGATTTCTCTTGTCACAGTTTATAGACCAAAACATCGTGATTTTTTTAAATATGCCATTTATATATTTAATGGTACTTTTACGGTGTTAGTTTGCCTGAGATTAAAGGGATTAAACCAACTATATCTAAGAAATTACTGCCACCTAGTGAAAATAGTGTATAAATTTACTGCTTTAACAAGTACGAAGTGAAAACCTATACGAAACATTAAAGAAAATGATCACCTGGTAAACATGTGAACAATTATCAAACAAGAACTATAACTGATCTGCACAAATTTGTTTTAATTGTAATTTCTCATTAACTTCAATAAACGAATTTTGCATTAAAATAATAAAATATATTTGGCCTTGTATAAAGTCCTTTGCTTTCCAGAACTGCATATAGAGCCTATATGTAATTTCAAATATATCTTTGTCACAATTCATCCATCCAAGGATTTAGTCCACATGTTGCAGAGAACCCACAGTTAAGTTTATTTTAGATTTTCCATCAATTGTTCAACAGATGAATAATTGGTAGCACCGAATTACTTTTTTAAAAATTAATTCACAGACTGTGGGCGTCATCGACCAGGCCAGCGTTTATTGCCCATCCCTCGTTGCCCTTCAGAAGGAGGTGGTGAGCTGTCTTCTTGAGCCATTGCAGTCCGAGGTGTACATACAGTGCTGTTAGGGAGAGAATTCCAGGATTTTGACCCAGCGACAGTAAAGGAAAGGCAATATATTTCCAAATCAGGATGGTGAGTGACTTGGAGGGGAACTCCAGGTGGTGGTGTTCCAGGTATCTGCTGCTTTTGTTCTTCTAGATGTGGAGATGCCGGCGTTGGACTGGGGTAAACACAGTAAGAAGTTTAACAACACCAGGTTAAAGTCCAACAAGTTTATTTGGTAGCCAAATAAACCTGTTGGACTTTAACCTGGTGTTGTTAAACTTCTTACTTTGTTCTTCTAGATCAGAGATTCCCAATTGAGGTGCCACAGCACACTGGTGTGCCATGAAGGCCCCACAAGTATGCCACAAAATAAGATAAAAATTATTAAACATTAATGTAAATAAACTAAAGATATTCTTCACTTTCAGCTCCATGGTGGGCATTTCCGTGTTCCAATGAACCTCGGGCCTCTCACGCATGCACTGGCTGGGAATGGGCCGCACATGCGCAGTTCAAATTGTTTATATTGGTAATCCAAACTGTGCATGCGCCAGCTGGGGATGGGCCGTTCATGTGGGGTTCCGATTTGTTAATATTGGTCAGGAGCATGCCCTTTCTCGGGCATTGCACGCATGGTTCGGATTACCAACATAAAACATTCTAAACCGCGCATGATGCATGCAGAATAGATACCAAGTTTTTTTGAATTGGAAATGCCAACTACAGAGTTGAAGACAAAGGCCTGTGCAAAAACACAAAACGTGTGCAAAATCCTGGGAGAAGTGAGGGAGACAGGGAAAGGTTGGGGAAAAAAAGGAGAGAAGATGGGAAGAAGATTTTTTAAAAACTCCCAGTGAGGGAAGAAGAGTTAAGAAACAGGGACAAATAAAGTTAAGAAAAGGAGAAACAGGCTCCAATATTGTATTTGGCATGCAAATAGTGATATGGCTTTCACAGTAACCTTCTTAAACAAATGAAAATTGGATTAAATTGTGGCTTGACATGTTTTTAAAAGGCTTTAATGATAAAAAGTATTTTGCAAGCGGGCAGTTCAGTTGGAGAAAATAGGAGATATGCCTCAAAAGGTTTATAGTATAAAGGTTGGGAACCACTGTTCTAGATGGTAGTCACCGTGGGTATGGAAGGTACTGTCTAATGAACGTTGATGAGTTCCTGAAGTGCACCTTGCAGATGGTACACACTGCTGCCACGTTTCATCAGTGGTGGAGGGAATGAATGTTTGTGCTAGGGTAGCAATCAAACGGGCTGCTTTATCGAATTGTGTTGAGCTTCTTGAGTATTGTTGGAACTGCATTCATCCAGGCAAGTGGAAAGTATTCCAGTGCACTCCTGACGTGTACCTCGTAGATGGTGGATAGGCTTTGGAGAGTCAGGGGGTGAGTCACTTGCTGCAGGATTCCCTTTGACCTTCTCTGGTAGCCACAGTATTTATATGGCTATTCCAGTTCAGTTTCTGGTCAGTGGTTACTCCCAAGATATTGATAGAGGAGGATTCAGCCATGCTAATGCTACTGAACGTCAAGGGGTGATCCTCTCTTTTTGGAGATGGTCATTGCCTGACACTTGGATGAATGCCAATTGTCACCTCAACCCTGCATTTGTCCAGGTCTTGCAGCATTTGGACATGGACTGCTTCAGTCGCTGAGCAGTCGCGAATGTACTGAACATGATGCAGTTATCAGTGAACATCTCCACTTCTGACCTTATGATGGAAGGAAGGTCATTGATGAAGCAGATGGTTGGGCCTATGACATTACCCTGAAGAACTGCTACTGTGATGTCCTCGAGCTGAGGTGATTGACCCCCCAACCATCTTCCTTTGTGTCAGGTATGACTCCAACCAGCAAAGGGTTTTCCCCAATTCCCATTGACTCCAATTTTGCCAGGGCTCCTTGATGCTACACTCAGTCAAATGCTGCCTTGATGACAAGGGCAGTCACAATCACCTCACATCTGGCATTCAGCTCTTTTGTCCATGGTTGAACCAAAGCTGCCATGAGGTCAGGTGCTGAGTGACCTTAACTGTACGTTTGTGAGCAGGTTATTATTGAGTAAGTGCTGCTTTCATTGCACTGTTAATTGGCTGGATTGGATTGGTCCAATTTCTTGTGTACAGGCCATATCTAAGCAATTTTCCACATTGCTGGGGAGATGCCAGTGTTGTAGTTGTACTGGAACAGCATGGCTAGTGACGTGGCAAGTTCTGGATCACACATCTTTAGTATTATTGCTGAAATACTGACAGAACCCATAACTCTGGGGATAGGCCATAGGCCTGGGGATTTATTGGCCTTCAATACCATCAATTTCCCCAACACCATTTCTCCACTGGTATTGATTTCATTCAGTTCCTCCCTCTCACTGAACCCTGTGTTCCGCAACATTTCTGGTATGTTATTTGTCTCCTCCTTTGTGAAGACAGAACCAAAATATGTATTCAGTTGGTCAGCCATTTCTTTGTCCCCCTGGCTACCTCTTTCACTCTTGTAAGATGATTTGGAATGCATTGCCTGAAAGGGTGGTAGGCGTACATTCAATTCTGGCTTTCAAAAGTGAAATGGATTAGCACCCAAAGGAGAAAAAAATGGCAGGTCTGTGCGAAAATGCTGGGGGAGTGGGACAAGCTAAGCTGCTCTTCTTTCATCCTGGTATATTTGGATGTAGTTACAGAAAGTTGCAATTCTATTTGGCATTCCTGTGCCCCAGTTGGACTGGTACATTTTTTGTCACCACTGGTAAATGTTGCTGATCTTGTTGGACAGTATATCCAATATCTCTCATCATTGTCTATTCATCACCCAACTGCTGCTCAAAGTCTCATTATGGCTTTAACCACCTCCAGTTCACTTGCCCCATGCCCTTCTTTCAAGTTCTATCCTACATAAATGTCTATGTCCTCAGTCCATTCCTTGTTGTAGCCTACTCACCTATCAATCCAGTCTTTGGCAGCCCTGAACTTCAGCGCTTCAACCTTGAAATCCCCAACTTCATCTACAAATCACCTTCAGCCATCTTGTACCTCCTTGAGTTGTTGGGCTATCCTTCAATTTCAGGATGACATCTACCAAGAATTTCACAGTAACTTCATTGCAGTGTTAATGTAAGCCTTACTTGTGACTAATAAATAAACTTTAAACTTTATAAATAAGGGTTGCAAGTTTCTGCCATGGGTCTTCAAAAAGACTGAGCAGACCGATTCTCAACCCGCAGATGTTTGGACACATGGGGCAGGACACCCCACAAAGTTGTGGGATCTAGGATGCAGGATTTGCTTCCTTTTTATTCTCTCTCTACATCCACTCTGCCTTTAAAATATTGTCACACATAACACGATGCAACTTGAATAAGTTGTTGGCATTCTAAACAATTGGTAGCAAGCTTCCTCAGTCATTAAGTCAATGGCGCCATGCTTCATAGAGAGCTCCAAAGTGCCTTTGAAAGATTTTCTTTGTCCTCCCCTGGAACATTAGCCATTTGAGAGTTGAGAAAACAGGAAGATAGGGAAGATGGTTTTAGCCATCCAGGCACAGTGCTCAGTCCATCAAAAGAGAAAATGGTGGAAAATCTCAGCAGGTCTGGCAGCATCTGTAAGGAGAGAAAAGAGTTGACATTTCGAGTCCAGATGACCCTTTGTCAAAGCTAAAAGGCAGAGAAAGTGGGAAATATTTATACTGGGGGGGGTGAGGGAATGAAAGATGAGTCATAGCCACAAAAACAAAGGGAAAGGCTGCTATCATAGAAATCATAGAAACCCTACAGTGCAGAAACAGGCCATTCGGCCCATCGAGTCTGCACCGACCACAATTCCACCCAGGCCCGACCCCCATATCCCTACACATTTACCCGCTAATCCCTCTAACCTACGCATCCCAGGACACTAAGGGGCAATTTTAACCTGGCCAATCAAGCTAACCCGCACATCTTTGGACTGCTCCATATGCCCCATGCCCAATGGGTAATGCCAAGGTGCCCCCAAGGGGCAAATGGAGCAGTCCAAAGATGCTAATGGCAATCCATAGAGACAATAGAAGGTGTGAATGGCCAAACGACAGAGAAGCTGAAATCAGAGGGTTAACTGTGACAGTTTAAACTGTAAACTACTGCAGATGCTGGACACCTGAAATAAAAACAGAACATGCTGGAAAAACTCAACAATTCTGGTAGCATCTGTAGAAACAGAGAGAAAACAGAGTTAACGGGGGTGATTCTCCCATCCCGCTACGCTAATTCTTTAGCTCAGTGGGTCAGGGGACTCTCGCGGCTGGCAATGCACAGGATTCGAGCATGCGTTCCCACCGCAATAGCATCTCCGGCAGCATCTGCTCTGCGCCGGAATTTGGCAGGGAGGCCGGTAAATATTTAAATGCTCATTTTAATCTAATTCAAATGCTATTAGCAGGCCCGAGACTCCTGGCCCGCTAGCATCTCCCCCCGCCAGAGCATTTCACTCCAGAGGGGTTTAGGGTAGCTCTCTACTTTCGGGGAACTAGCGGCCCGACCCGCTGGAGTGAAGGGGGGCAATTGGGGGCCCCCCACGGCAGGGTCGGGTGGCGAGTGGGGTAGCCTAAAGTGCCACGGTGCCCTCTGGGCATTGGCACTTTGCCCCTTGGGGGCACCTTGGCATTACCCATTGGGCATGGGGCATATGGAGCAGAGCCCCACCGATTGCCGCCTCCTGATTTCTTCCCCCACCCCAATAGCTAGCTTTCCAACCCTGCCCCCAATCGGCAGCCTACCCGACCCCCCTGCCAGCCCCCCAAGGCCAGCTCCGATCTCCACGCCCCATATGCAGCCCCAATCTCAATCCCCATTCCATGTCCAACCCTGATCGCACACTCCTTCTCTCCTTCTCTCCCATTGCAGAATGCACAGCGTGCTTCCCCTGATTGATCGGCCCTCAATAGGCCCCGCTCCCAGTTGGCCCCATCCCCTTGGCACTGCCTGGTGGGCAGTCCCAGAATGCAAGGCTGGCACTGCCCAAGGAGCACCCCCTTGCCCCCAACCTCCCAGGGGAAGCCTCACCAGGGGGTGGTTACGCCTGGTCCTCCATGATGGGGACGAGCTTTAATCCCCATTGGTGGGAAATTCTCCCGGCAGGGGGAGACACTAGTGAGCCCAGAGAATACCATCCTGGGCTCGCTAATCATATTGAAATTGCAATTTCAACATGGCAATCAGCCTCATGCTAAGGGACTGGCGATCAGCCGGACGCCGCTCGCAATGTCCCGCTACAGGCCCCCCGCTGATGTCTCCCAGCCTGCTGCAGTACTTGAGCAGCGCAGCGGGCCAGGACAATCGCCCCAAGATTCTTCTTCCGAAAGGGAGAGGCAGAACTATGATGGATTTTAAAATGTAATAGGTTAGAGGGCAGAGGCAGAATAAATACCAATGATGTCATGGAACAATAAGCAAAGAGGAATGGTGATGGTAGTAGTAAAGAAACATAGCACTGGTCCTCTGGTCCATTGTACCTACCATGGACCAATGCTTTTTTTAACCTTTCCTGAAATGCAGTAAATCAGAATTTGTTACCAAAATTTGCCCCAAACCAATTCTTAGCTGTCATCAAAACTCTCCTTTATTTAACATGTTGCTTTCCCTCCTTTCTCATCTACCCAAATCATGGCTAAGCAGTCAGGTGAAAGTGTAACCCGTGGACAGCTTCCAGGACTCCACAGATGCAGTTACATCTCTGGTTTATCTGCTGCTGAAACCTTCACCCATGCCTTTGTATCTCTGCATTTGAATTTTCCAACTCACCCTGATCAGACTCCCACTTTCCACCTACCACAAACGCTCATCCAAAATTCTTCTGTGAATATCAAAGCTCACACCAAGTCCCATTCACACATCATCCCTGGTGTCCAGTCAAGCAATACCTTAATTTTAAAATTTTCATCCTTGTTTCTAAATTCCTTCAAGGCCAATTCCTCTCACATCCTCCTGCCTTTTAACCTTATCAGATACCTGTTCTCCATCAATTCTGGCCTCTTCCACATCCCCAATTTTAACCAATCCATCAGTGTTAGCTGTGCCTTTAGCTGCCGGGGCCCAATGTTCTAGAATTCCCTCCTTAAACCGCCCTGTCTCCCTTTTCACTGTGACGGTATTGTGCCTTTAAGAAATGTATTTTAATCATGTTTCTCTACAGGATGTTTTAGTAGTCCCTGGAATTTTGTCGAACCCGTGTTGTCTGTAGCCAGTGTCCTTTATTGTTACTGAAGCAGTATAATTGGCATCATGATGGCTTTAATCTGAACTAATGCAGTGTTCTGTTGTTTCAGTGTTCCGCTGGATGGCAAAGAAGAGTAGAGCTTGATTGGGGATGATTGACAAGTCAGGTCATATGGCTAGGGATAGCTGTGTTTTCACAGAGAAGTCAGTTTTTAGTTTCATTTTTCAGAAGCTGCTTGGAACTGAGAAGGATAGCAGTGTCTTCCCCCTCTCTGGAGTTGGTGTTTTTGCTGTCTAAGTGTTGCTATGTTAGATGCTGCTTTTGAGTTGAGAGAAAGCAGTCTCTCTTTTCCCCTCTCTGAAGTCGGGAGACTGGAAGCAGCCAGAGACTGGGTTTACCTATCTGAGGTTTGGCTGTTTTGAGGATATATCCTTCTCTGAAAACTGCTGGCTTGGATTTCTGTCCATAGATGTTACAAAGCTGGAAATTCAGCATCACATGAGCATACTGATGTTTGTGCGAACTAATTCTAAAGGGTGTATGCCTGTGAGATATTGTTTTAAGTGGGAACAACAAGAGTTATACTGTGTCATGTTTAAGTCTTGTACTTGGTAAAAGTTATGCTAATTCTTTTTATTATATTCTGTGTTCTTAAATAAACTTTGATAAAAGCTTCCTAGTGGGTCACTTGAATGATACCTGGAGTGAAACACATTATGCTCGCCCATGCCAAAAACAAATGTAAAATTTAGGGTCTAGGTTAATTTCACAAAACACTTTGGCCGGTATTTTACAACCTTGCTTGGGCGAGGCTTGTAAAATCCCGCCTGAGGCCAACGGAAAATTCCATTCTGCAAGCCGCACCCGCCCCTATTCCAAGGCAGGCTTGGCGGTAAAATTCTAGCTTTTGGAGTCTCTAGCCTGGGTCTTAAAATCACCTTTAAGATGCTCCTTAAAAATCGCCACTTTGACCAAGCTTTTGGCCACTTGTCCTAACATCTAATGTGGTTCAGTGTCAAACTTTGTTTGATCATCGTTCCTATGCAACACTGAGACATTTTACCATAATAAAGGCACTATAAAAAGGCAAGTTGTTGTTGTTGGTTGCAAGATGTAGGACAGCAACCCAAGTCATCTTTCCTAATAACTTCCAGCCACACCTCCTCTACCTTTCAACAAGTTTCTTTCTTTTGCTCCCACACTATCTTTCAGCCCTGTCCATTAACTAGCATAGCTAAGATTAGAATCAGCTTGTGAATAAAAGTAAACCATTACAGTGTAGTACAAAGCCACATGGACCAGAAGGGCCACATTCAGTTTAAAACATGTGCTAATTTTGCTCTTAGCTAAGTAAAAGTTGAAGGGCAACAAATGGTCTCAGCAACCCTAGCCTAAAGAATAAACATTTGACAGAGTTCCTAATCTTGACCACTGTCCAGTGGATCAAATTTGGCTTTTGTTTTGGTATTATGCCCCGTGCAGTGGAATTGCCAACCAACATTCATGCATGCAGAATAGCCACGCAAGGTTAGTTCACAAAGAATCAAAGATGGCGCTGGTGTGAGAGGAAAGCATGATCCACAGGTGGCAAGATCCTTCTTGAAGTCTGTCTGGAGAGACGTTAATGCACATCAAGCAAGCTTTAAACATACCTGGAGTGCAGTTGCAAACAGACAACTTCGAAAGTCTGGCTGGAAAGGGTTATTTTTAAGATTGCTTCCTGCCAGTTGGAATTTACTGTGTGCGCTCAGCGGGAGAGGGGCTGTGGATTGCAGCTCTGTCTGCAAACTCTCTGCCCTTTCTTCACCCAAGAAAGGGTGAATTAAAATGGAAAGCAGGAGCCACTGAGGTCCTGCTGCAAATTGCAAGCTGCTATTTCTACTTTTGGATTGCTTTTTTTGCAGCTGGAGTTCAAAGAGGGGCATGTTGGGACTTGTAGTTCAGCCTGGAACCATCTTGTAGTTTTTTCACTCAGTCAAGTGTGAATTGGTTTAGGGTAGGGGGGCAGCCCAGGGAAGAATTCCTGTGTCATAAAAACTGCAACTGTCAGATCACCTAGGGACACTGCTGTTTCTTTTTTCAGCCAACCAACGATGAATTAAAGTGAGGGAGAAGAGTTGCAACTCGGCTGGGAACCCTTTGCCGCTTCTGTTCGCCCAGTTAACGGTGAAGTAAGGTGAAAAGCAATCCATGTAAGATTTCTGATAGATCGAACAGCGAGACAGCTTGATACGTGGACCAAGAAATAGCACCCCAGGCTGGAGGAAATGGGTAAGCCCACAGGCCCTGGCAAAATGGCAGGAACAGTAAGAAGTCTCACAACACCAGGTTAAAGTCCAACAGGTTTATTTGGTAGCACAAGCCACAAGCTTTCAGAGCGCTGTCCCTTGGCAGGAGGCAAACCAAAATCGAAGAGTGGGACCACAGGGGCAGAGGGGGGTGGGGGTCCCTACCACGCTTTCCTGGAGGGATCCCTGAAGTGGAGATGCCGGCGTTGGACTGGGGTAAACACAGTAAGAAGTTTAACAACACCAGGTTAAAGTCCAACAGGTTTATTTGGTAGCAAAAGCCACACAAAGCTTGTGTGGCTTTTGCTACCAAATAAACCTGTTGGACTTTAACCTGGTGTTGTTAAACTTCTTACGGGGATCCCTGAACCCAGCATGCTGAGCAAAAGGACAGGGGAAGCTATTGTGGAGGCCATGCAAAGATTGGACAGCGAATTGGGATGGTGGGCCACTGAGTTGCAGGCCAAGATAGATGAGCCGAGAGAGGACCTCGGATCATCTATTAAATCACTCTAAGGTGTCACCGTCGCCCACGAGAACCGTTTGAAGGAGCTTGAGGATTCGGAGGCATTTAGGGGAAACACTATCACCGAGCTGAAGAGCCAAGTTACTCATTTGACATCGGAGATTAAGTCCCTAAGGGAGAAATGTGATGAGATGGAAGGACGCCAAAGACAAAATAACATCCGTCTGATAGGCCTTCTGGAGGGAATCGAGGGCTCAAATATCACAGGCGTTGTCGCCCAGCTAGTGAAGAATGTGCTGGAACTTGAGGACGAGCCGCTTCTGGATTGCGCACAGAGTGTTACGGGCAATGCCCAGACCAGGAGAAGCTCCTCGACCCATTATTGCACGAGTACATTACATCTCAGCACGAGAGAGAATCCTGCGGCAAGCAGCACAGTCTACCACTCTGAGGTACCACGAAAATAAGCTGTTGATATTTCCAGATTTTACCTCGGTGGTGACAAGGAGAAGGGCGACCTTTGTTGATGTCAAACGACTTCTGCGTGACTGTCCTGGGGTCAGGTTTGGGCTTCGCTTTCCGGCCTGCTTGAGGATTACTCTCAACAATGGAACTGAGCACAAGTCCACAGATCCAGTGGCGGCGATGAAATTTGTGGAGCAGACTTTTGAATCGGGTGACCGCACGGTGGATATAACCTGATATGTTTTTTATGAACCTGCATGCTATACCCGGATCGAATTGTCGGCCAGGAAAGGGTAATGGGTTTTGCGACTGTTAGGTTAAGTGTTAAGCATTTGGTATTTCTACAGATCTTTTCAGGTTATAGCACCTGTGACCGCGATGGGAATGGTGGTGGAGAGCGTGTCCCATGCAGAGTGCTCTGAAGGCGCCGCGATAAGGAGGGGTTGGAGGTACAGGCACCCTGTTTGGGAGGGTGCGTGTTGGAGGGGGTGGGGGGGATGCTGTGTTTGCAGGTTTGGTCTGTGTGGGTGTTTTTGTGTCTTTCCTATATCTTTTTTTTCTGTGGGTGTGTTTTGATCTCTTTCAAGCCCAGTTTCTCTTTCTCGTGGTCGGTTCCCTGTGGCCGGTAGGGAGGGTGGGGGTGGGGCCCTGGGGTGTGGCATCTGCCGATGTCAGTGGTTGGGGGGAGACTCCTCAGTGAGGAGGGATACCAGGCTACCGTTAGGAATGTGGGATGCTGGCTTGGAGGCCCTTACACTCCGACCTCGGAGCGATCAAGTTCACCAGCTGGAATGTCAGGGGATTGAATCATCCAGTTAAGCGCGGTAAGATATTTCAACATCTTCGACTACTGGGTACCCAAATTACATTCCTCCAAGAGACCCACCTCAGGCGAGTGGACTATTTTAGGCTCCGTAGAGGATGGGTGGCGGGGGGGGCAGCAATCCTCATCCACAAGTCCTTACCCGTGCTAGTAGCCAAAAATGACTCAAATGGTCAATACGTCATTGTCACGGGTAAATTATATGGGACACCCCTGGTGTTAGCCAATGTGTAAGCCCCAAACTGGGACTGTGAAAACATTTGCCCAGCCGTTTTTCGCAGTACTTCCAGATTTGAATTCACATCGGTTGATATTGGGTGGAGATTTCAAATGTTGGTTGAATCTTGCCCTGGACCACTCCTCCCCCAGGAACATAATAAGAACATAAGAACTAGGAGCAGGAGTAGGCCATTTCGCCCCTCGAGCCAGATCCGCCATTCAATAAGATCATGGCTGATCATTTTGTGGACTCAGCTCCACTTACATGTCCGCTCACCATAACCCTTAATTCCTTTACTGTTCAAAAATGTATCTACCCTTGCCTTAAAAACATTCAATGAGGTAGCCTCAACTGCTTCACTGGGCAAGGAATTCCACAGATTCACAACCCTTGTGTGAAGAAGTTCCTCCTCAACTCAGTCCTAAATCTATGTCCCCTTATTTTGAGGCTATGTCCCCTAGTTCTAGTTTCACCCGCCAGTGGAAACAACTTCCCTGCTTCTATCTTATCTATTCCCTTCATAATCTTATATGTTTCTATAAGATCTCCCCTCATTCTTCTGAATTCCAATGAGTATAGCCCCAGTCTACTCAGTCTCTCCTCGTAAGCCATCCCTCTCAACTCCAGAATCAACCTAGCGAATCTCCTCTGCACCCCCTCCTGTGCCAGTATATCCTTTCTCAAGTAAGGAGACTAAAACTGTACACAGTACTCCAGGTGTGGCCTCACCAGTACCTTATACAGCTGCAACATAACCTCACTGTTTTTAAACTCCATCCCACTAGCAATGAAGGACAAAATTCCATTTGCCTTCTTAATTACCTGCTGCACCTGCAAACCAACTCCTTGAGATTCCTGCACAAGGACACCCAGGTCCCTCTGCACAGCAGCATGCTGCAATTCTTTACCATTTAAATAATAGTCCATTTTGCTGTTATTCCTACCAAAATGGATGACCTCACATTTATCAACATTGTACTCCATCTGCCAGACCCTCGCCCACTCACTTAGGACTATCTATATCCCTTTGCAGACTTTCAGCGTTCTCTGCACGCTTTGCTCTTCCACCCATCTTAGTGTCATCTGCGAATTTTGACACACTACACTTGACCCCCAACTCCAAATCATCTATGTAAATCGTAAACAATTGCGGTCCCAACACTGATCCCTGAGGCACACCACTAGTCACTGATCGCCAACCAGAAAAACACCCATTTACCCCCACTCTTTGCTTTCTGTTAGTTAACCAATCCTCTATCCATGCTAATACATTACCCATAACACCATGCACCTTTATCTTATGTAGGAGTCTTTGGTGCGGCACCTTGTCAAATGCCTTCTGGAAATCCAGATACACCACATCCACAGGTTCCCCATTGTCCACTGCACATGTAATGTTCTCAAAGAATTCCACCAAATTAGTCAAACATGACCTTCCCTTCATGAACCCTGTCAAATTGTCATTTGCCTTAAAGTCTGCGGGAGAGCGCAGTTCTTATATGATTCATTGATCATGCGCAATAGCAGGAAAGCCAACCTATCCATAAATATTTTGTAGAATTCGACGGGGTACCCATCTGGTCCCAGACATTTCCCACTCGGCATAGTTCTGGCCGCCCCAACAATTTCTTCAATGCCACGGCCTCTCCCCTGTTCACCACGGGGGCTACCGCCTCATTGGCAATAGTCTCTGAACTATAGAGGGTTGAGTAAAAATCCCAGTTGTCGAAGATGTTGAAAAGGAACGCTGTATCTTCCAAGTTGGCAGAAATTATTAAATCATTTCTCACTGAATACATAGTGTCGGACCCATGGAGGTTTCTTAATCCCACTAGTAGGGAATATTTTATTGATTAAATTTTATTAAATTGATCTCTAATTTTATTAAATTGATCTCTAAGATTGTGGCCATTCGCTTGGAGGACATTCTGCCCTCTTTTGTCTTGCGTGACGAGACTGGGTTCATTAAAAATAGACATATGTACTCGGAAGATTCGGCAGCTGTTTAACATCATGTAGGTGCCTGCCACCTCCAAGCTACGATGTGGAGTTGCTGGCGTTGGACTACCTCCAAGATACCAGAGATATTAATCTTGCTGGACGCTGAAAAATTGTTTGATCGGGTGGAATGGGATTATTTATTTTAAGCTCTTGGGAGATTCGGGTTCGACCCAAAGCTCATCTCCTGGATCAAAATACTGTTCTCCGTCCCTCTAGCCTCGGTCCGGACAAACGACATGCATTCAGCTTTTTTCTCTTTGTCCCGGGGCACTGGGCAAGGATGCCCCCTCTCCCCCCTGTCATTTGCCATTGCTATTGAGCCTCTTGCTGAGACTTTTCGCAACAGCAAACGAGTGGTGGGGATTGGTTGGGAGGGAATCGAGCACAGAATATTGCTGTGTGCGGGCGACCTACTATTGTATGTCAGCGACCCATCCAACGATTCTCAAAGTCTTATCTATACTAGAGAGGTTTGGTCATATTTCAAGGTACAAGCTTGACTTGAATAAGAATGAGCTTCTTCCTTTGAATGCAGCGGCTCGTAGCCTCCCACTCCACATCCTGCCTTTCAAGATTGTCACTGGCACTTTATTTATTTGGGAGAACAAGTGACTAGCAAATTTAGTGGGCTCTTTGGAGCTAACCTTGCTCCACTCATGGGGCGGAGGGAACAGGACCTCAAACGGTGGTCCATCCTCCTGTTATCGTTAGCAGGCTGTATCAACACGGTGAAGATGAACATACTACCTAAGTTTTTATATCTCTTTCAGTGCATCCCGGTTTCATTCCCAAATGCTTTTTTCACAGACTTGATCGGCTCATTTCAAACTTTGTCTGGAATAGGAAAAACCCAAGAATACAGAGGACAGTCTTGCAAAGCCCTAAACTGGAGGGGGATACGGGATTGCCCAATTTTCTATTTTATTATTGGGCAGCCAATATGAAGGTGGTAGTGTGTTGGATGCAGACAGAGAGGCAACAGGAGGGTCCTTGTTGGCTGCAGTTAGAATCCTCCTCCTGTGCTCGGTCTTCCCTGACTGCCTTGATGTGTTCCCCGGTAAATTTTCCCTCCTCCCAGTATACTAGGAGTGCACTTGTCAAGTCAACTCTTAGAATTTGGATGCAATTTAGCCACCACTTTGGCTTGGTCGCTGGCCTCCCCAGTGTATCGGCTAACCATTTTTTTCCTCCGTGTGTTTTGGATGGTGCCTTCAACATATGGGTCAAGCACGGAATCAGAGCATTCCGGGACTTGTATGCGGACGGCATGCTTGCATCATTCCAGCAGGTGGTGGATAAGTTTGCTTTACCTGCAACGCACTTGTTCAGATATTTGCAAATTCGAGACTTTGTGCGTAGGGGCGACCCCCAATTTCCAACGCTCCCACCTCATGCCTCCATTGACATCTTCTTAGTGCCTTCTATTACTGTGCGTGGTATCATTTCAGTTCTTTATTCTCAAATTCTGTCCCAACAAAACTCTCTATCAGTGGTTAAATCTTTATGGGAATGAGGTCTGGGGGAGGAGTTCTCGGAGGAGAATTGGGACCTGGTGCTGTGTTGAGTACACTCCTCCTCAATATGTGCCAAGCTGGATGTGATACAATGTAAACTCCTTCACAGAGCATATCTAACCAGGGTTAGACTCTCTACAATGTACCCAGGCACAAGCCCCATTTGAGAATGGTGCCGGCAAGCTCCCGCCACCCTCTTACATATGTTCTAGACTTGCCCATCACCGAATAACTACTGGACATCGATATTTGAGATGATTTAGGAAACGTTAAATCCGGATATAAGTGCACCCCCACAGGCTACCCTGTTTGGGGTCGTGCCTTTAAATCCGCCGCTGCTGAAATTCCAAGTGGATTTTGTAGCTTTCAGTACACTACTGACAAGACGACTAATCCTGTTTAGGTGGAAATCACGTGCACCCCCGACATACTCACAGTGGGTGAAGGAGGTGGTAGATACCATTAAGCTGGAGAAGATGAAGTGCATGCTACATGGGTCCACAGCTAGGTTCTATAAAACCTGGCAACCATTTGTAGCTCATGTTGGGGCGCTGCAGTTGGAGCCAGTTGAGTAGATACCTAATGGCCCCAGGACCCCGTGTGCTTCCACAGACCCCCCCTCCCCCAATTGGTGGACACACCCTGGCCCTTTACTTGAGTATACCCGCCCACCCTGCCGAGGTGTGGGGACCAACTCGAGACCTTTTCTCTTTTCCCTCTTATTCTCTTTCTTCTCTCTCCTTCACTGTCTCTCTTTCTTTTCTCTGCTCGCTAGTTTATAGCCTGGGCTGTTTAGGTGTCAGTTGGTTCTCCAGCGGCGTTCCTCTGTCTTTTTGGCTTTATATTATTACTGTCATTACTGGTGCAATTAGATGGGGCTTGGGAGGAGTGGGAGCCGGGAGTACCAGGGCTTGTCCCTTGGCCTCGGGGAGCCCTGTGCCCAGTCGTGTTGGAATGTACACGCGAGCACTGTGTGGATCTCTATCTATGTTTGTTTGCTATGTAAAATATAAGAACATTTTCAATAAACATGTCAAAAAAAAAGATTAGTTCACAATGGGTGACCATGATCAATTTCCTGGCAACGGTGCCTTCAGGATAGAAAGGGTGAAATTTCCACAAAAAAAAGCACTATTAAAAGCAAAATGTGATGCTGATACTTTTGAGATACAAAATCTTTAGGTCAATGAATTAATCAATCTTTTTATTATTAATCACTAGATGCCATAGCTTGTTTTCTGAAGAGCTTAAGGTGTCAGTGAATTTGCATGATGTACATTAGCTGTTTCAGATTTTCCTACGTCTAAAAACGAAACAAGCTTTGAATCAAACATGTTCGATGAACATACCTACAGAGATCCACTAGATGGCAGCAGTTACACATCGTTATGGTTGCTTTAATAACACAAACAAATGACCATATGGTAGTAGCAAGTAGACAGTTTTACCGAACAGTGCATAATTAAGCTAATTTGAATGTACAATACAAAAGACAAACGCAACTGAGAATAGTTTAGGAAAAATGAATGCTGACCATATTTTCAGTCCAATAAAGTTCGGGCTGCTACTCAGGCAGGTTTTTAAAATCGTCTTCTAAGCCAATGCAAATAAGTGCAAACAATGCATCACTGACTGGAATTGATCAGTCTGGCTGACTGATTTACAAAAGGTCACATCCTTCAACTAATCAACCTTGTACTCAATTCACTATTGCAGGGCTACTTGAATTTCACTGTTTTCAATTACAACTTTCAAATTGTCAGAGCAAAACACATTTCACAAGGGAATATCAAAATAGCCTACTTTATTATTTTAAAAGTACCAGCTGCCCGGTCTCCATCTTCCACAGACATCAAGACAGCACTGCATTCAGGGAAACAGATCCAATTCATCCTTTCTGATTCTCACTGAATCAGCTGTTTTAAATGGTGGGACAGGGGTTAGCACTGCTGCCTCACAGCACCAGAGACTCGAGTTCAATTCCAACCTCGGGTGACAGTTTGTGTCAAGTTTGCATGTTCTCCCAGTGTCGGTGTGGGTTTCCTCCAGGTGCTCTGGTTTCCTCCCACAGTCCAAAGATGTGCACAAAGTTTATTGGTCTTGCTAAATTGCCCCTTAGTGTCAGGGTGATTAGTAGGGTAAATACACGGGGTTTTGGGGATGGGACTTGGGTGGCATTGTTGTCGGAGCAGGTTCGATGGGCCGAATGGCCTCCTTCTGCACTGTAGAGATTCTACGATTCTAAACTATCCCTAACAGCAATGCAGCAAATTCATGTTACCTCTCAGGCTGAGAAATTTGTTTTATTCTTGTTCAGTAATACAGCTAAGTTTGTCTTCATCTATTTCAAAGAGATTTTTCAAACCTTTATCAGTTGCACACAACAAGGTGACAAATAACAGTAAGTAATTAAAAACCATAAAAGGAAAACAAAATACTTCCATGCATCAGACAGCAAGTAACATCAAACATAATGTTTGAAAAATCCTCCAAACAACTCTGCATAAGGAAGTGTTATACATTGGAGTAGAAGTAAATAAAATTTAACTGAGTCAAGTCAAAGTGATTTCACTCAAACTGATATCAAAATGTGTTCACTGAATACAAACAGACATAGATCAATCATCATACATCTTTAATAGTCAGGCACATTACCTCTATTAGCACCACACGTACAGAATGTGATTGACGTATTTTTTCTGTATAATAGCTGACAATAAATTTGAGAGCAAATACTAGTTGTCCTCTTGAAATATGAATGCTCAATCCATGATTCAGAAAGGGTGCCTGTGACAAAATTCCCACATACGTAATATTTTACCCCAGCAAATATATTTCAAGGGACAATGGATAATTTATATAAAATTATGCAATACAATTCTATTGCAGGTCAAGAATTCGTTAAATAACAGCTGTGCCAGGAAGAGGTACTCAAAATCTTTGTCATACTTCATCACTTTGTCAAAAAGAGAAGACAACATTAGAAGAGCAAGTCAGCCAAATTCAATTGCAAGCCAGCATTATGAAAAGCTTGAGCATGGGTATCCCGCACCTCTGTGTGAGGAATGTGTTGCACACAGGTGGAGAGCAATGTCATGCTTCTAGCTTATTTGATCTAATCTCTCAGTCTATCAAATGTATAAAACAGAATGTAAATGACAAGTTTGTAAGATGACGATTCTTGCTCAAAAAAATACATTTTCAATATGAAGAATACAAAATGCAAGTGATCAAAAGAGTGAAGTTTCAGACAGCTCTAAGAAAGAGAGCATTATTACAGGTGGACTGGATTGCGTTAAAAAAATTTCCAAGGCAATTACCTGAGAAAGTGCAGATTTTCCCATTATCCGAGTTAAGAAGTCTCTGCTTTCAAAACAGAGCAGAAATGGAAAACACAGGTGAGAATATTTCAAATTCAAAATTCTAAAAAAAAGTGTCCCTTTGAAACTAGTTCCTCTCCTCATAACTTCAGCTGTGTATCGATCGAGGTATATGAAATAATAAACAGAAAATGCTTGAAATACTCAGCAGATCAGGCAGCATCTATGTCGAGAAACCAAGTCAACATTTCAGGCCGATGACATTGCTTCAAAACTCAAGGAAGATCGAAATGTTTAAACCAGTGAAAGGTGAGGGGGTGGGGAGGAGGGATGGGAAAAACAAAGGGAAGGTTTGTGATAGAGTGGAGGGCTAGAGAGATTAAATATTTCACAGCGCAAAACCAATGCGAGTGGGTACAGTGAAGAAACAAAATGTTTCCAAAAGAGACGTGAATGGCTACAATTCAGCCATCTTGTATGCAACATTTAGGGACAAAAGAAAAAAATGGACTAAGACTGAACCAGTAAAAAAACACATTGAACAAGATGGAGCAGAGGTTTTGCAACCTGCCGCATATTTTGTGGTGCAGGAGGCGACCTGGGGCCACCGTTGTCAACAGTGTTTCCTGTTTTTCCACTGGAAATCAGCAGCGGTGGTGCACCGTCAGCGGGACCGGAAGATCACTTCACACTTATCTGCATTAAATCCAAAGATGTGCAGGTTCAGTGAATTGGCCATGCTAAATTGCCCCATAGTATCCAAAGATGTGTAGGTTAGGGGCATTAGCAAGGTAAATACGTGGGGTTATGGGGATGGGGTGGGCCTGGGTAAGATGCTCCAGTGGAGAGTCGGTGCAGACTCAATGGGCCTAAAGGCCTCCTTCTGCATGTAGGGATTCTATGAATTTCTTCTGCCACTTGTCCACGCATTCCACAAACCTGTCTATGTCCTTCATAAGTTCTACACTATCCTCCTCACAATGCTTCCAAGTTTCATATCAGCTATAAATTTTGAAATTCTGCCATGTACACCAAAATCTACATCATTAATATACATCAGGAAGAGCAAGGTTCCTAATAGCGACCCTGGGGAAATCACTGCAGTCAAAAAAAATTTCACCACTACTCTCCACTTTGTCACTCAGCCAATTTCATATTCATGTTGCTCCTGCCCCCTTTATTTCATGAGTTATGACTTTTCTGACAAGTCTGCTGTGTGACACTTTATCAAATGCCTTTAGAAGTCCAGGTACACCACATCAATAGTAGTACTCTCATCAATGCTACCTGTTACCTTATCAAAAAACTCCAGCAAGTTAGTTAAACACGGTTTTATTCCAAGTTATTGTTAACGGATACTTTCTTCCCTGTTGTATCCAATCCAAGATGGTTACTCCCAAATTCAGTGCACTCAGTGTTAACTTGGCAAGCTCAACCCAAATTCTGCTGACCCACTTAAGTACATCAAGTACCAAGCCAACATGTGATTCATCAGGATTACTGATGCAAAAGAAGGTCTGGCAAGATACCTCCCAGGACACTTTAATGCTTAACAGTATTTCACTGGATGTGAAGCACTTTGAAATACTTGCAAGATGTAATCAGGCCCAACATAAATGTTTGTTTGAATAACAATACAACCATACAGGAACAAAGTAAACAATGATAAGATTACATGCTAAGGACACTACATTATCGAAAGGAAGCATTACATTGGCCAGCAAAATATGTGTTTATTTAAAAAGCCATGCTTATCTCATCCTGCAGAGTGAATCTACATTCATCACAAAGATCTGAATGACAACTGCAAGTCATTTTTACCACTAATATTATGCTGTAACTTAGAAGTTGGCTTGTCACTTTTGGCAATAAAATGTATTATCTAGTGCATTAAATTGTAATCACATGGAACCGGAGCAATACTGTTTAAGGTCTTATCTCATGAAATTTCACAGTGAATGGTCAAAAGTGCATGGAGGCAATAGTGAAGTATAAATAATTTGAACATTTACAATTTGATATGAATTCCGGAACAGTCATCAGTATAATGATTCCATTTTCCAAAGGATGGAATTAACCTATGTTTTAATGGCTGTTGTCATCATAATTAAATCTTTTCAAAGCACTTCACTACCTCTGTGTGTAGATGCAACACAATGGTTTTTCAAGGTTTTCCACATTAAGGCAGCAAATCAAATTTGTGGACATTTTACACATCATCAAATAGTAACTCAGTTTCAAATAATGTTGAAAATTCACAGTATGCAGTCCATACCTTCTGTGGTTTCTTTCCTCAACTCCCAAAATACCATCATTAATTGTGGTGTAAATATCCACAAGTGTGTATGGTGGTTAAAAGACTGAGTTGCAGAGGCTCAAGATATCGGTACCTTAAAAGATCTAATGCCTTCTTTATATGGAATTTAAGCATTTGCACCCTGAACTTGATAGGAATTTGGGAACTACTGTTTTGAAGTTTTGGACAAAGCAATATCAACTCTGTAATTGTGCCCAGAATTTCATGATAAAATCTCAACAACTACTTTGGTGGCGAGTTCTACATTCTTACCACCCTCTGTGTAAAGAGGTTTCACCCGAATTCCGTATTGGATTTATTTTGATTTGATATATTGTCACATGTATTGGTATACAGTGAAAAGTATTGTTTCTTGCGCACGATACAAATAAAACATACCATTCATAGAGAAGGAAAGGGGAGAGTGCAGAATGTAGTGTTACAGTCATAGCTACGGTGTAGAGAAAGATCAACTTAATGCGAGGCAGGTCCATTCAAAAGTCTGATGGGCAGCAGGGAAGAAGCTGTTCTTGGGATGGTTGGTATGTGACCTCAGACTTTTGTATCTTTTTCCTGAAGGAAGAAGGTGGAAGAGAGTATGTCTGGAGTGTGTGGGGTCCTTAATTATGCTGGCTGCTTTTCTGAGGCAGCAGGAAGTGTAGAGAGTGTCAATGGGTGGGAGGCTGGTTTGTGTGATGGACTGGGTTTTGTTCACGACCTTTTGTAGTTTCTTGCAGTCTTGGATAGAGCAGGAGCCATACCAAGCTGTGAGACATCAGAAAGAATGCTTTCTATGGTGCATCTGTAAAAGTTGGCGAGAGTTGTAGTGGACATGCCAAATTTCCTGAGTCTTGTGAGAGAGTAGAGGTGTTGGTGGGTTTTCTTAACAATCGTGTCGGCATGGGAGGGACCAGCACAGGTTGTTAGTGATCTGGACAACTAAAAACTTGAAGCTCTCAACTATTTCTACTTTGTCCCCATTGATGTAGACAGGGGCATGTCCTCCATTACGCTTCCTGAAGTCGATGAATATATCCTTTGTTTCCTTGACATTGAGGGAGAGATTATTGTCGTCGCACCAGTTCACCAGGTTCTCCATCTCTTTCCTGTACTCCATTTTGTCATTGTTTGAGATTAGACCCACTACGGTGGTGTCAGCAGCAAACTTGAAAATTGGAGGGGAATTTGGCCACACAATCATATGTATATAAGGAGCATAGTAAGGGTCTGAGAACACAGCCTTGTGGGGCACCGATGCTGAGGATAATCGTGGATGAGGTGTTGTTGCCTATCCTTAATGATTGCGTTCTGTGGGTTAGGAAGTTCAGGATCCAGTCACAGAGACTAATTTATATTCATGACCTGGGGTTTCGATTGTCTCCACAAGTAGAAATATGTTCTCTACCCAATCAAAAACTTTTATTATCTTACGAACCTCTCACAGCTCATTCCTCAGATTTCTCTCTTCTGGAGAATAGAAGCCTTTCATGATAATTTTTTTTGCACATTTTCCAAAGCCTCTGTTATTCTTTTTATAATATGAGGACCAGTGCTGTTCACAGTATTCCAAATGTGATCTAACCAAAGTTCAAACTTCTCCACTTTGCCGTTCTATCACGCCAAAAATGAACCCCCAATATTTGAATTTGCAGTGTTTCTGCCACATTCTGTTTGTTCAAACTGATCAAAAATTGCTGAATGGAGTCCAATTTTTTAACTTAATTGCACTGCTCTAATGGGATTGGAAGGTGTCAAAAGAACCTTGCTGCAATGCTTCTTGTAGATGATACACACTGCTGACACTGCGTCAGTGATGGGGTAAGTGAATATTTGTGGTGTGGTGCCAATCAACTGGCTGATTTGTCCTGGATAATGTCAAACTTCTTGCATGTTATTGTAGTTGCACTCGTCCAGGCAAGTATTCCATCACACTCTTGACTTGTGCCTTGGAGATAGAACATAGAACATAGAACAGTACAGCACAGAACAGGCCCTTCGGCCCACGATGTTGTGCCGAGCTTTATCTGAAACCAAGATCAAGCTATCCCACTCCCTATCATCCTGGTGTGCTCCATGTGCCTATCCAATAACCGCTTAAATGTTTCTAAAGTGTCTGACTCCACTATCACTGCAGGCAGTCCATTCCACACCCCAACCACTCTCTGCGTAAAGAACCTACATCTGATATCCGTCCTGTATCTCCCACCACGAACCCTATAGTTATGCCCCCTTGTAATAGCTCCATCCACCCGAGGAAATAGTCTTTGAACGTTCACTCTATCTATCCCCTTCATCATTTTATACACCTCTATTAAGTCTCCCCTCAGCCTCCTCCGCTCCAGAGAGAACAGCCCTAGCTCCCTCAACCTTTCCTCATATGACCTACCCTCCAAACCAGGCAGCATCCTGGTAAATCTCCTCTGCACTCCTTCCAGCGCTTCCACATCCTTCCTATAGTGAGGTGACCAGAACTGCACACAATATTCCAAATGTGGTCTCACCAAGGTCCTGTACAGTTGCAGCATAACCCCACGGCTCTTAAACTCCAACCCCCTGTTAATAAAAGCTAACACACTATAGGCCTTCTTCACAGCTCTATCCACTTGACTGGCAACCTTTAGAGATCTGTGGATATGGACCCCAAGATCTCTCTGTTCCTCCACAGTCTTCAGAACCCTACCTTTGACCCTGTAATCCACATTTAAATTTGTCCTACCAAAATGAATCACCTCACATTTATCAGGGTTAAACTCCATTTGCCATTTTTCAGCCCAGCTTTGCATCCTATCTATGTCTCTTTGCAGCCTACAACAGCCCTCCACCTCATCCACTACTCCACCAATCTTGGTGTCATCAGCAAATTTACTGATCCACCCTTCAGCCCCCTCCTCTAAGTCATTAATAAAAATCACAAAGAGCAGAGGACCAAGCACTGATCCCTGCGGCACACCGCTAGCAACCTGCCTCCAATCCGAAAATTTTCCATCCACCACCACCCTCTGTCTTCGGTCAGACAGCCAGTTACCTATCCAATCGGCCAACTTTCCCTCTATCCCACACCTCCTCACTTTCATCATAAGCCGACCATGGGGGACCTTATCAAACGCCTTACTAAAATCCATGTATATGACATCAACTGCCCTACCTTCATCAACACACTTAGTTACCTCCTCAAAAAATTCTATCAAATTTGTGAGGCACGACTTGCCCTTCACGAATCCGTGCTGACTATCTCGGATTAATCCGCATCTTTCTAAATGGTCGTAAATCCCATCCCTAAGGACCCTTTCCATCAATTTACCAACCACCGAAGTAAGACTAACCGGTCTATAATTACCAGGGTCATTTCTATTCCCTTTCTTAAACAGAGGAACAACATTCGCCATTCTCCAGTCCTCTGGCACCATCCCCGTGGACAGCGAGGACCCAAAGATCAACGCCAAAGGCTCTGCAATCTCATCCCTTGCCTCCCACAGAATCCTAGGATACATTTCATCAGGCCCAGGGGACTTATCGGCCTTCAGTTTATTCAAAACTGCCAAGACATCCTCCCTCCGAACATCTATTTCCTCCAGCCTATTAGCCTGTAACACCTTCTCTTCCTCAAAAACATGGCCCCTCTCCTTGGTGAACACTGAAGAAAAGTATTCATTCATCACCTCGCCTATCTCTACTGACTCCATACACAAGTTCCCACTACTGTCCTTGACCGGCCCTAACCTCACCCTGGTCATTCTTTTATTCCTCACATAAGAGTAAAAAGCCTTGGGGTTTTCCTTGATCCGACCCGCCAAGGACTTCTCATGTCCCCTCCTAGCTCTCCTAAGCCCCTTTTTCAGCTCATTCCTTGCTAACTTGTAACCCTCAATCAAGCCATCTGAACCTTGTTTCCTCATCCCTACATAAGCTTCCCTCTTCCTTTTCACAAGACATTCCACCTCTTTTGTGAACCATGGTTCCCTCACTCGGCCATTTCCTCCCTGCCTGACAGGAACATACCTATCAAGGACATCCAGTATTTGTTCCTTGAAAAAATTCCACTTTTCATTAGTTCCTTTCTCTGACAGTTTCTGTTCCCAACTTATGCCCCCTAATTCTTGCCTAATCGCATCATAATTACCCCTCCCCCAATTGTAAACCTTGCCCTGCCGTACGGCCCTATCCCTCTCCATTGCAATAACAAAAGACACCGAATTGTGGTCACTATCTCCAAATTGCTCTCCCACAACCAAATCTAACACTTGGCCCGGTTCATTTCCCAGTACCAAATCCAATGTGGCCTCACCTCTAGTCGGCCCATCCACATATTGTGTCAGGAAACCCTCCCGCACACACTGCACAAAAACTGCCCCATCCAAACTATTTGACCTACAAAGGTTCCAATCAATATTTGGAAAGTTAAAGTCCCCCATGACAACTACCCTGTGACCCCCACACATATCCATAATCTGCTTAGCAATTTCTTCCTCCACATCTCTATTACTATTTGGGGGCCTATAGTAAACTCCTAGCAACGTGACCGCTCCTTTCCTATTTCTAACTTCAGCCCATATTACCTCAGTGTGCAGATCCCCCACGAAGTGCCTTTCCGCAGCCGTTAAACTATCCTTGATTAACAATGCCACTCCTCCACCTCTTTTACCAGCTTCCCTACACTTAGTGAAACATCTATACCCCGGAACGTCCAACAACCATTCCTGTCCTTGTTCTACCCACGTCTCCGTAATGGCCACAACATCGTAGTCCCAAGTACCAATCCACGCCCCAAGTTCATCTACCTTGTTCCGGATGCTCCTTGCATTGAAGTAGACACACTTCAACCCACCTTCCTGTCTACCAGTACCCACCCTTGACCCTGATACCTTCCCCAATACCTCACCACCCTCACTGACTTCTGGACTACAACTCCCTTTCCCACTCCCCTGACAAATTAGTTTAAACCCCCCTGAAGAGCCGTAACAAATTTCCCTCCGAGGATATTGGTGCCCCTCTGGTTCAGGTGCACCCCGTCCTGTTTGTACAGGTCCCACCTTCCCCAGAACGTGTTCCAATTATCCACGTATCTGAAACCCTCCCTCCTACACCATCCCTGCAACCACATATTTAACTGCACTCTCTCCCTGTTCCTCAACTCGCTATCACGTGGTACCGGCAACGTACCAGAGATGACCACATGTTTCGTCTTGGCTCTCAGCTTCCAGCCCAGCTCCAGAAATTCCTGCTTTAAATCCCCGTCCCTTCTCTTACCTATGTCATTGGTACCAATGTGCACCACGACTTGTGACTGTTTCCCCTCCCCCTTCAGAATCTGGAAAACACGGTCTGAGACATCACGGACCTTGGCATCCGGTAGGCAGCATACCATCCATGAGTCTCTTTTGCTGCCACAGAACCTCCTATCTATCCCTCTAACTAACGAGTCCCCAATAACTATCGCCCTCCTGCTCTCCCCCTTTCCCTCCCGAGCCACAGAGACGGACACAGTGCTGGAGATCCTCTCACTGCGGCTCCCCACTGGTATGTCATCCCCCTCAACCGTATCCAAAGCGGAATACTTGTTGCTAAGGGGAACGACCACCGGGGATCCCTGCACGGACTGCTTCCTCCCAGCCCCTCTCACCGTCACCCATGATGGACAAGCTCTGGGAAGTCAGGAGATGAATTACTTACCACAAAACACCAGCTTCTGACCTGCTCTTGCAGTCACAGTAATTAGTAGCTGGTCCAGTTTAGTTTCTGGTCATTGGTAATGCCCCAAGATATTGATAGTGCGGGATTCAGCAATGGTAAAGCCACTGAATATCAAGGGGAGAAAGTTAGATTCTCTCTTATTGGAAATAGTCACTGATGGGCACTTGTGTGGCACAAATGTTACTTGCCATTCATCAGCCTTAACCTGAATATTGTCTAGTCTTGCTGCATATGGACACGGATTGCTTCAGTCTCCAAGGAGTTGTTAATGAAGCTGAATATTGTGCAATTATCAGTGAATTGAATTGATTTGATTTATTATTGTCACATGTATTAACATACAGTGAAAAGTATTGTTTCTTGCGCGCTATACAGACTAAACATACCGTTCATAGAGAAGGAAACTAGAGAGTGCAGAATGTAGTGTTACAGTCATAACTAGGGTGCAGAGAAAGGTCAACTTAATGCAAGGTAAGTCCATTCAAAAGTCTGACAGCAGCAGGGAAGAAGTTGTTCTTGAGTGGGTTGGTACGTGACCTCAGACTTTTGTATCTTTTTCCCAACGGAAGAAGGTGAAAGAGAGAATGTCCATGGGTGCGTGGGGTTTTTATTAATGGTGGGCTTTCTTAACTACAGTTACGACATGGGGGGACCAGGACAGGTTGTTGGTGATCTGGACACCTAAAAACTTGAAGCTCTCGACCCTCTCTACTTCGCCCCCATTGATGTAGACAGGAGCATGTTCTCCTTTATGCTTCCTGAAGTCGATGACAAACTCCTTCGTTTTGTTGACATTGAGGGAGAGATTATTGTTGCTGCACCAGTTCACCAGATTCTCTATCTCATTCCTGTACTCTGTCTCGTCATTGTTTGAGATCCGACCCACTACGGTGGTGTCGTCAGCAAACATAAAAGTCGAATTGGAGGGGAATTTGGCCGCACAGTCATAGGTGTATAAGGAGTATAGTAGGGGCCGAGAACACAGCCTTGTGGAGCACCGGTGTTGAGGATGATCGTGGAGAAGGTCTTGTTGCCGATCCTTACTGATTGTGGTCTGTGAGTTAGGAAGTTCAGGATCCAGTCGCAGAGGGAGGTGCTGAGGCCCAGACCACAGAGTTTGGAGATGAGTTTCATGGGAATAATAGTGTTGAAGGCTCAGCTGTAGTCAATAAATAGGAGTCTGACATAGGTGTCCTTGTTCTAGGTGTTCCAGGGTCGAGTGCAGGGCCAGAGAAATGGCATCTGCTGTGGACCTGTTGCGGCGGTAGGCAAACTGTAGTGGATCCAGGTAGTCCGGGAGGCTGGAATTGATTTGTGCCATCACTAACCTTTCGAAGCACTTTATAATGATGGATGCCAGAGTCACCAGCCGAAAGTCATTAAGGCACGTTGCTTGGTTTTTCTTAGGTACCGGGATGATGGTCGTCTTCTTGAAGCAGATAGGGACCTCAGATTGTTATAAAGAGAGGTTGAAGATGTCTGTGAATATGTCCGTCAGCTGATCCACGCAGAATCTGAGTGCACATCCGGGTACCCCATCCGGGCCAGTCGCTTTCTGTGGGTTGACCTTCAAGAAAGCTGCTCTGATATCTACAATGGTGATCCCAGGTACAGGTTCATCCAGGGCTTTCAGGGTGGAGGGCATCTCGCTGACCTCTTACTCAAAACGGGCGTAGAATGCATTGAGCTCATCAGGAAGGGGTGTGTTGGAGCCGGCGATTTTACATGCCTTCATCTTGTTCCTGTTATGTCTTGCAGACGTTGCCATAGTCGGCGGGGGTCAGTGTGGCTAGCCTGGGACTCTAGCTTGGTCCGGTATTGTCTTTTGGCATTTTTGATGGATCTCTTTAGTCGTATCTAGTTTTTTCTAAATTATCTGAGAGTATCCCATTTATGACCTTATGATAGGAGGAAGGTCATTGATAATGCAGCTGAAGATGGTTGGGCCGAGGACACGACCTTGAGGAACTCCTGCAGTGATTTCCTGCAACTGAGTTGATCGACTGCTAACAAACACCACAATCTTCCTTTGTGCTAAGCATGATATCTACCAGTGGAGAGTTTATCTCCTAATTCCCAGACTCCAATTATGCTCAGGTTCATTGATGCCATACACGGTCAAATTATGTCTCCATGTCCAGGGCTGTCACTTTCACCTCATCTCTGGCATTCAGCTCTTTTGTCCATGTTTGAACAAAGATTGTAATGAGGTCAGGAGCTGAGTGACTCTGATAAAATCCAACTGAGCATCCATGAGCGAGTTATTATTTATTACGTATTGGTTTGAGTGTCAGTAGGCGTGCTTTTTGTGCACAGGACATACCTGGGCAGTTTTCCACATTGCCGGATAGATGCCAGCATTGTAGCTGTAATAGAACGGCTTGGCAAGGAGCATGGCTAGTTCTGTAGCAAAAGGCATCAGTACTATTGCTGAACTGTTGTCAGGGCCCAGAGCCTTTGACGTGTCCTGTGCCTTCAGAGATTCCTTGATATCTCACGGAGCGAATCAAATTTGAGAGGCTGGAAATGACAGGAGGAGGCAGAGATGAATCATCCATTTGGCACTTTTGATTGCTGATATTTGCAAATGCTTCAGCCTTGTCTTTTACATTGATGTGCTGGTCCCTCATCCAAGCTTTCCCCATGGGGCAACTGCCCAACCAATTGTATCAGGCAAAATTAAAGATTTGAATTTAGAATTAGAGAATCCCTAGAATGCAGAAAGAGGGCATCCGGCCCCTCGAGTCTGCACCAACTCTCCAAAAAAGCATCCCACTATGACCCTCCCCTCTGCCCTATCCCCTCTGCACATTTACCATGGCTAATCCACCTAACCTACACTTCTTTGGACTGTGGGAGGAACTTGGAGTGCCCCAAGGAAACACACATAGACACGTGAAGAACATGCACACTACACACAAACATTCACTCAAGGCTGGAACCAAACCTGGGTCACTGGCACTATGAGACAGCAGTGCTAACAACTGTGCCACCCCAGAACAGCCCATTCAGTCTGCACCAACCCTTCGAAAGATCACCCCACCTTGGGCTGGCCGGCCCTACATTGTGTGCCCTTGCCAGCCTCAGTGCTTCTTACAGTTGGTTTTGACATGAAAGAGTACTGATTCATCAGCTGAGGTGGGGAAACAGTAGGTGGTAATCAGCAGGAGGTTTCCTTGCCCATATCTGACATGATGTCATGAAATTTCATGGGGTCAAGAGTCAATGTTGAGGACTCCCAGGGCAACACTCTCTCATCTGTATATACTAGTGTGCCACCACCATTGCTGGGTATGTTTGGAAGTGGGAGAGAACATACCAGAGAAGGTGATGGTGGTGTTGGGGACATTGCCTTTAATGTATGATTCATTGAGTATGACTACAATATGGACAATTTCACATTTTCCCACACTATACTCAATTTGCCAGAACTTTACCCACTCACTTAACCTATATCTTTTTGTTGCCTCCATTTGGAACAGGAGGAGGCCATTCAGCCCGTTGAACCTCCTTTACCATTCAATATAATCATAGCTGATTGGATACTTCAATGTCTTCCGCCCACATTATATCTATAACCCTTCACTTGATTGTTAACGTCAGAAATCCATCCTGAAGCATTCTCAATGACCGAGTTTTCAGGGCCCTCCGGGGTACATAATTTCAAAGATTCTTTGTGTAAAAAAAATTCTCCTCATCTCGGTGCTAAGGAGCTTCCTCCTTATATTGAAATTGTGCTCCTTGGTTCTAGATTGCACAACCAAGGGAAAATCTAAGCCACATTTACCCTATCTATTCTTTTAAGTATATTGTAGGTTTCAATTAGATCACCTCTCATCCTTTGAAACTCTGGAGATTACAGGCCCAATTTGCCCAATCTCTCTTCATAAAACAGTCCCACTATCCCAGAAAAAGTCTGGTGAACCTTTGCAGAATTGCAGGTATGGCAATAATTTATTTTAAGATATAGGGACCAAAACTGCACACAGCACTCCAGGTGCATTCCAACCAAACTTCTATACAACTGAAGCAAGACTTCACTATTCCTGTACTCAAATCCAATTGTGATTAAGGCGAACATTCCATTAGCCTTCTTCATAGCTTGCTGCACCTGCATGTTAGGCTTCAATGACTTATGAACAAGGACACCAAGGTCCCTTTATACGTCTACACTGTCTAATTTTTTACCATTTAGGGAACACTCGGCACATCTGTTCCTTCTACCAAAGTGAATTACCTCACATTTTTCCACATTACATTCCATCTGTCATGACCTCACTAAGTCTATCCAATCGTACTGTAGCCGTTTTACATCTTCCTCACAATGCACATTCCCGTCTAGCTTTGTATCATCCATGAATTTGGGAATATTACATTTGGTCCCCACATCCAAATCACCGATATATATTTTGTCCAGCTGGAGCGCAAGCATTGAACCTTACAATATACCACTGGCCATGGCCTTCCAACACGAGAGTGACCCGTTTATTCCTACTCTCTGTTTTCTGTCTGTTAGCTAATCCTTCAGTAGATTACTTCCTATCCCAGATGCTTTTATTTTGCTGATCAATCTTCTGTGGGGGACTTTATCAAAAGCCTTCTGAAAATCCAAATATATTACGTCTATCGACTCTCCTTTATCAATTTTGTTAGCAACATAACTCACAAAACCCCAACAAACTCATCAAACGTCATTCCCCATTCATAACCCCATGCTGACTATGCCTAATTAGGTTATGATTATCCAAGTGTCCATTTACCATATCATTTACAATAGATTTGAGCAGTTTCTCTACTACTAATGTACAGCTAACAGGTCTTTAATTTCTTTTTTTCTCTCTCCCTCCCTTTTCAGTAATGGGGTGACATTTACTATCTTCCAATCTTCAAGAATCTTTCCATGATCTATAGAATTTTGGAAGATGATCACCAATGCATCCATTATCTCTCTAATGATCTTTTTCAACACTCGGGGATACATATTATCATAATTATGTCCTCGTCACAACTTATTTGCCTACCTATCTTTGTGTCAGCAGCGCATTCCTCCCACCCCTCCCCCACTATCCATAGTCTTTGAATACTTTTCTGAATTTTGAATTTGAATACTTGGAATATTGTGTACAGTTCTGGTCACCCTATTATAGAAAGGATATTATTAAACTAGAAAGAGTGCAGAAAAGATTTACTAGGATGCTACAGGGACTTTATGATTTGAGTTATATGGAGAGGCTGGATAGACTGGGACTTTTTTCCCTGGAGCACAGGAGACTTAGGGGTGATCTTATAGAGGTCTGTAAAATAATGAGAGGCATAAATAGGTAGATGGTCAACATCTTTTCCCAACAATGGAGGAGTCTAAAACTAGAGGGCATAGGTTTACGGAAAGAGGGGAGAAATGCAAAAGGGTCTAGAGAGGCAATTTTTTCACACAGATGGTGATGAGTGTCTGGAACGAGTCGCCAGAGTCAGTAGCAGAGGCGGGTACAATTTTGTCTTTTAAAAAACATTCGGATAGTTACATGGGTATCGAGGGATATGGGCCAAACGCGGGAAATTGGGACTAGCTTAATGGTAAAAACTGGGCCACATGCGACAAGTTGGCCGAAAGGCTTGTTTCCATGCTGTAAACCTCTATCACACCATGACTCTACAAGTCCATAAGTAGTTGAAAAACACAATTTCCCTTTTGCAAAACTATGTCGACTCTGCCTAATCACCTTGAGTTTGTCCAAGCGCCCTGCTATAAATTATTTAGTAATAGCTTCTAACATTTTCCCTATTACAGATGTTAAGCTAACTCGCCTGTAGTCTCTCACTTTCTGGCTCCCTCAGGTTTTGAATGATAGTTATATATTTGCGAGCTTCCAAACTAATAGGACAATCTCTGAATCTAGAGAGTTTTGGAAAATTAAAACCAATGCATCAAGAATCTCGCTAGACACTTCTTTAAGACCTTGGATGAAGTTCATCAGGACCCGACTCTTATCAGGCCCCAGTGCATCTTCTCTGCTGACTGTTCAAGTTTCATAAGCACCCCTCCCTTCAATTTCCTAATTTGTAGCTGCTCCTGGGATGTTACATCCATCCTCTACAGTGAAGACTATTGCAAAATACCTGTTCAATTCATCTGTCACCTCCTTTATTTCCATCACCAATTCTCCAGACTCACTTTCTATAAAACCAACAATCACTTTGTTAACTTTTCTTTTTTTAGTATTTATAAAAACTCTTGCTATTAGTTTTTATATTTCTGGCTACATTTTGTACTCCAATCTGTCCTCCTTATTAATTTTTTAGTCATCCTTTGTTTGCTGTTCAGTATATATTCTGTCCAATTTTCTGACCTGCCACGTGTCTTTGTACAATTATATACTTTTTCTTTACTTTTATCTTTAACCTTTCTAGTCAACCATGAATGGTAACCTTGAAACTTATTTGTTGGAATCCGCATTCTGAAATATTCTCTTAAATGTTTGCGAATGCTTCTCTATTGACCTATCCCTTAACCCAATTTGCCAATTCATATTAGTGAATCACCCTATAGAAGGGTTAAAATTTCATTGCCTTCAGTTGTGATCTTAACAGGAGATAACCGTCAGGTTTAGCTGCATCACTGTCTCCCTACCAACAGAACTGCTCACAGGCCTCAACTGATACAAGTGGAGAAGGGAGGCAAAGGAAGAAAGTAAGAGCAAGATAATGCAGTCTTAAATATAATTCATGGTTCAGTTTGATGTCTTTCATCAGAAGGGAAACATTAATCCATGTATCATTCGCACTCCACAAATGCCATAGGATGTGCTGAGTTTTTCCAAAATTTGTTTTCTTTTCCTGCCAGCTACATTTGCAGCATTTTGCATTTTCAAGTTAAGGATTTGTCTGGTTCCTTTTTCCAGATGCCAAAACCCCATGTTCTTACAATATAACAAAAATAGGGTTGTGTGATGATACTGTGTCTTTAAGAAATGTATTTGTCATGTTCCTTGTGCAGGATCTGTTTTAGTAGTTTTTTTCCTTATTACAAATACCATTTTGTCTATATCGAGCAGCCCTGTATTGTTACTGCAGTAGCATAATTGCTTCTAATTGCTAGAATGTTTGTTTCAATCTTGACTAATGCTATGCTGTTATTTTTACTGGTTCCCCTGGGGTTTTGCAGCGTAGGACTTGATTAGGTTGATTGACAGGTGAGAACATGTGACTGGGTGAAGTTAGGCTTACACAGAGAATTTAAAATTAGTTGCTGTTTGGAAGCTGCAGAGAGGGGTATCCCTTTCTGGCTCCGAAATCTGGACACTGGAAGCTGCCAGAGACTAGGTTTACTTCTCTGAAGTTCTGCTGTTTGAGGATATATCCTTCTTTGGAAACTGCTATCTGGATCTCTGTCCAGAAGTGTTAAAAGGCTGGAAATCTAGTACCCGTGTAAGCACCTTTGCTTTGCTGTCTATGGGGGATATTGCTAAATTGGAACAATAGAAATAGCTAGCTATTAAGAATTATATTTTGTCATGTTTACATATTTTAATTGGTAAAAGTAATGCTAATTATTTTTGTTATATTCTAACCATGTTCTTAAATAATGTTTGTTTTGATAAAAGCTTCCTGGTGCGTCACTTGAATCATACCTGAGTGAAACACCTTATGCTCACCCTAATGCCAAAAATCAAAATTAAAATGGTCTAGGCTAACTTCATAATATACCTTGGGGTTTCTCAACTGGCCCCTAACGTTGATAATTTTCTAATAGCTGCAAATTATTCAACTATAAACTTGCAGCGATAATGCTTTAAACCTGCTGTATGAACATCATGTATCAATAATACAGGTTCAAATGGGAGATCCTACCACAAACGGACTAGCCCAAATCATATGACATTGCACACAATTAATCAGAGAACACAGTCATCTCAAATGTCTTTGTATTGTTGATGCTCTCGGTCACTCCTGAAGTCATAAGACCACAGAAAGAATTAATGTAGCTCATTAAGTTAAAGTAGTTCTCTGTCCAGCAATTTAGTCAGAATCACATCCCACCAGCCGCCGCCGCCACCCCCCCCCCCCCCCCCCCCCCCCCGGTGACCTGCAAATTTATTTCCTTTCTTCCATCCAATTTTCTTTGAAATCATTACTCATCTCCATTTCCGCCACCTTATAGGGAGAGAGTTCTATTTTCCTTCTCTGTTGCTTCTCTCCCTGTAATTCTTCTATATTGGTCTCTCTTTCCTGTTGTGCGCTTCTCATTATTATTGCCTCTCAGGTAGGAAGTGGTGGGTTGCATGGCAGAAAAGGATCCACCCATAGAATGAGGATTTTGGATAAACAAAACAAGTGGGGGGGGGGGGGGGTGCTGGATGGATGGTCAAGGATGCCATGAGTGATTGCCTGACCACTGATCCTCAATCTGCTTTTTCTTTTTCTCATACTTCTGGTTTGATTCCAAAAAAAAGTTCAATGATTTCAAAATTAGATTTCACCATTTTAAAAAGATAATCAAGGTACAGTGAGAAAAAAATCTACATGTCGGACTATCCCAAATTTCCATTTGTCTCACCAATCATATTAATTATAGTATCCACCTCAGAGATCAGGACGGACCCAGCAGAGGTGGCAGCTCAGTGGTTATACAATCGAGAGGGACTTGCCCGAGGAGTATCATGGCATCAGGTCAAACATGGGCAAGGAAATCTCCTGCCAATTATTACATACCCTCAGCTGATGAGTCAGTACTACTCCATATTGAACACCATCTTTTGAAAGCACTGAGGGAATGGCACAGTATGTACTCTGGAATGAGGGACTTCAATGTCCATCACCACTACAGACGTAGCTGGCCGAGTCCTAAAGGACATAGCTGCTAGATTGGGTCCGCAGTAGGTGATGATGGAACCAACAGTAGGAAAAACAAACTTGATCTTATCCTCACCAATCTGCTTGCTACAGATGCACCTGTCCATAACGGTATTGATAACAGTGACCACCGCACAGTGCTTGTGTAAGCAGAGTACATTTTGACATTGAGGATACCCTCCAACATAGAACATAGATGTTGTGTGGCACTACCACCATGCTAATGGGATACATTTCTGTATGTAACTGGTCTGGTAACTCAAAGCTGGGCATTCATGTGGCACACTGTGCCATATGCTGTAGCAGAATTGTACTCAATCACCATTACCACCAAGTCAGGGAATTAACCCTGGTGCAATGAGGAGAGCAGGAGGGCATGCCAGCAGGTGTCAACCTCAAAGCTACAGCACAGGACTACTTGCGTGCCAAATGGCTTAAGGAGCATGTGACAGACAAAGCTAAGCGATTCCACAGCCAATGGATCAGATCTAAACTCTGCATCCTGCCACATCGAATCATGAATGGTGATGGACAATCAAACAACTCACTGGAAGAGGAGGCTCCACATATATCCCTATCCTCCTCCATCCTCGATAATGGGGGAGCCCCGCAAATCAGTACAAAAGATCAGGCTGAAGCATCAGCAACAATGTTCAGCCAGAAGTGCCAATTGGATGATCCATCTTGGCCTCCAATGGAAGTCCCCAGAATCACATATGCCAGTGTTCAGCCAAGTCAATTCACACCACATGTTATCAAGAAACAGGTGAAGGCACTGGATATTGCAAAAACCATGCTCCCTGGCAATATTCCGCGAATAGCATTGAAGACTTGCAATCCAGAACTTGCCATGCCCTTAGCGAAGCTGTTGCAGTACAGCTACAACACTGGTATCTACCCTTCAAGTGTAAAACTGCCCAAGTATGTCTTGTACACAAAAAGCAAGACAAATCCAATCCAGCCAATTATTGCCCCATGAGTCTACTTTTGATCATCAGTGAAGTGATGGAAGGGAGTCACAAACAGTGTTATCAAGTGACACTTGTTTAGCAAGAACCTGCTGTTCAGGTTGCGTTCCACCAGGGTCATTCCGCTCCGGTTCAAACATGGACAAAAGAGCTAAACTCCAGTGGTGAGGTGAGAGTGACTGCCCTTGACACCAGGGAAGCATCTAATAGAGTGTGGTATCAAAGAGCTCAAGCATAACTGGAGTCAATGAGAATCTGGGGGGAAAATGACTGAAGAAACGTATGTATAAATGCAACAAACCTGGACAATATGCAGGCTAGGGCTGAAAAGTGGCAAGTAACATTTGTGCCACACAAGTGCCAGGTAACGACCATCTCCAACAACAGAGAATCTAACCATCACCTCTTGACATTCAATGGCATTACCATTGCTGAATTCCACACTATCAACATCCTGGGCGATAGCACTATCAAACTGGACAACCCATTTCAATACTGTGGCTGCATGAAAAAGTCAGAGGCTAGCAATCCTGCAGTAAATAATTATCTTCCTGACTCCCAAAGCCTGTCCACTATCTACAAGACACAAGTCAGAAGTGTCATGGATTACTCTCCATGTGTTAAAGTAAGTGTAGCTCCAACAATAGTCAAGAAGCTTGAAACCATCCAGGACAAAGCAGCTGCTTCACTGGCACCCATCCACAAATGTTCCCTCTCTTCACTAATGGCAGTAGCAGCAGTAGGTACCATCTATCTAGCACCTTCCAAACCCTTGATGACCACAACTATTTGAAAGGACAAGAACAACAGATAGATGGGAACATCACTATCTGGAAGTTCCCTCCCAATCCACTCACCATCCCAACTTGGAAACGTATCGCTGTTCCTTCACTGTCATTTGGTAAAACACAAGAATACCATCCCTAACAGCAGTGTGGATGTACCTATGCCATATTGCAACAGCTCAAGAAGGCAGGTCGCCACCCTCTTCTCAAGGGCAATCAAAAATGGCAACAAATGCTGGCCTAGCTAGCGATGCCTACATGCCAGAAGTGATTTTTTTTAAATCACCAAATCTCAGGTGAATAATTCGTTAGCTTCAAAAATTTTTTTTTTTTGAAAACTGAACATTTACACTCTCTCTCCTTCTTTCGCTGGCCTCTCTCACTCTTTCAGCTACTGAAGTAACTGGAGACAAGAACAAATGAACAACACACAAAAAGGAACATTTCTTTAAAATATATATTTCTACTTTAATATTATTATATTTTCCCCACATCAATTAAGGATGAGTTATTAGGTAAAATATGGAAGAAAACCTTTCCATCTGATTGAATATTACTGATGAATCCAGTAAATTTAAGCCTGCTGCATGCCTTCCAAACTCAACTCATGCAATCATAGCTCTGGGAAAAAATAATCAAATTCCAAGTCCCTGCTTTTGTAAAGACTGAAGCCTTCAACTTAAACAAAATAATTAAAAGACAACACAGAATGTTGAAGGAAGGTTACATTAAATCATGCCGTTCTGGAGAGGGGATCACTATAAAACTTCATTAGAAACTTCATAAATTCCAAATACCAGGGAAACATTGGATAGAAAACTTTTTTTTTTGCTGATTTGCAACAACCTGGTGACCAGGCTGTATAATCACATGGGTGATCTCAATATAAAACACTTCTGACAATGGCAGGAGCAATCACAGTGCCAGCTACAAAAGTAACAGAAACATGAGAGTTTTTGTTGTCCCAAGTATACTAATGGGCTCAATTTTGTTCTCTGTTGAGGCTGTCTATCACACTTCCATCCACACAAAGACTTTTTACATGCTTTGACAATAGCAAGCTTCAGTGAAAATGTACGATTAATCAGAATGTGGAAGTTATCTTGAGTGAATTACCTGTAAAACCTGCAACATTGATTGTGCGATAAATGTCATAAGAGTTCAGAGCCTGAACCATAAAATGTCTGTTCGAATCGTTAATTTAATGTCAGATTGGTACAAAACGCAAAAGTGACAGAAAGAAAACCATTTTAAAATCTCCAAAAAGAAATAAATGTAAAAGAATGTGATCAACACTTGTAAAAGTTATTTTTCAGTGCTAAGGACGTTATTTAGCCATTAAAAATGCATTTGCAGTGGAATTAACAAGTTCCAACTTTTTCAGGCAAGTTATCACGTTACTACATCAACTTTGCATTTTCCACATATTTCAATGCCAAGTTTCTCAGTTATAGCAAAGTTTGGAGGAGGAGCAGGACAACTCAGGTAGCAACTTCCTGATTTCCATGTTATACTACACATGCGATACTGCTGCACACTATTGTCCGATTAGCACTGATGACCTCACCATTATCAGCAAAATCCAATCCACTAAATGCGCAAACACACAGAACATTTACAATTTTAAAATCCACATTCCTGAAACAGCTACAAGTTCCCAACGCCAGCAATGAATCTCACCAAACATAACCTCTAATTGTAATGGGAAATTCAAATTAATTCAGCATGTTGAGCATAAACAATGCATTTCTGTTCAATGTATAAGATCTATAATCTTATGAAACAGAAAGTAATGAATATTTTTATTGCTGGTCTAATATTTCACTGCATAGTTTTCCTTTTCTGAAGGCTTAAATGATTTTGTCCTTTTCTCAATCTGGACATGATGCCAAATCTAATATTCCTAAAGTCAAACTGGTTGGAATCAGCTAATTCCAAACATATTAAGGATTAACCTTGGGACTTTACTGGTCTGTGCTCTGCTCATTTACTCATTGAACAATTTAAGAGAGAAAGGTTGGCTTGCAATAGGATTTTTTTTGTCAATTTAAATTGCCCTCGAGCCTCAACATCATGCTCTCAAAGAATACGGATTCATATTGGAGTACTTCACTCACATAGCCATTATTCAGCTATGAACCCAAGTAAGTATTGGCAGACATACATCACTGTCAAGCACAACAATGTCCTCATGAAACAGGTGTTTGAACTGGAGTCAGTACATACTGATGTGAACATGAGCTATGCCTTATTCTTTGCCCAAAGACGGGGAGGTTAAATACAATACCTTTTTTTTGTGTATTTTTTAGTGTCACAAATAGGCTTACATTAACACTGTAATGGACGTTCTGTGAAAATCCCCCAGACGCCACACTTGAGCGCCTGTTCAAGTACACTGAGGGAGAATTTAGCATGGCCAATGCATCTAACCAGCATGTCTTTCGGACTGTGGGAGGAAACTGGAGCACCCGGAGGAAACCCACGCAGACAGTGACCCAAGTCAGGAATCAAACCTGCGGTCCTAGCGCTGTGAAGTAGCAGTGCTAACCACCGTGCAACTGTGCAAGATCAACATGTGCAGCAGATACTGAGAACCAAACCTAGTTTAGTGTTAGTCATCAATCTTAGACATGAGGCTGTCATGGAAGCAGTCAGCTAAAGATTTCACCGATGGAACAGTCATTTAAACATCAAAGCATGGCAGTTCTCAAGCCTTTTTAATTATTGCTCTCGCACTTTGTTCTTTAGAATACCACTTTAAATCTTATTCAAAGAGAAACCTATATTTTACTTACATATTGCCAGTAAGCAATTTATCACCAATTCATTTTGTGATAGAAAGAATGCCCATCAGCAAGAGTGCCTCAGCAGCACGACTATAACTCAGCTGGCTGAGTCCTAAAGCAAATAAACCTGTTGGACTTTAACCTGGTGTTGTGAGACTTTTTACTGAGTCCTAAAGGACATAGCTGCTCGACAATGTCAGCAGTAGGTGGTGAGAGAACCCAACAAGACAGAATTGTTGTGCATGTTGGGGATTTGCCCTTTTCAGAGAATGGGTCAGGTGACCCGGGTCACAAGCTCCACCATGGGCAGAGCTTGCTAGGCCAGTCTTGTGCTGACTGTGCTAGAGATACGGCATGTTAATAAAACTTCCAGTTAGGATACTCCCACTTACCTCTTGGTCTTAATTAGACCTCATACATAATAAGAACAACCTACTTGACCTTGTCCTCACCAATCTACCTGTTGCAGATCATCACTGGATGACAGTATTGGTCTCAATGCTCACTGCACAGTTCTTGAAGAGATGAAGTCACATATTGTGTGACATTACCACCATACTAACTGAGGTAGATTTCGATGAAATCTAGCAACTCAAAACTGAGCATCCGTGAGGTGCTCTGGGCCAACAGCAGCAGCAGAATTGTATATAACCACAATCTGCAACCTCATGGCCCAGCATACCAGTTTTACCTTTACCACCAAGCCAAGGGATCAATCCTAGGTTCAATGAAGAGTGCAGGAGGGCATGCCAGGAGCAACACTAAACATACCTAAAAATGAAGTGTCAACCTGGTGAACCTACAATACAGGAATATTTGCGTGCCAAAACAGCAAAAGCAGAATACAATAGACTGAGCTCAGCGATCCCACAACCCACAGATCAGAACTAAGCTCTGCAGTCCTGCCACATCCAGTCGTGAATGGTTGTGGATAATTAAACAACTCACTAGAGGAGGAGATTCTATAAGTATCCCCATCCATCCTCAATGATGGCAAGCTCAGCCGATCAGTGCAAAATATCAAGCTGAAGCATTAGCAACTATCTTCAGCCAGAAGTGCCAAGTGGATGATTCATCTCGGCCTTCTCCAGAGGTCCCAGGAACAGTGGATCAAGGTGCCAATGTTCAGCCAATTCGATTCATTCCATGCGACAATAAGAGATGCTTAAGACACTGCATACTGCAAAGGCTATGGGCCCTTACAACATTTCAACAATAGAACTATTGCGCTCCCAAGGTAGCTGCACCCTCAGCTGGCTGTTTCAGTACAGAAACAAACTGGCATCATTCCAGCAATGCAAAAAATGCCCACGCAGGACAAATCCAACCGGCCAATTACCACACGATCAGTCTATTCTTGATCATCATAAAAGTGATGGAAGAGGTCATCAACCGTGCTATCAAGTGACAGTTACACAAACAATCCGCTCACTGATGCTCAGTTTGGATTCTGCCAGGGCCACTCAGCTCCTCACCTCATTACAGCCCAAGTTCAAACATGGCTGAATTTAAGAGGGTTTTTTTCATACATAAGATGTGGGTGGGCATCACTGGTTTGGTTAGCATTTTTTGCCCATCACTAACTGCCCTTGAACTGAGTGGCTTGCTACACCATTTCAGAGGGCATTTAAAAGTCAACCACAGGGCTTTGGGTTTGGAGTCACATATAGGCCATCCTAGGTAAATATGGTAGATTTCCCTCCCTAATGAGCCTTAGTGAACTTGATGAGTTTTTATGACAATCAATAATGATTTTATGGTGATTACTGGACATTTAATTTTAGATTTTCTTTTGTGGAATTCACATCTCACCATCTGCTCTGGTGGGCTTTGAATCACAGTCCCCAAAGCATTTCCCTGGCTTTTTGCGTTGCAGGACTGCAGAGCTTAGTTCTGATCTGATGGTTGTGGGATCGCTGAGCTCAGTCTATTGTATTCTGCTTTTGCTGTTTTGGCACACGCAAATAGTCCGTATAGTCTAGTAACAATACCACAAAACCACCACACCCCCAAATGGCAACATTTGACAGAGTGTGGCATCAAGGAGCCCAAGCAAACCTGAAATCAATGTGAATCAAGAGGTACGGCATGGTGGCACAGTGATTAGCACTGCTGCCTCACAGTGCCAGGGACCTGGATTCAACTCCTGGCTTGGGTCATTGTCTGTACAGAATCTGCACGTCCTCCCTGTGTCTGCGTGGGTTTCCTCCGGGTGCTCCAGTTTCCTCCCATGGTCCGAAAGATGTGCTGGTTAGGTGCATTAGCAATGCTAAATTTTCCCTCCGTGTACCCAAACAGGCGCTCGAATGTGGCGACGAGGGGATTTTCATACTGACTTCATTGCAGTGTTAATGTAAGCCTACTTGTGACACTAATAAATAAACTTTAAACCTCTTCACTGGCTGGAGTCATATCCTAAGTAGAGGAAGATGGTTGTGGCTTTTGAGGTCAATCATCTCAGTCCAAGGACAACACTACAGAGTTCTTCTTGGTGGTATTCTTAGCTGTTTCATCAATGACCTTCCCTCCATCACAAGGTCAATAAAGCAGATGGCGTGAGGTGATACACTTTGGTAGGAGTAATTTGACAAGGAAGTATTCGACAAACAGCATGAAACTAGGAAGTTCTATAGAACAAAGGGACCTTTGGTGTGTTTGTCCATAGATCTCTGAAAATGGAAGGGCATGTTAGCAGGGTGATGAAAAAAGCATATGTGACACTTGCCTTTATCAACCGAGGCATAGATTACAAAAGCAGGGTAGTCATGTTGGAAGTTATATAGAGCTCTGATCAGTACATTAAGGGAAGGATGTGGAGGGGGCGCAGAGGAGATTCACCAGGATGCTGCCTGGGATGGAACATTTAAGTTATGAAGAGAGGTTAGATAGGCTTGTGTTGCTTTCATTAGAACAGAGAAGATTGAGGGGCTCCTATACCTTATGGACCTGATTAGGGTATACAAGATTATAAGGGGGCATAGGCAGAGTGGATAAGGAGCAGCTGTTCTCTTAGTTGAAGGGTCAGCCACGAGGAGACTCAAGTTCAAGGTGAGGGGCAGGAGATTTTGAGGGGGGGGGAGAATGTAAGGAAAAACCTTTTTTATCCAGAGGGTGGTGACAATCTGGAATGCACTGCCTGGAAGGGTGGTAGAGACAGGTGGTGTCACATCCTTTTTAAAGTACCTGGATAAGCACTTGGCATACCATAACATTCAAGGCTATGGCCAAGTGGTGGTAATGGGATTAGGTGGGGGGGTCAGGTGTTTCACACGTGTCAGTGCAGACTTGATGGACTGAAGGGCCCTCTACCACCACCACAATGGAGGCAGCATGTACCACGTACAAGGTGCACTAGGGGGGGGACTCATCAATGCTCCTTCGACAGCACCTTCCAAACTCGCATCCTCTACTTCCTAGATGAATAATATGTGTGACATGGAGGGAAACTTGCAGGAGGTGGTGCATGGGAACACCACTCCTGCAAGTTCCCCTCCATGTCATACATCATCCTGACTTGGAACTTCCTTTAGTGAATGAATGATCCTTCACTGTTGCTGAGTCAAAATCCTGGAATTCCCACTCAAACAGCAGTCTGGATACATCTACACCATATGTACTGTGGTGGTTCAAGAAGTTGGCTCGCTACCACGTTCTTAAGGGCAATTACATTCTATCTTTGATACTTTAAAAAAAACATGAAAGGTAAATCTGGTCTACAAAGTGGCAAAGCCAATCTTCCCAGTTTTGATGCTGAACCCACTGATAACTAGATTTCCCACAAGCCATGTGTTACAAAACCGTTCTCAATTCCAAAGTACTCCCCATGTATAACCAATAGAGCCATAACCAGCAAAGGCAAAAGAGAATTATTACAGGGCCAGAACAGACCAGCTACTGGAGGTAAACAAATGGCAAAGTAATGGAGATCTCCATGCATTGAACACGATGCAAAGCAAAGCCAGAGAGTATATCCCTGTCCTCAAAGATGAGTTATGGCAGAACAGTGGAAAACGTTGGTCTTTAAAGCTTGCAAAGAAGTTGTCTCTTCCTAAAGTCATATTTTAGGTGGGTAAGAATTGATTTGGGCCAGATAAATTGGAATTAAAGTTTGGCAGGTAAAACAGTAACTCAATAATTTAAAACATACTTTGGGCACTGTCATGGTATATTTCCACAAAGGAGAAAAGTAGGGCAAACAAATCCACAGCTCCCTGAATGATGAAAGAGATAGAGATTAAGATAAAGACGAAAAAGTGTGCTTATGACAGATCTCAGGTGTAATGGAAAACCAGGCTGAATAGAGAAGGCTCAGAGGGGAAGTGAAAAAGCAATTAAGAAAAGCATAGAGAGTATGAGAAGAGACTGGAAGCTAACATACAAGTGAATCCAAAAGTCTTCCAGAAGTATATAAATAGAAAATGGGTTATAAAAGGAGTAGAGACAATTAGGGGTCAAAAAGGGGATATGCACGAGGGGAGGGCATAAAACAGAGATATTAAATGAATACTTTGCATCTATCTTTTACCAAGGAAGAAGATGTGCAGGTCATGGTGGGAGAGGAGGTTGTTCAGACACTTGGAAGCATTTAAAATTGATAAGGAGATGGTAATGGACAGGCTGTATGCACTTAATGTTGATAAGGTACAAGGACCGGGTGAGATATATGAGATTATGGAGGGAAATATGAGATTATGGAGGGAAATATATGAGATTATGGAGGGAAATAATAGTGGAAATTGTGGAGACACTGGCCATCATTTTCCTGACTTCCTTAGATTCAGGGGTGGTGCCAGTGGATTACAATGTTATGCCTTTGCTTTTTGGAGAACAGAAATCCATGTACTAACGGCCTCCTGAGAGAAAAAGTTGCCATCTCATCTCTATTTTAAATGGTAGACCTTTTATTCTTAAAATGTGTTCGCTGGTTCTATTGTCTCCCATTAGTTGAAATATCCTCCTGACATCCACCCTAACACCATAACAAATAGGAACAGGAGAAGGCCACTTGGCCCTGTCCCGCCATTCAATAGGATAATGACTGATCCAACATTCCTCGTGTCTACTTTCCTGCTCTTTCCCCATAATGCTTGATTCCCTTATTGATCTATCTCAGCCTTAAATATACAGAAGAATTCTGCCCCCACAGCTCTCTGGCAAGGAGTTCCAAAGACTCTCAACCCCCTGAGAGAAGAACTTCCTCCTCATCTCAGTCTTAAATTGGCGCCCTTTTATTTTGAAACTATGCCCTCTGATCCTAGACTCTCTCATGAAGGGACACATCCTCTCAACATTTACCCTGTCAAGCCTCGTAAGAATCCTATGGGAGCGATCTCACCATCACGCCCTGCGGCCGATGGGCAGGACGAGATGATAAGATCAAGCAAGAGCCGAGAAATCAGGTTCGTGCCCGATTTCCCGCCTCTCGTGATCTTACCAAAAATCCGGCAAGGTCAGCCTCAGGCCCAAATCCAGCGCGAGGCTGAATAAACTATTTATATCAAATATCAATATAATTTAAGTGAAATTAGCGAGCCCAGGACTCAAATGTCCAGGCTCACTTGCCTCTGTTTTCCCTGCCGAGAGAGGTTCTCTCCGGCGAAGTAAACAGCTGGTCCCCATGGTGATGGCCTCACCGCTAGAACTGGAGGCCATTGAGGCCCCCGAGGGAGGTCGGGGAAAGGCGGGGTTGCCTAGGGCAGTGCCAGCCTGACACCCTGGCACTGCTCAAGGGACACCTTGGCATTGCCCACTAGGCAGTGCCAAGGGGGCAGGCCCACTGTGCACTCTACAGTTGTAATTGGTGGGGAATGGACAGTGGGCCTGCTGCCACTCTGTAGGCGATCCATCTGGACATTGTGGGGGACCGGGGGTGATATTTCCGAGTGGTGTGGGGCTCATGATCAACCACGGGCCCACGTGATAGCTTGGGGCGGGTGGGGAGCATGTTAGGTCAAGGCTGGCTGCAGCAGCAGAGGCCTGTCAGGTCTCTCTCTCTCAGACATGTCAGGCCTCTGCTGGTTGCCATTGCACATGTGCAATGGTGCCCTCCGCTGCAACAGCAGGTTTGCTGACAATTTGTGCCCTGCCCCCTACCGCTACAGGCGAGGAATGGTTTCGCCTATTTTTTCATGCACTAAGTGCTTAAGATTCTGGATTTGAACTCACTCAAAAAACGGGTGAGAAACATTCCCGTTTTCCTGCCCGCCCTGGACTTAGATTTTTTTTGGTAATATTACCCTCTTATCTGTTTCAATGAGATCACATCTCATTCTTCTAAATTCCAATGAGTAGAGTCCCAACCTGTTTAACTTTTCCTCATCAGACAATCCCTCCATACTGGGGATCATCCTCGTGAATCTTCTCTCACCTGCTTCCAATTAAATAATATCTTCCCTTACATACTCCAGGGCCGGAACTTTACCACCCGCCAGCCATGGAATCGGAACGGACGAACGGTGGACAATGGAAATGTCCGTTGACCTCAGGCGGAATTTTACGGTTTTGGGATGACTGAGGATATAAAATCCCGCCCTAGATGTACAGTTGCAACAAGACTTCCCCACTCTTATATTCCAACCCATTTGAAATAAGGGCCAATGTTTCATGAACCTTCCAGATTACCTGCTACACCTGTGCACTAGCTGTGCTTTGTGCACTAGCTGTGCTTTGTGCACAAGTTCCCCCAAGTTAATTTGTGTTCCAGCTTTCTGCAGTTTTTCTCCATTCTAATAATAGTTCTGTTCTTTCGTTCTCCCTTTCAAAATGAACAAGTTCATATTTTCCGACATTATAATCCATTTGACAGCTTTTTGCTCACTTACTTAACCTATCAATATCACTTTGTAAACTGTTTGCATTCCTCTCGTAACTTGCCTTTCCACCTATTTTTGTGTCATCTGCAAATTTGGCTACAGTACATTCACTTCCTTCTTCCAAGTCATTCATATATATTGTAAACAGTCGCGGTCCCAACACTGATTCCGTGTGGAACCCCACTGGTTACAGGTCGCCAACTTGAAAAAGAACCCCTTATCCTCACTCACTGTTTCCTGCCCATTAGCCAATTCTCTATCCATGCCAATATACTACCTCCAACTATGGGCTCTTATCTAATAACTTTTGTGAGGTACCTTGGAAGTCCAAATATAGCAGATCTATTGGTACCCCTCTATCCACTCTGGTTGAGACTTCCTCAAAAAACTCTAATAAATTAGTCAGACACAATTTCCCTTCCATGAGGCATGTTGACTCTGCTTGATTAGGTTATGATTTTCCAAATGTGCTGCTATTACTTCCTTAATAATTGATTTGAACATTTTTCCGACAATAGCTGTTAGGCTAATCGGCCGATTGTTGCCCACTTTTTCTCTCCCAATTTCCTTCATATCAACATTGGCAGCAGTGCCTTCAATCATTAAGGTCCTAACTGCTAGAATTTCTTCCCTAAACCACTTGTTTCTCTACTTTCTTTAAGGCGCATCTTGAAATCTCCTCTGAAGAAAGTACTGGTCACCTTTCAAAATATCTCATGTGGCTCAATGTTAAATGTTGTCTGATTATGTTCCTGTGAAATGCTGTGCGAGGTTTTTCCATGTCAAAGGTGATAGTTAATCTCATTTTAGATTTTAAGCCCATTCATTTTAGTATATCATATAATCATAGAATCCCTACAGTGCAGAAGAGGCCATTTGGCCCATCGAGTCCGCACCGATTTCCTGATGAGACAGAGTACAGGAAAGAGATAGAGGGGGTGATTCTCCCAAAATAATTCTAAGTGCTGAATTCGCAGGAAAAATGGTTAAATCATGATTGCTTTTTCAGTGCAACTTCATACTTGAATCTTCCACACTTTGTGCACTGCAGAGGTCACAATCATGAATATCATTAAGAGCTCGGGGAGTGGAGCCTATTCACGCAACAGCCTGACAGTTCTGGCCCTCTGCGCACGCACAGTGGCCCCGAACTGTCAGCCTTCCATTTGCTGGCCAGCCCACTACCCCCGCAGAGCTGCTCTCCTAAACCCCCCATGGCCCGATCGCGGCCCCCACAACCATTCCCAGGCCAGCCCTGACCTCCCCCCGCCTCGTCCATGAGCACTCCAATCTCTAGGACCCCCCCCCCCCACACCAGCAGTGACGATCCCCCCCTCCCACCTCCCCCCCACCCCTCCCCAACCCCCCTACCACCCCTCTCCTCCCCCCCCACCAACCCACACCCCGTCACACCCCACACTCCCACACTCTGCTGGCCTCCCTCCAGTCCCGACCTGATCCAAATGGCAGAGTGGCAGTGGGACCCCCCAGCCCCACCTATCACCACTAGGTCCAGCCCCAATATGCCCCACCCCCTTTGCATCGATGCACAGTGGGGAGTGTCAAGGTGCCTCCGGGATGGGCACTTTGCTCCATGGGTAGTGCCAGGAGACACAGGCTGGCATTGCCAGGGTGCCCATGTCCAGGGGGCACCACCCCCGGAGGGGCCCAATTGCCCCCCCTTCACTCCAGTGGGGTCATCCCGCTAGTTCCCCGAAAGTGGGGAGCTACTCTTAAACCCCGCCAGAATGAAATTGTACTGGCGGGGTGGGAGGTGCTATCGGGCCCAATAATTACATGCAAGTAATGTTAAGAATAGCTTGAGAGTACTTACCTGGTCTTCCCACCAGTCTCCTGTGTGGTCCCGATCATGCCTGATTTCCGAGAATCGGTGCACGCAAGTATCTCCAGACCGAACCCGCCAAAAAATTAGCGGGTCGGAATGGGAGAATCGCCCCCAGAGAATCTGGTGAACTGGTGTGCCGACAATAATCTCTACCTCAGTGGCAACAAAACAAAGGAGATGGTCATCGACTTCGGGATGGGCAGTGGAGGACATGCCCCTGTCTACAACAATGGGAAACACAGTAAGAGTTTTAACAACACCAGGTTAAAGTCCAACAGGTTTATTTGTTAGCAAATGCCATTTGCTACCAATGGCATTTGCTACCAAATAAACCTGTTGGACTTTAACCTGGTGTTGTTAAAACTCTTACTGTGTTTACCGCAGTCCAACGCCGGCATCTCCACATTACAACAATGGGGACAAGAGTTTGAAGTTTTTAGGTGTCCAGATCACCAACAACCTGTCCTGGTCCCCCCATGCCGACGCTATAATTAAGAAAGCCCACTAAACTCCTCTACTTTCTCAGAAGACTAAGGAAATTTGGTATGTCCACTACGACTTTCACCAACTTTTACAGATGCTTCACAGAAAGCATTCTTTCTGGTTGTATCACAGCTTGGTATGGCTCCTGCTCTATCCAAGATCACAAGAAACTACAAAAGGATCATGAATGAAGCCCAGTCCATCACTCAAACCAGCCTCCCACCCACTGACTGTCTACACTTCCCGCTGTCTCGGAAAAGCAGCCAGCATAATTAAGGACCCCACACACTCCAGACATACTCTCTTCTACCTCATTCCGTCGGGAAAAAGATACAAAAGTCTGAGGACACGTACCAACCGGCTCAAGAACAGCTTCTTCCCTGCTGCCATCAGACTTTTGAATGGACCTACCTCGCATTAAGTTGATCTTTCTCTACACCCTAGCTATGACTGTAACACTACATTCTGCACTCTCCCCTTTCCTTCTCTATGAATGGTATGTTTTGTCTGTATAGTGCGCAAGAAACAATACTTTTCACTATGTTAATATATGTGACAATAATAAATCAAATCAAAATTACTCAGGCCTTTTCTCCCGCCCTATCCCTGTAACCCCACACATTTCCCATGACAAATCCATTTAATCTACACAGTTTAGGACACTAAGGGGCAATTTAGCATGGCCAATCCACCTAACCTGCACATCTTTGAACTGTGGGAAGAAACTGGAGCACCCGGAGGAAACCCATGCAGACACAGGGAAAATGTGCAAACTCCACACAGTCACTCAAGGCCGGAATTGAACCGGAGTCACTGGCACTGTGTGCCACGGTGCTGACCCGTGTTATTTTGAAAACATGGACAAACTAAGCTTCTCACACTTGCAGATCAGGTTTAAAAGATACACTGAGAGGATACAAGTTTGTGATTCAACTCCATCAATGTGGGAACATACCAAACAAAAATCAACAGTTTATTTTTGTAACAGGACAGTTTGACATTGGAGGTTTAATTGGTGACCAGCAAAATTAAACCATTGACAAGTTGCATTGTAAATAGAATTTTATGATCATAAATATGGTAGACTATTCTTTGGTTTAAGAATGTTTGATAACTTGGCAAATTCAGGGTCTGACCTCGTACAGTCATTTGCAACCCTCATGCTCAGTAAGCATTCAACAAAGAAACAGATGTTCAAACTTAACGTGTATTATATCTGAACTAATTAAAATTGTATTAACTAATGAACAAATACAACAAAGCAGGAACCTTAATACATTTACACAGACATTGGAATGTTGACAGAAAAGTAGCAATGTCAGGTAAAGAAACTAACATCATTAACATTTAACGTGCCAACAGTGATTCACCTGAACCAAACAGTTGTATAGTGGATCAAGTATATAATCACAATGGAAGTTTTTGTGTGTTTTATATTAAAGTTCATCGTGAATTGTTAACTGAATAAAACAAACAAGATAAAATGATAATGCATTAACTATCAAAAGTCACAGTTATCTTGAGATCTGGTTTAAAACAAAAATCCTAATGAACAATTAAATTAAATTATCAAAATTAAACAAGAATTCAGTCCAACCATGTTAAGCCAACATCAACTCTTTCTACATGTTATAATTTATTAATCACTATAAACCAACAGTGTTTGGAAGTTCTACTTGATGTCTCACTTACAAGTGAAGCCCTAGATCTCCCAATCAATATGAATGCTTGAAAATTTTCTCTGACCCAACAATACTCCCCATTTTCAGCCTTATCTTCCAATTCTGGCTGAAGGAGAAATGGGCAGAGCAAGCGCTCAAAGGTAAGCAAGCTGAGGATAGTGGGGAGAATAGAGGATACGTCTCTTCTTTACAACAGTACTGCCATTTTCAGGTAGGTTTTACTAAGTCCAAAACTTTTAATAAGTATGGGTTAGTGAATGGGTGACTATCTTGGGTAGTTAGGTCAGGTAGTCAGGCTTGCTTGGAGGAGTAATCAAGTCTGGACAGGGATAGTAGTCAGGGTAATAATCGGGTCTGGTCTGGCCAGGGGAGTGAGTCATTGGGCGTTGGCTGTGGTGCACACAGTCACAGAGCTGTTAATATTGAAACTTCTTAACATATCCTGGCTAAGTATGCAGGTAAGTCCCATATGTCTGGCCAAGTCTCCACCCTGAGCTCAAGGTTGGAGATATTCAAGGAGGCACCTGGGCAGAAGGGAATCAGCCCACAGAAGTTTAAACTTCCTGTGCAATTCCCCACCTATGTCTGTATGTCAGGACTATCATAGGACACTGTCCAAGGACTCATCTCCCAATATATATCCCACCTCCAATGATCTGGGGACCAGAAGATTTGAGTGGATATTCAAAGTTATCTGCAGAATGAAGTGGAAATCTGGGACATATTTCAGAAATCCTCGATGCACCAATGCAATTTATTTACAGCTCACAGTAAATATTTCTTGCTGAATTACAGTCAGCTTCATGCTGTAGGCATTAAGAACTGGGAATGTGATGAGACTATTCAAACTCACTTTAAAATATACATTGGCAATCAACAAATAGAGAAAGCTTTTAGTTTAGTCACACTTGTGCTGGATTCAAAGACTAGCTCTGGGAGGAAAGGACAGTGAACTAAATCAATGTACTAAACCAATGAACCACCAGGTTTCTCAGACTTAAGGACCTAAGGGTTCCTCAAATGTTATCGTAGGTCATGGTCCGTTATTTTTCCAAACAGATATCAAACATTACAAGCGAAGGAACTCAAACATGTGTCAATGACGATGGTGCAGTTGATGTCGTTTATATGGATTTCAGCAAAGCCTTTTTCCAACGTCCCACATGGGAGACTTGTTATGAAGGTAAACGTACATGAAATACAGGGTAATTTGATTAAGTGAATTCAAAACTGGCTCAGTTGTAGGACACAGTAAGAAGTCTCACAACACCAGGTTAAAGTCCAACAGGTTTATTTGGTAGCAAATACCATAAGCTTTCGGAGTAGGAGACTTTGGTTTGTAGGAGACAGAGGGTGATGACAGAAGGCTGCTTTAGTGCCTGGAAGCCAGTGTCCAGTGGCATATCACAGAGATCTGTGTTGGGTCCCCTATTATTCATCATTTATATAAACAACATAGATGACTATGTGGGGGGTAGGATTAGCAAGTTTGCGGATGACACAAAGACTGGCCGGGTGGTTAACAGTGCGGCCGAGTGTCTTGGGCTACAAGAAGATAGAGACGGGATGGTCAATTGGGCATATAAATGGCAGATGGAATTTAACCCTGAAAAGTGTGATACACTTTGGAAGGAGTAATTTAACAAGGAAGTACTCAATGAATGGCAGGACACTAGGATGTTCTGTGGACCTTGGCATGTTTGTCCACAGATCTCTGAACGTGTAAGGACATGTTAGTAGGGTGGTGAAAAAGGCAAATGGGACACTTGCCTTTATCAATCGAGGCATAGATTACAAAAGCAGGGAGGTTATGTTGGAGTTGTATAAAGCTTTGGTGAGGCCACAGCCAGAGCACTGTGTGCAGTTCTGGTCACCACAGTATGGGAAGGATGTGATTGCACTGGGGGGATGCAGAGGAGATTCACCAGGATGTTGCCTGGGATGGAACATTTAAGTTATGAAGAGAGGTTGGGTAGGCCTGGGTTGTTTTTGTTGGAGCAGAGAAGACTGAGGGACGACCTGATCGAGGTATACAAGATTCTGAGAGACATGGACAGAGTGGATAAAGAACAGCAGTTCCCCTTAGTTGATAGGTCAGTCACAAAGGGACATAGGTTCAAGGTGAAGGGCAGGAGCTTTAGCGGCAATGTGAGGAAAAGCCGTTTTACCCTGAGGATGGTGATGGTCTGGAATGCACTGCCTGGGAGGGTGGTAGAGGAGCATTTTCTCACCTCCTTTAAAAAGCACCTGGATGTGCACTTGACACGCCATAACATTCAAGGCTATGGACCAAGTGTTCGGAGGTGGGATTAGGTGGGAGTTCAGGTGTTTCTCGCATGTCGGTGCAGACTCAATGGGCCGTAGGGCATCTTCTGCACTGTATGATTCTATGAGCAATTGAGGAGTTTAAAATCTGCTATATTAGTCACATTATCAAAAGAGTTACAAACATAAAAAATTGACAGGACAAGACCAAAAAACGTGCTCCACAATCATGGTGGCCTCATTAATCCGGACAAACACTTTCTCTTCCCCCTCCCCTGCTTCTCCATAGCCATGTGATTTCCCAAGAGAGAAAAAAAAAGAGAAATAAGATGAGTTAATCTTTTAAAAGTGATAAAATAATACCCCTACCAAATATTCAATCCTGTTATTCTTTCATCATTTATCTTTCTGATGTAGTGTGAACCAGGCTGTACTTGGAGCAAATATGAACAAACATATCATTTATCATAGAATCATAGAAACCCTACAGTGCAGAAAGAGGCCATTCAGCCCATCGAGTCTGCACTGACCACAATCCTACCCAGGCCCTAGCCCCATATCCCTACATATTTACCCACTAATCCCTCTAATTTACGCATCTCAGGACACTAAGGGTCAATTCAGCATGGCCAATCGACCTAACCCACATATCTTTGGACTGTGGAAGTTGACCGATTGGAAGTTACCTCAAAGCCAAATTGTAGTGAAAAATGTTATCACATGCAATGTAATTTTGCTTCTTGTCTTTGTTACATCGAACCTGTTTCAGTGGACCCTTGCAAATTTGTATCTCCAGTCTGTATGACTTAAGAATCTGGAAACTTCTGCAATTACTATAATTTTCTTTTATATTTGGTCCTCCTCCTTCAAATGTAGTTTCAGTTTAATTTACTGACCATGCATCCTCACCTAGTTATTCAACAAGAGAATGGACAGTGAGGCTATTGTCAGATTTTCTTGTATTGGTTTTATGCTTTGCCACATTCCATTGCTCTTATAACTTGGGCCTTGCAATATGGTGCAACACCAAAGTAAACTTCCCAGATTCACAAAAAATGGCCAGCTGGAAAGGTCTATTCCACACTTAAACAAAAAGAGCAAGACAATGTTGGATTAGATGAGGCTAAAACAATTGCATCATTTAAAGGCTAATTGGATAAGTAATTGAAGCACAGAATTAAATGAGCCATTCAATTAGTTTTGGATGGTTCCAGTGAAGAGTGCACACTGTCAAGTGACTGAATGGTGGAGATAAGGATAACAGATAAATGCTGAACCCATAAAAACTGCCAAGTGTTTGCATCAAGTGTTAACACCTCCAAAATGAATTAATATACAATTATAGTTTTTAAAGCAAAGTTAAAAATAATTCACATATTTCAATGATAGGAATAATGTAAATTGGGCAGACAGATTTATGTATTTGCTAATTTCTCTCAGTATACTAGTTTTCTCAAGAATCAGCAACAATTAACCTATCAAATCTGGGAAAATCTTAATCCAGTGGTAACTTACTTTGCAGTGTTTACAAATGCACAAATCAATGCACTAAGCATTCCCAGTATCACAAAGCAGAAAAGGTTAACAAGCTAGTCTGGGAAAAATTTCTAGCAGTCACTTGCTGAGCAGATTATAGTTCAATGTTTACTAACACAAAGTTGATTGCACGATTGTTCCCACCATGTGCATTTTCCAAAATAGGATCAGAAGTCTGAGAAAAATTATCAAGCTGGACTTCGTTATTTTCCTTATTCTCTCTCAATTCAGATTCTTACTGAGGTATAATTCCTTCATTAACTCCTGTTCTCCAATATTACTTTATATACAAGTTTAAATGTTAAATATTGTGGACTGATTACAGGGAAGCATGATTACAAGATCAGTGCTGATGAGAAGGCAATTCATGCCATCCCAGAAAGAAAATTATGATTAGAGCTGTCCCCACTGCCCCCATAAACCACAGTATCAAATTATATCTTCCATTAATCTAATGTATTTTGCCTCAGCTAAATTACACAGATGTCCATTCCCAAGCAGTGATCACTGTACTAAGAATGTTTTGATGTGGGTCCCAAATTTGAACCTTATATGAATATAGCCTGTCTTCAACAGATCTTTCCTCACATAAGTTAGCACATAGTGACCACAAGCTGGAATCTTGACTGACTTTGTTTTCTCCTAATCCAAGGCTACGTTCAAACGTATATTCCTACCATTAATCCCTGGCAATGTTCAGCCAGCTCTCCAGATACCAGAGGTCAAACCAGGGACTTTCTGAGCAATAGAGCTACACACTGTATCTATCTACGGGATAAGCAAGTTGCTGTTTTTAAAAAGTGATGTCAAGGTCAAGACTGTGCAAATAAATGCAAAATAAGCAGTCTCCATTGTGATGAGAGATGTATTCAGTACTCTGACACCAGAAAGACTAACACTTCACCTTCATCCATTAAATATATCTTCTAGTTCCAAGCAGAAATAGCACTGCAAGTTAAAGGTTATGTACCATAAAAGCCCTGAACGCAATATACAAACAATAAAATGGATTGGTCTTTTACCACAAAAAAAAATCTCAAATCCAATGGAACTAGTTCTGAAGCATGTTAAACTAGATTCACATAAATAATTGAGACTGCCAATATATTAAACCATTACATCAATTTCTATCTAACTGATAGACAATAATTTAATGTAAAGCAAGTGGTTGAAAGGGAAATAAAATTTCTCAATGACCAGAAATTTCTATTAGTAATGATGGTAAAACTGTGAGTATTTGTTGCTATTAGTCCACTGAAACTGAAAAATTTCAGGAGTCCACACATAAACAATTAAATATGGAAATCCAAAAATTGTAGTCAATGATGTTACACTTCCCATGAGATGCACTGTTGAGTTTACCCCAAACTGCAATCATTGCAGCACGGTGGCACATTGGCTCACACTGTTGCCTCACAGCCAAGGACCCAGGTTCAATTCCAGCTTTGGGTGGCTGTGTGACGTTTGTACATTCTCCCTCTGTCTATGGGTTTCCTCCAGGTGCTCTGGTTTTCTTACACAGTCCAAAGATGTGCAGATTAGGTGGATTGGCTATGCTAAATTGCCCTTTGGTATCCAAAGATACGGGTTAAAGGGATTAGCACAGCAGATATGTGGGGTACGGGAATAGGATGGGACATGGGCCTGAATAAGATACTCTGTCGGAGAGTCAGAGCACACTCGATGGGCCAAATGGCCTCCTTCTGCACTGCAGGGATTCTACGAAATACAAGTTACTGAACTGACAAAACCTGCCCTTTACAGTATGGCTTTCTGTAAAAGCCATTGAAAAAGTTACACTTTATGAACTTTACTAAGTTTCATAATACTTGCTTAAGGTTTTGGTGAATTCCTGAAAAGTGTAACTTTTAAAGTGAAACATTAAGTAAATCAGATTTTCCCATTTCAATCCAGGTAGTTAGTTCTTTAGGACCTTTCTCTTCAGAGAGAAAAATTAAAACATAAGTTAAAATACTGTACACTGTTAAATTCCAATGTTCATAAATGAAATCACTTATAGTAAAGTGAATCAAATGAAAAATAGAAAAGGAATATGCTAACTCTTTCTATATACTGACCAGTCTTTCCCGCTTTACTCACTGGCCTCTCCCCTCCTCACCCTCTCTCCCACTTACTGACCCTCACACCACCCCCTCCCCTCCACCTCTCTCACACCCTCCGCTTCCCTCTTCTAAATCCTCACCACGTGCAAGGGCTGGGAGGACATGCAATGAGAGGGGGGGAAGCGGCGAGGGAACAAGAGGGGCCACAAGCGGGAGGGTGAGCAAGAAAATGCAAATGGGACAGCGTCACTGGGGGGGAAGCAGTGAGCAGGGGTATGGGGGGTGTGGGGGCAGGGGCAAGCAGAAGAGCTGAGAATGGAAGCAGCAGGTTGAAGAAAGTGGAGAAGGGAATGGTGAGTGGGAGAAAATCAGACAGCATGAGAGGCTGCTCCAAAATGTTGTTGATCAGGTTCATGCGAAACAACACTGAGGTGTGCATACCAGCCACGAGATATCCAATGCTAAAGCAAACAATGATGAATGAGGCAACTTAAAACAGGCAAATTAAGTATTCTTACTGCTCTACAGACTCATTGTTTCTGAAATGTTATTTGTGGAATGTTAAATTTCTCCTTCATTGTGGCAGAAGTCACATGTTTTTTAAAAAATTAATTAAAATTTATGCTATTTCAGCTTTTACCTTAATCTCACCTCTGTGTCCCAATCATTTATTACATTATTAAGTCAAAGTTCAGTGCATTTTACTTACTGCTTTGTCGGCTGTAAGAATATCTTATTTTATTATTTCATATAGATGTGGGTGTTGCTGGTTGGGCCAGCATTTATTGCCTATCCACAATTGCCCTTGAACTGAGTGGCTTGCTAGGCCATTTCAAAAGCATTTATAAGTAAACCACATTGCTGGAGTCACAAAACAGATTTCCTTCCCTAAAGGACATTAGTGAACCAGATGGGGTTTTATGACAATCGACAATGGTCATTATTAGATTTTCAATTCCAGATTGTTACTGGATTCAAATTTCACCACCTGCTGTGCGATTTGAACCTTGGTCTCCAGGGTATTTTTCAGGTCTCTGGATTACTAGTCCAGTGACAATACCACATCCAAGAACAAACAAAGAACAAAGAACAATACAGCACAGGAACAGACCCTTCGGCCCTCCAAGCCCACGCCGCTCCCTGGTCCAAACGAGACTATTCTTTTGTATCCCTCCATTCCCACTCCGTTCACGTGGCTATCTAGATAAGTCTTAAACGTTCCCAGTGTGTCTGCCTCCACCACCTTGCCCGGCAGCGCATTCCAGGCCCCCACCACCCTCTGTGTAAAATACGTCCTTCTGATATCCATGTTAAACTTCCCACCCCTCACCTTGAACCTATGACCCCTCGTGAACGTCACCACCGATCTGGAAAAAAGCTTCCCACCCTTCACCCTATCTATGCCTTTCATAATTTTATATGACATCACTGTTGCTCCATGCCTGGAGATTGCCTTGACGAAGCATCAGAATCAAACTACGATCAGCAATGAGAAATTCACACCATAGAGCTCACTAGATCTTTATCAGCTCCTGTCTTCAAGATCAGTAGCAAGAGCACCACCAACAGCAAAATCTGTGCCATTAAGGTACAGAAAACAGAGAGGAGGCTATCAAGATTTAGGATCTTTGATGGTAATATGTTATCTCACAAACTTATTTTTTTAAAAACAGTTGAAGGATGGTTAATATGCACAATGAAATTTGCTTTCCCTGGAGACTAAAACATTGAATTTGGCAAATTTATAAAATATCTCTCACCCATGGTGTTATCGACCGACAGGAGGCTGCATCCTGGATGGTGTGTGGGAGACAATAAATGGATAATTCTGTTCAAGTAAATGACGCACTAAAATGGGGTTACAAAATATGGTCTTATCAACTCGCGGCACTGGTAGATCAGTGTGGCGAGCCATGATGATAGTGTGGGAGCGTAAAAAACAGATTCACACCCGAATCGGTTTTGTATCCTCCCGGCTCTGTTTTGCCAGGGAGAATGGCTGCGCACCTGAAAAAGGGAAAAGCCATTCAAAGGACTTATCTGCTCCCGCACGGCTGCTTCATCCCTCGCTGGGGAGACGTCATGCCAGCGAGAATCACTACTGCTCTGCAGTAGCAGGGACCAGGCACCATGGCCATGTCAGGTGGAAGAAACCCAGGTTTAGAGTTATTCCATCCTGAGGCTGAAATCTTCAGTTGATAGGCCCCTGCCTTCATTTGGATCAGGGATATTCTCCAGCCTTCCAATGATCCTTTTAGAATTTTGTTGTACACAGGCAGTTTTAACAATGCACTGTAATGCTGAATTTTTAAAAGGCCCCGCCCTACCTGCAAACTTTGACAGAATTCTGCACACAAGTGTTAACTTGCACCCGATTGCAAAATTCTACATTCAAAAGTGACTTTAAAATCATAATTTGATCATATGAAGGAAATGACCTAAAACTACATCAGTTATGAACATTTATTTGCTTGCAACTGTAGAAACTACATTGACTGTGAACTGCAACCATTCACCTGACATCATTGGTGGATTCATGGATCAACGGTTAGCGAATTCCAAAGTGTGCTCATAGCGAGTGCTTGGCCTATTTAACCACTTACCGATGAGCCATGCAGTATCTGTCACAAAACAAAGGCCAGTGAGGTATCTTCCAGGCTACTGCACATGCACACACAGCTTGTCAGAAGCACTGATGCCCTCCCCTCAGGTATTCTCCCACATAGTTCTCTCCAACTGCACAGCCACAACTCAAAGTCTCCATACAGGCCATGCAAAAGTCAGGTCATACAAAAGGCAGACCCTTAAATGATTGCAAGTGTGCGAATATACAAAAAACATTCAAAGAGCCATGAACTTGAAAGAATCACTCGTGCTATTAAAATAAATGACAGAGAACATTGTTCTCCAGTAATATCAGATGGTCAGTAAGAAACGATATATGTGAAATGTGATACCTATGTTTTACAATTACCCCAAAATGCACTGGGCATTGCTGAATACCAGCAGGCAAAATTGGCAATGGCTTAATGTGCATAACACAGCAATTAAATCTGTCTTTGCCTCAGTCTACCATAAGTGATGTACGGTTTACTGCCTAATATAATGATTCCATTGCTCCAAAATCCAACTCTTATTGTTCCTGTAATTTACCTCAGCAACAGCAGACAGCCTCCAGACTTCTGAATATTCTTCTGGGTTCTCTACATGTGTACACTTTGCAGCCTTAAGGTATATTCAAATTAAACAGGGCATCATTTTAGTAACAAAGAGTCGTGCTCAATTCATGCTAATTCATCACGCCAGATAGTCTCATTATGTAATAATATATTGCACATATGATATCCCTGCTATTATAAGAGTGTAGCCTCTAACTAAGCATGAGTATTGTCACAAGAAAAGCGCGCGTGTGTGTCTGTCCAACAGGACCCAGAATAAAGGAAATGATAGAATGTAACCCAGCAACAAGAGATAATATGCCTAGCGACAGTAGTAGTCAACATTTCTCGGGGATGATGAGTTGCAGCCTTTTTCCCAGTAACAAGATTAGAAGACATCTAGAAAGATCATACTTAAATAGCCCTATCATCAGGAAACAGTTAACCTCGATGACTGAGAGATCAGTGGAAGAACACATGCTAATTTTCAAGAGTCAAGGATTGTGAGAAAGACAGACTGCTCAATATACAGCAGGCAGAATCAAAGAGAGAGTCACGGTATAACTGCCAACTCCTGCAAAAGCAGACAGGCCAGTTTAATATCTAACAGGAAGGCTAGTTTAACATCTAACAGCAAGCCAGTGAACAGCAGAGGCCACTTTTGAAGTCTTACAGCCAAGCTGGTGTACAACCTTCTTAAAGGCAGTTTAAATATCTTCGCTGGACCAGGCAAAGATGCTTCCTAGACTGGGTCATCCTCCACGTATTGTGTGGTAACTATAAGATGGATCTGACTTATAGATTTACGGTAGACATTGTTTTGGGAACAGAGAAGGATTACAGAATAAGGGTATCATAGATATAGTTTAGAACAAGGGGTAATTTCTAGATAAAACTGTATGTTTATTACTTCTGGTGTTTACTTGTCTTTACAGTCCTGTTCATTTGTCTTTTCTTCAATTTAATAAATAGTCTTGAGTAATTGTTACACTACAACTGGGCTGCTTTATTCTCATGGGTGTTTTCACGTGACTCCTCACACCATTCCAAAACAAAACTACATACCACCACGAACACTGAGGTGCTCGCGCAATTAACATCAGCGTGGTTGTGACAGTACATTATGTACCATGGATTGATACATTCGATCCTGCTTCAGGACAGGGGCAGAACCCCGTTGGGAGATATTAACAAGACAGTTCAATGAGCCGGGAGCAGACAAAGAGGAAGGTCAACTCCATATAGCTGAAGTTTTGCCATTAGCTCTACACTGCTGAAGGGGCTGGGGCTTAGCAAAGCACAGTAAGAAGTCTCACAACGCCAGGTTAAAGTCCAACAAGTTTATTTGGCAGCACTAGCTTTCAGAGTCTCAGACTCCTTCTTCAGGTGAGTGAACATCGCATTTCACTGGATTATATAGTCATAGAGTCATAGTCATAGAGGTTTACAGCACGGAAACAGGTCCTTCGGCCCAACTTGTCTATGTCGGCCCTTTTTTTTAAACCACTAAGCTAGAATAAATTAACATTTTTAATGGTGTGATAAGTTTAATTACTTTCAGACAATGTCTCCTGGCACTGAAAATTAACAATTCACAAAATTAATATATAATCATTTGGTAGTACGTTTTGGATGCATTCACATCCTTCCTATAGGGTGGCGCCCACAAATGTACACAATATTCCAGCTGAGGTTTAACTAGTATCTTGTTTAAGTTTAACATAACCTCCTTGCTCTCGTACTTGATGCCCCTGTTAATAAAGCCCAGAATATGACATGCTTTATTAACTGTTCTCTCCACCTGTCCTGCCACCTTCATTGAGCTATGTACATATACAACCAGGTCCCTCTGCTCCTGTAACCCCTTAAGAATTTTACCTCTTATTTTATATTGTCTCTCCCTATCATCACTATGATCTTTTGTATTTAAGGCTGAATGGTAACTTGTGTAACTTCACATAATTTCAGGATGGTGAAATCAGGTAACTGATTTGAGAGAGAAAACTTTGTAAAATATAGTTGAGTAAAAGCACACCAAAAAAAGACTGGGACTTTTTTCTCTGGAGCGTAGGAGGCTCTTATAGAGGTCTATAAAATAATGAGGGGCACAGATCAGCTAGATAGTCAATATCTTTTCCCAAAGGTAGCGGAGTCTAAAACTAGAGGGCGTAGGTTTAAGGTGAGAGGGGAAAGATACAAAAGTGTCCAGAGGGGCATTTTTTCACACAGAGGGTGGTGAGTGTCTGGAACAAGCTGCCAGAGGTAGTAGTAGAGGCGGGTACAAGTTTGTCTTTTAAAAAGCATTTAGCTAGTTACATGGGTAAGATGGGTATAGAGGGATATGGACCAAATGCAAGCAATTGGGATTAGCTTATGGGTTTATAAAAAAGGGTGGTATGGACAAGTTGGGCCAAAGGGCCTGTTTCCATGCTGTAAACCTCTATGACTCTATAACAGTTGTGTTCACAAACAGGGCATATACAGACACAAACTCAATTTACAAGATAATGGTTGGAATGCGAATCTTTACAGGTAATCAAGTCTTAAAGGTACAGATAATGTGAGTGGAGAGAGGGCCAAGCACAGGTTAAAGAGGTGTGTATTGGCTCCAGCCAGGACAGTTCCCCGGGCTGCACTTACCATCATGCTCTCAGCATGGTTTATCTGATTCATGTTGTTCCACACCTGTTGTAACCCTTGCCAACATGAGGTAAGAAATCCTAACATACATTCATAAAAAGCCTGCCTGCATATTAAGTGGGCATATTCACCCATTTATTATTATTAGATGCCATAGAAAGATAACATAAATTCACATTTTACAATCAATCAATTTTAGAACTTTCCATTAGTGATTCCACTGAACGAGGATTTCCATCTAGCATTTTTTAAACATTTTTAAAAATGTACTGTAGTTTCCTGCTGAAATTATTCGGATGAATTCACACTGTAACCATCAGTCTGAGACCAGGAGCTGCAGTTCAAGCTCCAGCCAAGCAGAACTCAAAGCAGGTTCAAAACTATCCAGAGATTCCAACAAGAGTTGCGAATTTTATTAACCATGTATGATATCCCATTGGATTTTCAATAAACAATATAATATCCAATTGTGGTTCTTAGATGCTGGGCATTTCAAAAGTAAAATTACTAGACTGGACCAGCTGAAAACTGGACTGCCTGGTATAAAACTAGATTAATGGCCACTCTTATTACTCCCTGCATTTGATGGTAGTCTTGTTAAAAAGTGCCAAGTGATGTTACTACAAGACTCTAGAAGCCACAGACACAGCCTAAGTAATGAACAAGTGTTTGGATCAAAAGGGACCATTATTTCATTCTGGCCACAACACTAATGCAATAGACACACTGCATTCATTAAGTTACTAAACTACGAATTAAGTTACAAGGGTTTTGTGAAGGTGAGGTCATAGTTTTGATTGGATTCAAAGAATGTACTTCTTTTCCTTTCCTTCACTTTGTCAAGCACCATCACCATTCCTTCTATCATGCATTGATGTCATTTAACAAAGGGAGACTCAATTTTGCCACAATGCAAGACATCTAGCAATGTTTCCCCTCATACCTAATTCCCTGAAGTACAATGCAGAGAGGTCTTGAGCTTGAACAATGACACTCCTCAATTTAATTTATAGTAAATTTGCAATGCTGATGCCAAGAGTAACACTGTAAACAGGGTGCTTAGGACTAAATAATCTCTGAAGCCTACTGAAATGAGACTTCCTTGTCCACAGAGTCTCAATTTTCTTCATTTTGTTACCAGGCCATGCTGTGACAACAGATTCATATAATATTTAAATGATAAATTAGGCAGTGAGAATTTCATATCTATTCTACTGCGGAAAGTTGAAGAAATAATCCTAACTGGTTGTTTTTTTTGGAAAAAAAAACTCTGCAAATCATGTGGCTTTGTTTGCCCAATTAATCAGATAAAGACAGTCACTGGGATAAGGAAGCTGTATCAGGTCCTGGGTCATATATGAGTGTAAATAGCCAAACAACTCTCACTTTTCCCCAAAAGTAACAACACTAACACAACAGATGAATGCTGAAGGAAAGCCTAGTTGACCCTCTGACCTGCAGCCTCTGTTGCTCCCTGATTTTCAAACACATATCCAGGATGGGATTCACAGCGCCTCTACCAGTTGCAGTGATTAGTCCTGATAATTATAATTATCATTTGACTTAAGGGATATTACCATTATTATAGTTTCATAAGTGGTGTTTAATTTAAGTACGCAGTTATACTGTATACATACATAGGTTGTCCCTGTCTTGTGGATCATGAATGCAACTCTAGGATTCTGAAAGTTTAGCCACTCTTGCTATATTGAAAATGCAGCAAGCCAATATGTGTACAGCAAAGTCCCAAAAAAACAGCAATGTGATAATAGTCAAATAATTTTTTTTGTGATGTTGACTGAAGGAACTTTTGACCAAAACACTGGAATAAATATTGCCATGGGGTTCTTTTAAATCTACCCAAGCAAGCAGATGTGGCCTTCCCTAGTTTAACATCTCATCCAAAAGACAAATGTACAAGAACATCCTGATAAGCATTCAAAGCACAAGAAAAATTAGGTGCATTCCAGAAGATTCCACACAGAAGTATACAGGCCTTTTGAAAACATAGACATATATACACACTTATAGACAGTAATTGGTTTTTGAAAATCTTACTGAACCATACTAACAATTAAAACAAACACAAGTGATTCTTTTCCCTGCATGCACCACCAGAAAAAATATTTTTCCAATGAAAGGTCATTTTCCAGAGGTTTAACTAATAGGAATGCACCAAATTAAGCAGAAGGCACCAGGTCTCTCAATTTTTAGCCGAGCCTTACCTTTGGCTCTGGGTTCAGAGCCTGCCATGTTGAACCAATTGATCAGAAGCTGTTAAGCCGAGATATTCCATAGTTGAGGTAAAGACAAAGTTTTCCTGACTCCAACATGCTGTTGAGATCCAGAGAATAATTCCATACATAGGTGGTATAGCTGTGGAGTCTCAATAAATGAGTGAACCCTATCACGTTTATTTTTTCTTGTTATCCAACTACATCGATAACATGACTAATGATAAGCATTTTGTACTTTGCAGCTACTCATTCGAAAATAAACTGTGCACCTGAAAATAAAGTTAAATCATTTTTTTTCCCCGTTTTATAAGGCATTTAAACTTATTGAAAAGTGAAACAAATGGTATTTGTGTGTGAATACATAGTACACCTATATTCATACACAGTATTAAAAGGTATGATCGTTGAGATAGTAGATCAGCAAACTAGAGATCATGGGTTCAAAAAAACGCCATGACAAGTTTTGAAGCTGAAATCTATAACTCTGCTACAAAACAAACATGGAAGCTTCCATCTTGTCATAGGGAGTTTCTGAAGTGGCCTAACTACGGGACCTGCCAGCAACAAGCCTGAAATATCAGAGATAACAAACAGTCATAGCCGCATCAACTAAGTCCTCAGCTAAGACCTCTTCACTTTCTGATGCCCAATTTGGAACAGCTGTTTCATCAATTAGTTACAGCCTGACACCATCATAATCAGAGATTTGTATCAACTGGCCAACATCCCAGACTCTTTCATCACCATCAGAGACATAATGGACCCACCAGAGTTAGTAGTACAGTCGAGTGGAAATGGAAATGGAGTATTCGGCACAATGAATTCTCAGAGCTTGTAGTCGAACAAGATCAACATCCTGTACCACCACTGATAGAGTTGACTGTATGCTGAAGCACAGAGCAGCCAAACTAAGCTTGCAGGTATTGCAATTTTTTCTTCTCAGGATTTAAAAGTCAACATGTAATTAAGACACTTGGCACAATATTTATACAGTACTACAAATTTCAAATGGGTACAGCACTGCATTTAGAACATTTGTTATGTAAACCAACTAAATACACAAAAGTCCCCTTTTTAGGTTGCCCCAATTTTCATCATTTTGATTTAACATCCATGTAGTAAATGGGGCCTGTATTCATGTTTAGCATCTAGAGTTTCGTTTTAATGTAATTTTGCGCTGGGTGTGACGTAGGTCGCATGAACCAATCAGTGCCAAATTGAAGTGGCCCCTTCCTCTCACCAACCCTCACTCTTCGAACCCTCTCATTTACTATCTAACCAGCTTCTCTTCCTGCCTTGTGCTGCTCATCACCCAAACCTTCACTCACAACAAGGATTCAGGAGACAGAGAATCAGTGGGATGGTCAGCCAGCAGAAGGGTTGGCCAGTGGGAGAGTCAGGGAGCAACAGGTAAGTTACTTCATTTATGGACACAGGAATTTAGCAATGTAAAGTATTTCAAATTGCACGGCATAATGTTTCAATGATATTTCTGACAAGAAAACTTGTCAGAACCCTAACTACAGCTTTTTCATTGGTTGTAAAACACTTAGCACTTGCAGTACAGAAAATAAACATGACAGCTCATACAAATAATACTTGATAAAGCTTCAAAAACAGATATCAGAAAGGTCAAGAGTGAGTATTAGTAGGTCAAGCTCTGAAGAGGCTTTCATAAGGAGATTATGAAACTGTGGGTAATCTGGGCATGCTTTAGTGTTCTAGGAACATTATCGGCATTCACATTTGAGTTCTGGAAAACATGACAACACGAAGGACTGATATGACTATGCCTGAAAATTGTACTATCTAAAGGATGCGAATTACAAATGCTTCTTTGGCAGTGTCTCCCAAAACTGCCATCTCCACCTCTTAAAGCTTGACAAACTGCACTGTAATTATACAAAAGTAAAATGATGTGGATGCTGCAAATTTAAAACAGAGGCAGAAAATGCTGGAAAAACTAGCAGGTTTAACAGTATCTGTGGAACGAGAAACAGAGTTTGTGTTTCAGCTCTATGACTTTTCATCAACACTGGTAAATATCAGAAACAGAATAGGTTTTAAGCAAGTGAAAGGGGAAGGATGGGAAGGAGAACATGGGATAGGGTGGAGAGCAGAAGAGATCAAAGGGCAAAATGTTTCATACGCAAGGGCAAAGGAAGTGGTAATGGGACAAGAAACAAAATACGTACCCAGAGGATGGCAGGATCTTGAATAGTTGTTTTATGAAAGCAAAAAGAATGAGAAGTAACAGAACAAAGACAAACCAACAAAGAAGAACAAAACAGGTGCAAAAGTTATGATTGAAAATTAATGAACCCAATGTTAAGTTCAGAAGGCTGCAAAGTGCCCAGTACAACATTTAATTTGCCCTCAAGCTTGCACTGAACTTGCTTGGGGGAACAGAAAAGTCAGAGTGAGTGCATGGTGGAGAATTAAAATGACAGGTAGCTCAGGGTCACACCTGCAGACTGAACAGAAGTGTCTCACAAAATGGTCATCCAGTCTGTTGTATATTTTATATATCTCAGAGCAATGCATAAAGGGAGGGTTGGGGTAGATGTTTGGTGGTGGCATACTGCTGAAGGTGGCAGAAATGGCAGAGGATCATCTCTGACAGACCCGCCTACCTCCCCAGACCACAAACCCCACCCTGAACATCAAGCCATTGTTTCCAAGACTGTCACTGACCTTTCTCCTCTGGAGATCTTTCTTTCATACCTCCAACCATAGTCCCTTAACCTCAATCCATTTCTATCTACTTCCCAAAATTCACAAACAAGACTATCCTGCTGGACCCATCATTGCAGCCTGGTTTCTGTTCCACTGAACAAATTTCTTCCTATTTCAATTCAACTTTTCCCCTTGTTCAGTCTCTTCCCAATTGCATTTATGACTCCTCCGAAGCACTCTGTCACTTCAACAGTTTCCAGTTTTCTGGTCTAACCATCTCCTTTTCACCATAGACATTCAATACTTCTACACCTGCATCATCTCCCCCACCCCAGGACAGTCCAAAAGCCTTGTGTTTCTTCCTTTTAATTTGATTTGATTTATTTGTCACATGTATTAATATACAGTGAAAAG